>NC_089593.1:41692709-42372709 GCF_019320115.1 Miscanthus floridulus
GACGAATGCCCACGCACTGGGAGTGGAGAGATGGCGGGAGTAGCGTGTACCCTCATGGATGGAATGTGGCCGGATTTGAGGTGTGCTGTGCTCTCGGGTGGCGTGGAGATGGCTTAGTATAGGAGGATCTGGTAGCGAGGTTGATATATGCAAGATTAAGTCTACATATGTCGTGTGATAAGGAATCCCCAGCTGGGACTTGAATCAATTCGAATTGCCGGTGCTCCACGGATATGGAGACTCGATTCATTACAGAAGCAATGCAGGACTGGTGAATTACTAAAATATGAGAAAAGAATGGAATGAGAAGGAATGGAATATGGGAAATGTACATTTAGTTGAGATAATGAACTAAAAGAAATTAGGGGTAAAACTTGAAAATAGAATGAAGAATAGTAAGCTTTTAGCAAAGAACTTTTGAATCTTGCTACATCCTTACCTTGCCCCAAACCCCTGCATCTCTAAAGTCTTACACCCCGTTACGTCGGGTTAGTCTTGTTGAGTACCTTTGTACTCAGGGTTTGTTAAACCCTTGTTGCAGGTGAGTCACATGCGCAGGCTTGTTTTGGTCCATGCTGCATGTCTGTGTTTGAAGTCAACGACGATGAGGAGTGATGAATGGCCTTTGGACAAGGCACTAGTTTGTATGATAAATAAAGTTAATGTAATATTATCCCGCTACTATGGTTGTATGACACTTATGGTATTGTAAGTTTGAAAACAACTGGTTTGTAACTGTGTTATCTTAAGACTTCCGCTATCTTTTACTCTGATGAATATATTTGAATAAACTGTTGTAATCTGCAATGTCTGTGATTGGGATCCTATTTGAAAAGAGAATCGTGGATGATTCGGGTTTCCCGAGGACACCCGATAGACCTATTGAGTTGTTGGGAACTCGTGTACGCTATCCGAGGTCTGTTAAGACAACGATAGGTGCATGTGGGCCCAATTTCTTAGGAGGTTCTGCCACAGTCGCTGAGACCCATCGGTGAATCCTTGACCTTCTAGCCAAGGTTGAGAAGGAGCGGGAGCTAAAGCTGGGAGCCAAGGAGAAGCTCGGGGCCCTAGAGAAGAAGTCGAGTCCGGATGCCATGGCGGTCGCCTAGCTGTGCAAGGAGTGGGATGAGCTACTCCAAACCATGGAGAGGCCCACCGAGAGCGCAATGACGCACAACAGAAGATTGGCTCCCTCCTAGCCAAGCTTGGAACGACAACGACCCAAAGGCTAGAGGCCAAGGGTGTCTCTATCGGGCTAGCCGCAGACCTCGCCGAGGCGAGGAGGAAACTTCAGGCAGAGAGCGATGAGCTTGGTATCCTGAGTGCCACCCTTGGATTGGTCTACGAGGACCTAGAGGTGGTGCGGTCAGAGGGACCGGTTCACTCGTGGCGTGTGCCATCGAGATCACGACGCAGGTGTGCCAGCTCAAAAGGAACGCCCTTCGCACCGGGGTCCACCAATCTTTCATGATTGCTCATTCTCATTATGGGGAAAGCGTTGACCTAGAGACGATCAGCCTCAGCTTCGCGCCTGGCTACGAAGCCTATGAGCTGGATGAGATAGAGACAGTGGTGGCTCCCCTTTCGTGGGATCGGGCGGACAAAATAGAAGACATAGTTCTCCCTCGGAGGGGTTAGTTAGTCAGATAGGTTGAGTAATCATTCATGTAGTAAGCAGACAAACTCTAACCCTTCTGTACTATTGCACAAACTTATCATTTTGTTTTGTTTGACTGAGTTTGTTTTTCCTCCCTTTTTATGTGTGAAAAGGGGCTCATGTGTTCCGACCCTTCCATTTGTTAAGACCATAGGGCCTGAGGTGTAGGAGGTAAACTTTGATCATGCTGGTGAGCAAGAGTACCATAGCCATAGGGTCATAGGTTTCTCATAGTTCAACCAGCCATGCTCAATCGTTCATTTTCCGCAGACCTTGCCACATAAGTTTTAACACGAGGAAGAGGTCGGGCGCGGTGACTATTTCAAAAAGCATGTATTTATACCCTAATTAGCCCCCAAGTGAGATCCAACCCCTTGCCGTTGCTGGGGTTAGGTGTCACTAAAGATCGAGGAGAGGATAGCGAAATTAGTAGGAGAAAACATCTCTTGTTTTTGTACATACCCCCTCCCTAGGATCTAAGCTATCGTTTTGTGACCACATGTTCGGTCTCCTGGCGAGTCCAACTTTCCTCAAGCCCCCATGCATAGCGAGGATCCGATCAAGGGTTTTTGCAACTGGAGGGGTTGAGCTAACGTCACTTGCCTCAATGGCTCGAGTGACGCGCTCGGTGAGCTCGCTAACGAGCATGCTCAAGTGGGAGCCAGGTCCGTTGGTCATGACAGGCTCGACAAAGCCCTCATGTGGCATTCCACTACTCCTTAACCCACATTCCAATAGATGCCCCCTCAATGGGAATTCTATGGGCTCAGCCGGGAGTTAGGATCAAATGAGAATGTTGAGATTACCCTATCCGCTTCTAGGTGGCTCATTTGTATTTTCTCCCCTGGCACTTGTTCGACATGAGATGGACTCGGGCCCTCCATGGACCAGCCTTCCAACCTTAGTCTCCCGATTTAGGGTTGGGCAGTTCGAGCCCCCCAAGCCTCGTGGGGCTCGGTAGGGGTTGGCTGTGTTTCATGCGTCACCCACCCTCAGTTTCTGCAACCAGAGGTGACTCATTATTTGTCTGCAACTGCATGTTTGGTCTCTTTGTGATGCCGAGCCCTCGAGCCCCATGCGTAGCAAGCATCTGGTCAGGGGGTTGGTTCATCTTGTGATCATCGTCCCTCATACATCCATTCACTAGAACGCAGGGGTTGAGCCATGCCGTGCTTTCCTCACTAGACAGAGCATGGTGCTCGGTGAGTTGTTAATGGGCTTGTTTGAGTGGAGCCCTAGCATCCCCTTCACGGGGGGCCTGGTTCAAGGTCAGCTGGTGACTGACTCTAGGTTCTTGGTGGCCGGTCCATATAGTTCTCAGATCCATTCGACCGGTCCAAGGGCTCGATGCCATTCTTTGGGGAAAAACCATCGACCTTACATCATCCAAGACTCGAAACGAGGGTCGGGACGCCCGTGGTGCTTCGCGCGCCTCGGGTATTGGCCACTAGCAGGCCTGTCCTTAAACTCTCCTCACTCTAGGGTGCCCTAGAGCTTCTCCTGGGCGTTAATGGGCCGTGGGAGCATTTTTAGCTTTGTATCCCACTTACCTATGGTGGCCCGTAGCCTTTGAAGGTGAATAGTTGCTTGGTAGATCCTTCACGGGGAAGATTTTGGTAGGCATGCACTCGTCTCTTAGCAGCTTCCTAGAGCCATTCGGTCGACATGGGCATAGGATTTATTTCGATGGTAAGAGTGATGGGTTCGGGGAGCTCTTACCGAACATGATCGAGTGGGATCCAAGTCTGTCGTTCGTGATGGGGTTGGCATGACCAGCGTGGGGCGTCCTGCTGCTCCCTATCTGTTTCCCTATAGTGGCCAAGCCATCCGATTGACTTGTGTTACCTGCTGAGACAAGACTTTCGGGACATTATTGAGAGGGATCCGAGTTTGTCGTTCGCGACGGGATCAGCATGACCCACGTGGGGTGTCCTGCTGCTCCCTATCTATTTCCCTATAGTGGCCAAGCCGTTCAATCGACTTGTGTTACCTGCTGAGACAAGACTTTCTTGCGGAGATAGAGGATGAGGATATCCCATGCAAGAATTTAGTTAGGTAGATAAGCTAGGCAGAGAACACGTAATAAATGGACAAGCTCTTAAACTTTGTTATAGCAAACAACTTTTTAGCTCCTCTCCCCTTTTTGTATAAAAAGGTTAGTGCATTCTGACCCTTTTTGTCATTAATGCCATAAAATCTTGGGATGTGGGTGAGCCAATTCTGATCACGCTGGTGAGCAAAGATGCCATAGCCGCTGGGGCATAGGTTTCCCAAAGCCTGAACAGTTATACTCATAACTTGTTCCCGCAAACCAAGCTCCTAGGTCTTAACATGAAAGGGGGTTGGGCACTAAGAATGTTTGCTAGGCGGATTAACTTTTAAACGCGTATCGGCCCTTTCCATAGCTAAGGCCCAAAAAAGCTCAAGGTGTGGAAAAGAAACTCTGATTATGCTGGTGAGCAAAGGCGTTATAGCCACTAGGGCGTAGGTTTCTCGTGGTCTGACCAGTTTTACTCAAGGTTTATTTCCTCAAACTTTGCTTCTGGGTCTTAATCGTGAGAAAGGGTCGGACGCAGAGATTATCTACCTGATAGATATGCTCTTATTAGTCCCTAAGTGAGGCCTGACCCCCACCATTTTCTGGGGTCGGGTGTCACAAAAGACTGGGGAGTTCGATAGTGAAATTGATAATAAGAGAAATTATGCATTTATTAAGGGTAAAAGTGACATAGCTGCTCAATGTTCTAGGCGTTGACGAAGACCTCGCCATTGATGGTTTTGAGCTTGTAGGTGCCCGGACAAAACATCTCTGTGACGACATACGGTCCCCCCTATGGCGGGGAGAGCTTGTGGCAGTCCATGCTGATCTAGACGAGGCGGAGCACCAGGTCCCCGACATTGATGGCTTGACCCTACACTCAACGGCTATGGTACTGGCACAATGCTCACTGGTACTGGGCCGAGCGAAGGAGTGTGATATCGCATGCTTCATCTAGCTAGGCTCCGTCCTATGCTCCCCCTTGTTAGAGCTTCCAGACAAGAACTGCTTCAAAAGAACACAATCCTTGTACATGTGCTTGACGGGGAAAGCATGGTTTGGGCATGGCCCTTCAAGCAGCTTTTGGAAGTGGCTCGTGGTGCCCTCCATGGGCTTTGAACCCCCCGTGTAGTCGGCGTTTGCCACTAGCAAGCTCCCGTGCCACTGCTTGTTCTTCCTTTTGTTCGGAGGCTTGGAGGCGCCTTCGTCGGCATCCTCATCCCGCTTTGCCTTGCCCTTGAGGGTGTGTCAGCCAAAGGCCTGAGGTCCCATAAAGTCGGGGCTCAGGCTTTGGTCCTCACCACTGTCATAGCATCCGCCATAGTGTGGATGGTAGCTGTGGCTAGCCCCCTTCACATCGCCACAAGCATGCCTGCGGGTGTCGAGGGTGTCGCGGCCATCGTGGTGGAGGCCAAGATGCTCATGCACTGGAACCGCGGTGTGCGCCCTGCCGCCTTGTTGGGCCTGATGGGCCGGTATGTCCTCATCGGGTTTTTCTGAGGGTGCTTCACATCTGGGAGCGTCGAGGGTGTCACGCGCATCGCGGTGGAGCTCAAGACACTCGTGTACCGCAATCATGGTGCATGGCCTTCCATAGTCGAAGCTGAGGAGCTAGTTGCTTCTGAGGGCACGGACCTCCGGTGTAGGTAGCTAGAGCTCATTGGGCACCTTGGCGATTGCATCAAGGCCAGTGAAGAGGAGGGGTTGTGTGGCAGCAGAAGGCCGCACCAACTCTCCCTCCGTCATGATGATGAAATCCAGGTTCCCAAAGCGCACATGCATGCCTGGGACCTAGCTGACATTGCGATTAGCCATCTGAGGCCTAGTGTTGATGTCAAGATGCGCAAAAGTCCCCTATCTGGCATGCCAAGTATCGGTGTTTTGAGTAAACACCAACAAGTAAATTTATATATTACACATCTGGCTTGGATGGTGTGCTAAGAAGACACAAGGGTTATACTAGTTCAGGCCGAATATCCCTATGTCCAGTTTTGGGCTGCTCATGTTACCAGCACTAAGTTTGTAGTAGGGGGTTACAAACTGGAGAGAGAGGGAGGTAGCTCCCAAGTCTTTGTGGTTTGATTGCTCGGTGTCTGATATGGTGCAGTGAGCTGATGCTATGTGATGCACTTGTTTGATGAATCGGTCTCCCTTCATGAGATGCCCTGCTTTCCCTTTTATAGGACAAGGGAAAGCATGGTTTATAATGGGGAAAAAGAGGAGAATGAGAGTCCAAGGAAGTCTTTAGGGACGCTAGGCCTTCCTTTTACTTCATGCGGGCGCCACTGACACAGCAGGCGGTGACAGGGATAGCTCCACATCGGTCGCCTATCTTCTGACAATGCCATGCCCTGGCGTTGTCTGTGAGTTGTAACAGCCCACCCTACCTCGGTGGGCGGTATGGCTGACCAGCGTGCTAATTAGTGGCCGCACAGGGAGTGGGTATCATAGTGACCGCGTGTCCATCACTATGGGTGATGTGAGTTCCCTGGAATGACATGTCACAGGGATAGGCCATGCTGAGATGTGACCGCTCCCTGCACGATGCTAGAAGTTTGACCTTGGGTCATACTTTCTAGCCCGTAGTGGTTGGCAGCGGCGTGAGCTCCCATTGGGAACCATGTCCAAGGGATCAGGCGAAGCAGAGCCATCCCTCTGACATCGGGCAAGGCAGAGCCAGCCCTGTGACATCGGCCTAGGTGGAACCAAACCTCAGGGGTCAGATGAGGTGGAGCCTACCCTTAGGAGTCAGCTAAGGTGGAGCCATCCCTCAGACTTGGCCGAGGTGGAGGCTACCCTTGGGGGTCAGTCGAGGTAGAGCCAACCCTTAGGGGTTGGATGAGGCGGAGCCTACCCTCGAGGGTCAACTGAGGCGGAGCCAACCCTTGGACATCGGGCGAGGCAAAGCCAGCCCACGGGGGTTAGACGAGGTAGAGCCCATGGCCTTGGTTGGATAAGGTGGAGCCCAGCAAGATGTGTGGTTGTGCTCTTGATCGCTCAGATGAATCAACGTTGATGGTTATTAGCTTCTCCTCTTTGGGTACCCTAGTATTGGTCCCCGACAACGACCGAGTCATCCTCCCATTGGGCTCTGAGAGCCATGGCCTAATGGTGATTCTCACCGGAGGGGCCTTCCTAGAGACGAGCCCCCTCCGCCTCACGATGGGACGCCGCAAGCTGCTCCTCTAGAACTACAATCCAGAGAATCCCCTAAGGTCTGAGAACAAGAACCTAGAAGTAAGAATTAACAGTAATAGGAAACATACCATATGCTCAGACCTGAGCGGTGGTAGCTAGCGCCCGTGCCTCGGTGACCTCTTCTTCCGCTACTTGGAGGGCTGCCTAGAGATAGTCCACGTAGACCTTCAATTGAGCCACCTTGTGAAGGGAGTATGAATGCAGCCAGCGAGCGTCGTCCCTCTCGAGCACAAAGTTCCATATCCCTCGCTGCCCAATGGAGAAGGACAGGGGACGGGGGCTCACTAGCTCCAAAGGCAGGACAGGTTGGGGATGGGAGGTGTCAGAAGGGCCCTCGAGCTCCAACACCACCGTTGGAGGAATGACCCTAGACACATGAACAATTAACGCAGACACGATCAGACCCGAAAAACAATGAAGAATCACTTACCCCTAATCTCATAGGGAAGAGAGAAGACGTGATGGTGGCCCATCGACCTCAAGTGACTCTTCTTGCAAGTGTTTCCGGAGATCCATTACTCTAACCGAGAAGGACGACCATGAGCACGCAAGCAGGAGGGATAAGAATGCGATATGAGGGATAGAGAACAGATACCTCCCACCGCATACCGATTGATTTATAGCCACCAAGGATAACCTTGGCAAGCGACCTAGGCCCATGACCATTACTAACCACTCTGATAACCTCACAGAATAGGGATGCCGATTGGGCGAAAGGCGGAGCGGCGGTTGCCCTCCTGATATCCCTGGTAAGGCCCATGCATTTTTTATTTTCCATATTGTTTCAACCTACACGCCTTTGATCAGTAGGTGCCCCACTACTCGTGATTGGGCGCCATCAATGCAACACGATTACGGGGGTCACATGCCCCTGAATCTATGCACAAGAGCGACCTGCCATGAGCACGACCCCACGTCATGTTTAGGAAATTTACCCTTGGGCTAGTCCATAGATGGGCTTGAGGCTACAAAGGGATAGGGGTAGGTTGAGATGGCCCCCGTGGCTCTAATAGGTGGTGTGGAGCCATGCGTCCATCTCAACCTATGTTCGAGTCATCCGCTTTGAAGTCACTCGGGTTGACCCCCTCTAGGGGGAGTTATCTTGCCCTGTGGCCGCTACAGAGGCGGTCAGGGACCAACGGGTTTGATGGCCGACAATTTATGGGATGTCCCTCTATGAGGCACAACAAAACTCCATGTCGCTTAGGGAGGATATCGTGTCCCACTCGAATTACCCATCGACCCTGACGAGGCGCACCGCTCCGACCATGTGGTTATGGTGGACAAGGCTCTCCCCATGTGGGGCAGCATCTAAAACCCATCTGTAATAGGGAGGTACGACCCCTTAAGGTCAGAAAGGATAGTGGGAGGAAGCCAGTGCTGAGCCCGAATAGTTCTGATACCTAGGACTAGGCCATGGCCCGCTCCTCTCCACATCCAAAAAACCATCACTCGAAGCCTACAACCTCGGGTTCGCAAACACTAGAGAGGAGAGGCCCAATGTCGCTAGATGACCTCACCACCCCACGTGGCGAGAGGCCAATGACTCACTCAAAGCCTGCAACCTCGAGTTCGCAAACACTCGAGAGGAGAGGCCCAATGTTGCTAGATGACCTCGCCGCCCCACGCAGTGAGAGGCCAATGACTCACTCGAAGCATGCACCCTCGGGTTTGCAAACACTCAGGAGGAGAGGCCCAAGGTCGCTAGACGACCTCATAGTCCCGCACGGTGAGAGGCCAATGACTCACTCGATGCTCACAAGTCTAACCCTGATCGAACGGTTCTGGAATCAACAAAAAGTCATTTGAATGATGTAATCACAAAACACACACGGTCAAACTGCATACAACAAATGCTAGATCAATAGCCTCATAAATGCGTTCAAGGAGTCCCATCGGAAAGGCCCAAGGTCGCTCGGCAACCTTGTCACCCCATGCGATGAGGGGCGGATGACCCGTCTGGGGACCCTCGACCCAACCAAACCTCACAAAAAGGGTGCAGGGGCTCAAAAAAAAAGAATTCCTCAGAACTTCTGATCATAGAATGGATGCATCTCTAGCTACACACAAAGAAGGATCAGATGCCTAATCAACCACAACCAATGGGCTCGAGCAGAAGGGCTTCAAGCGGTAGAAAGACCCTATTTATAGGCCCAAAGGTAAACTAAGCAACCTCAGACTCCTACGCCCTATGGCGAGCCACGAGAGGCCACAACCAATGTCAGATGCCTGCATGAGGTCAGGGAAATTGAGACCCTTTCAAAGGCACGACTGGTACAACATCGACGAGACCACTCAGGCCCACCTGGGTCATGAACCCTAATACATAACACATTGACATGGCAGGGCTTAGCAGTCACATAGCACATCATCGGGGCATCTTGATAGGGCAGAACACAATGGCCACCTACCGCATTGAACGGGCCAGCCCGCAAGGGGTCAAGCGATGAAGCTCGAACATGCCATGACTACGAACCCGCGCTTGACACGCATGCATTTCAGCACTTTCATGATCACTTCATGGTCGCAAAAATGCTCGAGGGCTACTCTCGGGGTTATGATCCCCGTGTCTCTCAAGGCATCAATTAGATAGCGGGCCAAGTGGCCCATGATACATCAGCTAGCGAAGGCACAAAAGATCAAGACCTAGCTAAGCCAAGCGGAACAAGCCAGAGGCCAAGACCAAGGTCAGCCATGACCTCTCCCCTCTGCCTTAGTCGCTTGACGCACAAGAAACTCATGATCTCCCCTGTCCCAACCCTTAGGAGGAATGGGGAGAGATCAAGCCTAGCCAAGCATGCCTGCTCTAATAGGAGAAAGCATGCCGCACTGACCACATAAGGACCGATGGTACAATGGTCACCTCGGTCTGGCCAGACGCTATCCCTACTCCACACATCCCAAACAAGACAATACTGCTCGACTGTGATTGTCAGTACGGCGACCCACTGTCCAAATATGGTCCAACAAAATGGATGTACGACTCTACCCACCATGGGATGGGATCCACGATGGAGGCCTAGACTTAGAGGCCATCCAAACCGGCTGGAGCCATGACCCCGAAGCTCAGGATTGTGGCCACTAGCTCAACAAGCTAACTAGGCGACCGACGACCTGGGGCACCCACCAACTCCTATACGAGGCCCCTAGGAGACCAGGATGTGATGACGAAGGCCACGGTGAAAACCACATCGCATAGGACAGCTAGCGAACCACATCATGCCTGGCATAGTAGCACCACGTCACACCTTACCATGGCATGGGCACAATATCATGATGACAACCACTCCCAAATGTGCACCTCAAGACAGCGTAGCTTTCAAGCCAAGTTAGTTAGGCCCCTCCCTCAGGCTCACGGCCCCTCGGTCAGGAGAACCTTCTTCTTTGTACCTACCCTAGCCCCAAACTCTATATAAGGGCAGCCAAACCATCTCAAGGGATCTGATTCATTCTCTCATCCTTCACATCTCTAGACTCCTAAGCTTCCCTTCAGGCAGTTCATCTCTTTGTTCTAGCTCTCCTACCTCTTCCATCATTCTTGCACCCCATTGTAAGAACTTCAGAGCATTCAAGCGAGGAACACACACTCGATCATCTCTGAGACTATACATAGGGCTCTAGCCTGAGCCAGTATATATCCTCATGTCTTTTGTATGCTACCATTATTTTTCTAGAGCAGCATGGCAATCGTATAAATTCACTAGTCCAATTTACAAAACACCAACAAGCATCATCGAGGAACCAGCGCCACCACTTCCATCAAATGGTTTGGATGCCCATGTACCCGTGCCACCATTTCCATCGGTGGTTTGCATGCCCATGTTTCCATGCCGTAGGTATTACTTTATTTAGTTGGCTTGGAATCAAGCATGAATTTATTTGGTTATCGTCTACCGCCATTCGCTAACACTATTCGCACCATGACACTGATGTTTGTGCACCGTGATTAATTACGCTACGACCACTCATGTGCGTATATGAGTTCAAGTGTTAGCTAATTCCTTGGGTCCACCTATACATGCAAACATATTCTGACTCTTCATATCTGCGTTACTTTGGTGTAGGATCTAGTTGTACTTGACATATCATGCAAAAGCATGCTAAGACAGATCCTAGGTGCAATTATTCGCACCGAGGATGCAGTGAAGGTGGATAGCAAGAAAACGATGGCCTGGCTCATCATTGATATTCATTCCAAAGTAGGCAATAAGGGCATGCTGGAAGTTTAGACTTTCCGGAGCATCCCTTGCATGACCTACTATGAGGCACAAGAAAGTGTTTCTAAGCAAGCAATATGCTATTTTATAGTAAGGATGAATATGTGCATCAATGATCTGACTTATTCTGCCTTCAAGGAAATGTATAAGCAACTGAACCACTTCATGTGCTGGTCCCAGCTTGTTCAGACAAGGTATGATACATTGCGTGTATAGATGGACAGCCTATTGAAGTCTCATAAAAAACTTTTGAACCGCCCAGGCCCCATCTGTTCAAGCTATGGCGATATCCTTTCATTAGCGGCTCCTCTTACGTCTATTGGAGCAGAGCCGTCTCCAATTACTAGACTAGACCCATGGTATGTACACTTGTCGAACAGCTATTTAGCCTTGTGTTGGAGAACACCCCTACTACATCCCTACGAGGAGGCTTTAAAGGTATGCATGCTCCTTGGTTTGTGTTAGTTTCCAACCACTGTTCTGTCCTCTTCTAAATGGCTCACTAACCTATACTTATGCACTCTCTGGCAGGGATGCAATCACCAAAGGCCTCTGGGAAGTGTGGAGGTACTATGTATGGAGCCCTATGCTATCCTAGCAGTCTCCTTGAGGATGTTGTAACCTATGGCACAATACTATGTACCATTCAGCGAATATACCATGGCTAATACCAGTGCATGTGCAACTAGAAGCCTAGTAGGGCTTCTTGCGTCCACCTACAGTCATGGTCTCTAGTATCTTCTTTAGCAATGTTAGGCTCCTATGCCATCCTAGCATGGACGTTATTTAGTACCTTTGTGTTTTGTTGTGTGTATTCTCCTATGTATCGTCCAATGTTCTTGTTTGCCACCCTGAGATAAATATATGTGTTGGGTGTTTTGTGATGGCATGTATTCCATATTGGATTAGTAGGATCATTTCCTAATCCAGATCTATTATCTATTAACATGTTAAACAACATTGAAGCCTAAACAATGGCAGTTCATTTTGGTGGTCATCTAATCAGATGTTTAAAGATACAAGAAAGCAGAACAACTAAATTGACGTTAGGATGAAACACAATCAGGACACCCACACTTAAAATCTTTATCAGATCATTGCTTCCCATGTGTGCTAATTAATACTATGCTGTAAGAGGTGTAGGTCCAAATGTCTGGCAGGTAACAAGCATGGGACCAAGAAAAACCCCAAAAAACTACGCTCGGCCAACAAGTAAAACAGTCTAGAGAATTCTGGAACGGTACGTGTATGCATTTGCTACCAGAGAAGAGAATCTAGCGTAACCACACAAGTAGGTTCAGGTTTGAGTCATGCTTGCAAAGCATCGAAATATGGTCGCCTCCATTTTTTACCTTCATACTTACTACTACAGATTGAGCTACCACTGTCACCCCTTTCGTTGTCGTAGAAGATAGAAGCGATGGTGTGATACTTCCACCATCAGTTGGATCAGTTTTGAGGCCTCATAAGGAATCAAACCAGCAGTTGAAACTTCTAGCACCGATGGTTGAACCATCAATGCGGCATTGATAGTGGGGTTGAATTTCACCATCATTTGGAAAGCCGAGCCGACTGAGATATGCATTATGACCGCTGGCCCTACACGACCGTTTGGTCCACCGGCGGTAAATTCAGCGTGAGTGTTGAATGTCTCAACTTCCAGCACCATCTCACCACTTCCGTCAGGAACCATCATATATCTCATCTTCCATGATGTGTATGCCTAGTTCACGCATCTTAACTGCTCCTTCTCACTTCTCCATCTTGAAGGTTGGCCTATTTAAGCTGGGTCTGGGTGCACCTCTTGGCCTCATTCCACACACTTTTCCTCCTGCATTCTCTTTTAGAATAGATACAAATCGACCAAGCTCTTGAGCCAACCATCTTTTTTTTTCTTCATTGTCATGGCGCTCCTTGTCCAATTCCTCCTGCAACAGCAACGACATTGGTAGAAGGCCTTCAAGATTGGGTACAACCTGCATCAAGACACAACAAGGGCTGCCCGATTTAGGTGCTAGTGGAAGTTTTGCGATTAAGGAGGTCACTGATTTGGGCAAGCTAGGGATACTGAATGCACTTTTGTATCAGTGGTTTGGCATTGCCAGGCTTCATCATTAGGGCCGCTGGGATGCCGGTGGTGGCTCCTATGATGGCTTCGATGAGCACAGGGCTGCTAGGAAGGTTATGTCTATATGTACAGTTGCCACCTTTCTGCCTCGCGCAGCCCTATTGCTACTGGTTCATCAGTTCCTGTGCCCTAGCGACCCTCCTTCCTCTGGAGCAGCAGCGACGATGGCGGTGCTTCTCTTCCACACCTGTGCTTGCCTCTCTACCATGAGAGGTGCTGCAGTGAAGGTAAAGCACCTCACTGAGATGCTGGTGGAAGTTTTGCTAGGTGTTGCCTCGTCCTTGCTCTCCTTGTCTGCTACCTAGTAGGTCATTAGGGTGCTCAACAGGAGAGCACCTTGATGATCATAGATCTTCTGTTGGGCTCTAGATTCGACTATGGGTTGTACCTATACTCAACATGTCTTTGTTATTGTACACCTAGTAGTCTTCGATAGGTCTTTGTTATTGTCAACTATGGAATGTAACTGAAGTTATCAATGAAAAATTTTCTCATGTGACTGTGATGCTTGTTACTATGTTGTTTATATATAGTTTTTGACTTACACAACAATTAATAACTGAATGGCTGTGATGCTTGTTACTCTATTTTTTAAGTGCCATGGTATTTACCTTGGCTACATAGACATGAGATAAAGCACCTCACTGAGATGGTGCTGGGGTTCATGTTTGGGAGGTGCTCCTTCTTCAAGATTGTGTGGTTTATATTCTATCTTGCAGCTCTCACGGTCAAGAAGAAGACTCCATCCCTTGACCATGAGGGTTGCAAGATGGAAGGTAGAGCACCTCACTAAGGGTGAAGTTTTGCGAGGTGCTACATCATTCTTTGTATCTAGGTCCACGACTAGTCCTTGCCACCAGTGAAGTGATGGTTTGTATCTAGAAATCACCGTATGATATGGCTTTGTTATCTCATACCTAGTGGTGCCTCGGCGGTGGTTCCTCCCACAAGAAATACCCTACATCCTATGTCTTTGTTGTATTGTATTGGATATGAGATGATTTCGAGGGGGGTCTCTACCCGCCTTATATAGTCTAGGGGTAGGGTTACAAGTCAGTTAGATCTAGATCTATTCGGCTATATGGTAAGTATTTACAAGGAATACGATATTTGTCTTATCCGAACAGATCCTTCTCTATCTTCAAGATTCTTTTGATTGCCTCACGGTGCACGCCGACTAGAGCCAAGCACCGTAGGCCATGATCTTATAGGCTGGACCTCCCCTGGTGGTGTGGCCCATGTCCATTGCCATGGGTACCTAGGGTTATACCGCCCACAGCTTGTCCCCGAGCACCTTGTATCCTTTGAGCAACACTGTCTTGAACAAGTCCGAGCAGTTTGATGTGAAGACGACCAGTTTAATTGGTGATCCAAGCAGTGGAAGTCAAAGCAACTAGTTTAACTGGTGACCTGGGCAGTGAAAGTCAATGCCAACCAATTTAACTGGTGACCTAAGAGGTGAAAATCGAAGCCGACCAGTTTAACTGGTTAGGAAACCTCGGACTTAGCCAAGTAAGGCTTGCTAGAAGGATGTAAGGGGCTCAAGATAAAAAATTGAAAATTCTTCCACTCAGGAGAAGTGTAGCCACTTAGACTCTATCAATAAGGAGGGTAAATCAAGAAATAAGCACTACATTCACCGCTAGGTGAAGTGTAGCCACTTAGTCCCTGAGCCTACTAGAAGATGAAGAATGAATTTTGTAGCAGCGTCAAAGAAAAGAAATCTAAAAGCTTGCCAACGTCATCTGACATGCACATATCAAGACCCTAGACGTGCTGCCAAGACCAGCACCCTGATCTGAATAGCATGGAGCAACCTGATAGCACACCAATGAGACGTAGCAAGATCTGACCACCAAGGGAGTCCCCAGCTTAGCTAGCGATGCTTGCATGAAGAATCCAAACACCAAGGAGTCCCCAGCGTAGCTGATGAGCCCCTAGCGTAGCTGACGATGAAACCCATGTGATGAGTAGTCCAACCAACTGGTCAGTAGCGAAGTGAACGCCGAGCAGGTGTGAGTGCTGAGTAGTCCAACTAGTTGGTTGGCGGTAATGTCCATAAACCTAGCGATCCGACCAGTTGATCGGTGAAGTCTGAGTACAATGTGGTCCGACCACCTGAACGATGATCCGATAAGACGTAGCAAGATTCGACCACCAAGGGTGTCCCCAGCTTAGCCAGAGATGATTCACGAAGAATCCAAACACCGAGGAGTCCACGGCGTAGCTGGCGAGCCCCTAGCATAGCTGACGATGAAGCCCGTGCGATGAGTAGTCTAACCAATTGGTCGGTGGTGAAGTAAACGCTGAGAAGGAGTGAGCGCTGAGCAGTCCGACCAATTGGTTGATGGTGAAGTCCATCCGATAGGTGGTCCGACCACCTAGGCGATGATCATCTTGTATAGTCCCTAAGCGTAAGCTCATTGACCAAGCCATGCCCCTACGAAACAAATGTGTAGAATAGGTAGTATATGATGTAAAATATATGAACTCCAGAGAAGAATCAGCAACGATGATGAGATAGCATATGTAGCTAGACGATCAGTTGGTGTAAACACTTAGTGTTATTCTGAAGATGTGTTTATATTTAATATAAACCATCCGACTAGTTAGTGTGTAGCTGAGTCTCCAGCCCTAGCTAGCCTGTTAACCATAACGCAAAGCGCGGAGTCTGTGTGCATGTAGGAAGAGCAGGATGTTGCTAAGGAGCCACTGCCAACCACCCCTAACGTAGAGGGTAGGCGCTCATGCATGTGTAGGGAGAAGCCAGAGATAGGGCTGTCTCTAGGAACATCCGAGCATCAACATGACTGTTCGAGGATTTGCTTTAGGATTAGTTGTATGCCATCTTTAAGATGGTATACATGAAAGAAAATCATTTAGTGAACAAACATGGAGAAAACAGCTCGGAGAAACATCATGGAGATATATGAAGGTTGGGGAATATTTAGAAAAATATTAAAGCATGACTTAGCTTTAGAGAGAACGCCTGGTGCGTGGCGTATGGCGTTATCTGGTCGGCGTTGATGAAATTGCCTGGCCCTCGAGCTTTCCTAGCAGTCGTCAAGGCAGCAGTCACGGTTGTCATCATTGCAGCACGGCAGGCGATCGGAGCGAGTAGTCCGGGCGATGTTGTCCTTATGTTACTGGTCGGCGACACGGGCAACTCGCTCAGTGGCTCAGATGGCTCATTTGACAGCTCAGATCGGTATGCAGAGTCGTAGGCGAACGGATGTAATCAGCACCCAATGGAGTCAATATGCGTGGGGAGGCGAAGCCCTTGAACGTGTCCGAGTGAGGCGAGGCGAGCTTGGGGCCTATCGTGGTGCATGCCCACATGGAGCCACATCTTGATTAGTTTGTGAGGCCATGTCGATGGATTCCTTGCGGTTCCTTGGTTGACGCCTCATGCCACAGATACTAACTTCATACAGCCTTCGCGGTAGGCCGGCCAAATCGGCTACTCGCGTGACATACAGGCGATGTCGATGAAGAAATCAAAATATGCTACCGCGAGTTTGCAATGAGTTGCACCTAGATGTTGTGTCGCCGTGGAAGCTATAGATAATCATGAAGGCATATGTAAAAGCATACATGCAATAGAATGCTTAATCTAAAAATAGAAACACTACTTAGCTTGTTAAGTAGCTTGGTGTGTATGGGCTTGCTTCCTTCGTATATGCATATGCTGGATACATGCATATGCCTGTACATGCAAAATAGCCTTGCATGTTACTATAGATCATGGGCCTGGCAATCCGTGTCGATCTCTTGAAATCAGATCCCAAAGCCATGCATGTTTGCTTGTCATGCAGATGCGTACAGACAGGAGCCTTGCATGGCCATCGTGAGCCCAATGGGATCTTAATAAAATGCTGCCATGTAATTCAGTAATGGACAACACCGATCGTCATGTTGTATATCAATCATAGCATCATGATGGACTACCGCCGCCAACACACTATGCTTGATTCAGGAACATTGCGCGTTGCGGCTGAATCACCCGCCGAGCATGAGGACGCCAACGTGAACATTGTCAGTGAAGAAATGCACACAAAGTAATCTCAGAGCACACGGATATTATACCGATGTAGCACTTCACCGAGAGTACATAGTTTTATATCAAACTCGAGGAAACATGTGTGAGAATAACCAAATCTAACTTAACCCAACTTCACAATCAAGGCTTGTCGACAAAATCTGGTCGGCAGTCTACTGAGGGGTATACCTATGGTAGTAGATGAATTGGTGGAGGTGCATGTGATATGAACCGGATGGTGACACAAGGCGCAGAGACAACGATTTAGATAGGTTTAGGCCATCTGATTGACATAATACCCTATGTCCTTTTTCTTTGTTGTATTGTATTCGATATGAGATGATTTCGAGGGGGTCCCTGCCCGCTTTATATAGTCTAGGGGGCAGGGTTACAAGTCAGTTACATCTAGATCTATTCAGTTATATGGTAAGTATTTACAAGGAATACGATATCTATCATATCTGAACATATCCTTCTCTATCTTCAAGATTCTTCTGATTACCTTGTGGTGCACGCCAACTAGAGCCGAGCACCGTAGGCCATGATCTTATGGGCTGGACCTCCCCTGGTGGTCTGGCCCATGTCCACTGCCATGGGTACCTGGGCTTATACCCCCCACAAGGCTAGATAATAGAAGTATAGGGGAGACTGCTAAGGTCTTCTAGTTCTAAATTCGGTAAACTTTGTCTTCTATTGTTCAATTCTGGGGAAATTACTAGAGAAAACACAGGTAGAGTATGTGTCCTATAGTAACAAGGTCCTGCTAGGCCTACTAATGGGAGGTGGACTACAAAGGATTCAACGAGGCTATAAGAGTCACCCTCGTGAGCTACCACCGATCCAGAAAGTAGGGTACATCCATGAGTAACCGAGTCTAAGCACCATGCTTACACTACGAATACTACTTCAACCCAGGAGCTACAAGGATTAAAGTACTCAAAAGGGAGTTGCGAACCTAAAGAACAATATGAACAAGATGCTTACTTGAATTAGAAGTCGATTACCCTATAAATCTCAGAACCAAGCTCAAGAAGAACTTGATTTTGCTAGGGTACAAGCCATAGAGAGAGCATCGACAGGCCAAGACTCCTCTAAAACTCTTCCCTCTCACTCTATCTCTCTATCTCTAATACAAGACTAGATCCTATTGAGGACTAATCTTCTCTTGATTGCTAACCCTGATCCTAGTGGAAATATGGATTAGGGTTTCTGGCCCTCAGGCTCTTAGAATCAAATGCATGGATTGCCCTAGAGGGGGTGTGTGTAGGCAGGTATATATAGGCCGAAGCGTCAATCCTGAGCCCTCGGATCAAACCAACTTGAATAAACGGTGGAGATGCAATCCTTAAGGCAGTGGAGAACCGACATAGCAATGGGAGGCGAACATGGGGGCCCACAGGTCAGCTGGCCTATAGGTGGGGCCGGCCGGCCACACATGTCACGGGCATGGGATTCGCTTTGGTGAAGAGCCTCCTGGAGTCTTCTAGAGTCTTCCCACGCTGTTTACGCGGCAGAATTTCATAATTTCCTTTGACGAATAGGTCCTCCTTGGTGGGTTTATGTTTAAATCTTGCTGGAAACACAGATTCACCAAAACTCATGGAATTTGTCAGTTAAAACCCCTAAGTATATGTTGGTGATTCATTTTAGCCATTTATGCGAGTTATATTAATGGTTTATGATGAATGTTAACTTCCGTCAACAAACTCTCCCACACTTAGGCTTTTACTTGTCCTTGATAAAAGGATGGATTACTCAAGACATAACTTTAGGACAAGACATCAGCATAATTTGTTCCTAGTCATTCATGCTATGTAGGATTCAAAGTGTCTACCATGAAACTTTAGGTAGTTGAGGAATGGAACAGCTTGAAACATATCACCATCCTCCTTCAGTCAAGTCAATTAGAGAAACATTTTAAGATTTTTGCAAACAAAACATAGCTTACCTTCTCCTTTTGTGGTACCCTCAAATCACTCTGTATATGTAATATTTTTGGATCCTCACCAAGGCATTGATGATTTTGCCTTCCTTTTACCTAGTTCTAAAAAGCTTATGTGGAGCTCAGGTAGGGATGAATATGCGAACATACTTGCATTGCATATATTATAAAGTCAAAACAAGGATCCAAGGAGTAAAATGCCATACTCTTAGATCAAGATGTGCATGTGTGTGGATGTATATATATGGTGGCTAACCTAATTCTACTATGCTCCTTGAAATGTATCTCTCTTGATTGAAACTTGAAAATACTTTGCAAGAAAACATGGGCTATCTTATTCATTTTTCTTTCTCTTTTTCTTAGGTGAGCATCTGAGTACCCATTGTTTTAGATATCTCGGATACTTGCCTATTTTTCAATACTTTTCTCTTTTTCTAAATATTTTTTGCATAGCCCATGCCTCTTTTTTTGCAATTGAAACTTTGCAAGAGAGACATTTACAAGAACTTGGAGCATTTATCCTAACAAACTTATTTTTGTGTCTATTCTCAATATATGAGTAGAACATTTTTGGGTGGATGGAAAACATGTTGTTGCATACTCCCAGTGTAGAAGCAGTAGGTATATGTGGAGTGTATGTGATCTTGATCTTGAGAGCATGATAAGTTTCTCAATAAGGGTCACAAGTTTTGACCAAACTCAACATAATAGCAAGTAGTATGTGTAGATGGTTTCCTAGTCTATCATATCATGTTTGGCTCTGGTGGGACATTGCTTACAACAAAGGAGAGGTGTAGCTATTATTTTTACTTTTTGAAATAAAATTCTCCAATAACGAGACATCAAGAATCAAGTTCTCATTATTCTACTATATCTCATTCCACAACAACTTAAGTAACATGGGGTCCCTAATAATAAGTTCACAATAGTAGAAAGACTTCCAAAAAAGGTATTATATGAGTCTATCCTTAAGTCATGACTGAAATAATCTTTCCTCAGGTTTTAAAGTTGTTTTATCAAAGGATTTTCAATTTGGTTCGAAGCAGAAAGCATAACATGTGAAAATAGAGTGTATTGGGCTCAAACCTGACCGTGGACAAAGGGCGAGGCGAGGAGGCACTATGGTGGGCTGGCCGACCCAAAGAGGAGGCCAAGCGGCCTGCTCTAGGGGCTGATCGAGGCCCGCTTTGTTGGACATGGTTCTTGGCTCATTACTTTTTGAACTTTGTAATTTTCACGATTAAATTCCATCTTGTTGTCGTGGTGTGTCTCCCCCACACTTGTTTTCCTATATACCTTTATGCACAACATGTGGAGACAAAACACATCTTGGACAGAAATAGAGAGCAGATAATAATAAGGCTCCATTAATATCATAAGGCACTTTATTACACAAACCAACCTAAACATAAACTTCAACCACTCTAACAATCTGAGCTAAGCGAGTAACCTAAACATACTATTTTTAAACACTTGACCTAACCACTCATGCCTTATTATCACTACCTAATTCTCACTTCCTCATCTTGGCAACAAAATGATTCAAAGCGTTTAAATCATGTTGCAGACTCTTGCGATAAATGTGTTCTTCGTCGATCCTCTACTCTAAGGTATAGATAACATCGCTTAGATCTTCAATCTTCTTCTCTAAGAGGGCAGTGGTCATCTATGGATGCTTCTCATCATTTTCTGGGAGAGTTGATGGTGCCTTCCTCTTCTTCTCCTTAGGGGGAACAACCTTGATTGATCCGACATAGCCTGAACTCCATCGATGGTTGTATGTGGGGTGATTGATATGTATTTTGTACATGTGACCTCTCCAAACTTGTTGGTCTTTACTCTAGTTAGCACCTCATGTCCCATCAGAGGAAGGAGGTTGATCTCCTTCATCATCTTGATCAGCTTCTGGACATCTAGACGAGGCTCTTATTGGCATGGCTTGCCGTCAAGAAGTGGGCATGGCAGCGACAAAGCGATCACCGGACGACGGATAGCTTGGGCAAAGTAAGACTAGCTTGTGTGAATGGGGGTAATCTCTGGAGGAACAACGCTCAGCGCAAGCGCGTCGAGTTTCTTTTTTAGATCAAAACCATAGGGGACGATCTCTTTGTTGGTCATGGAAACTAGAGAGGAGGAGAGCTTTGCTGCTATTGGAAAGAGGAGGCTTTGATGGGATGGATATGGAGGCAAGTAGAGGCTCGCTTATATAGGGGGAACAACTTGTAGCAGGGGTCAAGATCTATCCATTAGAGGTCTCATAACGAGGAAAAACTGAATGCGTCAAAAAACTGTGGGATTACGAAGAGGAAGGATCTAGAAGACTCGAGAAAATCAACTGGGCGCGAGGCGGATGACAAGTTGGCTGGCTGGCCTATAGGTGGGGCCAATTGGCCCCACACGTCTTCTTCATGCACGGGTTTTTCTCACGGTGGTTGCTAAGTCCTATCTAATCCCGAAAAGTATATTTTCATGTTACGAAACGTAAAAAGGATGGCAGAGGTGTAAATCTATGGTAAAATCAGAAAATCTACCTCATCCAAATTCTTAGGTGTTTTTTTAGGTTCTAGAAAGATCTTGAGACAATGGCCATTTACCTTGAATAACATACATTCGTCATTTTGAATTGTTACCGCTCCATATGATGAGGTGCTTATCACCTTGAATGGTCCCTCCCATTTGCTCCGAAGTTTTTCATGCCCGAATTATTTCACCCTAGAATTAAAAAGTAATACCTTATCTTCAGGGGCAAACTCCTTCTTCTTGATCCTCTTGTCATGCCATCTCTTCATTCTCTCCTTGTAAATTTTGGCGTTATGATATGTTTTTTCACGCCATTCATCAAGCTTAGAGAGTTGTATCTTCCTCTTGGTTCTAGTGGCTTCAAAGTCCATGTTCCATCGCTAGATGGCCCAATGAGCCTTGAATTTTAGCTCAATAGGTAGATGACAAGTCTTTCCATAGACGAGTTGGTATGGTAACATCCCAAGTGGTGTTTTATAGGCCATTCTATAAGCCCATAGTGCGTCAGGTAGTCTATCCTTCCATGCAGTCCCCATCTCATTGATCATCTTTTGCATAATGTTCTTGATTTGTTTATTTGATGTTTCTGCTTGGTCACTTGTCTGAGAGTGGTATAGAGTAGCGACATTGTGATGGATCACATGTTTTGACAAGTAGTTGTGAAAGTTCTTGTCTGTAAAGTGAGTGCCTCCATCACTAATCACCATTCTCAGAACTCCAAATCTTGGAAATATTTTCTCTTGAAACATGTTCTTGGAGTTCTTAGCATTAGCAGCTCTGCATGGCATGGCTTCAACCCACTTGGGGACAAAGTCAACTACCACCAAGATGAATTCACAGTTCTTTGACTTTGGAAAAGATCACATGTAGTTGATTCCCCAGACATCGAAAAGCTCAATCTGGAGGTTGGTGGTGAGTGGCATGACATCTCTTGAATTGATATTTTCGTGCCTCTGACATGCTCCACATCTCTGGATGAAGTCATTCATGTCTTCACACATGATTGGCAAGAAGAATCCACTTTGCCAGATCTTCGAATGAGTGCAGAATGCACCATAATGTCCTCCATATGGTGATGAGTGACATCGTTCTATAATTTTGATGCCTTCATCTGGCGGTACACACCTCCTGAGTAGGCCATCAGAGAAGACTCTGAAGAGGTACGGTTCATCCCATATATGGAGACGACTTTCATAGATGAGCTTCCTTTTATTTTCCCCTGGTGGTACATAACCTGCAACCATAAAATTAACAATATTTGTGTACCAGGAGTTGGATTTTGTGACTTTGAAGAGCATGTTGTCCCACAACAAATCATTGATAGGCAGTTCCTGTGAACTATCAAACTACATTCTGGACAAGTGATCGGCAACAGAATTTTCTACTCCCTTTTTATCTTTTATTTCTAAGTCAAATTCTTGGAGTAGCAAGATCCATCTTATAAGTTAGGGTTTAGCATCTTTCTTAGTTAGTAGGTATTTTAATGCAGCATGATCAGTATAAACAATCACCTTAGCTCCTACAAAGTAAGATATAAACTTATCAATAGCAAAAACAACAGCTAGGAGCTCTTTTTTAGTTATTGCATAATTAAGTTGAGGTCCTATCAAAGTTTTGCTAGCATAAGCAATTGCATGATGCTTCTTATCTTTAGTTTGTCCCAAAATTGCCCCCACAACATAATCACTAGCATCACACATAATTTCAAAAGGTAGCAACCAATCAAGGGGTTGAATGATTGGTGCAGAGATGAGTGCTTTCTTAAGAATGTTAAAAGATTTTAAGCATGCATCTTCAAATTTAAAGGGAACATCCTTGGCTAAAAGATTTGTAAGTGGTCTAGCAATATGTAAATTTTTTTTTATAAAGCGGAAGTAAAACATCACATGGCCAAGAAAACTATGGATCCCTCTGATATTTATGGGAGGAGGTAGCTGTTCAATTACTTCAATTTTAGCTCTATCTACCTTAATCCCTCATTCAGACACCAAGTGTCCAAGCACTATGCTTTCTCTAACCATGAAATGACATTTTTCCCAATTAAGGACTAGGTGCTTTTCTTCACATCTTTGCAAAACCTTGTCTAAATTTTTAAGGCAATCATCAAAAGTTTTTCCATAAATAGAAAAATCATCCATGAAAACTTACATGATTTCTTCAATCATATCAGAAAATATAGATATTATGCATCTTTGAAAAGAAGCTAGAGCATTACAAAGTCCAAAAGACATTCTACGATAAGCATAAGTTCCATATGGACATGTAAAGGTGGTTTTGCTTTGGTCATCTAGATGGATTGGAATCTAGTGATAACCTGAATACCCATCAAGGAAATAGAAGAAAGAGTGATTTCCAGTCGCTCCAATATTTCATCAATGAAGAGCAACGGAAAGTGATCTTTCTTTGTTGCCTTGTTAAGTTTTCGGTAATCAATGCACATCCATCATCCAGTGATGATTCTTTGGGGGATTAGTTCATTCTTTTCATTTTTAACAATAGTCATGCCTCCCTTTTTAGGCACAACTTGAATAGGGCTGTCGACAAAAGATGCTCGACACTCCACCGAGGGGTATCCCATGATGGTAGATTTGTCGTAGAGGTGTGCGTAATCAAGAACAAGAAGGAAACAGAGACACAAGAGTTAGATAGGTTCAGGCCATCAGCACGATGTAATACCCTACTCCTGTGGTCTGTTAGATTGTATTGGCTATCGTATGATATTGTGTGTGTTTTGAGGGGGTCCCTGCCCGCCTTATATAGTCTAGGGAGCAGGGTTACAAGTCAGTTAGATCTAGGAGATAACCAAAAAGTAATAACAGATTACACGAATCATGGGATCGAACATATCCTAATAGATCTCGTAGTATCTTCAGGATATCTTCCTGGTGTTTTGCGGGGAGCGCCGAGCAGCGCCGTGCTCCACAAGGTTTCATCTTGTGGGTTGGACCACCCCTAGGGGCATAGCCCATGTAGTCTACTGTGGGTATTCGGGGTTGTACCCCCCATAGCTTGTCCCCAAGCGCCTTGTATCCGATGTGCAACACCGTATTGAGCTTGTCCTAGCAGGTGTGAACAAAGCCGAGCAGTCAGACTCATAGTTCAACCACCATAATGAGTCGCCGAGCAGTTGTGAACTGTCATCGAGCAGTGTATCCCAAGTAAGGCTTGCCATAAGGATGTAAGGAGCTCAAATTCAAAATCAAAAATTTTCTCATTGTGAACCAAGTGTGCCCACTTAGAGTCCCACCATGAGAAAGGGAGGTAATCATCTTCAACTTCAAGAGGCATGGAGTCATCTAGATTAGAGAAAACACACTTACTGCAAGGTGAAGTGTGCCCACTTAGTCCCTAAGCCTGATAGTAGGTGACGTGGTCATGTGATGCCAGGGTCCAGAAAGTAGAAGAAAAGCCAAAGACTAGCCGAGCAGGCAACTAGTCCACGGGCGGAGTCCTAAAATGAAAAGCGCACATTCATCGCAAGGTGAAGTGTGCCCACTTAGTCCCCGAGCCTGATAGTAGGTGATGTAGTCACGTGGTGCCAAGGTCTGAAACAACTATAACCAGAAGAAAAGTCCCCAATATGGTGAGAAACCAAATCATAATGATGACGTAGTCCCCGAGACACAAGTGAAAATCTCGGAGAAATCAAATCATGGAGAAAAACCAGAGTAATGGCAGTACAATAGAAATTACTGAGCCTTGATGGTATTGCAGAGAAGTCAGCGAATATTCGGTGTGCAATTCCAAGTTGCATCGGAGAATAGGCGGTATGGGCCACAGTTGCGCGAAAGCCCAAATAATGGCCAAGCACGCTACTTCAGGGAATTTGGAAGGGCGCAAATCATGGTGCGGTTTCCCAAAAAACCCTTGAATGCGAAAAGTGGAGAGGTTGCCTTTATAACTGCGTCACCGCACTCCGCACTCCCACCTTTGCCACTCTACCACTTCGTCTTCCTCCTTGCCCTCATGCTCCCCCATTCGCATTCACATGTGCTTCCGCCGCCACTCCCAATCTAGATCTGAGAAATGGCGCCGAAGAGGGGAGGTGGTAACCTAAAGAAGGCGGCCACCAGAGCAAGCCATGACAAGGAATGGGTGCCATCACTCATGGGGGAGATGGAGCTCAACGAGATGGTGGAGGCGAGCGTTCTTCCTGACGAGTCACCACTGGATGGCGTCCGACCAATGGTGATCCCTATCTGATGCCACACACCGGCGAAGTCGTAGTATTTGAAGATTATTTCTAGCATGGATTAGGACTTCCGGAGCATCCTTTCTTGTAGGATATGTTGGAGTTCTGGGAGTGAGCTTGTGCAATCTGCATCCAAACACCATTTTGCACATTGTTGTGTTTATCCATTTCTACGAGGCGTATCTTGGCATTCTTGCCCACTTCAATCTTTTCTGACACCTGTTCTGGCTAAAGATGAAGGGTGGGGCGGTTCCAAGGTGGTCGGCAGTGTGTATCTGTAGCTCCGCAATGGGATGGTGAGCGAGTACATTACTGTGCTGCTGAATACCTCGCTGAAGGGGTGGAATGCCAGGTGATTCTACATGAAGTAGAGTCATCCTGTCGTCCGGTGCAACATCGACCAAATTTCGGAGAACTAGAAGAGCTGGTCAGAGAAGCCGACCAGTGCTGATATGGATCAGGTGAAGGAGCTCCTTGGGCTAATAAAGGGCATGAAGATGAATGGAGTGGTGGTGGCGGTCAGCTTTATAGTGCGCTGCATCCAGTCCTGCAAGGAGAGGGCCCATCCAGGCTTTGACTTCAAGGGAGATACTGACAGCACCCGGGAGAGGATAGAGAGACTGACGAAGGAGGCTGTGCTACACCAGGCTGCTAAACTATTCGCTCCAAATGTGCCATTCAACATGCTAGGGTAGCCGAGAGCCTTCAACTGCACGAACCCACCTCCATAGTTAAAAATCTCGACTGTTGTTCTTAATGCTTTTTATCCTGTACCAGTGCCGAGCAGTGAACTGATTCGCTTGTGGAAAGATCCATTTGTAGGAACAGGTGATGTACTTCTCGGGCATGTAGAGGAGTGATTGGCCAAAGGCAATGGACGTCGTGCCGACCACTCAGCCGGAGGAAGGTCCCGTCAGCACCTCATCCGAATCCAGAGGCGTAGGTGCTGGTTGAAAGGAGAGTCCCCCCCGGTGTCGAAGAAGGTCTAGGCAAAAAGGGCGGCGCAAGATGAGCCGGCCCAAAAGAAGAGGAGAACAATGGATGTAGCTCCCCGTAGGCTAGGTGGCATCTCGCTTGGTGTTGATCGGACCGCTCAGACACAAAGTGCGGTGATATCTAGGTGGTCAGACAATGATGAGGCTCTAGTAGATCCCCCTCTGAGCACTAAGGCGTCATCACACAACACGCGCATGGAGATGCAACTAGAGGGAGGGGAGGGAGTCCCCAAGCAGCAGGCGGAGGAGACACTGATGGTGGGGCCACAAGACCTCTAGCCCAGGCCATGTGGGTTGACCCTAGGGCAGTGCCTGGGTGCTTGGGGAGGCAGTGCCGGTTCAAAATAGTATACCGAGAAGCTGATGTGTAGGTATCTTTGCCTTGGGATCAGTAGCTTTTCGATTTTCATAGTTGTGGTGACCAATGAGCTGATCTGATGCAGAATGGGGTGCACGGAGGACTTGAATCCTTTAGGCTAGACTGGCGAGCAACCAGGGGCTATTCCCGGCGTGGAGACAATGCTGGTAGACTCCGCCCTAGGGTCCCCGGGCGCTCGACAGTTTGTGGAGGAGTCGACCACCACTGCTGGTGGAGTTGAAGGGGGAGAGCAGTTGGCGATGACAGCAGAGGCACTAGGAGCAATGGCGAGAGCCGCCGAGTCTTCGAAGCCAGAGGCGGGAGCTGTCGACGTCATGCCAGAGTCTGGGGCACAAAGGCCAGCAGCGTCGGAGGAGTAAGCGGCGCGCCCAGAGATGTCGCGGGGTGTAGTTGGTTGCTTCATGTGGCTGCCAAGCCCCCAGGCAGCACCACCGAGCCCCTAGGGAGCGCCCCCAGCTGTGGAGGAAGAGGACGAGGTCGAGGTGATTGAGCATGAAGAATCACGACCTCAGGCCGTCTACATCCTCCACAAGCGGGGGGATGAAGTTGTGGTCATGGAGGAGGAGGACACCTCTAGGGACATGACGAGGCTATGGTCCACCCTTTCAACAGCCATGCAGCAAATCGAGGTTAGTATTGCATCGGCGATGTCCATCTTTGGCGTTGGAGAATAAGGTCATTTACAATCATGGTGCTTTATAGGGCATAGCGCGAACTGCCATACAGTGGCAGCAGCTAATCTTGAGGATTGAGCCCCTTGCCGAGGAGAATGCGAAGCTGAAGGAGGCGATGAAGATGATGGAGAAAAACATCCAAAGGACCCGACACGAAAGAGATCTTGCTGAATCAAATGCGAGGGACCTGGAGTACCAAAAGGGTGCCATATCCGAGCAGCTGAAGACCATCTCCGAGCAGCTAGAGCACACCTTTGAGAAGCTAAGATGCATCTCCGAGCATCTAGAGCACACCTCGGAGCAGCTGAAGAGCATCTCCGACCAGAAGAAAGGTATTGCGGGTCGGTGAGTTTATTTTGCATTGCCGAATAGTCTTGATGTTGCTAATGATCGTTACGTTTGTAGAGCAAGATGTGGAGCTCGGCCAGTTGTGCCAAGTCACCGGTCAACTCCAAGAGGAGAAGGATAAGGTGTCTAGGCGAGCAAAGAAACTAGCCTAGGATCTAGAAGGTGAGTAGTTTGTGGCTGGAGTTGTTACTGATATGGTTGCTTCATTTGATGAATCCCTTTGGTGTCTGCAGAATACCATCGAAGGACCAGGGCATAGTTCAACATGCTAGAGCTAGAGGCACAAACCTATAGGGGAAAACTCGATGCCGTGGTGGCCGGAGTCAGGCCAGTGCTTGATTGCATCGACATGGAGGTAGCTCCTCCGCCCGACGACAGGCCACCATGTCTAGATGCCATCATCGACAGGTGCAAGGCGGCGAGGGAGAACTTCAAGAGCTTCAACCATGATGCCACTGTCTCTGTTGTGACACACGCCCTGGTAGTGGTCCGGTCTCACTACCTATCATCAATCTTCGAGCAATAGAGGCCAGATTTGCTAGAGGGACGGGTGTGATGAAGCAGGAGCATCTGAAGGATGAGGTGGAGGACGTAGCAAAGAGTCTAGCCGGCGATGTCGATCTGTTCGGTGAGGTAGATGGTGAGGGCCAAACCTGAGTGGAGAGGAACCTGTATGGTGTAACAACCCAAAAATCCACACACCAAAAATACCAACTACAAATTTTTTCTCAAAACTTCCATGTGATGATGTGTGTCATGTATAGTAACCCAACCTAAGAAATGCATTAGGTCTAACCCCAACCCAAGTTAACACATAAGCATGGCATGTCATTAGTTAATTGCATTTATTTAAATTCTAACAAATAAGTGTTGCATACATTGAATGTGATTTGGATTTCCATTTGAGTTATGATATGCTTAACAACTTCAATAAATTAGGTGCACCAATTTGGAATTCAAATTGTAGGACCAAATTCGAATTCAAACAAAAGAGATGAAATGAAAAAAATAGAAAAAGGAAACGAGGAAGAAGGCCTCGCAGCCCAGGCTGCTCGGCTTCGTGGCCCAGCCAGCCCAACCGCGCCCACCTTGCACCGGCGCGCACGTACGTAGCCCACGAGCCGGCCCAGCGCGTCGCTCACGCCCGCGCACCCGTCTGCCTCGCTCGCAGCCACTGGCCACTAGACCCCGCATGTCAGCCGCACCCCTCGTCTATAGTGTCATCTTCCTCACCCACGCCTCAACCGCCTACGCAACCGACACCCGACAGCTGTGGCAGGGGTGGGCCAGGGGGTCACGCCCGGGGCATGACCCTGTCCCCTTGCGCCGCGCCCACGCAACCCTCCACCACTGTCTGATGCGATGCATCCGCCTCCACTGCACGATGCCATCAGCCCTGGGAGGCATGGCGCTCGGCTATAAAGCTAGCCCGCACGCCGCTCATGCCCGGCGCCCTAGCTTCTCCCTCAGGCTCCACCGCCGCTTGGTGGCCCAGCAGCCGCACCACACCGAGAGTAGAGGGCCGAGAAGGAGATCATGAGAGGAGGATCAGAGCCCCGCACGCTGCCGAAGTCGCCGAAGCCGAGGGCGACGCCGTCGTCGTCATCACGATCGCGGGTCGGCACTGCTTCCGGAGCTACACGGCCGCAACTCGACACTGCACCGCCATCCTTTCTTCCACAGCACCCACGGTGAGCCCCGGTTCATTCCCTGCTCGCCACTAGACCTTGCTACTCCGGCCATGGCGCTCCATACCATGAGCGCATAGGCCAAGGCCATCCCCGGCCTCTATTCACACCAGCATAGCACACTCACGTTGACCGTGACCATCCCCGAGCCCTTGGATGCTGTAGGCCTCTCTAGGTTCCCCGGACACCGTAGCCGAGCACGCATGCCGCGCTCGCAACGCCGCCGCCATGACGCAGCGACCACCAGTCCAAACATCAGACCACAGGTCCGAGCACCTGACCACCAGTCCAAGCACCAGACCACTGGTCCGAGCACCCGACCACCAGTCCGAGCACCCAACCACCAGTCCGAGCACCAGACCACAGGTCTGAGCACCCGACCACTGGTCCGAGCACTCGACCACCGGTCCAAACATCAGACCACTGGTCCGAGCACCCGACCACCGGTCCGAGCACCGCCCGCCGTGGCCAGTACCGCCGGGAGCGCCTGGCGCCTCCTTGACTCGCCCGTTCCATTCGCTAAAGCCATAGGTAACTCACGCGCACGCCGTGACCACCCCGCAAGAGCCCGTAGTGACCCGCGTGCCTCGCCGTCGTCACCATGTTGCCATGGCCGCCGGGAAGTGTCGCACCCAATTTTGCAAAGCAAAACCAAGTACTCATATATGTGCGCCCAGGATGTCCAAACACACACATATATCACAAATTGCAGTAGTATCAAAGTAAAGTACTTAATACATCGCATATCTCATCATAAAGTTAAATACAAAGTTTGCTCGAAGGCAATATTATTACAAACACAGCGGAAAAACTAGCCCAACTGCCACAGGGACTCCAACTGGTGAACGTCTTCCTAGTAGTCCTGGACATCCTCCGGAAACTCTTCATATCCATTATCTGTTACCCATCCGGGATTTTCATTTGATGTAAAGCAAGTGTAAGCTCACCATGCTTAGCAAGTATAACAAAGGGATCTATGAGGCTCAAATAGGCTTGACACTGTTTGACTGCGGTTCGCAATTTTAGTTGATCAATTTTTAGCAACCTGAATTACTACTTTAATGAACAGTCCCAATTCCCAAGTGGTATTAAAGTATCATCCCACTTTGTCTCAATTCCCAACCATCCATCATCCACAGTAACCACTAATCTCGAAGGATCCAGACCGCTCGTATCCATGAGCACGGCTGTTATAACAGGTTAATTATTTCTGCAGAAATTGTACATCTTTACCCACCGAGCCGTGATTCCCAATGTCGGGGTTCGCGAGACCCACTACACCTCTTCCCAGGAAGTGTGGTAGAGTTTCACTATGAAACCCTTAGCTAGTTGCACTAACAAATCATAGCTACGAAGGAATGGCACACGTGGGCATCGCAGCACGGTGCACACCCTAACAGAAAAAGGAAAGATACCCTCTTACCCCTTACTGGAGCTACAGATGAGCTAGTACAAACTAGATAATAGGTTAAAGTCAGAGCCATTTGACACTCGGGGTTGTACGGTCCCTCCTGGGTTGCCACTTTAGGATAAAGTCCATATGGAGAGGCACTAGAGTACTCAACCCCGTACTCCAGCCCCCTATCTGTTGCTAAAAAGTTCCATTTTATCACATTGCATATAGTCTTTAAATATGTTTAACAATTACCTCATGTTAAGTGCTGCAGCATCTATCCAAAATGCCTACCCAATAAACCCAGGTATCAAGGATATGTGGTACAATGAATCATCTGGGTAAAGTCCTTAAAGGCAATTCAAATTAAACTCATGCATGAATGTAAGTGGTAGTAGTTCATAGGTAACAAGGGGCCTTTGGTACACTTGCCTTCCTCAAAGTCGTCCTGGGAGTACTGCTGATCCTGCTGGGGGTCCTCAGTCACCTCGAATGGCTCACCCTCTAATCGTGATCCAATCATCAATCAAGCATCATTCCAATCATTACATGCATACAAGATAGAAATCTATTAGAACAGTACACCAAACAGTGAAAACATATGTTGAAAAGCTTACAGATCTGTTCTACGCATTTCTACGAACACATGAGCGAAAGAATCACTCAAATCGGACTTAAAACGTGAAAGTTATGCATGAAATAAGATGTAATGGCAAATCTGTAAATAAACTAACCTATTTTTGAATTAAAATAATTAAAAATCTGAATTTAAATGAAATCTGGACCGGGCTTACTATTTCTGGAAACTTCAGGGACTTGAATGAATAAAAACAGGACTAAATAAAAATTAGTTTGAACTGGACTGGACCGCGGGTTGATTTCTGGAAAAAGCGAGGGCTTTTCTGCAAAACGTGCACGGCTGACCGGATATTGACTGTGGGTTGACTGGGGATGCTGACGGGTCGACACGTGGCGGCACAGGATTGGTGCGGTGTGCCACGTGGCTCTGTGGACCGGCTGACGCGGTGGTGTGGACCGGGTCTACGGCCCACAGTGGACCGGCCACTTAACCAATCGGTACTTCTAATCTTGGCCATTCCTTTCTGATCTAACGGCGCAGGGCGCGTGTGGGTGATACCGGCGGCTGCACCTCGTCTCCGGCGAGGGCGCCATGGCCGGCGGCATCGGGCGCTCGCGGATGCGGCGTTCTAGCGCACGAAGCAGCGAAAGGAAGGCACAGGAAGACGGAGGAGCTCACCGTGAGGCTTCTGGAGGTGGTTGCGGCGTCCGGGAAGGCTCCGAGGCGGGTCGTCGACGGCGGCCGTGAACTGGAGAGAGAGAGAGAGCGTGGGTGAGGGTGTAGCTAGGCAAAATAGCGCCAAAATGCGAAATGGGATGTACCTACGGGCGCGGGAAGATCCGGCGATGCTTCGGGTGGCCTTGGCGTCGGCGTTCGCGCTTGGAAGGGGGAGGCTCTCGCCGGCGGCGGTGGCTCTCGGCAGCGGGCAAAGGTGGGGAGAGAAGGCGGGGTCGGCTCGGGGTTTTATAGGCCGGGTGGTGCACGGAAATAAGGAAGGGAAGCAGGGAGGGGCTTGGCACCTTCCAAACGGCGCCGGTGACTTTCCATCGGTGACGCGCCATGGCCGGGCAAAAGAAGGAAGGGGAGCGCCGGGGAAGGAAGGTGGACGACGCGGCTGATGAGTGGGTCCAGACACGCAGTGAGAGAGAGAGAGAGAAGGCAATGCGCTCGCGAGTGAATCCAAGCAGGCCGTAGCGGCGTGCCGTCGCGTGAAGCCGGCCACAGCGAAGCAGCAGCTGGGCCGCCGAGTTGGTGCGCGCGCGCGGGTGGCCAGCTGGGCCACGTGGGGTGCGGGCCGGCGTGACAGGCCACCGAGACAGGCCAGCGGGAGGAGGAGGGGAAGAGGGCCGGGCTAGCTGGGCCAGAAAGTGTCTTTCTCCCCCTTTTTTTTCAAATCAAATGTTTATCAAATTCTACTTTCTCCATTTTCATTTTTAAGCCAAATTCAAATAAGTTTTGAATACAAATTTCAAATCATCTAGCCCTACACTCAATCAAAACCCATATGACTCGGCATGAATGCAACAAACAAGTTTCTAAACTTATAGTTTATTTTATTTATTCAATATTTATTATTTGGCCTAAGTTAAAAATACCTAGAAAATGTAATAAATGCTAAGAATTAATTGCTAATTTGTGGTAAAAATTTTGGGTGTTACAGGAAGACCTTATCGGCCACCTAGAAACCAGAAGTCCTGCCCTGAGCCCTGGACGCCCTCGCCGCGTCCACACGGCTCCGTAGGAGCCTACACGCCCCACTGTGACGCCCTCCGAGGCCATAGCCACCACACCGACGCCGCCGACATGATCGGAAGGCCGTCCGCCGTGGCCAAAGCCACCGGAGGCCCTGGAGGACCCCTCGACCTACCCTACATGCCCACTGGAGCATTGTGACACCCATGTGCACCACAAAGCCGGCCAATGTCGCTGCACCCGTGCCATTCCCGCATGCCGGTTGTGCTCGAGCCGTCGTTCGCTGTGACCAGTGACTTAGGATGCACCATCCATCGCCCTGACTCCACCATTGCAGTCGCCATGGCACAGGGAGGCTTTTCCCCACCTCAAATGGATGCCTGAGCCATTGCGGGAGCTCGCTGGTGAGCACGACGCCGGCGGGAGCACGCCGAGGAAGAAACAGAGGAGAAAGGGGCAAGGTGAACAGCGCAGCCCTGCACCCGGTGCACATGAGCCGAGCTGAGGAGAAATGACGATGGGCTTGGTCCACCATGGACCCTGCCTTAGGACCATGGACCAGGAGCGCTGGTCCACCGTAAGCCACACGGTGTGAGCCGTGCTGCGGACGAAGCCCAATAAGAGCCCACGGCCATGACGTGGCTGCGCCAAAGCACGCCACGTGTTCGGCCTGGCCCAGCCCACACCGGCCCGACCCGAGCCCACCAAGGCCCGTTTGAGACCCGGCACGTATTGACCGTTGACTGATCAATGTTGACCGTTGACTTGGCCCCACATGTCAGCAGCACAGACACGCTGGACCCACAGGTCAAATGCTGACGTCGGCAAGCCACGTGGCCCAATCACAGCGTGACACGTGTTAGCCCAGGATTAATTCAGCCTTTTCCATTTTTAGAAATAGATTTAAACTTCAGAAATTCATAACTAATTCATACGACCTCGGAAAAATACAAAACCAGGACTAAAATTCATCAAAAATCAAGCTCTACGCAATGAACCCATGTTTGAGTGCATTTGGCTCTTTTGAATTTTCATTGCTTCTTTGTGCTATTCTATAGACGTCGCTAACGCGACTATAATGCAAACGTTGCAGACTCGGAGGAGAACCTGACAGACGAGGACCGTGAGTACCGTGAGGAGAACGGAGACGACTACACTGAAGGTGCCACATCCCACCCAATCTTGTAGCACCTATTACGCATGGCTAATATAGAACTGTTATTGCTTTACTTAACTGTTATAATCATACTATGCTAGGACTTGCATGGTAGTATGCTTGCTTGAAAGCCTTTACCTTAGCGCAACCTTACCCCTGCATACCCTGCTATTAGGCTAGACACATGCTTACTGCTGTACATTTCGTTACTCATACTTCTACTACGCTTATACCACGTACGTGGTGGATACTGGTGTTATCTAGACCATGGGGAGAGTGCTGCGTATGTGACTTGGGTGTGTGGAGGGTGAGGGTTGTGTCGACCAAGTTGGAGTATACGACAAGCCTGGGGCAAGTCTCGCTATGGGATGCTACCTGGGCACCCCTAGAAATGGATACATATGGTGGGTAAATGTTATATAAGGTGGCCCTGGGTGTGAACCTATGATAGGAGGAGCCCAGGGTGGAGGTGCTGTGGTGGCACGGTAAATGGAAACCCTGATGAAGACATTCTGGCTTGGTCATCCCTAAGGACTTACTAGTACTCAGATTCACCGGGAAGCCTTATGTACCACTCGCCCTATATGGTGCGGGACGGCCGGACTACTTGGTAGGATATTGCCACTACTGCTAGGTTGATAGCGGACAGTGTAAGGAGGTACGGGGTGCGTGGATTTCCCCCACACCCTTCCGAGACTTCATGGAGACCTTGTGGACCTGGCTCATGACTCACAGTTTCAGCCACCCCAGACTAGACTTGGGGTGTACCAGGGCTGAATGGTAGAGTGGCATTATCCTAGGCTAGCAAGCGGCCAGAATCAGCCCAGTTGACGACGGTCAGCGAGGAAGGCGGATCTTGTGGTTATGTAAAACCTCTGCAGAGTGTATGGTTGATCGATCGATACATATGCCGACTTGTCGGCTATGGACCTTTCCTTGGGTTTCGCTTAAACTAGATAGTGAGATGAGTCCTTCTCTTTCTCCCCTGGGAGTGAGTGTTCAGACATAGCCAGGGGCTATGAGCCATGAGACAGTGCCAAGAGGGAGTTGGCCTGTCGACTGAGCGATGGAACGGTTGTGGTATGGTGATGGTGTGGATATGGTGGCATATCAATCCCAGGATCGAAACCTGGCTTAGGAGTGGGAAAGAGGGTGAAATGTGTGTGAATGGTGTTAAAACTTGACCAACTATTATTAAGAACTTGATATGCTAAATATATAGGAAACCCCAGCCTTATAGGTTCCCTTGAATATATCCGACTTGCATCCAATTACCACAAAGCAATGCTCATAGGGTTGGGAGTGGCCAGTACAAATCGTACTGATAAATTTTGGCACACAGGTTCTACTGAGGAGTATAGCTCCAAGGAGTTTGACGATTGAGGGATTCGTGCCTACGCTCGAGTTTGGTGATCTTATCTTCAAGCTGTTCTGAATGAATGCTACTTTTGATTCCATCAATGCGGCGATGTAATAATTTATATAATTCCGCTCTATTTATACTCTGATATCATTGTTGTATGGATGTGATATTCGACTGGAATTTGGGTAATATGATCTACCACGATCTTATTACACTTCAACTCTGTGGATTTCCCATCGTGGAAATCGAGGTTGTTTCAATTGGTATCAGAGCCATACTTGACCTTAGGACGAAACCCTTAGAAATGGACGATAGAATAGGACGTGAACAGCCCTTCTTTCGGTTATATACCAACCCTGCATTTACTTTTATGCAAGGCTTATCTATTATTGACCTGCTAACACCTGTCCCCTTGAAACATGCAGATGGCAATGAACATCGACTGGCCGCCTCTAGGATCGCTACCTCTGGACCACGCCAAGCTTACCTTTGACCTACATGAGCTCGAGGGTTTTGCACAGACCCTCTGCCGAGTTCTCGTCATGTTAGGTGTCCCCGATGAGCTTGTCAAGGTCACCTGCACCGGGAAGCCAGCTAAGGAAGGAGGAATCGAAGGATTGTCACCTCAGTGGAGTTCCCAGCTAGCACTACCTTACCTTCTGTCCCAGCTTTCACCGAGTTGACTATAGAGGACACAGTCGAGGAGGGACTGCGAGCTATCTCACACAAGGCACTTCGTAGAGTGATGAGGGACCACTACAAGCACCTGAAGACGATAGAGTTCCGTCTACTTCCCCAGGCCCTCGACCTCAGCCTTACCCCCAGTGAGCAGAGTTTCGCAGCAGGCAGAGTTATCCTTGCCAAGGAGGATAGATGCCTTCACGTCTCAGCTATTCACCTACTGGAGCAGGACAGGTACGTAACCCAGCTGGAGCAGAGGAGACGTCAGGACCAGGCCCTTCAATGGGAGTACCAAGAGCGAGACTCACAAGGAGCACAGGAGCGAGCTAGTCTACTGGAGACAGTTGCCAAGCTACAGGACAAGCTCAACCGGCGTGAGGAGGACCACAGAGCCAAGGTTGCTGACTTACAGGACAAAGCAGCCAACCTAGGCAACAGGAACTGCTACCTCGACAGCAAGGTCTTGGAGTTGTAGAGTGAGTTGGATGACAAGAAGGCCGAGTTCAACCGCAGAGGAGACAGAGAGAGAACCAAGGGGATTGATATGCTAAAGATCCAATCTCGAAACAAGACCCTGACTCAGGAGCTAGAGGAGTCCAGGAAGAAGGCCGTTCGCAACCAGGGTCACCTGATCGAGGCACTCAGATAGACCGAGTACCTACAGGACAAGTGTGAGAGGACATGGCAGGCTTGGCAGACGTCTGATAGGGAGCGCCTTAGGGAGATGAAGGGTATGTGGGATCAGCTACCCAAGGAGGTTCGCAGCAAGACGAAGCCTAGGATAGAGGGGTTTGAGTTAGCCCTGACTCGCCTCAACCTAGACGCCTGCCCTACCCTACCTAGAGCCAAGACTACTGAGGAGCTCGCTGAGGCTTTGAAGTACGTGTCCCGACTTCACAAGTCTGACGAGGAGATAGAGATCGAGAACAGTCGTATCCCAGCTGCGGTGTACGAGTTAGAGTAGATGACCCTGCGTGGTCATGAGTCATGTCAGTAGCTTCCATGAGTTGTACCCCATGATGTACCCCTTATGAGATGTATTATGAGACACTATGCGTAGTGCGATTCTCGCACGTCTTCAAGTGTAGCTACTGGAGATGATGCTATGTAATAAAACCCATGTAATGAATGTTTTGGATCTTTATGAATTTTATTGCTTCTTTGTAATGAGTCTTGGATAGTATAAATGTTTTTTTTAAATCGTAAAAATCATGTAATCATATTGAAATATAAGCACATTTGGCACAAGCACTAAACCCTCTATGATCCGTGTTACAGATGCTGAACCGCCGTTCTAATCGCCTAATGAATTGAGGACGTGCGCCCACCCCCGAACCAGTTGAACCCAATGGGGGACGTGGTGGCAACAACCATGGTCGTGGCCATGGCCGTGGACGTAGAAGGATACCCTTCCACCTAGAGAATACTCTGCCGCCTAAGGAGAACATTCCACCACCACCACCGAACCTGGCAGAAGTGATGGCACAACAGACCCAGCTTCTTGCAGCTCTTGTTGAAGGAGCAAACCATCGCCAGGGAGGTCAGCTGTATGACTTCCAAAGGAAGCTAGAAGGATTTCTGAAGCTAAGGCCACCTACCTATGATGGCACCGACCCTGACCCGCTTGTAGCCGATGACTGGCTCAAGGAAATGGAGAAGAAGCTTGACCTCACTACTTTCACAAATGATGAGTGTGTTGGAGCAGCCGCACACCAGCTCACAGGTGCAGCACGCGCCTGGTGGGACAGTTTCAGTGACTCCCATGAGGACCCTGCCCACATCTCGTGGGATGAGTTCGCTAAAGCATTCACTAAGTATCACATTCCCAAGGGTATCATGGAGGCCAAGGCCGAGGAGTTCCGTAACATCAAGATGGGAAAAGACAGGGTGACTGAGTACACTACTTGTTTCACCAACCTTCTGCGCTATGCACCTTCTTATGTAGTGAACTCTAAGAAGGAGAAGCTATACTATTACCGCAAGGGACTTAACCTGCACATCAAGCTGAAGTTTGGCAGTATTGAGAGCAACACATTGCGTGCTCTGGTAGATCGCTGCATCCAGATTGAGAAAGACCGTGCTGAAGCTGGAGAAGAGTACAGGGATAGGAAACGTAAGCCTGAGGAGTCTCTCCGTGGTCGTGATCGCAAGAGGTTCCATAGAGATGCACCATCCAGGGAATGCTCTCGCCATAACAGGGATGACAACCCTGGATTGAGTAGGGGAAGTGGAGGCTACACCGCCAAATACTCCCGCCCTACTCAGGATCGTTACACCCGGGACCGTTATGCTTAGGACCGCAACAGTCAGGACCGTTTCAACCGTCCCCGCACAGCGAACGAACGCCCAGCACAGAACCGCTCCGCACCAAGCACTGGAAACTAGAAGGCACCCGCGTCAACCCCTACAAGAGGTACGCCTTTCACCTGCTTTGCTTGTGGCCAACCAGGTCACAAAGCCGCTGAGTGCCCTCAGAACTCAGCTGCTCAAAAGTCTCAGTTCAAGGGATCAGCTACTCGTGGATGTCTCAACCATCTGAACGCCGAGGAAGCACGGACTGCCCCTGACGTTGTGTACGGTATGTTCTTAGTTAATGGCAATACTGCATCAGTTTTATTTGACTCTAGAGCAACTTGTTCATACATATCATCCAAGTTTGCATGAGAGCATGACCTGCCTATAACCCCACATGAAAAGCCTATCATCACCAGCTCACCTTTAGGAGACCTAAAATGCACCCACATCTGTAAGGGAGTGAGTCTTACCATTGAGGGTCTTACCTTTAAAGCCGACCTAACCCTTTTACCTTCCACTAGCCTAGATGTCATCCTAGGTATAGATTGGTTAACCATTCACCAAGGTATCATATCATGTTCACCTAGATACGTCCAAGTGACCCACCCATCAGGCCAAGTCATTAGATGTGAACCCTAGTCCGGAAAATCTACCTCTATCATGTGTGCCCTTAAAGCGAATACAGAATCACAGCAAGAGGAAAAGACAGTTCATGATGTGCCTGTGGTCAGAGACTATCCCGATGTATTCCCTGAAGAGTTACCGGGTATGCCACCAGACCGTGATGTAGAGTTCATCATTGATCTTTTGCCGGGAACAGGACCTATTGCCAAGAGACCCTATCGCATGTCAGTAGATGAACTGGCCGAGCTCAAGAAACAGCTTGATGAGCTCATCTCAAAGGGATATATCAGACCCAGTGCTTCACCCTGGGGATCCCCTGTTCTGTTTGTGAAGAAGAAGGATGGCTCAATGAGAATGTGCATTGATTACCAGAACTTGAACGCAGTCACCATCAAGAACAAGTACCCCCTACCAAGAATTGATGATCTGCTTGATCAGCTTTGAGGTGCCAAGTATTTCTCCAAGATTGATCTCAGATCTGGCTATCACCAGATGAAGATTCGAGAGAGTGACATCCCGAAAACAGCCTTCGTGACTAGGTATGGACAGTTTGAGTTCACCAAGGTATCCTTTGGACTCACGAATGCTCCCACATACTTCATGAACATGATGAATAAGGTTTTCATGGAAGAACTGGATAAGTTCATGGTGGTATTCATCGACGACATCCTTGTCTATTCACCCACCACCGAAGAACATGAACATCATATGAGAACTGTGCTCGAAAAATTAGCCCAACACCAGCTCTACGCAAAGTTCAGCAAATGTGAGTTTTGGCTACAGGAAGTTGCCTTCCTAGGCCATGTACTATCAGCTGAAGGTGTCGCAGTTGACCCAGCCAAGATTGAAGCTGTAAAAGAGTGGGATCAACCCCGTAATGTGACAGAAGTCAAAAGTTTCTTGGGATTGGCTGGATATTATCGCCGATTCATCGAAAACTTCTCTAAGATAGCCCGTCCAATGACCAATCTTCTGAAGAAGACCAAGGAGTTTGAATGGACGCCCGAGTGTGAACAAAGCTTCCAGGAATTAAAACAGAAGCTTACCACAACTCCTGTGCTAGCATTGCCTGATATCAGCAAAGATTTTGTGGTCTATTGTGATGCATCCCGTCAAGGACTTGGCTGTGTATTGATGCAAGAAGGAAAGGTAATAGCTTATGCTTCTCGATAGTTGAAAGAACACGAGGACCGATACCCTACTCATGATCTTGAGTTAGCAGCAGTTGTGCATGCCTTGAAGATCTGGAGACACTACTTGATAGGCAACAAGTGTGACATCTACACCGATCACAAGAGCTTGAAGTACTTTTTCACTCAAGAAGATTTGAATATGAGGCAACGCCGATGGCTAGAGTTGATCAAGGACTACGACCTGGAAATTCACTATCATCCGGGAAAAGCTAATGTAGTTGCAGATGCTCTTAGTCGCAAGAGTTACTGTCACACCTTGATCACTAAATCAGTACCACCTGAGCTCAAGGGAGAGATTGATGATTTCCAACTGGAGATACTACCGCATGGCTTGTTGAATGAGCTCCGCATACAGTATGATCTCACAGATCGCATCCGTCAAGCTCAGAGAAATTGTGAAGAGATCGAATATCTCTGTGGTCTGATGAAACTAGGCTACAAGACCAACCGCCATGAAGATGAACAAGGAACCATTTGGTTCAAGGATAGAATCTGTGTACCTTCTGATCCAGCCTTACGAGAGGAAATTCTATCAGAAGCCCATAATTCTAAGTATTGTATACACCCTGGGAACTCAAAGATGTATCAAGACTTGAAGAAACACCTTTGGTGGAAAGGCATGAAGATAGACATTGCAGGACATGTAGCACATTGTGACACCTGCAACAGAGTCAAGGCTGAACATCAAAGGCCTGCAGGATTGCTAAAGCCTCTTGACGTTCTCGAGTGGAAATGGGAGAGCATATCCATGGATTTCATAATTGGATTGCCCCATTCACAGAAAGGCAATGACTCCATATGGGTGATTGTTGATCGTTTAACCAAGATTGCTCACTTCGTACCAGTGAAGACCAAGACCAACACAGAAAAATTAGCAGATCTATATATTGAGCATATTCTCAGATTGCACGGAGCTCCCTCTAGTATTGTATCTGATCGTGGTCCTCAGTTTGTGTCCCAATTCTGGGAAGCTCTGCACAAGTCTATTGGAACTAAACTTGATTTCAGTACCGCTTACCACCCGTAGACGGATGGACAGACAGAACGAGTAAATCAGATCTTAGAAGACATGCTTCGCGCTAGTGTACTGAACTACGGCTCTGATTGGGAGAAGTGCTTACCCTATGCAGAGTTCTCTTACAACAACAGCTACCAAGCCAGTATCAAGATGTCGCCGTTTGAAGCCCTGTATGGCAGACCTTGTAAGACACCTTTGATGTGGTCTCAACCGGGTGAAAGATCATTCTTTGATTCCGCTAAGATTCAAGATGCCGAAGAAGGAGTTGCTCAAGTAAGAGAGAATTTGAGAATTGCTCAAAGTCGATACAAGAGCTATGCTGACAAAAGGAGAAGAAGACTTGAGTTTAATGTGGGAGACTTCGTCTATCTCAAGCTATCTCCGCTACGTGGGACTGTCAGATTCCATGTGAAAGGCAAGCTTGCCCCTAGATTTGTTGGCCCATACAAGATTTGCAAGAGAATCGGAAGGCTCACCTACAAACTTGAGTTACCTGAGGAATTGGCGGGTGTACATTCCGTATTCCATGTCTCACAGCTACGCAAATGTTTGAGAGTGCCCGATGAAGTGATCCCGACTGATACACTTGACATTCAAGATACACTTGAGTACAGAGAACACCCTATCAGCATTCTGGGCAGAGATACCAAAGAAACCCGAAGCAAGACTATTCCTATGTGCAAGATCCAATGGAGTAATCACACTGTGAGAGAAGCAACATGGGAGAAAGAGTCTGACCTCCGGCTACGATATCCTTACCTCTTTGAAGAGTACGTTACGCTTTAATCTCGGGGACGAGATTCTGTTAAGGGGGTAGGACAGTAACAACCCAAAAATCCACACACCAAAAATACCAACTACAAATTTTTTCTCAAAACTTCCATGTGATGATGTGAGTCATGTATAGTAACCCAACCTAAGAAATGCATTAGGTCTAACCCCAACCCAAGTTAACACATAACATGGCATGTCATTAGTTAATTGCATTTATTTAAATTCTAACAAATAAGTGTTGCATACATTGAATGTGATTTGGATTTCCATTTGAGTTATGATATGCTTAACAACTTCAATAAATTAGGTGCACCAATTTGGAATTCAAATTGTAGGACCAAATTCGAATTCAAACAAAAGAGATGAAATGAAAAAAAAACAGAAAAAGGAAACGAGGAAGAAGGCCTCGCAGCCCAGGCTGCTCGGCTTCACGGCCCAGCCAGCCCAACCGCGCCCACCTTGCACCGGCGCGCACATACGTAGCCCAAGAGCCGGCCTAGCGCGTCGCTCACGCCCGTGCACCCGTCTGCCTCGCTCGTAGCCACTGGCCACTAGACCCCGCATGTCAGCCGCACCCCCGTCTACAGTGTCGTCTTCCTCACCCACGCCTCAACCACCTACGCGACCGGCGCCCGACAGCTGTGGCAGGGGCGGGCCAGGGGGTCACGCCCGAGGCATGACCCTGTCCCCTTGCGCCGCGCCCATGCAACCCCGCACCACCGTCTGATGCGATGCATCCGCCTCCACCGCACGATGCCATCCGCCCTGGGAGGCATGGCGCTCGGCTATAAAGCCAGCCCACACGCCGCTCACACCTAGCGCCCTAGCTTCTCCCTCAGCCTCTGCCGCTGCTTGGTGGCCCAGCAGCCGCACCACACCGAGAGTAGAGGGCCGAGAAGGAGATCGTGAGAGGAGGATCGGAGCCCCGCACGCTGCCAAAGTCGCCGGAGCCGAGGGCGACGCCATCGTCGTCATCACGATCGCGGGTCGGCACTGCACGGCACTGCTTCCGGAGCTACACGGTCGCAACTCGACACTGCACCGCCATCCTTTCTTCCACAGCACCCACGGTGAGCCCCCGTTCATTCCCTGCTCGCCACTGGACCTTGCTACTCCGGCCATGGCGCTCCATACCGTGAGCGCGTAGGCCAAGGCCATCCCTGGCCTCTATGCACACCAGCACAGCACACTCACGTTGACCATGACCATCCCTGAGCCATTGGACACTGTAGGCCTCTCTAGGTTCCCCGAATGCCATAGCCGAGCACGCATGCCGCGCTCGCAACGCCGCCGCCATGACGCAGCGACCACCGGTCCGAACATCAGACCACAGATCCGAGCACCTGACCACCAGTCCGAGCACCAGACCACTGGTCCGAGCACCCGACCACCAGTCCGAGCACCCAACCACCAGTCCGAGCACCAGACCACAGGTCCGAGCATCCGACCACTGGTCCGAGCACTCGACCACCGGTCCGAACATTAGACCACTGGTTCGAGCACCCGACCACCGGTCCGAGCACTGCCCGCCGTGGCCAGTACCGCCGGGAGCGCCTGGCGCCTCCTTGACTCGCCCGTTCCGTTCGCTGAAGCCACGGGTAACTCACGCGCACGCCGTGACCACCCCGCAAGAGCCCGTAGTGACCCGCGCGCCTCGCCGTCGTCACCATGTCGCCGTGGCCGTCGGGAAGACCTTACCGGCCACCTAGAAACCAGAAGTCCTGCCCTGAGCCCTGGACGCCCTCGCCGCGTCCACACGGCTCTGTAGGAGCCTACACGCCCCACTGTGACGCCCTCCGAGGCCATAGCCACCACACCGACGCCGCCGACATGATCGGAAGGCCGTCCGCCGTGCCGAAAGCCACCGGAGGTCCTAGAGGACCCCTCGACCTACCCTACATGCCCACTGGAGCATTGTGACGCCCATGCGCACCACAAAGCCGGCCAATGTCGCTGCACCCGTGCTATTCCCGCACGCCGGTTGTGCTCAAGCCGCCGTTCACCGTGACTAGTGACTTAGGATGCACCATCCGTCGCCCTGACTCCACCATTGCAGTCGCCATGGCACAAGGAGGCTTTTCCCCACCTCAAATGGATGCCTGAGCCGTTGTGGGAGCTCGCCGGTGAGCACATCGCCGGTGGGAGTGCGCCGAGGAAGAAACAGAGGAGAAAGGGGCAAGGTGAGCAGCGCAGCCCTGCACCCGGTGCACATGAGCCGAGCCGAGGAGAAATGACGATGGGCTCGGTCCACCATGGACCCTGCCTTAGGACCATGGACCAGGAGCGCTGGTCCACCGTAAGCCACACGGTGTGAGCCATGCTGCGGACGAAGCCCAATAAGAGCCCATGGCCGTGACATGGCTGCACCATAGCACGCCACGTGTTCGGCCCGGCCCGGCCCACACCGACCCGACCCAAGCCCACCAAGGCCCGTTTGAGACCCGGCATGTATTGACCGTTGACTGATCAATGTTGACCGTTGACTTGGCCCCACATGTCAGCAGCACAGACACGCTGGACCCACACGTCAGATGCTGACGTCGGCAAGCCACGTGGCCCAATCACAGCGTGACACGTGTCAGCCTAGGATTAATTCAGCCTTTTCCATTTTCAGAAATAGATTTAAACTTCAGAAATTCATAACTAATTCATACGACCTCGGAAAAATACAAAACCAGGACCAAAATTCATCTAAAATCAAGCTCTACGCAATGAACCCATGTTTGAGTGCATTTGGCTCTTTTGAATTTTCATTGCTTCTTTGTGCTATTCTATAGACGTCGCTAACGTGACTATAATGCAAACGTTGTAGACTCGGAGGAGAACCTGACAGACGAGGACCGTGAGTACCGTGAGGAGAATGGAGATGACTACACTGAAGGTGCCACATCCCACCCAATCTTGTAGCACCTATTACGCATGGCTAATATAGAACTGCTATTGCTTTACTTAACTATTATAATCATACTATGCTAGGACTTGCATGGTAGTATGCTTGCTTGAAAGCCTTTACCTTGGCGCAACCTTACCCCTGCATACCCTACTATTAGGCTAGACACACGCTTACTGCTGTACATTTCGTTACTCATACTTCTACTATGCTTATACCACGTACGTGGTGGATACTGGTGTTATCTAGACCATGGGGAGAGTGCTGCGTATGTGACTTGGGTGTGTGGAGGGTGAGGGTTGTGTCGACTAAGTTGGAGTATACGACGAGCCTGGGGCAAGTCTCGCTATGGGATGCTACCTAGGCACCCCTGGAAATGGATACCTATGGTGGGTAAATGTTATATAAGGTGGCCCTGGGTGTGAACCTATGATAGGAGGAGCCCAGGGTGGAGGTGCTGTGGTGGCACGGTAAATGGAAACCCTAATGAAGACATTCTGGCTTGGTCATCCCTAAGGACTTACTAGTACTCAGATTCACCGGGAAGCCTTACGTACCACTCGCCCTATATGGTGCGGGACGGCCGGACTACTTGGTAGGATATTGCCACTACTGCTAGGTTGATAGCGGACAGTGTAAGGAGGTACGGGGTGTGTGGATTTCCCCCACACCCTTCCGAGACTTCATGGAGACCTTGTGGACCCGGCTCATGACTCACAGTTTCAGCCACCCCAGACTAGACTTGGGGTGTACCAGGGCTGAATGGTAGAGTGGCATTATCCTAGGCTAGCAAGCGGCCGGAATCAGCCCAGTTGACGACGGTCAGCGAGGAAGGCGGATCTTGTGGTTATGTAAAACCTCTGCAGAGTGTATGGTTGATCGATCGATACATATGCCGACTTGTTGGCTATGGACCTTTCCTTGGGTTTCGCTTAAACTAGATAGTGAGATGAGTCCTTCTCTTTCTCCCCTAGGAGTGAGTGTTCGGACGTAGCCAGGGGCTACGAGCCATGAGACAGTGCCGAGAGGGAGTTGGCCTGTCGACTGAGCGATGGAACGGTTGTGGTATGGTGATGGTGTGGATATGGTGGCATATCGATCCCAGGATCGAAACCTGGCTCAGGAGTGGGAAAGAGGATGAAATGTGTGTGAATGGTGTTAAAACTTGACCAACTATTATTTAGAACTTGATATGCTAAATATATAGGAAACCCCAGCCTTATAGGTTCCCTTGAATATATCCGACTTGCATCCAATTACCACAAAGCAATGCTCATAGGGTTGGGAGTGGCCAGTACAAATCGTACTAATAAATTTTGGCACACAGGTTCTGCTGAGGAGTATAGCTCCGAGGAGTTTGACGATTGAGGGATTCGTGCCTACGCTCGAGTTTGGCGATCTTATCTTCAAGCTGTTCTGAATGAATGCTACTTTTGATTCCGCCAATGCGGCGATGTAATAATTTATATAATTCCGCTCTATTTATACTCTGATATCATCGTTGTATGGATGTGATATTTGACTAGAATTTGGGTAATATGATCTACCACGGTCTTATTACACTTCAACTCTGTGGATTTCCCATCGTGGAAATCGAGGTTGTTTCATATGGGACATCTGGAGAGGAGAGTTAGATGCACGAGGGCATAAGCAAACATTTATGTATTTGTATAAATGTTGTAAGTAGACATCGTGTGCATGTTTATGCAGTTTGCTAGCATTTTCAATGAAAAAACTTGTTGTTAACTGGTATAAGTAGCGTTCGAGCAGTTAGTTCTTTACTGGGCTCTTGGCCTTGGCTAGCCCGTATTCCATAACGTCGAGCGCCAGAGCCTGTGCATGTGTAGGAGGAACAGACGTGACCGAGGAACCATAGCCGACCACCCATAACACAGAGCGCGGAGCCCATAGCACATGTAGGGAGAGATCAGAGACTGGGTTTTCTCCAAAGAACATAGAGCAGAACGTGTGCTGCTCGATGGTTGGCGAAATATCTTAAAGATATTTTAGTATGGAGAAACATGGCAGAGCATTTATGGAGATCACGTATAATTGTCGGAGTTTGTTAAGGAATAGCTTAGAGCTGGCGACTGCAGATGGAAATTAAATCGAAGTGGAGAATAGTGGAGACAAATTATGATGACAAAAATTTTATTCATCATGGAGTGGAGAGTACATATCTGGATCGTTTCAAGGATAGAAACGTATAAGATGCTCGATGTGCCATGAATTAGGGGTATCAACTCCATCCATGTCACATAGCCAGTAAGACCCTAGTCGGGTAACCTCCTTGACCATGTAAGGCCCTTCCTAGGGGGAGGAGAGCTTATGCATCCCTTCGGTTTTCTGCTTTCTATGGAGAACAAGGTCACCGACCGTAAATGAACAACCTTTTATATTGCGATTGTAGTATCTTTGCAGGCCTTCTAGGTATTTGGTCGTGCGGATGCAAGTGATTAGGTGTTCTTCTTCGGCCCTATTGATGTCCTCTGTCCGAACAGCTACGGCTTGCTCTTCATTATAAGGCTATACTCTGGGTGCTTGGAAAGCAATGTCTGTGGGAAGTACGACCTCTGAGCCATAGACCAAAAAATATGGAGACACACCGGTGTTGCGACTAGCTTGAGTGCGTAATCCCTAGACCATAGCTGGGAGCTCTTTGAGCCATCTGCCCAGATGCTTTTCCTATTTCTGGTATAGTCTCTTTTTAAGGGCATCGAGGATCATGCCGTTTGCCCGTTCGACCTAGCTGTTGGCTCTAGGATGGGCGACAGATACATATTTGATAGAGATTCATCGGTCTTTGTAGAAGTTCCAAAAATGGTGACCAGTGAATGTAGTTTTAAGGTCGATGATGATGCTATTCGGGAGACCGAATCTATGGATGATATCTTCAAAGAGTTCGACTGCCTTCTTTACAGTGGCCAAAACAAGCGGCTTGTATTCGATCCACTTGGAGAACTTGTTAATGATGATGTATACATACCAAAAACCACCTGGCGTAGGCTTGAAAGGCCCAATCATGTCCAGCCCCCAGCATGCAAAAGGCCAAGAAGCTGGGATGGTCTATAATTCCTACGCTGGCACGTGTATTTGCTTGGTGAAAAATTGACATTCTTCACAACATCGGACAAGGTCTTCTACGTCAGCGATGGATGTGGGCCAGTTAAAACCAGCTCAGAAAGCTTTGCCGACCATGTTTCTAGAGGCCGTGTGGTTGCCATAGGAGCCAGAGTGAATTTCAACAAGTAACTTCACTCCCTCTTCTTGGGTGATGCATTTCTACAGTATCCCTTCCTTGCACTTTCCCTCATCAAGTTCCCATCTACCAGCACTTAATGCTTGCTGCGACAGATGAGGCATTCAGTTTCAATCTTATCGGTGGGTTCATCGATGCTAGTGAGGTACTTGATGAACTGTTCCCTCCAATCTATGGCCGACGAAGGTACTGCAAGTACTAGCTGCTTGGCGGGGGGGATTTTGTAACACCGCAAGTGTTTGCCACCAGTTAAGCAATGGGTTTGAGCTCAAACATGGCATATTAAGTGATGATGAAGATGTCAAGGTCAAACCTATGGAAATGAGCCCCAACCTAACCTTGTGACTACCTTTGTTGCTATCCCTCCTTTGCATAGTGCTTGCTCCTATGCAACCCAATTTGTGCCATGTGAGATTTCTTGTGGGTTGTATGTTCAGTAATGGTGCCACGATTAGTGATCTATGGTGTTGCGACGAAACCGGGAGCCTCCTGTGGGTGCACACACAAGGCTGTGCTACTCGGCACGCGCTGGTATCGAGGTTTCTAGTCATGATCCATTGCAGAACTACACCGATGTGTTATTTGCACATGAGCTCTTCCTTGGTTATCTCTCCTTATCATGGTAGAAGATCTGTATGTTGAATCAGATGTAATAGGACTTCCTTCTAGAGTCGTCCAACGGTTAACCTTTGAAGAATAGGTCACTAGCAGGAACATAAACAGACTGCAAGAGGTGGTAGACAAGTGACTCTACTCGACGTGACTATCCCTGTAATGACGTTGGTGATCTAGTGAGCAACTTATGTCATTTTCGTTGGACCAGAAAGGTGTACCACACTTAAGGTTGAACAAGTTATCAGTCGGATGATAAATGGACCAATATATTATGTGCTGTAATAGGTAACCTAGTATATACGAGTTCCTATCCAAGTTCTCAATCTTTAGGTGCATAAGGATCACGTAGATGAACCGACCTTCTTTGGTGTGACCCCTTTCTGCTGACTTCAATGGCGACCATCTGTATGCTTCGACCACAATTTTTATTATCAAGAGTGAAGATTTGGAACCTTTTTAGTGTTGAGAGACAACTGATTAGTTACTAGTAGGAAAGTTAGTCTTTAGTTAGGTAACTTCCTAAGCTTTTCAAAAAGTTATGGTTCATGTTTGTTGGAGGTCTAGAACTCTAGTTATGCTTCTCTGGAGTTCCTATCAGTTTTCTGTACCACTGTTGTTGGGCTGCATTTGTAGTTTTGCTTGTGCAATTATTTTTGTGGTGTAAATGATGTTTGCTATGGTTGTAGTGAATACAAAAGTTGTAGCAAATGTCATAATCTTGCTTGTGTTCAAATTGTAAGACCATAGGCCTAATAGTTTAGGAGTTACTTGACTTTTGAGTCCTCTGTCAAGTTTTGATTGTATTCTGAGCAGATCTAAAAGATGCTAGTGTTTGATCTAGTTAGGATTTGAATCACACCTAGATGATAATAAGAAAGTTGTAGATAACTCACTTAAACATCTTGTGTTAATTGTTCCTAGCATTTGGCCAAATATTTTGTGAGTTATGCCTGTTTAAAGTTGGGTGTCAGAAATGACTGCTCTCTGTCAATTGTGGACCAGTTTCTGTAAATGGGCATATTTGACTTAGTTAACTTGAGAATAATGCTAAGATCATTAAAGATGAATTGTAGAAAATTTTATAAGCTTTCTAGAATGTCTTGTTGCATGGCTATTAGATTTGTATAACTCTAGTTATGATCCAAACCTGAAGCTGTTGTTCCCAGTCCAGAAATAGACATATGCTAGTTGTGTTTGTTTACTCCATGTGTTGCTAAGTGTGGCTTATGCCCTTGTTGATGGTCAAGTTATGATACTTGTGACCTTGTTAAACTTGTGTCATGCTTGATGTGCTTGCTCTCTATGGTTAGTTGTGTGATGTTAGTTAAATAGCTATTGGAGTCTATGCGTAGGTTGACTCATGTGATTCCGTCTGTGCCGATTAAGGACCATACCGTTGTTGGCGCTTCTGACAAGATTGAACGCATGCCTATCACTTAGCTGGCTGGATAACTCATTCCAACCGCGAAGCTGAGTAGCTCAACTCAGGCCGGGCCCTGTTCTGTTGTGCGCTCCTTGCGGGGGGCGATCAGACTGAGCCTAAGGGCAGGCTAGGCCTGAACGTCCTGGCATCTGGTGTCCCAGATTGTGCGGCGCGGTATGGACCCACGAAATGTGTACCTGAGTTGTACCAAAGGTGACCTAAGGTGACCGTTGATCTGGTCTGCCTGGGTTTGTGTTAGGAATAAATTCCCAGCTGGTTGAAATCGATTTGTATCGCCGTCTCTCTCGGATAGTGAGAAACTTGGCTAGTCCCAACATCGTAGTAATTGGATTATGGAATGTGATGGTTCGGATAAACATGGAATTACTATACCTGCTATGGTTACTATTGTATGCTCTAAAAAGATATACCACATGTTTGGCACAGGATAGTTGCTAATCTAGAGATGGATAGTTCTAATTAACTTGATGATAGAATTATAATTGTATAAGTGAGTTAATCGCTTTTTATGCAAAATGTTGTCAAGCTACCTCCACTTATAAAGCCTTGCATACTCCTTGGAGTCAATTTTATTTCTAGTTTATGATGGGTAAGTCTAGCTGAGTACATTCGAGTACTCAGGGTTTATCCCACCATGTTGCAGGTGAGGTTTTGGCTTGTTGAAGATGGTGGTTAACCACCGGTGGGCTCAGTGACTCTATATTTACTTCTCATCTACATGCTTTTGTCTGAGGATGTCACTTATGCTAGCAACGTATTTGGAACTTATATTAATGTAATCATTTGAAAGTTATGTTGTTTTCACTAATCGGTTTTGAAATCCAAACTTGTACTATTATTTATGAACCTATTTATAATATTATTTTCGCTGCAACCCTACGTATGTGATGTGTATTTGCTTAATCACGCGATCTTGGTTGTGATGTTGATTTACCCAAGTCCTGCGTGACACTCGGCGGACTACCGGGTTTATATAAGTGAGAGTATGCGCGTGTCAACGTGTTAAGCGGGGACAGCCGTACTTGATCTTGTATAAATTGGGCAGTTCTATCACAGCTGGTATCAGAGCCGACTCTTGCGGTTTCACAGGCACGTGTGTCGTAGTTGCGCAGGCATGGTGCGCATGGCTGGAGTGGTCCTAGAGTGGTCACACAGCATGGCACATGCGTTGGCACCGGACACATGGATGTGGCCAAGAGGGGACGTTCCTGGCTTAGGATTGACTGACGAGGACGTCGGTCTCTTAAGGGGGTGAGGATGTAACATCTCGGCCCAAGGCTTAATATGATTAATAGGATACTCATACCAATAAGTTGCAACTTCTTTTCTGGAAGCCCATCTCTAAAGAACTCTGAAGTTAAGCATGCTTGGTCTAGAGCAATTTCAGGATGGGTGACTGACCGGGAAGTCCTTCCTGGGTGCGCATGAGTGAGGACAAAGTGCGTAGAAAAGACTTGTGTGGGTCTATGAAGGGCAGTCTATGTCCTAGAAAAGCTACCAGATGTAAGCGGGCCTGGCCTTGTAGAGGCGGGACGTTACATATTTCTTGAACTTCCTTCTCTTCCTTAATAGATGGCGTAAAGAGATCTTGAACGAAGACCCTAGGTGGAATCGTGGCGTGAGAAGAGCCTATCTTAGATAGGTGGTCGGCGAGCTAATTTTGGTCTCGTACCACGTGGTGGTACTCGATACCGTATAACTTTCCTTCAAGTTTCCTTATTTCAGCATAGTATGCATCCATCTTCTCACTGGAATAGGACCAATCTTTGTTGACTTGGTTGATGACTAGTGCGGAGTCTCCGTATACCATGAGGCATTTGATGCCGAGCTCGACGGCTACATGAAGTCCGTGGAGACATGCTTCATTCTCCGCGGCATTGTTGGAGGCTAGAAAATGAATTCAGAGAATGTAATGGAGCTTGTCCTTAGTTGGAGTGATGAACAAAATGCCGACACCAGCACCGTTGATGTTGAGGGCGCTGTCGAAATACATTATCCAGTGCTCGGGGCAAGTAGCGGGGATGGGCTCCTGGATCTCAGTCCACTCAGTGACGAAGTCAGCCAGTGCCTAAGACTTAATGGTAGGTCTGCTTTTGAATTCTATTGAGTAAGTGCCAAGCTCAACTGCCCACTTGATGATGCGGCCATTGGCCTCTTTGTTATGGAGAATGTCCCCCAAAGGGAACTCGATGACCACGATGATCTTGTAGTACTCAAAGTAATGGTGGAGCTTGCACGATGTGACTAGGATGGCGTATAATAGCTTCTGGACCTAAGGGTAACAAGTTTTGGACTCATTAAGAACCTCACTGATGAACTAGACTAGACATTGCACCTTATAGGCATGCCCGACTCCCTCGCGCTCAACGACGATAGCTGTGCTAATGACGCAAGAGGTGGCGGCGATGTAGATCAATAGGGTTTCATCTAGTTGAGGCACCGTCATGATTGGAGGCTTCATTAGGAACAACTTGAGCTGCTAGAAGGCCATATCAGCCTCCTCTGACCAGGAGAAGCACTCAGAGGCCTTGAGTAGTTTGAAGAATGGTAGTCCCTTTTCGCCGAGGCGTGATATGAAGCGGCTGAGAGCAGCCATGCACCCTATGATCTTCTGTATATCCTTTATGTAGGTTGGCCATTTCATATTGGTAATGGTGGAGACCTTGTCGGGATTGGGTTTGATACCGTGGGCGCTGATGATGTAATCTAGGAGTATGCCGGATGGAACTCCAAAGATGCACTTTGAAGGGTTCAACTTTCATATGTATCTTTTTAGGTTGGCGAATGTTTCTTCGAGGTTGGTGATGAGATTGTCGGTGGTTTTGGACTTGACGACCACATCGTCGATGTAAGCTTTAGCATTACGGCCTATCTATTGATCAAGGCATATCTAGATGGCCCTTTGGTAGGTCGCCCCGGCGTTTTTGAGTCTGAAGGACATGGTGGTGTAGCAATACGTACCGAAAGGCATGATGAATGACGTTTTGATCTGGTCATCCTCTTTGAGAGATATCTGGTGATAGCTGGAGTAACATTTGAGGAAGGAGAGGAGTTCGTAGCCAGTGGTGGAGTCTACAACCTCATCTATCCGAGGCAGACCGAAGGGGTCTTTAGGGCAGTGTTTGTTGAGATCAGTGTAATCAATGCACATTCTCCATTCTTTATTCTTTTTTCGAACAAGAACTGGATTTGCTAAGCACACGGGATGATACACTTCTTTAATAAATCCGGTAGCTAAGAGCTATTTTATTTCTACCCTAATAGCCTCCTTCTTATCTGGCATGAATCGTCGGAGTGTCTGCTTGATGGTTTGGTGGTTGGTGAGACATTCAAGGAGTGCTCGATCTTCTCCCATGGTACCCGACATGTCTGTAGGTTTCCAAGAAAACATGTTGGCATTGGCATGTAGGAAGGAAATGAGCACGCTTTCCTATTTGGGGTCGAGATGAGCAACAATCTTGACAGTCTTGGTGGGGTCGTCAAGGCTAAGTATGACCTCCTTCGTTTCCTTGGACTTGGTGGAGGCACGTGGAGGCTCCAGTGCTGGGATCTCTAGGTCATCAGTGGGCACCGTCTTAGCATCGGTGACCACGCTAGCCATCTAGATGGAGAGGTCGATGGCTTTGGTGAGGGCAAGACTCTCTATTTCATAGGCATAGGTGATGGAGAGGTTGGCCCATAGAGCCTGAACTCTAGCAGGTGAAGGCATCTTCAGTACTAGATAGGCGTAGTGCGGTATGGCCATGAACTTGGCCAGAGCTAGCCGACCTAGTATGGTGTGGTAGGCGGTGTTGAAGTCGGTGACGTAGAAGTTGTTGTGCTCGATGTGGAAGTTGCTAGCCGTGCCAAACTGTACTGGGAGGGTGATCTCTCCTAGCGGTTTGGATGCCCTGCTAGGTACCACACCCTAGAAGGAGGAGTCGGAGGGAGTGAGGTCTTCTATTTCGAGGCCCAGCTCCTTCAGGGCTCCAGCGAAGAGGAGGTTCAGAGCGCTTCCGCCGTCGATGAGTACTTTCTTGAAGAGTAATTTCTTGACAGTGGCATCAAGGATGAGGGGGAAACACCCTCTGTAAGGGATGTCCACCCACTGGTCGGCCCTGCTGAAGGTGATGGGGACCTCAAACCAGGGGCGATAGCTAGGGTTGGTGATGGCGTCTTCTGTGTTGACGGCGAGCGCCCAGCGGGCGGTGAGCTTTTGATCTCTTCTGCTCTCGGTGGTGGAGAGGCCCCCAAAGATAGTGGCGACCACCTTGTCGTGATCCTAGAAGGTGTTGTTGTTGTCCCCAGGTGGTCGGTGACATCTGGCTTCATCATCATTGTTGTCATCCTTCTTTTTGGCCTGGAACTCCTTAACCAAGCCAAGGTAGTCCTTCATCTTCTGCTTGCTATTCTTGTGAAGGGGGCACGAGCCTTCAAGGATCTTCTTGTACTGCTCATCGTAGTGGCGCTTGGCGTGAGATTTGTCAACGGTGGCGATGATGTGGTCTGGTCGGCGGCGGCAATATTGACTAGCTTTGGACCCTTCCGGCCAATCACGGCCACTATCCTTTGTCGTAGTAGTAGTCATTATGGCATCGTTCGTCGGGGCGCTCGTCACTACGGCAAGCTGGGCGGTGAGTACCCACATCCTCGTTGAAGCAAACTTTGGCCTCTTCGGCGTCGACATACTGATCGGCGGTCGTGATCATCTTGCCAATCCCCTTTTGGTGGCTTGTGATTAAATTTGGAGCGAAGGTCATGGTGACGGAGTCCTCGGATGAAGGCAGTGATGACTTCTGCTCCCATGATGTTGGGAATAGAATTCCTCATCTTGAAAAATCACCAGACATTGCTACAGAGGAGTTCGGACAGTTTCTGGTAGATGCGATTCAGATCATGCTTGGTGCCTAGCTGAGTACATGTAGCCATGTAGTTGTCGGTGAAGACTTTCTTTAATTATTCCCAAGATCCAATGGAATCTGGGGTGAGGCTCATGAGCTAGTTCATCGTGGTTGGCATGAGCATGTGTGGTAGAACCTCCTAAATTATAGGGCCCACATGCACCTATCACTGTCCAACGACCCTTGACAACTATGCATATGTTTCGGATAACTTAAGAAGACTGTCGGGTGTCCTCGGGGAACCCCAAACCATCCACGATTTCTGAGCAGGATCACATTACAGAGTCATTGCAGTATTACAACAGTTTATTCAAATAGATACACCAGAGTAAAAACAGTGGAAGTCTTACAATAACATAATTTACAAAACAGTAGTTTCAAACCTCACAACTAAGTTTGATGATTATTACAAAACAAAATAGTGGAGTGGCATTATAATATAATACAAAACACACAATGAAACTACCCTGTCCAAGGATCGAACAATAGTCATGCAGCATGATCCAAAATAGATCTGCTCATGAGGCTCACCTGCAACAAGGGTCAACGAACCCTGAGTACAAAAGTACTCAACAAGACTTAACCGAAATAAAACTGAGAAGACTCAGAAATGCAGGCTCAGGGATTCAAGGTATGGCTTTAGCAATAATCAAAGTTCTTTTGCGTAAAAGCTCTTTAACAAAATTCTTTACTTCAAAGGTAAAACTTTATAAGTACCATATATGAATCTGCCATGATCCGTAATGAGATCATGAACTTCATATCAATCTCTTTCTCAAACCTTACTCAAGTTGCAGTTATTAATCTACGATGATGAATAGAGAAGTGAGTCTCCATAACCGAGGAGCAACGACAATTCGAACCGATTAATCCTAGCTGGGAATTCTAGACCACACGACATATGCAGGTCCCCGACCTACATATATCAACCTACTCTCGGATCCTCTAAAATAAGAACGGGTCCGCACCACCCGAGAATACAGTACTGCACCAATCCAGCCCATTGCCATGTGGGTACACGCTATTCCCGCCATCTCTCCACTCCTAGTGCGTGAGTAGCCATTCTCGTAATACAATAGCCAAGTTAAGGCTTACCGAAGTATGTGGTTAGTACTACAAAGTCTCACCGCACACAGTTCAACAACGGACGGACCTTAACCGACACAGGCGGAAAAGACCCGCTCACAAGTCCTCCATGTCTTGTGGCTCACACACACCTAGTCCGCTCGGTCTAGATTTATTACTCCACATTCTCATATTTTATGATCACATAGGTAACCAAAGATCCATTAAAGATTCTCAGGTGACAGCTAATCACCCGACTAAGCATGACTAAGCATATCTAGACATTTACGAATAAACAGGTAATCAAGGTAGATATGGAAAAACACTGTTGGTAATGCACCAATTAGGCTTTTACTTAACTCTCAATCACTTAATGCACTATAGAAAAGCAAAAGCGAAATTAATTTGTAAAACACAAGGTAGGGTTGTATGCATCTAGGGCTTGCCTTCGTTGACGGAAAAGTCCGATTCCTGTGACGTTCCACAAGTATTCGATCCGACCTCAACAGACGGACTAACTTCCTTAGCAACTTGATTGACTATCACGTGTTCACCTTCGTTCACTACATGTAGTAATAATACCATGTTTAACATGATGTGGAATACGAAACATGATGCTTGATGATGGATGCACAAGTTAACAACTAGAATACAACTTTCCTTCGTGGTACAGTTACAAGTCAAACTAACTAAACCTTTCCAGAAAACTAACACCAATTGCCAAAGATCATTACCAACTAATGACCCAAGGACATCACTCAATCAAAAATTCAAACAGAACCTAAATCACTAAAGGTTACTATTTGCTTTTATGAATTAATTAATTAATTAAGAATTACGAAATAAATCAACTTGTTCCAATTGACCTCAAAATTTTTGTAAATGTTTATCACATGATAACTAAGTGGCACAACAATTTTCATAATTTTTGGATAAACAAATAAGCCTATAAAAATCATGGAAACTCATTTATTAATTAATTAAGTAATTTTCATCACATTTAAAAATTACTGGAAAACAATATTTCATATTTTTCTTAAATATTATACATCACAGAGAGGTCACACAAAAATTTTCATAATTTTTGAAGCTATAAATAAATCTACATAAAAATAACAAATTGCATCACTATTCATTCAAATCTAAAAATAGAAAAATTCCATTTTGAACGCTGAGTCACTGACACCCGGGTCCCACTTGTCATCTTCAACCTCTCGCCTTGACCGCGACGGCGACGGCGCGGACCGACGCAAATTCGCCGACGGTGAGACCTCCGACCACGGCGACGGTACCAACACATTCCCCACAACTAGGCACATCGATTTGGGGCACCAGCTGGACTAACTACGGACTGGACCGAGCACTACGCCGGCCATGGCGGACACAACAGCACGGCGGCGCTATGGCAGCGACAGGAGACCGAAAACGATGAAACAAAAGGCACGGGAATAATCAGGAGCTCACCCCGATCACGTTGAAGACGATGGACAAGCCGGAGGAACAACAGAGAGATGGGTCGACGTTCACGGTGGTCACGGCGAAGCAGAGATCGTCGATGGCGGCGAACCGGCGACTGCAGTGGGCAAAACGACCAAGCAATGAGGTAGTGAGCACCACAGCATCAAGACGGAGCGGTAGATACTCAAAGCACAGACAACGGCTCACCGAAGGGCGCTGGCCACGGAGAGGTGGAGCTCAGCGGCGCTGCAGACGGCCGCGAGGAAGAAGGGTGCTCACAGCGGTTTCCCGGCAAAATAAGACAACCCAAGCTAGCTGGATGGATGCGCAAGGAGGAGACGGAGCTGGAACTAGCTTAGCTGCGACGGTGGAGCACTACAGCGGCGGTGCGAGCTCACCGGAGATGAGTAAGGACGACGGGAAAAACAGAGAAGAAGAAAAGAACGACGGCGACATCGTCTCGGCCTTATAGAGCGGCTCAGAAGCTCAAGGAAACTACGCTGTCACCTTCACCGTGCCAGCGCGACGTCAAAGACGGCCACGACCGCATCTGGAAGCAAGCCGAAGTTCGCTGGCCATGTAGCTTCAGCGGTGAACACTGTTCACAGAAATTACAGAATTGCCATTCTCCAAATTTCACAAATTACTCCCAAATTTTCATAACAACTCAAAAATCTCCAAAAATAAAAGTTGTTCAAAATAAAAAGTTCTACAACTTTGCTTTTATAACCAGCCCCTAATTAGGTCTACATTTTGAAATGCAAATTTGAATTCAAATAGTGGACATTTAAAGAATCACGCCTTTTCATATTACTTCAATTTTTTCTAAACAACTTTGAAAACTCCAAAAACAAACTTTGTATAACTTGACAAGCTCTACACTTTTTCTTTAAGGCTCATCCCCAAAATATGCTTAGATTTTGAAATGAGTTTTTAGGGTAGAAATTTAAATGCAAAGATTTGGGTTTTCAGAATTTCAATTTAAAACAAAGATTTTGAACTCGATTCAAACAATACCAAGCAACACTTATAACATAATTGTAAACTTGTTTTAGTGAATGCATACAAAGTTTTCAATATGACCAAATGCCTTGCAATGCATATGATGACATGGCAATTTTAGTATTTATAACACCTAGGGTGTTACAATCCTTCCCCCTAAAAGAAATCTCATCCCGAGATTCAAAGCCATAGAGTAAGTAATGGAAAAGGAAATGTGTCAGTCCAAAAAGATCCAAAACTTGTCCATAAAATAGCTGAGGTTCCTTTACAAATATGATTGGTAACAACATAGTGCACTAACATTATTCTATATTGCTGCAAGAAACTCTAGAAATTTTTCTAACAAGTAATCTTCGGATTCCCAAGTAGCTTCTTCTTCTGAATATTGATTCCATTGTATTTTGTAGAACTTGATTGTTCTCCTTCGAGTAACACGATCTTTTTGATCCAAAACTCGGATAGGATATTCTGAATAAGTCAAATCTGGTTCAAGTTCCACTCCTTCAACTTCAACATTCTGCTCAGGCACTCGGAGACACTTCTTTAATTGAGAAACATGGAACACATCATGCACAGCTGTGAGATGTTCTGGTAATTTCAAGCGATATGCCACTTTTCCATATCTCTCCAAAATTTGAAATGGTCCAATATATCGAGGTGCCAACTTTCCTTTAACACCAAAACGGGTAACTCCCTTTGGTGATACTTTCAGATATACAAAATCTCCTTTGTTAAATACCATTGGTCTCCGTCTTCTATCCGCATAACTCTTTTGGCGGGACTGAGCTATCTTCAAATTACTCTATATTTGCCTAACCTTGTCTTCTATTTCTTTCACAAGGTCAACTCCAAAGAATCTTCTTTCTCCAGGCTCAGACCAACTCAGCGATGTTCTGCATCTACGACCATAGAGTGCTTCAAATGGAGCCACTCTAATGCTTTCCTGATAACTATTGTTATATGAGAATTCAGCCAAAGGTAAGCATTCATCCCATTTATTGGAATAGTTAAGGACACAACACCTTAACATATCTTCAAGCACTTGATTGACTCTTTCAGTTTGTCCATCAGTCTACGGATGATAAGCTGTACTATACAGGAGCTTGGTACCCAATGAAGAATGCAAGTGTTTCCAAAAGCTGGAGACAAACTGTGTACCCCTATCTGACACAATAGTCTTGGGTACTACATGGAGACTCACAATTCGTTCTAAATACATCTTGGCATACCGTAGAGTGGGATATGTATTCTGAACTAGAAGAAAATGTGCTGATTTGGTTAGTCGATCTACAATAACTCATATTGAGTCAAATCCCTTTGATGTCTTGGGTAGACCAACAATAAAATCCATACTTATGTCCTCCCACTTCCAAGATGGAATAGGTAATGGTTGTAATTCACCAGCAGACCTCAAATGTATAGCTTTCACCTTTTGACAAGTATCACACTTTGATATATATCTAGCAATCTCTATTTTCATTTTAGTCCACCAAAAACTTTGCTTTAAGTCATGGTACATCTTGTTGCTTCCTGGATGAATAGATAACCTAGTAGCATGTACTTCTTCCAGAATTGACTGCCGCAACTCAGGAACTTTTGGTACCACCAGGCGATCCTTGAACCATAACACACCTTCATCATCTATGCTAAAGCATTCTGCTTTTCCATTCCAGACTCTTTCTTTGATATGGGCTATACCCTTGTTTTCCTTCTGAGCAACAATAACTTGATCTCGAATAGTGACTTCAACAATTATGTTGGTCAAGATACCTTGTTGAATTACTTCTACATTCAATTTCTCCATTTCTTGACATAAAGTCAAACCCATTGTTCTCACTGCCAGACAATTGCAATAACTTTTGCGACTGAGGGCATCTGCAACCACATTTGCTTTACCGAGGTGATAATGTACTTCCAAGTCATAATCTTTAATCAGTTCTAACCATCTTCGTTGTCGCATGTTCAACTCTGACTGAGTAAAGATATACTTTAAGCTCTTGTGATCTGTATAAATATGGCACGTATTACCAAGTAGGTAATGCCACCAAATTTTCAGAGCATGGACCACAGCTGCTAACTCCAGATCATGAGTCGGATAGTGTTCTTCATGTTGCTTAAGTTGCCTGGATGCATAGGCAATGACTCGGCCTTCTTGCATCAACACACATCCAATACCAATACCTGAAGCATCACAATAAACATCAAATGGCTTCTCGATATCAGGTTGGGCTAATACTGGTGCAGTGGTCAATAGTCTCTTCAAGGTCTAGAAAGCCTCTTCACAATCAGATGACCAGACAAACTTGACTTGGTTCTTCAACAATTCAGTTATGGACTTTGATACTTTAGAGAAATCTAGAATAAACCGACGGTAATACCCCGCCAATCCTAGAAAACTCCGAACTTCATGAACTGTGGTTGGCGGTTTCCAATCAAGCACATCCTTCACTTTGCTTGGATCAACTGCAACGCCTTCAGCTGACAAGACATGTCTAAGAAATTGTACTTCCTTAAGCCAGAAATCACACTTGCTGAACTTGGCATATAGTTGATGTTCTCTCAAGTAGGTCAGAACTATTCTGAGATGTTTCGCATGTTCTTTCTTATTCTTGGAATATACTAGAATGTCATCAATAAATACTACTACAAACTTGTCTAGCTCAGGCATAAACACTAAATTCATCAGATACATGAAATGGGCTAGAGCATTTGTCAAACCAAAAGACATTACCAAGTATTCATATAATCCATATCTTGTGGTAAATGCTGTTTTGGGAATATCTTCAGGCTTTATCTTGATTTGGTGATATCCTGACCTCAAATCTATCTTGCAGAAAACTTTTGCTCCGGCCAATTGATCAAAAAGCAAATCTATCCGAGGTAAAGGATACTTATTCTTGATGGTCACTTCATTCAACGGACGATAGTCAACACATAACCTCAGGGTCTCATCTTTTTTTTTCACAAAAATTGCCGGACATCCCCAAGGTGAGGAACTAGGTTGGATAAACCCCTTCTCAATCAATTCTTGTAACTGAGTCTTCAACTCGGCCAATTCTTTAGGTGGCATCCTATAAGCTCTCCGAGAAATTGGAGCTGTTCTAGGTTGCAACTCTATGTTAAACTGGACATCCCTATCAGGTGGTAGACCAGGTAAATCTTCAGGAAACACATCAGGAAATTCACACACTACCAGGATATCTCTAATCTCTTTGACAGGAGTTGCGCAAACCTTGCCCACTAATCTTCTTAAAGTTGGAAGTTGGATGAGAAGTTGAGAATTACTATCAGGCAAACTCACCCTTAATGTCATATTCAAAGCATCTATAACAGCCTTATGCTGATACATCCAATTCATTCCCAGAATTACATCTATATCATGATCCTTTAGGATAATCATGGTAGTGGGGAAAAAATACCCACCCAGGTTTATGGGTACCTGGTATACCATTTCCTTAGTACACAGATGTCCCCCGGGCGACTATATAAAGAAATTTTCCTTTGTTGCCCCGATTGAAATTTCATGCTTTACCACAAATGTTCTATTGATGAATGAATGCGATGCACCAAAATAAAAAAGTATAACTACAGGATGATTGGCGACAGGAAACATACCCATCATCACTGGCTCCCCTTCCAAAATTTCTCCAGCTTGAATATAGAACACACATCCTGTCTTCCTCTCATCTTTGCCCTTCTGAGCATTCTGATTGGGGTTCTTGTTTGGTGCTTGACCCTATTGTTGATTGGCAGGGGCCTTCTGATAATTTTGATTAGCCTGCCTAGGATACGGACATTCCCAGGAGAAATGATCGGTCCTTCCACAATTGTAACACGAATAATTGTGACCCTGGGACGTTGGAGCATTACCACCAGGAGCATTGGTCTGCTATGGATTCGGTTGGGTTATAGCAGGACGGACATTTGACTGTTGCCCGGCTTGGAACTATGGCGGACAATAAGGACGATTATGATTTACTGGATGATAAATCACCCTCTGCCTCTTTTGATTTCCCCCAAAAGATCCAGATAGCATACTCTTTTTCTTTTTGAGCTCCTTATGCTGCCAATACTTTGACTCTGAAGCAATTGCAATATTAACTGCCTCATGATAAGTAACATTAGTACAAGTTGTCATCATGGTCTGCAACTTGGTATTCAGGCCCCTCATAAACCACCTCTTCTTCTTGGCATCAGTATTGACATGTTCAGGTGCATATTGTGACAGGTGATTGAATCTTCCCACATACTGCATCACGGTTTGATCTCCTTGCTTCAAAGCAAGGAATTCATCTAGCTTCATAGCCATAACTCCCTCCGGGATATAATGGGCTCTGAAAGCAGTATGAAACTCTGTCCAAGTTAACAGAACACCTGCGGGTTGCATGGCCATAAGATTTGCATACCAAGCACTGGCTGCACCTCTAAGTTGCTGGGCAGCAAAGACTGGTTTCTGAAACTCCATGCATGGAATGAGATCAAATTTCTGCTCCATGGTTCGAAGCCAATCATCGGCCTCTAATGGTTCATCTGCCTTGGTGAACACCGGTGGCCTTGTGTCTGTAAAATCAACATATGTAGCCTCCTGCCTGTTATGATGGCGACCACGGTTTCCTTGCATCTGATTATGATTACTTTGAGCTATCTCATGAAGCAAATGGGAATTTTTGGCCGTCACATTGACAAGTGCGGTTATAGCATCAGCCAGATTTGTTGGAACTGGTGGCGGATCTGGAATACTGTCCTCATCTTGTGAAGTTCCCGGAATATACGAACCCCGCGTACGACGCATCTGCTCATAACAAACCAAACTTTATTCACAAGTCTTTATTGAATTGCACCAAAGCTTACTCCAGACACATTACATAGAGTTTACTAATATAAACACCAGAACCTATAAGTACCAAAACAAGACTACATAACTTAACTAGAACTAACTATTATACAACTCTACTCCTTTCCTTGATCACTTCAAACTTCCGGCTCAGTATCCATTCCGGAAATATTACTGCCTTCATTATCACTTTCATCGATCATTACTAATTCTTCAGAATCTTCTTCTGATTCGTCATCATCGGCAAGGATGACACCGGGGTCCATGGCATCAGCTTGGGGTTCATGATTTGGATTTAGTAGATTGCTAAGCCTATGAACTTCCTCATGCAGATAGGTATTATGTTCTAAATCTTCTACATAGAATTCTAGCTCATGAGTTCTAGCTCTAGCTACATTTTCCCTATGCCAAGCTTCATTCCTTCCCTCCACCGTACGAACTAACATTCTTTCGCAGTTCCTGTGCGCGGTGGTGAGATGCCTCAATTGATCCTGTAATTCTCCTACCTGTATGGCATCCAAAGCCCTATCTCTAGTAGCTTGTGTTAACTCTGCAGAAATCCTCTATATCTCTGCCTGGGGATCAGGCTTAGAGCTGCTACTGCTAGCACCGTCATTCCTAGGGGCAAGTTGGTGATGAGGAACTCCTTTGGGTCCTGTGGACTTACATGGTGTCTTCTTGGTACGAGCCATACTGTAGGAAGCCAATTTAATCCAAGTAAGATCATTTGATCAAAGTCTAAAGAGCAGCTATAATGGATTACATTACTCAAACCAGACTCACTACTCAACTCCAGACTCAGAGGTGAAGGAAGTAACTAGTGAATTAATCATGATGCATGAATCGTTCTTACGAACAAAATCATCAAAGCTTATAATACACATAACAACATTTGTTTTTATATAGGGCATAGTAAGATTACTACTCCACCACACAAAACCTTTTTAATCAAATAAGGAATGGTGAGAAAGAAATAAGATAAGTCAGAAGCAATTTGGACCAAATTAACAAGTTAAGTTTAGTCATCCCAAATCGTTTTGAAGTTTTTGTAAACCAATACGACAAAGACCTTGTAACGATCGCTCTGATACCATTCTGTGACAGAACCTCCTAAATTATAGAGCCCACAAGCACCTGTCACTGTCCAATGACCCTTGACAACTATGCATATCTTCCGGATAACTTAAGAAGACTGTCGGGTGTCCTCAAGGAACCCCGAATCATCCACGATTTCTGAGCAGGATCACATTACAGAGTCATTGCAGTATTACAACAATTTATTCAAATAGATACACCAGAGTAAAAACAGTGGAAGTCTTACAATAACATAATTTACAAAACAGTAGTTTCGAACCTCACAACTAAGTTTGATGATTATTACAAAACAAAATAGTGGAGTGGCATTATAATATAATACAAAACACACAATGAAACTGCCCTGCCCAAGGGCCACACATTTACTTCTCATCGTCAGATCGAACAATAGTCATGCAGCATGATCCAAAATAGATCTGCTCATGAGGCTCACCTGCAACAAGGGTTAATGAACCCTGAGTACAAAAGTACTCAACAAGACTTAACCGAAATAAAACTAAGAAGACTCAGGAATGCAGGCTCAGGGATTCAAGGTATGGCTTTAGCAATAATCAAAGTTCTTTTGCGTAAAAGCTCTTTAACAAAATTCTTTACTTCAAAGGTAAAACTTTATAAGTACCATATATGAATCTGCCATGATCCATAATGAGATCATGAACTTCATATCAATCTCTTTCTCAAACCTTACTCAAGTTCCAGTTATTAATCTACGATGATGAATAGAGAAGTAAGTCTCCATAACCGAGGAGCAACGACGATTCGAACCGATTAATCCCAGCTGGGAATTCTAGACCACACGACATATGCAGGTCCCCAACCTACATATATCAACCTACTCTCAGATCCTCTAAAATAAGAACGGGTCCACGCCACCTGAGAATATAGTACTCCACCAATCCAGCCCATTGCCATGTGGGTACACGCTATTCCCGCCATCTCTCCACTCCTAGTGCGCGAGTAGCCATTCTCGTAATACAATAGCCAAGTTAAGGCTTACCGGAGTATGTGGTTAGTCCTACAAAGTCTCACCGCACACAGTTCAACAACAGACGGACCTTAACCGACACAGGCGGAAAGGACCCGCTCACAAGTCCTCCATGTCTTGTGGCTCACACACACCTAGTCCCCCCGGTCTAGATTTATTACTCCACATTCTCATATTTTATGATCACATAGGTAACCAAAGATCCATTAAAGATTCTCAGGTGACAGGTAATCACCCGACTAAGCATGACTAAGCATATCTAGACATTTACGAATAAACATGTAATCAAGGTAGATATGGAAAAACACTGTTGGTAATGCACCAATTAGGCTTTTACTTAACTCTCAATCACTTAATGCAATATAGAAAAGCAAAAGCGAAATTAATTTGTAAAACACAAGGTAGGGTTGTATGCATCCGGGGCTTGCCTTCGTTGACGGAAAAGTCTGATTCCTACGACGTTCCACAAGTATTCGATCCGACCTCAACAGACGGACTAACTTCCTCAGCAACTTGATTGACTATCACGTGTTCACCTTCGTTCACTACACGTAGTAACAATACCATGTTTAACATGATGCGGAATACAAAACATGATGCTTGATGATGGATGCACAAGTTAACAACTGGAATACAACTTTCCTTCGTGGTACAGTTACAAGTCGAACTAACTAAACCTTTCTAGAATACTTACATCAATTGCCAAAGATCATTACCAACTAATGACCCAAGGAAATCACTCAATCAAAAATTCAAACAGAACCTAAATCACCAAAGGTTACTATTTGCTTTTATGAATTAATTAATTAATTAAGAATTATGAAATAAATCAACTTGTTCCAATTGACCTCAAATTTTTTGTAAATGTTTATCACATGATAACTAAGTGGCAAAACACTTTTTATAATTTTTGGATAAATAAATAAGCCTAGAAAAATCATGGAAACTCATTTATTAATTAATTAAGTAATTTTCATCACATTTAAAAATTACTGGAAAACAATATTTCATATTTTTCTTAAATATTATACATCACAGAGAGGTCACACAAAAATTTTCATAATTTTTGAAGCTATAAATAAATCTACAAAAAAATAACAAATTGCATCACTATTCATTCAAATCTAAAAATAGAAAAATTCCATTTTGAACGCTGAGTCACTGACACCCGGGTCCCACTTGTCATCTTCAACCTCTCGCCTTGACCGCGACGGCAACGGCGCGGACCGACGCAAATTCGCCGACGGTGAGATCTCCGACCACGGCGACGGTACCAACACATTCCCCACAACTAGGCGCATCGATTTGGGGCACCAGCTGGACTAACTACGGACTGGACCGAGCACTACGCCGGCCATGGAGGACGCAACAGCACAGCGGCGCTACGCCGGCGATAGGAGACCAAAAATGATGAAATAAAAGGCACGGGAATAATCAGGAGCTCACCCCGATCACGTTGAAGACGATGGACAAGTCGGAGGAACAACAGAGAGACGGGTCGACGTTCACGGTGGTCATGGCGAAGCAGAGATCGTCGACGGCGGCGAACCGGTGACTGCAGTGGGCAAAACGACCAAGCAATGAGGTAGTGAGCACCATGGCATCAAGACGGAGCTGTAGATACTCAAAGCACAGACAAATGCTCACCGGAGGGCGCTGGCCATGGAGAGGTGGAGCTCGGCGGCGCTGCGGACGGCCGAGAGGAAGAAGGGTGCTCACAGCGGTTTCCCGGTGAAATAAGATGACCCAAGCTAGCTGGATGGATGCGTAAGGAGGAGACGGAGCTAGAACTAGCTTAGCTGCGATGGTGGAGCACTACAGCGGCGGTGCGAGCTCGCCGGAGATGAGCAAGGACGACGGGAAAAATAGAGAAGAAGAAAAGAACGACGGCGACAGCGTCTCGGCCTTATAGAGCGGCTCAGAAGCTCAAGGAAACTGCGCTGTGACCTTCACCGCGCCAGTGCGACATCAAAGACGGCCACGACCACGCTTGGAAGCAAGCCGAAGTTCGCCGGCCATGTAGCTTCAGCGGCGAACACTGTTCACAGAAATTACAGAATTGCCATTCTCCAAATTTCACAAATTACTCCCAAATTTTCATAACAACTCAAAAATCTCCAAAAATAAAAGTTGTTCAAAATCAAAAGTTCTACAACTTTTCTTTTATAACCAACCCCTAATTAGGTATACATTTTGAAATGCAAATTTGAATTCAAATAGTGGACATTTAAAGAATCACGCCTTTTCAAATTACTTCATTTTTTTCTAAACAACTTTGAAAACTCCAAAAACAAACTTTGTATAACTTGACAAGCTCTACACTTTTGCTTTAAGGCTCATCCCCAAAATATGCTTAGATTTTGAAATGAGTTTTTAGGGTAGAAATTTAAATGCAGAGATTAGGGTTTTCGGAATTTCAATTTAAAACAAAGATTTCAAACTCGATTCAAACAATACCAAGCAACACTTATAACATAATTGTAAACTTGTTTTAGTGAATGCATACAAAGTTTTCAATATGACCAAATGCCTTGCAATGCATATGATGACATGGCAATTTTAGTATTTATAACACCCGGGGTGTTACAGCATGACAGGAAGATAGTTTGCCATGACATTAGTATCTCACCCGGCGACGCGCACAGCGGTGGCATAAGCTTGAAGCCACTATGTGGGGTTCATCTGCCCCTTGTAGAGCTCGACCCTAGTGATTTTAAAACCACAAGGCCACTGGAGTGTTCGGAGTGCTTTGGTGAATGCACGAGGCCCTTCGAGATCATCACCGTTAGGATCTGCAGCGTTGTCGGCATTGAGTGACTGGAGGGCTGTGTCCGGGTTACCAAACTCTTGCTCGTATTCTTGATGTCGACATACTTCCTCTTCATGGGGAGAGAAACGGCATTCGTCAATGTGATGTCGTGCATCCCAGAGGTTGTTGATCTATGCTCGAACATCTTGAACCACTTCTTGGTCATGTTGGCAAGGGTAGTCGATGTGGTTCCCCCTAGCTCCCCCCTAGAGGGTTGTCCATCATCACACTGTTGGTCAGCGAAACGGCTTCTGCTGGGGCGGCGATTGGATCTTGGCATGGCGGATCGGTGAATCGAGCTTGTCGAGTAGGAAGGTCTCTAATCCTATCGGAGCTCATTGATCTAGTAGTGTGCAGCTTTAAGCATCGCGGTGACCTTGGCAACCTCTAGCATTTGCTCGAGCTGAGCGAGCTCATTAGCGGCCATGGCCAAGTTGGCACTTGGGGTCTTGTAGACATCATGGCCATTAACACGGATGAATTCATCATTGAGGTTGCGGCGGAGGGTGTATGGCCTCCCTTGCGAGTTGAGCTATTCTCCATTGCGGGCAGCCTCAGCTAGCATGATGGTGGCCTCATTTGCTCGGCGCTACGCATAGTTGGCATTTCTATTGACCCGAGCGGCGCGGTCGTCGTCGGTTTCCCCATCTCGTGGGGGGCTGTTGATGCTGACATTGAAAATCCTGCCTCCTCGGAAGGGTGGGAAAGGAGGTTGAACAGCGGTGGTTTCGACGACAATCTCCATAGAGCCCTGGGGCTCAAAGTTTGGGTTCTCCTCTAGGATGGTTTGGAGGGATGCTTCAGGACATCGGACGATTTGCAGCATGTTGATAGTCGGCGAGAGCTGGACGGTGATCTGATTAGCGAGAGGATAGATGTCTCCCACCTGGTCGGTGAATTTGCCCCTTAGGGCATCTTTGTAGGAGGCGGCGATGCTGGTGACCCCAAAGGGTAGGGCTATAACTCCTGTAGTTTCTTGATCGGCCTCTGATGGATCAGAATTGGAGGGTGGTCGGCGCTGAACCAGAATGGTCAGAGCCGATTCCATGATGGAGAGGCAGTCTGTGAGCTTTTGGCCAACCTAATTGTTGGATGTGATCAGATCGTCGTTGTTGATCTGCTTCCTCGGATAGCGGGGGAGCGGGCGATGAATTGTTAGTGAAGATGACCTCGGAAGAGGTTCTAAGATCGAAACTGCTGTTGTAGGTGCGGGTGTGGTAAGCACAGAATCGATCTGGACCAGCTCGATGATCTCTCCATCTCCATCAGCATTGATGACCCAGGAGATCGTTCTAACCGTAAAGATCTTGCTAGCCTTTGGGGAGGACGAAGAGCCTACCAAACATACCTTCTTGTTCGTCATAGAAATAGCACGCACACCCCTACCTGGCACACCAACTGTTGACAAAAGGTGCTTGGCAGTCCACCGAGGGGTATCCCATGATGGTAGATTTATCGTAGAGGTGCGTGTAATCAAGAACAAGAAGGCAACAGAGACACAAGAGTTAGACAGGTTTGGGCCGTTAGCACGACGTAATACCCTACTCCTATGGTATGTTGGATTGTATTGGCTATCATATGATATTGCATGTATTTTGAGGGGGTCCCTGTCCGCCTTATATAGTGTGGGGGGCAGGGTTACAAGTCGGTTAGATCTAGGAGATAATCAGAAAGTAATAATAGATTACACGAATCATGGGATCGAACGTATCCTAACAGATCTCATAGTATCTTCAAGATATCTCCCGGTGTCTTGTGGGGCGCGCCGAGCAGCGCCGTGCTCTACAAGGCTTCGTCTTCTAGGCTAGACCACCCCTAGGGGTGCATCCCATGTAGTCTGCCATGGGTATCTGGCATCGTACCCCCCACAAGGGCTAACCCACTCAGTATGTGGTATGGGATAGATGATCCCGACATACAAGAGTTTGAAAACCTCTTTCTTAACAACCTCTCTCATCACATTATTAAGCCTACGCTGGGGCTCCCTAGAAGGTATAGAATCAGGATCTGTAGGGATGCAATGGGTGCAAAGAGCAGGGCTGATTCCCTTATGGTCATGGAAGGAGTATCCAAAAGTAGAGCAAAGCTTTTCTAAGACAGTTAGCAAGCATAGGGATTCTTCCTGACAGAGTTTATCACTTATGATCATAGGACAATCCTGATCATTATTGAGAAAAGCATATCTAAGACCAGAAGGCAGGAGTTTAAGCACAATGGTGGGCTTAGGTGGTTCCAAAAAATCATCTAGAGGTTCAGGCTCTAAAGGATTTTCTTCTTCCTCCTTGATGAAGAACTGAGCATCATCTTCAAAGTTGGGTTTGATCAAGTTGTCAAGAGATGCAACCTTAACCTCTTCCATTGGTTCTTCTTTGGAAATTGGCTCAGTCTAAGCATTTAGAGAATGAATAATGGGTATAGAAAGCTTAAAGTTTTTCCCAAGTCTTATATTCAACTTCCCTATTTGTCCTTCTTGGATAAGTCTTGCGATTGGTTGTCCTATCAATAGGTCGAACTCCATAATATCAAAGATATAGAAGCTTAAATGAACTTTTGTTCCTTTGACCTAGATAGGGAGGACATACAAAATTCTCAAACTTGGGAGAATGTGGCCCAAAAGACTTTTCAATAACTTTGTTGTTGGGGTTAATGGCATGTGTTTCAATAAATTATGAGCAAAAGATGTAGACATGATATTAACACCCACAACTGGATTATAAAGAGCATCAAAAGGAGCTTTATTAATTTGGCAGCGAATGAATATAGAAGGTGAATCTAAACAAATTACATGAGAGGAAAGCTCTGATTCTTCTAACCATTCATTGCTTATAATAGACACTAGCTCTTTCATAGTCTTTTTAAAGAAAGCTTGCTTAGAAGGGTCTAAAGGTACTTCATGCAATGATGGATTTCTAGACTTCTGGGGTCTCCTCATGGTATGGTAATTCAAGGTATTTCCATTCATCAAAAAGTCCATCCTCAAATTCAAGCATGAAATCCGAAATTGGAGTTTCCTCCTTTTCTGGTGGTTTAGGATCTAGGATAGCTGAAGTTGGTGATGGGTCTAGTATGGATTCGGGTTCAGCTATCTAGGATTCCTCTGCTAAGGACTTCTTTTCTACTTCTTCAGGGGTGTTCACTAAAATTTTCATAAGAATACTTCTCCTCGAATTTGCGGAGATATGCAAGAATGAACCTCCTGATGCCGTATTAAGACGCTTTGAGTTTTTTCTATCAAGGCCCATATAGAAGTGTTGAAGAAGAATGGAGTCTTGAATGGCAAGGTCAGGGCCAGTATTAATAAGAGTATTAAAGTGTTCCCAAGCCATGCCTAGAGATTCTCTTTCTTTTTGTTTAAAAGATAGAACCTTAGAACAAAGGCTGACTACCCTAGAGATGGGAAAGAATTGCAAGCAAAAGCTAGAGCACAAGGATTCCCAATCTCCTTGTCTACTCCCTATAGTGAGATTGTACCAATGTTTAGCTTTTCCCATCAAAGAGAAAGGAAAAAGCTTCCATCATAAAGTTTTGTCTAACATGCCCGCAATGCGTAAGCATGCACAGGTTTGCTCAAACTCATTTAGGTGGGAATAGGGATTTTCATCATCTTCGCCCGAAAAAGGTTGATCTTGAACCATGTTAACTAAACGCGAGTGCAGCTCATAGCCAGGTGTTAGAATAGGATTTGAAGATTCTTGTGGCTGTAGGCGGGCGCTCGTGGGTGCACCATATTGGCAGATAGGGGTGGATTTTAGATCCATGGTAAAGAAAAGAAAAGATAAAAGGATAATGATACAAGGTTAAGCTAGGTTCAAAGTTAACTCAACAATCGTTTTTCCGGCAACAGCGCTAGAATGCTTGTTGGTATAAATTAATGCACACAGAGCAATCCACAAGCGCACTGATATTATATGGATGTAACACTTCACCGGGAGTACCTAGTTTTATATCGAACTCGAGGAAACATGTGTGAGTATAACCAAATCTAACTTAACCCAACTTCACAATCAAGGCTAGATAATAGGAGTATAGGGGAGACTGCCAAGGTCTTCTAGTTCTAACTTCAGTAAGCTTTGTCTTATATTATTCAATTCTGGGGATATTACTAGAGAAAACATAGGCAGAGTATGTGTCCTATAGTATCAAGGTCTTGCTAGGCCTACTAATGGGAGGTGGACTACAAAGGATTCAATAAGGCTATAAGAGTCACCCTCACGAGCTACCACTGATCAAGAAAGTAGGGTACATCCACGAGTAACCGAGTCTAAGCATCACGCTTACACTACGAATACTACTTTAACCTAGGAGCTACATGGATTAAAGTACTCAAAAGAGAGTCACAAACCTGAATAACAATATGAACAAGATGCTTACTTGAATTAGAAGTCAATTACTAGAGAAATCTCAGATGCAAGCTCAAGAAAAACTTGATTTCACTAGGGTACAAGCCATAGAGAGAGCACTAACAAGCCAGGACTCCTCCAAAACTCTTTATTCTCACTCTATCTCTCTATCTCTAATACAAGACTTGATCCTATTGAGGACTAATCTTCTCTTGATTGCTAGCTCTGATCTTGGTGGAAATATAGATTAGGATTTCTGGCCCTCAGGCTCTTAGGATCAAATGCATGGATTGCCCTAGAGGGGGGTGTGCAGGCAGGTATATATAGGTCGGATCATCAATCCTGAGCTCTCGGATCAAACCGACTGGAATAAATGGCGGAGATGCAATCCTTAAGGCAGTAGAGAACCGACATAGCAACAGGAGGCTGACATGGGGGGACCATAGGCCGACTGTTGACGGTAGTTAACAAACATTATAAACCATCAATATAACATGCATAAGGGCATAAATATAATCACCAACAAAGGTCTAGGGGTTTAAACTAACAAATTCCATGAGTTTTGATGAATTTGTATTTTCTGTAGGGTTTATCCAGAAACCCGTCAAGGTAGACCTACATGTCAAATTTAATCATGCTCATCCACAACAAAAATGACCCCAAAAGGTTCCAGAAGACTCAAGAGGACTCCACACTGAAGCAGAGGGCAAGGCGCCGCCAGGTTGGGCCAGCCGGCCCCACCTATAGGCCGCCCGGCCCCCTAGGGCCCACATGTCATCCTCTATTGTTATGTTAGTTCTCTGCCACCTCCTAGGTTGCATCTACATCGTCCTTTAAGTCAGTTTGATCCAAGGGCTCACGATTGATGCTCTAGCCTATATATACCAGCCCCTACCACCCCCTTAGGCATAAGTCTTTTGAGAAGATAGAAACCCTAATATCCTCAGAGCTCCCCCATATTCTAGGGCATAGCTAGTTATGCTAGGTCTAGAGGGAGGCAAGCAGGCTTCGCTTGGATTCCTGATCTTGTCAAGAGCGTGGTTTGGTATAATCTTTGTACCCCCTCCCTTTTGTATCTCTCATTACTTTTATATGTTTGCTACAATTGTTATGACAACATTGGTATTCACAATATTCATGTTCTTAGTTATAATGTTCATCGTCTACTTTGATTATATACTTAGTATAGCTAGTTTATCATTATGTTTGTGCATAAGTTCGTATAGCGCTCACTCTTGTGTACACGGGGTGAGTGGTCGACATTGTGTAAGCGTGGTGCTTATACGTTGTTTACCTACAGATACACCCTATGTTTGCATCATGTGGTAGATCGTAGATGTGACACTCCTGTTGTGTCCTTTGTAGTCCACTCCTCGAATATAGGTGCAAGTAGGGTCCGGTTACGAAGGAAGAACAAGCTCTGTTCTTAATCTTACTTAGTAATATCCCTTATGTGTAGATATAAAGATGACCTTAGCCATGACTTCTAGGTGTAATTGCACTAATCAATGTATGCTTTGACTTGTAATTAAGAATGGCTTAGGAATTATTCCTCCAATATTCTACTTAACCATGCTAATGCCATAGAAAGGAGTACTCTGAGTGATTTATCATTAATCCATACTTATCATATACATAATTTATCCTATGACTTAACCCTATTGTGAGTAGAAAATTGGTTATGGTTTCCTTCTCCATCAATAGCATAAGTTATCAATACATGTCCATGCTAGACCTTCCCTGTGGTAAAAATATAAATAACGACACCTGGAATACTACCGGGTGAAGTGCTACAATGGTATAATTATCTATACTCTTGCAGATTCCTTTCATTTATATATTCTTTCTAGTCACATGAAATATTAAAGTACTTCTTAGTGTCATTCTAGAAGTGGCACTAGGTTTTACCAACAAGCATTTCTGGCACCAACACTAGGGATGACAACCTAGTAAAAGATGCTAAGGAATGTAAACAACATAGGGTGACTACTTAAAACAAGTGACAAGTTAATAAATACTAACACCGGCTAGCCTATAGGTGGGGCCGGCTAGCCCCACATGTCATGGGCATGGGCTCTGCTTCGGTGGAGAGCCTCCTAGAGTCTTCCCACGTTGTTTATGTGGTAGAATTCCGTAATTTCTTTTGACGAATATGTCCTCCTTGGCGGTTTTCTGATTAAATCCTGCTGGAAACACAGATTCACCAAAACTCGTAGAATTTGTTAGTTAAAACCCCTAAGTATATGTTGGTGATCCATTTTAGCCATTTATGCAAGTTATATTGACGGTTTATGATGAATGTTAACTACCGTCAACAAAAACAGAACTAACTAAGAAAGAAAGATAAGAACGAAGAGAATCATGCGTCGATACAGTTATGGGTGCACACATAATAAGAAAACTAAAATGTTAATAAATCAATGGACAGGCATCATAATTAAGCAAATTCTCTCTATCATAATAATTAACATAACATAATTAAGATAATTACATGGCTGCTACTCAGACTCCTTTCTTGTCAGCCACCTCCTTGGAGATGGCTTTCAGGGTGCCCGATAGTTTGTCTAGGTTATGGTGAGTAGGTGAAAACATAGGTGTAATTGGGCACTTTCTCCTCCTACGGCCTGCTAATGGTGCCCAGACCGAGCTCCATTAGCACAACGTTCATCTTCTAGTAACTCTTCTAGAAGAGGCTAAGCGCCCACGCGTTGCCACATCCAAAGGGATTGAACGGATCTTCGTTGATGCCGTCGGGCATGGCTTCATCCTCTGATTCATCTGTCAATGCATGCTCGGATTCATCCACCGATTTGTCTGTTCGTGCATTCTTGGCTTCTAGCACAGATTCCTTCTTCGTCCATGCACGCTTGGCAGAAGGCTCGACCATTGCGGTTGTTGTGTAGATGCAGTTCATATCTGAGGGTGTGGGAAGGCAAGTGTAGAGGCGGTTTGGATCTAAAGGCATAGGGGCACCATACCTTGCACTAAATAGGCTAGCGGTTCATCACTTCGTATCCCCCAAACCACGTGGTTAGCGCTAGAGGGGTCGAGCCACGTGGTCAAATCAATTTTCTCCGTCCAACTTCCAACACCGTTCCATCACCATTACTTCCGCCAGGAGAAGCGTGCCCCACTAAGATTATGGGAGACGTGGCCTCACCTTAACTCCTGCTCTCACTTGGTGCAATCGAAAGGAACTCCAACGGGCACCAATCTCACCTATTCTTATATAAAAGTGGAGGCTAAGGCGAGGAAAGCAAGTACATGATTCCTTTCTAAACTCATTACACTTACCTTCATTCTTGTTCTATCTTCCTCGTCCGGCGCTCCGCCTTGACACCCTATCTTCCATATCACATCCAATGGGGGATCAGGGAATGAAGTGCCCAATGGAAGACTCGATGAAGGTTGTCTCAGTTCGTCCTTGCATTTGTGCAAGGCTATGACGGGACAGGAAGGCAGTTCTTCCCATATCACATCTAATGGGGGATTAGGGAATGAAGTGCCCAATGGAAGAGCACCGATCCTTGCTTCTGGCTATCTCCTCCTTTGACAACTTCCCAAGTGATGGGGGGTGATGTCCTCATGTTGGTGTAGCAGCTAGATGTGGCCACCTCCACCCTTCGCAAGGAGAGCCAGGAGGCAGACCAGTTGCGCCTCTCTGTTGTCACATAAAAGCAGGAAACGGCCACATCGGAGCTTGCCGCTGCCAAGGCCTAGGCATGCCTCGCTGGTAAGGAACTCGGTAGGATATGATCTTACTCTTTCACTTCATGCGACATCGTGTCTTTAGTTATAGTATTTCTTGTCTCCTCTTCAGCCGTCCAGGAGCAGCTGATCGCCTCACAAGGCAACATGGCAGAGGCAATCCGCCTTCACCTGGTAGCCGAGGACAATGCTTGTGTCTCCTCCTGGATGGTGGTGGGGAGCAACAGGCTCTACCAAGACCTCCACGCGGCGACAGGCAACGCCGTCCGTGTGCTTTCGCCTCCTACGCCTATGAGGATGACCCTGGCGGACCGTCTCCGCACTGAGCCACGTCATAGGTTATGGAGGTGGCTACGTAGTGTATTCACTTAGGGGCCATTGTAGCCATGGCCGCCGCCCAACTTTGGTTGGGAGAGGACCTAACCGTGGTGGAGTCGTGGTGGAGCTGCGGTTCCTGTGAGAGATGAGCTATTGGGATCGTGAGAACCTAATCGGTGACTTCTTCACTGTGGGCAATGGCATTTTGGCCGCAATGAATTTAGAGGACATCATTCGCCATGCTCCCCATGAGTAGTTCGATTGTAACCTGCCTTTGCATTCTGAATAAAAATGTTCATAATATTTATTAGTTATTACTTTGAGTTTGAACATCTCTATTTCCTATTGACTGGAACATTCCATTTGTGCACCTTAGAGTTTGAGACCGTACGACACATCTGTCATTAGTACTCTATAGGTGCTAACAACTCCCAATCACCACCGCCGATAGCCTTCACCGCCGCTTTCATCAATTTCCAAGCCCGTGCGTGAGTCCCGTGCGTCACTCTCGCTTCAATTTACAAAGTTTTGCATAAATTTGCATTCCAGCTGCTGATACAGTTGCTTACAAAGGATGCTCCATAGTCCCCATCGTGTCTTTATCCTGCTTAGTGTTGTTGTTCCTCATCGCCACTCCTGCTCCCTAGTGCCGAAGTGCACGGGCACCCCTACACAGCAACGTGCAAGCCGCCACTCACCGCTGACAAGCCAGTGCTCCATGCCGGTACGCCTCACAGTAGGGAGATAGCACAGATCCATCGGTGATCAGGCTGGTAGTTATCACCACCGTAGTTGCTCGAGCTCAATGCTGCAAGATTCAAAGGCAATGGTAATGCTTTCGCACTTCCCTTATCCATCTTTCTTGGATTTTTATTCCCTTCTTCTTCACTAATCTAAGTACGAATCAAGCTTCCATCTGATTATTAATGAGCTCACAAACACATCCCCATAGGTGCTCCTTCTCTGATTCAGGTGACAACGCCACCACTGCCATCGCCGACCTCGCTCCACCAGATTTTAGTTAAGATGGAGGAGGAGGCCCCCAACAAGAGGAATAAAGTGGCCAATTTCACAAACCATGTCTTGATCCTCATTCTCAGACGCCTCACCACCCACTCCTTATGTAGTTGCAAGTGTATCTATCGCTCCTATAATGGCCTCATCTCAGAATTCAAGTACCATAAGGAGCTACCACAAATTCTCACTGGATTTTTCTACCACAGCTGGAAAAGCAAAGGCAACTTCACCAGCGTCATCGGTGAATACCCCTCCTTGCCTTTCTTGCCCTTCCACATTTAGGATGTCATCATCTCTTATTGCTCCTAGGGCCTCAACCTCTGCTGGTGCATTGGGTTTCGCTATGTTGTCTGCAATCCGGTGACTAACTAGGTAGCAACCATTCTTGTGGTTCAACTTGCTTGGGGTTCGATCTGGCAGTCTCCTCGCACTTCCATGTGTTTTAATATGGGATCAACGATGATGACTCCTTAGGTGCAAACATCTACTCATCTAAAACTAGAGCATGGATCTTTAAAGAATCTGAATGGGGTGAGGGTATTGTAGTATATATCCACATATGGGAAAAATTGTTACATGGAGGAAAATTCATAGGCCAAGTGGTGATGCAATTGCCATCCATGAAGCTTAGTGTTGGGGACCTAATACTGGGGTACCCATTGAGGTGGAAACTAATAACCATCGAACGTTGACACTTCCGGTCGGACAAGAACGCTACTGCGCTTCTTGCTCGAACGACAGAAGATTGGTCCTGCCTCGCCCGACCCCCGAGGGCTAGACTCTGCCTCGCCTGATGGCAAAGGGCTGGCTCTGCCTCACCCGACCCCTGAGGGCTAGACTCCGCCTCACCCGATGGCTAAAGACAAGCTCTGCCTCACCTGATGGCTAGGGGCTAGACTCTGCCTCGCTCGACGATAGGCTCTGCCTTGCCCGACGACTGCACCCTGATCCTTCATAAAGATGAGCACAGGGTACGATAGGACATTCGAGTCAACCGCAGTATCAAGGGCCATGCCCTGTACGCCTGCAGGAAGGCACTGTTAGGATATGATGGGATGGGCGCTTTAATCCCTTTCTGACCTAATAGTGCCCGAACAGAGTTGTAGGCGCCGACTTTTGTCCCACAGTGTTGTAGGCGCAGCCATCAACCCTCAGACATGGATACTAACACAAGCATGCGACAACCACTACTATCCAAGATAGAATTCTCATCACCTATAGTGACGGACATAGGGTCACTTCCCCATCTACTCCCCAAAGGGTCACAGCTTGGCCCTCTGACATGCCGCACCATCTGCCGGCGTAGGATGGGACGTACCCACTTGCTGACAAAGGCCAGGGCACGACCCTATAAGGATCAGCAAACACGCCATCCCTAACATGGTCTGCCATGTTAGCAGGGTAGGCACATGGGAAAAGGAAGACCCGGCTCCCCTAAAGGACCTTCTCTACCTTTGGTTTTTTCCTCTTTCTCCCATCTATAACCCCTGCTCCCCTTAGTCTATAAAAGGGAGGGTGGGGCACCCCCACTAAGGGGACTGACTTTTGATCGATCATTTTTGACACACAACACACAGTCAAGCAGCAACCGAGTTCTTGGCGTCCTTTCGACCTTTCCATCAGAGACTTGGGACCTATCCCTCTCTCAACCATTTGTACCCCCTACTACGAACCTTTTTTGGTACTAATAACACGAGCAGCTGTAGATTGGATGTAGGGATGTTTTGCCTAAACCAGTATAAACCTTATGTCCTTTAGTACACCATCCGAGCCTAACACAGAACAATTATAAATTTACTAGCCGGTGCTTGTTCAAAACATCGACAGTTGGCACGCTAGGTAGGGGCCTTTGTGCATTCCAAACCAAGCCTCGGATGGCTAGCCATGCAATCAGCTGGGTCTCGAGCACACACATGTGTTTCGGTGACCTGGACTTCATCGTCACGGCAGGGGAAGAGTTGGCATTGGCCCATGCCGCCACCCAGTCTCTCCCCTCCATTGGCTTCAACTATGGGAGGCTTGAGCGCTAGCTCGGCGTCTCCCCTGAACCCTAGCCTTCTAGGGAGGACCTGTGCCACCTCACCCTCTCTTTGGAACACTCTACATGTAGCGCCCCGACGGCACTTCCGTTCGGTCTCCGCAACACTGCGGCGACCGTTAGCCACCTTGTGGCACAGCGCACGATCCCATCCTCCGTGAACAACGAGTTTGTGGGGATGATTGAAAGCATCACGGAATCCCTCCATGGCCTCCTCGTGGAGGGGCCAGAGTCAGACTCTGGCTCTAACTCTAGTGGGGGAGCCATCACCCCTCCCAAGAATGTTTCATGGTGGAAACCCCCAAGGGACATGTCGAAAGCATCTCCGTGGAGGAGACTACTTCGGCTGGCAACCCCGATGGCAGAACCGAAGGGGGGACAATGGCCCTGCCTCACATAGGGGTGGAGCAGCTAAGAGCCCGAAAGTAGGAGATAGACGAAGCCAGACAACAGCTTGTTCGGGAGTACATGGAGGTCGATCAGGAGATGGAACGCCGTGGAAATGGTGGGCATGCACGCGCCATGGGCCGTGACATAAACCAAAGGATCATCGCCGATGATGAAACCCTTCCTCACTTTGCTTGGGCAAGCCAAAACATCGCCGCCACAACAGCCTTGCTTCATGGCCTTCTAGAGGCCGTGACGCCCGAGGATCATTGGGCCCACTGCGAAATACGCACGCTGCTCGAGCGTGCAGTGGCGCCGCAGGTGGAAAGCTCGTTGTCTCGACGATGCGAGCTCGACACCAGCCAGCGTACACCCTCGGTACGTCCTACCAGGGATGCATTAATCCACCAAGCACCACAAGGTGGCAGGCAACGCACTGTGGCCCAGATACATTAGTGTCTCAGCCGCAACCGCGACGCACGTAGCACCATCGATGCCCGTAGGCACACCTACAGCGACCCAAGGGAAGGAGCCCACTGCAGCTATCATCCTTGACACAGTGGATGCTATGACAGCGGCGAGGACCGAAGCCCGAGCCCTGGCCTCCTAGGGCCTCAGACCTTCAGCCGGCACATCCTCAATGCTATGTTCCCACCAAGGTATCGACCACTGACCAATATCCCTAAATACTCTGGGCAGATAAATCCTAGACTTTGGCTTGAAGACTATCGGCTTGCCTGTCAAGCTAGTGGTGCAGATAATGATGACTTCATTATTCGCAACCTTCTGCTATTCTTGGCTGATTCAGCACGAGCGTGGTTGGAACACTTGTCATCCAACGTAATCCAGAGTTGGGCGGATCTGAAGGAGATATTTGTTGGAAACTTCCATGGCATGTACAAGCGCCCTAGGAACCCATGGGACCTCAAGAACTACCATTAGAAGTCCAGTGAGACCCTCCGCGGGTACATCCTGCGCTTCTCCTGACAGGCAACGAGCTCCCTAATGTCACTGATGCTGACATGATAGGAGCCTTCCTATCCAGGATGACCTACGAGTCTTTGGTTCATAAGCTGGGACACAAGGGCCCGTGAACCACCGAGGAACTCCTAGACATCGCCACCAACCATGCCTTAGGAGAAGAGGTGGTCAGAGTGATCTTTGATCGCCTCGAGGGCAAGGCAAGGCGGGATGAGGGTACCGACGAAGGCACCTCTAATCGTTCTGCCAAAAGGAAGAACAAGAAGCAATGGCATGAGGACTCGCTCATGGCCGCTACTAACCATAAGGGTGGTCAGAAGCCCGCGGAGGGCACTCCGAACCACTTCGAAAAATTACTCGAGGGGCCATGCCCGAACCACGCCTTTCCCGTAAAGCATCTACTCAAGGACTATGGCCTCATGTGGAAGTTCTTATCCGAAAGCAGGGGAAGGAACTTGCCCCCACTATGGATGACACCAAGGAGAAGGACAACGGCTTTCCAATGCTATATGGCTGCCTTATGATCTTCGAAGTTTTGGCGGCCTATGACTCCAAACGCCGTTAGAAGGTCGCACGCCACGAAGTCTACACGGCCCAACCGGCCACACCTCCCTTCCTCCGGTGGTCAGAATCCACCATAACCTTTAATCGGACCAACCATCCAGATATCGTCCTGCACCCTGGGAGATATCCATTGGTGGTCGACCCGATCGTTGGCCCAAAGTAACTCACCAAAGTATTGATGGATGGAGGCAGCGGCCTCAACATCATGTATGCCAAGACGCTCGATGTGATGGGCATCGACTGGACGCGCCTCCACCCAACCCGAGCGCCTTTCCATGGCATTGTACCCAAGAAGCAGGCCATGCACTCAGGTAGATCGATCTGCCCATTACCTTTGGGGATCAGTTCAATTATAGGACTGAGACCCTCACCTTCGGGTGGTTGGGTTCCCTGGAACCTTCCACGCCATCCTAGGATGACCTTGCTATGTGAAGTTCATGGCCATCCCCAACTATACATACCTCAAACTAAAGATGCCAGGCCCCCATGGGGTCATCACTGTCGGCACCTCCTTCCAGCAAGCCTACAAGTGTGAGGTCGAGTGCTGCAGCCACGCCACAGCAATCGTCGCCTCTAGGGAACTCGCCAACCTCAAGGAGGAGGTCGCTGAAGAAGCGCCCGACGCAAAGAAATCGACCAGGTCATTCGAATCGGCAGAGGGCTCCAAGGGGGTCCTCATAGAACCCAACAGCTCTGAGGGTAAAATGGTATGCATTGGTACCATGCTTTCGTCCGAATAGGAAAGCGCGCTCGTTGACTTCCTCCGTGGCAACAAAGACATCTTTGTGTGGAAACCCTTGGATATGCCAGGCATTCCAAGGGAGGTCGCCGAGCATACCTTAAAAATCCATCTAGACTCCAAGCCGGTGAAGCAATGCCTGCGTCGCTTCGATGAGGAAAAGCACAGGGCCATCGGGGAAGAGATAGCAAAATTGTTGGCCGCCGGATTCATCAGGGAAGTACACCACCCAGAGTGGTTAGCTAATCCCGTTCTCGTGCGAAAGAAGAGCGGGAAATGGAGGATGTTCGTAGACTATATGGGCCTCAACAAGGTGTGTCCAAAGGATTCGTTTCCTTTATTGTGCATAGACCAAATAGTCGACTCTACCTTGGGGTGCGAAACCCTCTGCTTCCTTCATGCCTACTCCGGCTGTAACAACCCAAAAATCCACACACTGAAAATACCAATTACAAAATTTTTCTTAGAACAACCATGTGGTGATGAGTGTCATGCATAGTAATCCAACCTAAGAGATGCATTAGGTCTAACCCCAACCCTAGCTAACACATAAGCATGGCATGTCATTAGTTAATTGTGATTATTTAAAATCTAACTAATAAAGTGATGCATACATTGATTATTCAAAATGTGATTTGGATTTCCATTTGAGTTATGATATGCTTAACAACTCCAATAAATTAGGTGCACCAATTTGGAATTCATATTCTAGAACCAAATTCAAATTCAAACAAAAGAGATGAAATGAAAAATAGAAAAAGGAAACGAGGAAGAAGGCCTCGCAGCCCAGGCTGCTCGGCTTCGTGGCCCAGCCAGCCAAACCGCGCCCACCTTGCACCGGCGCGCACGTACATAGCCCACGAGCCAGCCTAGCGCGTCGCCCACGCTCGCGCACCCGTCTGCCTCGCTCGCAGCCACTACCCGCTGGACCCCGCATGACAGCCGCACCCCCCCATCTACAGTGTCATCTTCCTCACCCACGCCTCAACCGCCTACGCGACTGGCACCCGATAGCTGTGGCAGGGGTGGGCCAGGGGGTCACGCCCGGGGCATGACCCTGCCCCCTTGCGCCGTGCCCACGCAACCTCGCACCACCATCTGATGCGATGCACACGCCTCCACCACACGATGCCATCCGCCCTGGGAGGCATAGCGCTCGGCTATAAAGCCAGCCCGCACGCCGCTCACGCCCAGCGCCCTAGCTTCTCCCTCAGCCTCCGCCGCCGCTTGGTGGCCCAGCTAGCCGCACCACACCGAGAGTAGAGGGCCGGGAAGGAGATCGTGAGAGGAGGATCAGAGCCCCGCACGCTGCCGAAGTCGCCGGAGCCGAGGGCGACGCCGTCGTTGTCACCATGGTCGCGGATCGGCACTGCACGACACTGCTTCTGGAGCTACATGGCTGCAACTCGACACTATACCGCCATCCTTTATTCCACAGCACCCACGGTGAGCCCCGGTTCATTCCCTGCTCGCCACTGGACCTTGCTACTCTGGCCATGGCGCTCCATACCATGAGCGTGTAGGCCAAGGCCATCCCCAACCTCTAGGCACACCAGCACAGCACACTCACGATGACCGTGACCATCCCCGAGCCCTTGGACTGCTGTAGGCCTCTCTAGGTTCCCCGGACGCCGTAGTCGAGCACGCATGCCGCGCTCGCAACGCCGCCGCCATGGCGCAGCCACCACCGGAGCACCGGACCACCTCCGAGCACCAGACCACCTCCGAGCACTAGACCACTGTGCCGAGCACCAGACCACCGGTCCGAGCACCCGACCACCGTTCCGAGCACCAGACCACCGTGCCGAGCACTAGACCCCCGGTCCGAGCACCCGACCACCGTTCCGAGCACCAGACCACCGTGCCGAGCACCAGACCCCCGGTCCGAGCACCCGACCACCGGTCAGAGCACCGACCACCGTGGCCAGTACTGCTGGGAGCACCTGGTGCCCCCTTGACTCGCCCGTTCCGTTCGCTGAAGCCACGGGTAACTCATGCGCACATCGTGACCACCCCGCAAGAGCTCGTAGTGACCCGCGCGCCTCGCCGTCTTCACCATGTCGCCGTGGCCGCCGGGAAGACCCTACCGGCCACCTAGAAACCGGAAGTCCTGCCCTGAGCTCTGGATGCCCTCGCCGCGTCCACACGGATCCATAGGAGCCTACACGCCCCACTGTGACGACCCTCCGAGGCCATAGCCACCACACCGACGCCGCCGACATGATCGGAAGGCCGTCCACCGTGGCCAAAGCCACCAGAGGCCCTGGAGGACCCCTCGACCTAACACATCCGCTGGAGCATTATGACGCCCATGCGCACCACAGAGCCGGCCAATGCCGCCACACCCACGCCATTCCCGCATGCCGGTTGTGCTCGAGCCGCCGTTCGCCGAGACCAGTGACTTAGGATGCACCATCCGTCGCCCTGACTCCACCATTGCAGTCGCCATGGCATAGGAAGGCTTTTGCCCACCTCAAATGGATGCCTGAGCCGTTGCGGGAGCTTGCCGGTGAGCACGTCACCGGTGGGAGCGCGCCGTGGAAGAACAGAGGAGAAGGGGCAAGGTGAGCAGCATAGCCTTGCACCCGGTGCACATGAGCCGAGCCGAGGAGAAATGACGATGGGCTCGGTCCACCATGGACCCTGCCTTAGGGCCATGGACCAGGAGCGCTGGTCCACCGTGAGCCACACGGTGTGAGCCGTGCTACGGACAAAGCCCAATAAGAGCCCACGACCATGACGTGGCTGCGCCACAGCACGCCACGTGTCCGGCCCGACCCGAGCCCACCAAGGCCCGTTTGAGACCCACCACGTATTGACCGTTGACCGATCAATGTTGACCATTGACTTGGCCCCACATGTCAGCAGCACAGACACGCTGGACCCACACGTCAGATGCTGACATCATGATGACGTCACGAGGGACCCACATGTCTGCGACCTAAGAGCCCTGGACCCACCTGTCAGCCCGGAACTGAGATGATGACGTCATGCTGATGTCATGATGACGACAGCATGCCACGTTGACCAGTGACACCATGACACGTGTCAGCCCAGGATTAATTCAGCCTTTATTCAATTTCAGAAAGGATTTAAACTTCAAGAATTCATAACTAATTCATACGACCTCGGAAAAATACGAGACTAGGACCAAAATTCATCTAAAATCAAGCTCTACGCAATGAACTCATGTTTGAGTGCATTCGACTCTTTTGAATTTTCATTGCTTCTTTGTGCTACTCTATAGACGTCGCTAACGCGACTATAATGCAAACATTGCAGACTCAGAGGAGAACCTGACAGACGAGGACCGTGAGTACCATGAGGAGAATGGAGACGACTACACTGAAGGTGCCACATCCCACCCAATCTCATAGCACCTATTACGCATGGCTAATATAGAACTGCTATTGCTTTACTTTACTGTTATAATCATACTATGCTAGGACTTACATGGTAGTATGCTTGCTTGAAAGCCTTTACCTTGGCGCAACCTTACCCCTGCATACCCTGCTATTAGGCTAGACACACGCTTACTGCTGTACATATCATTACTCATACTTCTACTACGCTTATACTACGTACGTGGTGGATACTGGTGTTATCTGGACCGTGGGGAGAGTGTTGCGTGTGTGACTTGGGTGTGTGGAGGGTGAGGGTTGTGTCGACCAAGTTGGAGTATACGATGAGCCTGGGGCAAGTCTTGCTATGGGATGCTACCTGGGCACCCCTAGAAATGGATACCTGTAGTGGGTAAATGGTATATGAGGTGGACCTGGGTGTGAACCTGTGATGGGTGGAGCCCGGGATGGAGGTGCTGTGGTGGCACGGTAAATGGAAACCCTGATGGAGACATTCTGGCTTGGTCATCCCTAAGGACTTACTAGTACTCAGATTCACCGGGAAGCCTTACGTACCACTCACCCTATATGGTGCGGGACGGCTGGACTACTTGGTAGGATATTGCCACTACTGCTAGGTTGATAGCAGACAGTATAAGGAGGTACGGGGCGCGGAGGATTCCCCCCACACCCTTCTGAGACTTCATGGAGACCTTGTGGACCCGGCTCATGACTCATAGTTTCAGCCACCCCAGACTAGACTTGGGGTGAACCAGGGCTGAATGGTAGAGTGGCATTATCCTAGGCTAGCAAGCGGCCGGAATCAGCCTAGTTGACGACGGTCAGCGAGGAAGGCGGATCTTGTGGTTATGTAAAACCTCTGCAGAGTGTATGGTTGATCGATCGATACATGTGCCGACTTGTCGGCTATGGACCTTTCCTGGGTTTCGCTTAAACTAGATAGAGAGATGAGTCCTTCTTTTCTCCCCTGCGATGAGTGATCGGACGTAGCTAGGGGCTATGGGCCTTGAGATAGTGCCGAGAGGGAGTTGGCCTGTCGACTGAGTGATAGTATGGCTGTGGTATGACGATGGTGTGGGGATGGTGGTTATCGTTCCTGGCTCTGGAAAGGGAATGGGGTGGAATGGGTGTGTGAATGGAGTTAAAACTTGACCAACTATTGTTATATACTTGATTTACTAATGCATAGGAAACCCCAGCCTTATAGGTTCCTTTTGACTATATCCAACTTGCATCCAATTTCCACAAAGCAATGCTCATAGGGTTGGGAGTGGCCAGTACAAATTGTACTGATAAATTTTGGCACACAGGTTTTGCTGAGGAGTTTAGCTCCGAGGAGTTTGACGGATGAGGGATTCGTGCCTACGCTCGAGTTTGGCGATCTTATCTTCAAGCTGTTCTGAATGAATGCTACTTTTGATTCCGCCAATGCGGCGATGTAATAAATTATGTAATTCCGCACTATTTATACTCTGATATTATCGTTGTATGGATGTGATATTCGACTGGAATTTGGGTAATATGATCTACAACGATCTTATTACACTTCGACGCTGTGGATTTCCCTTCGTGGAAATCGGGGTCATTTCAGTTGGTATCAGAGCCATACTTGACCATAGGACGAAACCCTCAGAAATGGACGATAGAATAGGACGTGGACAACCCTTTCTTTCGGTTATATACCGACCCTGCATTTACTTTTATGCAAGGCTTATCTATTTATTGACCTGCTAACACCTGTCCCCTTGAAACATGCAGATGGCGATGAACATCGACTGGCCGCCACTAGGACCACTACCTCTGGACCACGCCAAGCTTACCTTTGACCTACGTGAGCTCGGGGGTTTTGCACAGACCCTCTGCCGAGTTCTCGTCACGTTAGGAGTACCTGACGAGCTTGTCAAAGTCACCTGCACCGGGAAGTCCAGCTAAGGAAGGAGGAATCGAAGGGACCGATTGTCACCTCAGTGGAGTTCCCAGCTAGCACTACCTTACCTTCTGTCCCAGCTTTCACCGAGTTGACTATAGAGGACACAGTCGAGGAGGGACTGCGAGCTATCTCACACAAGGCACTTCGCAGAGTGATGAGGGACCACTACGAGCACCTGAAGACTGACTAGAGTTCCGTCTACTTCCCCAGGCCCTCGACCTCAGCCTTACCCCTAGTGAGCAGAGTTTCGCAGCCGGCTAGAGTTATCCTTGCCGAGGAGGATAGATGCCTTCGTGTCTCAGCTATTCACCTACTGGAGCAGGACAGGTACGTGACCCAGCTAGAGCAGAAGAGACGTCAGGACCAGGCCCTCCGGTGGGAGTACCAGGAACAAGACTCGTAGGGAGCACAGGAGCGAGCTAGTCTACTGGAGACAGTTGCCAAGCTGCAGGATGAGCTCAACCGTCGTGAGGAGGACCACAGAGCCAAGGTCGCTGACTTACAGGACAAAGCAGCCAACCTAGGCAATAGGAACCACTACCTCGACAGCAAGGTCTTGGAGTTGCAGAGAGAGTTGGACGACAAGAAGGCCGAGTTCAACCGTAGAGGAGACAGAGAGAGATCCAAGGGGATTGATATGCTGAAGATCCAATCTCGGAACAAGACCCTGACTCAGGAGCTAGAGGAGTCCAGGAAGAAGGCCGTTCGCAACCAGGGTCACCTGATTGAGGCACTTAGGCAGACCGAGTACCTATAGGACAAGTGTGAGAGGACATGGTAGGCTTGGCAGAGTCTGACAGGAAGCGCCTCAGGGAGATGAAGGGTATGTGGGATCAGCTACCCAAGGAGATTCACAGCAAGACGAAGCCTAGGATAGAGGAGTTTGAGTTAGCCCCGACTCGCCTCAACCTAGACGCCTGCCCTACCCTACCTGGAGCCAAGCCTACTGAGGAGCTCGCTGAGGCTTTGAAGTATGTGTCCCGACTTCACAAGTCTGACGAGGAGATCGAGATCGAGAACAGTCATATCCTAGCTACAGTGTATGAGTTAGAGTAGATGACCCTACATGGTCATGAGTCATGTCAGTAGCTTCCATAAGTTGTACCCCATGATGTACCCCTTATGAGATGTATTAGGAGACACTGAGTAGAACGGTTCTCGCACGTCTTCAAGTGTAGCTACTGGAGATGATGCTATGTAATGAAAACCATGTAATGAATGTTTCGGATCTTATTGCATCTTTATGAATCTTATTGCTTCTTTTGTAATGAGTGTTGGATAGCATAAATGTTTTTATTTAAATTGTCAAAATCATGTAATCATATTGAATTATAAGCACTTATGGCACAAGCACTAAACTCTCTATGATCCGTGTTGCAGATGCCGAACCGCCGTTCTAATCGCCTAATGAACCGAGGACGTGCGCCCACCCCTGAACCAGTTGAACCCAATGGGGGACGTGGTGGCAACAACCATGGTCGTGGCTCGTGGCCGTGGACATGGAGGGATACCTTTCCACCTGGAGAATACTCCGCCACCTGAGGAGAACATTCCTCCACCACCACCACCGAATCTGGCAGAAGTGATGGCACAACAGACCCAGCTTCTTGCAGCCCTTGTTGAAGGAGCAAACCGTCGCCAGGGAGGTCAGCAGAACGACTTCCAAAGGAAGCTAGAGGGATTTCTGAAGCTAAGGCCACCTACCTATGATGGCACCGACCCTGAACCCGCTTGTAGCCTGATGACTGGCTCAAGGAAATGGAGAAGAAGCTTGACCTCACTACTTTCACCGATGATGAGTGTGTTGGAGCTGCCACACACCAGCTCACAGGTGCAGCACGTGCCTGGTGGGACAGTTTCAGTGACTCCCATGAGGACCCTGCCCACATCTCGTGGGATGAGTTCGCTGAAGCATTCACTGAGTATCACATTCCCAAGGGTATCATGGAGGCCAAAGCCGAGGAGTTCCGCAACATCAAGATGGGAAAAGACAGGGTGACTGAGTACACTACTCGTTTCACCAACCTTCTGCGCTATGCACCTTCTTATGTAGTGAACTCTGAGAAGGAGAAGCTGTACTATTACCGCAAGGGACTTAACCCGCACATCAAGCTGAAGTTTGGCGGTATTGAGAGCAACACATTGCGTGCTCTGGTGGATCGCTGCATCCAGATTGAGAAAGACCGTGCTGAAGCGGGAGAAGAGTACAGGGAGAGGAAGCGTAAGCCTGAGGAGTCTCTCCATGGTCGTGATCGCAAGAGGTTCCACAGAGATGCACCATCCAGGGAACACTCTCGCCACAACAGGGATGACAACCCTAGGATCGAGTAGGGGAAGTGGAGGCTACACCGCCAAATACTCCCGCCCTGCTCAGGATCGTTACACCCGGGACCGTTATGCTCAGGACCGCAACAGCCTAGGACCGTTTCAACCGTTCCCGCTCTGTGAACAAACGCCCAGCACAGAACCGCTCCGCACCAAGCACTAGAAACTGGAAGGAACCCGCGCCAACCCCTACAGGCGGTGCGCCTTTCACCTGCTTCGCTTGTGGCCAACCGAGTCACAAAGCCACTGAATGTCCTCAGAACTCAGCTGCTCAGAAGTCTCAGTTCAAGGGATCTGCTACCCGTGGACGTCTCAACCATCTGGACGCCGAGGAAGCACAGACTACCCCTGACATGGTGTACGGTATGTTTTTAGTTAATGGCAACACTACATCAGTTCTATTTGACTCTGGAGCAACTTGTTCATACATATCATCCAAGTTTGCACGAGAGCATGACCTGCCTGTAACCCCACGTGAAAAGCCTATCATCACCAGTTCACCGTTAGGAGACCTAAAATGCACCCACATCTGTAAGGGAGTGAGTCTTACCATTGAGGGTCTTGTCTTTAAAGCCGACCTAACCCTTTTACCCTCCACTAACCTAGATGTCATCTTAGGTATGGATTGGTTAACCATTCACCGAGGTATCATATCATGTTCACCTAGATATGTCCAAGTGACCCACCCATCAGGCCAAGTCATTAGATGTGAACCCCTAGTCTGGAAAGTCCACCTCTATCCTATGTGCCCTTAAAGCAAGTTCAGAATCACAAAAAGAGGAGAAGATAGTTCATAATGTGCCAGTAGTCAGAGACTATCCCGATGTATTCCCTGAAGAATTACCAGGTATGCCACCAGACCGTGATGTAGAGTTCATCATTGATCTGTTACCGGGAACGGGACCCATTGCCAAGAGACCCTATCGCATGTCAGTTGATGAACTGACTGAGCTCAAGAAACAGCTTGATGAGCTCATCTCGAAGGGATATATCAGGCCCAGTGCTTCACCCTGGGGATCCCCCGTTCTGTTTGTCAAGAAGAAGGATGGCTCAATGAGAATGTGCATTGATTACCGGAACTTGAACGTAGTCACCATCAAGAACAAGTACCCCCTGCCAAGAATTGATGATCTGCTTGACCAGCTTCGAGGTGCCAAGTATTTCTCTAAGATTGACCTCAGATCCGGCTATCATCAGATGAAGATTCGAGAGAGTGACTTCCCGAAGATAGCTTTTGTGACTAGGTATGGTCAGTTTGAGTTCACCGTGGTGTCCTTTGGACTCACGAATGCTCCCGCCTACTTCATGAACATGATGAATAAGGTTTTCATGGATGAACTGGATAAGTTCGTGGTGGTATTCATTGATGACATCCTTGTCTATTCATCCATCCGCTGAAGAACATGAACATCATTTGAGAACCGTGCTTGAGAAATTGGCCCAACATCAGCTCTATGCAAAGTTAGTAAATGTGAGTTTTGGCTACAGGAAGTTGCCTTCCTAGGCCATGTACTATCAGCTAAAGGTGTTGCAGTTGACCCAGCTAAGATTGAGGCTATGAAAGAATGGGATCAGCCCCGCAATGTGATAGAAGTCAGAAGTTTCTTGGGATTGGCTGGATATTATCGCCGATTCATTGAGAACTTCTCTAAGATAGCCCGTCCAATGACCAACCTCCTGAAGAAGACTAAGGAGTTTGAATGGATGCCCGCGTGCGAACAAAGCTTCTAGGAATTGAAATAGAAGCTTACCACAACCCCTATGCTAGCATTGCCTGATACCAGCAAAGATTTTGTGGTCTATTGTGATGCATCCCGTCAAGGACTTGGTTGTGTACTGATGCAAGATGGGAGAGTGATAGCTTATGCTTCTCGACAGTTGAAAGAACACGAGAACCATTACCCTACTCATGATCTTGAGTTAGCAGCAGTTGTGCATGCTTTGAAGATTTGGAGGCACTACTTGATAGGCAACAAGTGTGACATCTACACTGATCACAAGAGCTTGAAGTACTTTTTCACTCAAGAAGATTTGAATATGAGGCAACACCGATGGCTAGAGTTGATCAAGGACTATGACCTAGAAATTCACTATCATCCGGGAAAAGCTAATGTAGTCACAGATGCTCTTAGTCGCAAGAGTTACTATCACGCCTTGATCACTGAATCTGTACCACCTAAGCTCAAAGAAGAGATTGATGATTTCCAACTTGAGATACTACCGCATGACTCGTTGAATGAGCTCCGCATACAGTATGATCTTACAGATCGCATCCGTCAAGCTCAGAAAAGTTGTGAAGAGATTGAGTATCTCCGTGGTCTGATGAAACTAGGCTACAAGACCAACCACCAAGAAGATGAACAAGGAACCATCTGGTTCAAGAACAGAATCTGTGTTCCAGCTGACCGAGCATTACGAGAGGAAATTATGTCAGAAGCTCATGATTCCAAGTACTGTATTCACCCTGGAGGTTCAAAGATGTATCAAGACCTGAAGAAACACTTCTGGTGGAGAGGCATGAAGACAGACATTGCAGGACATGTGGCACGTTGTGACACCTGCAACAGAGTCAAGGCTAAACATCAAAGGCCTGCAGGATTGCTAAAGCCTTTTGATGTTCCCGAGTGGAAATGGGAGAACATATCCATGGATTTCATAATTGGATTGCCCCGCTCACAGAAAGGCCATGATTCCATCTGGGTGATTGTTGATCGTTTGACCAAGATTGCCCACTTTGTACCGGTTAAGACCAAGACCAATGCCAAAAAACTAGCAAATCTATACATTGAACATATTCTCAGACTGCATGGAGCTCCCTCTAGTATTGTATCTGATCATGGCCCTCAGTTTGTGTCTCGATTTTGGGAAGCCCTACACAAGTCCATTGGAACCAAACTTGATTTCAGTACCGCTTATCACCCACAGACGGATGGACAGACAGAACGAGTAAATCAGATCTTAGAAGACATGCTTCGCACTAGTGTACTGAATTACGACTCTGATTGGGAGAAATGCCTACCCTACGCAGAGTTCTCTTACAACAATAGCTACCAAGCCAGTATCAAGATGACGCCATTTGAAGCTCTATATGGCAGACCTTGTAAGACACCTTTGATGTGGTCCCAACCGGGAGAAAGATCATTCTTTGACTCTGCTAAGATTCAAGATGCAGAAGAAGGAGTTGCTTAGGTAAGAGAGAATTTGAGAATTGCTCAAAGTCGATACAAGAGCTATGCTGACAAAAGGAGAAGAGAACTTGAGTTCAATGTGGGAGACTTCGTCTATCTCAAAGTATCCCTGCTACGTGGAACTGTCAGATTCCATGTGAAAGGAAAGCTTGCCCCAAGATTTGTTGGCCCATACAAGATTTGCAAGAGGATTGGAAAGCTCGCCTACAAACTTGAGCTACCCGAGGAATTGAGGGGTGTACACTCCGTATTTCATGTCTCATAGCTACACAAGTGTTTGAGAGTGCCCGATGAAGCAGTCCCAACTGGTACACTTGACATTCAAGATACACTTGAGTATAAAGAACATCCTATTAGAATTCTGGGCAGAGATACCAAAGAGACCCGAAGCAAGACTATCCCTATGTGCAAGATCTAATGGAGCAATCACACAGAGAGAGAAGCAACATGGGAGAAAGAGTCTGACCTCTGGCTACAATATCCTTACCTCTTCGAAGAGTACGTTACGCTTTAATCTCGGGGACGAGATTCTGTTAAGAGGGGTAGGACTGTAACAACCCAAAAATCCACACACTGAAAATACCAACTACAAAATTTTTCTTAGAACAACCATGTGGTGATGAGTGTCATGCATAGTAATCCAACCTAAGAGATGCATTAGGTCTAACCCCAACCCTAGCTAACACATAAGCATGACATGTCATTAGTTAATTGTGATTATTTAAAATCTAACTAATAAAGTGATGCATACATTGATTATTCAAAATGTGATTTGGATTTCCATTTGAGTTATGATATGCTTAACAACTCCAATAAATTAGGTGCACCAATTTGGAATTCATATTCTAGAACCAAATTCAAATTCAAACAAAAGAGATGAAATGAAAAACATAAAAAGGAAACGAGGAAGAAGGCCTCGTAGCCCAGGCTGCTCGGCTTCGTGGCCCAGCCAGCCAAACCGCGCCCACCTTGCACCGGCGCGCACTTACGTAGCCCACTGAGCCAGGCCTAGCGCGTCGCCCACGCTCGCGCACCTGTCTGCCTCGCTCGCAGCCACTGTCCCGCTGGACCCCGCATGACAGCCGCAACCCCCCCCCCCCCCCCCCCCTGTCTACAGTGTCATCTTCCTCACCCACGCCTCAACCGCCTACGCGACCGGCGCCCGATAGCTGTGGCAGGGGCGGGCCAGTGGGTCACGCCCTGGGGCATGACCCTGTCCCCTTGCGCCGCGCCCACGCAACCTCGCACCATCGTCTGATGCGATGCACACGCCTCCACCGCACTGATGCCATCCGCCCTGGGAGGCAATGGCGCTCGGCTATAAAGCCAGCCCAGCACGCCGCTCACGCCCAGCGCCCTAGCTTCTCCTTCAGCCTCCGCCACCACTTGGTGGCCCTAGCAGCCGCACCACACCGAGAGTAGAGGGCCGGGAAGGAGATCGTGAGAGGAGGATTAGAGCCCTGCATGCTACCGAAGTCGCCGGAGACGAGGGCGATGCCGTCGTCATCACCACGGTCGCGGATCGGCACTGCACGGCACTGCTTCTGGAGCTACATGGCCGCAACTCGACACTGCACCGCCATCCTTTCTTCCACAGCACCCACGGTGAGCCCCGGTTCATTCCCTGCTCGCCACTAGACCTTGCTACTCTGGCCATGGCGCTCCATACCGTGAGCGCGTAGGCCAAGGCCATCCTCGGCCTCTAGGCACACCAGCACAGCACACTCACGATGACCGTGACCATCCCTGAGCCCTTGGACGCTGTAGGCCTCTCCAGGTTCCCCGGACGCCGTAGCCGGGCACGCATGTCGCGCTCGCAACGCCGCCGCCATGGCGTAGCCACCACCGGAGCACCGGACCACCTCCGAGCACCAGACCACCTCCGAGCACTAGACCACTGTGCCGAGCACTAGACCACCGGTCCGAGCACCCGACCACCGTTCCGAGCACCAGACCACCATGCCGAGCACCAGACCCCCGGTCCGAGCACCTGACCACCGTTCCGAGCACCAGACCACCGTGCCGAGAACCAGACCCCCAGTCCGAGCACCCGACCACCGGTCAGAGCACCGACCACCATGGCCAGTACTGCTGGGAGCGCCTGGCGCCCCCTTGACTCACCTGTTCCATTCGCTGAAGCCACGGGTAACTCACGCGCACGCCGTGACCACCCCGCAAGAGCCCGTAGTGACCCACGCGCCTCGTCGTCTTCACCATGTCGCCGTGGCCGCCGGGAGGACCCTACTGGCCACCTAGAAACCAAAAGTCCTGCCCTGAGCTCTGGACACCCTCGCCGCATCCACATGGATCCGTAGGAGCCTACACGCCCCACTGTGACGACCCTCTGAGGCCATAGCCACCACACCGACGCCGCCGACATGATCAGAAGGCCGTCCGCCATGGCCAAAGCCACCGGAGGCCTTGGAGGACCCCTTGACCTAACACGTCCGCTAGAGCATTATGACGCCCATGTGCACCATAGAGCCAGCCAATGCCACCACACCCGCGCCATTCCCGCACGCTGGTTGTGCTCGAGCCTCCATTCACTGAGACCAGTGACTTAGGATGCACCATCCGTCGCCCTGACTCCACCATTGCAGTTGCCATGGCATAGGGAGGCTTTTCCCCACCTCAAATGGATGCCTGAGCCATTGCGGGAGCTCACCGGTGAGCACGTTGCCGGCGGGAGCGCGTTGTGGAAGAACAGAGGAGAAGGGGCAAGGTGAGCAGCGCAGCCTTGCACCCAGTGCACATGAGCCAAGCCGAGGAGAAATGACGATGGGCTCGATCCACCATGGACCCTGCCTTAGGGCCATGGACCAGGAGCGCTGGTCCACCGTGAGCCACACGGTGTGAGCCGTGCTGCGGACGAAGCCCAATAAGAGCCCACGACCGTGACGTGGCTGCGCCACAGCACGCCACGTGTCCGGCCCGACCTGAGCCCACCAAGGCCCGTTTGAGACCCAGCACGTATTGACCGTTGACCGATCAATGTTGACCATTGACTTGGCCTCACATGTCAGCAGCACAGACACGCTGGACCCACACGTCAGATGCTGACATCATGATGACATCACAAGGGACCCACATGTCTGCGACCCAAGAGCCCTGGACCCACCTGTCAGCTCGGAACCGAGACGATGATGTCATGCTGATGTCATGATGACGACAGCATGCCATGTTGACCAGTGACACCGTGACACGTGTCAGCCCAGGATTAATTCAGCCTTTATTCAATTTCAGAAAGGATTTAAACTTCAAGAATTCATAACTAATTCATACGACCTCGGAAAAATACGAGACCAGGACCAAAATTCATCTAAAATCAAGCTCTACGCAATGAACTCATGTTTGAGTGCATTTGACTCTTTTGAATTTTCATTGCTTCTTTGTGCTACTCTGTAGACGTCGCTAACGCGACTATAATGCAAACGTTGCAGACTCAGAGGAGAACCTGACAGATGAGGACCATGAGTACCGTGAGGAGAACGGAGACGACTACACTGAAGGTGCCACATCCCACCCAATCTCGTAGCACCTATTACACATGGCTAATATAGAACTGCTATTGCTTTACTTTACTGTTATAATCATCCTATGCTAGGACTTGCATGGTAGTATGCTTGCTTGAAAGCCTTTACCTTGGCGCAACCTTACCCCTGCATACCCTGCTATTAGGCTAGACACACGCTTACTGCTGTACATATCATTACTCATACTTCTACTACGCTTATACTACATACGTGGTGGATACTGGTGTTATCTGGACCGTGGGGAGAGTGCTGCGTGTGTGACTTGGGTGTGTGGAGGGTGAGGGTTGTGTCGACCAAGTTGGAGTATATGACGAGCCTGGGGCAAGTCTTGCTATGGGATGCTACCTAGGCACCCCTAGAAATGGATACCTGTAGTGGGTAAATGGTATATGAGGTGGACCTGGGTGTGAACCTGTGACGGGTGGAGCCCGGGATGGAGGTGCTGTGGTGGCACGGTAAATGGAAACCCTGATGGAGACATTCTGGCTTGGTCATCCCTAAGGACTTACTAGTACTCAGATTCACCGGGAAGCCTTACGTACCACTCGCCCTATATGGTGCGGGACGGCTGGACTACTTGGTAGGATATTGCCACTACTGCTAGGTTGATAGCGGACAGTGTAAGGAGGTACGGGGCGCAGAGGATTCCCCCCACACCCTTCCGAGACTTCATGGAGACCTTGTGGACCTGGCTCATGACTCATAGTTTTAGCCACCCCAGACTAGACTTGGGGTGAACCAGGGCTGAATGGTAGAGTGGCATTATCCTAGGCTAGCAAGCAGTCGGAATCAGCCTAGTTGATGATGGTCAGTGAGGAAGGCGGATCTTGTGGTTATGTAAAACCTCTGCAGAGTGTATGGTTGATCGATCGATACATGTGCCGACTTGTCGGCTATGGACCTTTCCTGGGTTTCGCTTAAACTAGATAGAGAGATGAGTCCTTCTTTTCTCCCCTGGGATGAGTGATCGGACGTAGCCAGGGGCTACGGGCCTTGAGACAGTGCCGAGAGGGAGTTGGCCTGTTGACTGAGCGATAGTATGGCTGTGGTATGACGATGGTGTGGGGATGGTGGTTATCGTTCCTGGCTCTGGAAAGGGAATGGGGTGGAATGGGTGTGTGAATGGAGTTAAAACTTGACCAACTATTGTTATATACTTGATTTACTAATGCATAGGAAACCCTAGCCTTATAGGTTCCTTTTGACTATATCCAACTTGCATCCAATTTCCACAAAGCAATGCTCATAGGGTTGGGAGTGGCCAGTACAAATCGTACTGATAAATTTTGGCACACAGGTTCTGCTGAGGAGTTTAGCTCCGAGGAGTTTGACGGATGAGGGATTCGTGCCTACGCTTGAGTTTGGCGATCTTATCTTCAAGCTGTTCTGAATGAATGCTACTTTTGATTCCGCCAATGCGGCGATGTAATAAATTATGTAATTCCGCACTATTTGTACTATGATATTATCGTTGTATGGATGTGATATTCGACTGGAATTTGGGTAATATGATCTACAACGATCTTATTACACTTCGACGCTGTGGATTTCCCTTCGTGGAAATCGGGGTCGTTTCACCGGCTACCATCAAATCACAATGAAAGAGTCCGACCAGCTTGCGACGTCTTTCATCACCCCCTTTGGATCGTTCTGCTACGTCTCAATGTTGTTCGGTCTGAAGAATGCTGGGGCTACGTACCAGCGCCGCATGCTCAAATGCTTTGGGGACCTCATCGGGCGGACCGTTGAGGCCTACGTCGATGACAACGTAGTTAAATCCAAATGGGCTGACCACCTCGTTGCCGATCTTGAGCAGACCTTTCCAAAACTCCAAGCGAATGGCATCAAACTCAACCCCAAGAAGTGTGTTTTTGGGGTTTCGAGGGGTATGCTGCTTGGCTTCATCATCTCTGAGCATGGCATCAAAGCCAACTCAGAGAAAATCTCAGCGATCACAAGGATGGGCCCAATTCAGAACATAAAGGGGGTTCAACGAATCATAGGGTGCCTTGCCACCCTCAGCCGATTCATCCCGTGCCTCGGCAAATGAGGTCTCCCCCTTTATCAACTCCTGAAGAAAGCCAACCGCTTCGAGTGGACATCTGAGGCCCAAGAGGCGCTTGACATGGTCAAACTACTTCTAACAAGGGCCCCAATCCTAGTTCCTCCAAGCGATGGAGAATCCCTCCTGCTATACATAGCGGCCACCACGCAAGTGGTCAGTGCCACCCTGGTAGTAGAGCGGGAGGAAGAGGGGCACGCCGTCAAGGTGTAGTGCCCTATGTACTTCATCAGCAAGGTACTATCTGACTCCAAAACCCGCTACTCCCAAATCCAGAAGCTCATTTACACCATCCTCATCACCAAGAGGAAGTTGCGCCACTACTTCGAGTCGCATCCCATAATGGTTGTGATGTCATTCCACCTCGGCGAGGTCATCCAAAGCCAGGACGCCACTGGTGGTCGTCGATCAAGAGTACTAGACGATGTACTTCGATGGGTCACTGATGAAGAAGGGCGCCGGCATAGGGCTGGCCTTCATGTCACCCCTCAGGGTCTACATGAGGTACATGGTTCGTCTCCATTTTCCCTCATCAAATAACGTGGCCGAATATGAAGCACTCATCAACGGCCTACACATCGCCATCGAGTTGGGCATCCAACGCCTCAACATCCGAGGTGACTCCTAGCTGGTCATCAACCAAGTCATGAAGAAGTCCAGCTGCCATGACGCCAAGATGGCTATGTACTACTAGGAGGTCCGACAGCTGGAGGACAAATTGGATGGCCTCAAACTCAACCACATCCCAAGGCACCTCAATGAGGCGGCCGACGCACTTGCAAAAGCGGCGTCTGGTCTAGAGCTAGTGCCAATGGGCATCTTTGCCAGCGACCAACATAAGCCCTCAGTATGCTACGAAGGGGCAGAACAGGCCAACAATGGCCCATCTGATCTAGCCCTAGGGGCTGACCATCCAATGGCTCCCTTCAGCCCTGAGGTCATGGAGCTTGAAGAGGAACCAGTGACAGAGCCCAACCCTCTAGATGACTAGAGAGCAGTCTACCTCGACTACCTCCTTCGTGACATGCTACCAACGGACAAGACGGAGGCTCGATGGCTCGCACGTTGCGCCAAATCCTTCATTCTTGTAGAAGACAAACTCTACAAATGGAGTCACACCGGGATCTTACAGCTCTATATCCTAGTCAAACAGGGGAAGCTTCTACTGAGCGATAACCACGGTGGGGTCTACGGTCACCATGCCACACCTAGAACATTGGTTGGGAATGTATTCCGATAGGGCTTCTACTGGCCCACTGTAGTAGCCGACACCAAGCAAATCGTACGCACCTATGAAGGGTGCCAGTACTACGCTCGGCAAACTCACCTCCTGGCCCAGACACTCTAGATGATCCCCATAACGTGGCCCTTCATGGTCTAGGGGCTCGATCTAGTTGGGCCTCTCAAAATGGCGCCCGGGGGCTACACCCGCTTGCTTGTCACCGTAGACAAGTTCACAAAATGGATCGAAGCTCAGCCGATCTCCGTCATCAAATTCGAGCAAGCTGTGCTGTTCATCCTCGACATCATCCATCACTTTAGAGTACTGAACTCCATCATCATAGACAATGGCACACAGTTCACTGGCAAGAAATTCATTCGATTCTGTGATGAACAACACATCCGAGTCGGTTGGGCTACCGTCGCGCACCCTCGAACGAACGGGCAGGTCAAGCACGCAAACGACATGCTCCTACTGGGCCTCAAGCCTAGGATCTTCAACCGGTTGAACAAGTTCAGCGCACGCTAGGTCATCTAGCTCCCTGCGATGCTCTGGAGCCTAAGGACAACTCCCAGCCAAGCCACCGGCTACACACCTTTCTTCATGGTCTACGGTTCCGAGGCCGTCCTCCCGACAGACCTCGACTATGTAGCACCAAGAATCAGAGCATATGACGAATAGGGAGCCGAGGCATCCCACGAAGACGCCATGGACCAGCTAGACGAAGCGCGTAACATCGCCCTCCTCCGTTCGGCCAAGTACCAGCAGGCGTTACGTTGGTACCATAGCCGACGGGTGCGGGACCGAGCCTTCAATGTCGGGGACCTAGTTCTCCGCCTTGTACAGAGCAACAAGGACCGTCACAAGCTCTCCTCGCCCTAGGAGAGGCCCTATGTCATTGCGGAAGTACTTTGGCCAGGCGCCTACAAGTTGAAAATCGTCGACGGCGAGGTCTTCACCAACGCCTAGAACATTGAGCAGCTACGTCGTTTTTACCCTTAAATAAACGCATACTCTTTCTTATCAATTTTGTCTCCAAAAATCCCCAATCTTTAGTGACTTCTGACCCCTACAAAGAGCGAGGGGTCAGACCTCACTCGGGGGCTGATATAAGTACGTTTATCTTGCAAACACTCTCTGTGCTATGTTTGCAAACATTCTCTGAGTTTCCCTCTTTTCTCATAGCGAGTCCTGAGGGCTAGGATTTTGGGAACAAAATCTGAGTATAACTGGTAGGACTGCGGGAAACCCATGCCCCGGAGGCTACGGTCTCCTTGCTCACTAGCGTGATCAAAATTGGCTCGCCTGCACTCTGAGTTTTCATGACCTTAACTATGGGAAGGGTCAGAAGGCACCAAGCCTCTTTTACAGAAAGAGGGAGAAAAGCCAAAAAGCTGTTTGCCATAACGAAAGTTGAAAACTTATTCATTTTTCGCACAAATTCATCGCTTACAAAGTAATTTCATCATGAAAAGGACTAATGTATTCATAAATACAAAAACTGTTCACTCGTGATCCCCCACAAACTTATTCTATTATAGTTTCTGACCAGTTCTACCATGAGTATTACTACGATCGCCATGCCATGCTCTCCATCGGCGAAGTCCTACCGCTCCATGGGATCCTCAAGGGCGTCGTCATCTGCAATGTCGAGCACCACATCGGTGACTATGGCACCTCCACCGAGGCATCCAGGGACTGCGCCATTGTCATCAGTCGCAACCCTAACAATGGCACCTCCGCTGGGGCGTCCAGGGACCGCGCCATCGTGATCAGCCACAACCTTGACAACGGCACCTCTGACAGAGTGTCTAGGGACTATGCCATCATGATCAGCAGCAACCCTAACAATGGCGTCTGTGTAGGGGACGTCCCCCGCTGAAGAAAGGCCGCCACAAACGACGGCGAAACCAACGACGCTCAGCACCCTCCAGTGCACCTCCTCCTTCGACGAAAGCGGCCCCTTCTCGGCAAAGGTGGCAGACACCATCTCATCTGCATTGGATGACCTCCATCTCGACATCACGCTCTAGATTCACGAGCAGATCTGTGAGTTTTTTTCTCCCTGGCATTACCCACTCTCACTTAGGAACCGCTGCGATGCACGAACGCATTCGATGGAAAGGAAGGAGAAGAGGTAGCGGCTCAGAAGCAGGCTAAGGAATGGGACGAGAACTTCCCTCTCCCTCCCTATTTAAGGAAGAGGTGCAATAGCTGAGGAAAGGTGAAAGGTTGGGATGAAAAACTCCCTTCCTTCCCCTATTCAATGCAGATGGGAAATCAATACCAACAGGAATCCGAGGGGATGCACCTGGACCGATGGGACGTGCCCTAGTCGATGAGATGCCACCTGGTCAAATAGGATGTTGCCTAGGCATGGCCCACCACCACCACGCGCCAGGCGCGAGAATCAGGGCACACCCGCATGTAGGCGACTCTCCGCCTCCCCAGGCAAGACCATGGAATGACTTGATGAGGGAACCCCCGTCTAGGGGGGCCAACGGGCCTCCACGGTCGATCAGACGGCCCAGGTAAAACAACGAACGAACGACCGCTAAAAGATAAGCACCTCTGTTACTTACTTTGCGTGTTAATTTCATTACCGAGCGTCTGACCCCAGCAACAGCAGGGGCACGGACATTGCTCAGGGCCTGCTGAGGGTGTCTACTTGTTTAAGAAACCAGAGATGCGGGGTGTGGGTGTAGAACTTTGAGTAGAACTAGACGAACTGCTAGACCCTACGCCTCGACGGCTACGGTGTTTTTGTTTACCAGCATAATCGAATTCATAGTTCCCTGTACCCCAAGCTTCTACATCTGCCTTATTGAGAGGGGTTCGGAGGGGTCCGCCTATAGAATCTCCTTCAAGGAGAAGCTATCAGGTCGCTTAACGTCAATCAAATGGCTCAAATCGCCATCAAGAGACGGAGACAAAAAATCGCGATGCTCGTGCAGGTCATGCCAGCCCCATCACAAACATCGGACTCAAAACCCACACGGACATGTCTAGTAAGAGCTTCTCGTCGCTCATACCACCGAGGTAACATTACCGACCCCCGCTTTCATTTCAATTAAATCGCACATTAATCCCATCATCCTAACGTTGCATATGCGATCTTCGCATCTCAACACTTCGTGTCGCACCACAAAGCGGCACCCACCTCATTCGATATGAGCGGCAACTAACTGAGGTTCGAAGGCCAGCCCACAAAGGGCTCATGGCCACCTCGTGTCAAATAGAGCCAGGGGAGAAAAACCATGATGATCCCTAGTGGCCTTGCCTGACCCCACTCAGAAGCGGGCAGGGACACCTCGACCTTTCTTGTTCGATTCTAACCCCGAGCCAAACCCATAGAATCTCCATCGAGGAGAGGCCAACGGGCCACCTGAGCCTACCGAACGGCTCAGGCATCTGTCGGGAGGCGGGTTAAGAAGTAGTGGAATGCCACATGAGAGCTCTATCGACCTCGTCAGCGAATGATGGACCCAGATTCCACATGAACATACCCGTTAGCGAGCTCATTGAGCGCGACACTTGAGCCATTGAGGCAAGTGTCGTCAACTCAGCCCCTCTGATTGCGAAAACCGAGGATGGGGTGACGCACAAAACATGGCCGACCCGTATCAGACCCTAAGGGGCTCGGGAGCTCGAGCCACTTGATCCAAGATCGAGAGATCAAGGTTCGAAGGCTGACCCACGAAGGGTCTAAGGCCACCTCACATCCAACAAGAGCCAGGGGAGAAAATGCAGATGAGCGTCAGTGGCCTTTGCCCAACCCGCATTGAGGCGGGAAGGGACATCACAACCTTTTAAGTTCAATCCAGCCTCTTGCCGAGCCCATAGAGTCCCCATTAAGGCGGAATCTATTGGAAGGCAGGTCAAGGAGCAATGGAACGCTGCCTGAGAGCTTTGCCAACCCTGTCGCAAAGCAGCGGGATCGAATTATGTTCTAACATCCCCGTTAGTGAGCTCATCAGGCACGTCACTCGAGCCATCGAGGCAAGTGACATCACCTCAATCCCTCCAGTTGTGAAAAACTGTGGATGGGGCGATAGTCACAAAATGAGACGGCCCTTGACCGAATCACCACCACGTGTGGGGGCTCGGGGAAGGCCGGGCTAGCGATAAGACCAAATGCACGATCACAGAACCATCGCCGAAATCCAAAGTAAGGGGTACATGCGAATACAAGAGCAAGTTCGCTATCCTCATTTCGGTCTCCAGTAACATCTAGCCCCAATAGCCACAAGGGGTCGGATCTTACCCAGGGGCCGACAAAGGTATAAATACCTCCTCTTTTTCGAAACATTCGCTGCATCAGACCTTTTCCTCACGCTAAGATTAGCGGCAAGGTTCGTGGGAACAGATAGACGAGCACGCCTGGTAAGACAGCAAAAAGACCACACCTCGACGGCTACGGTAACTTTGCTCACCAGCATAATCAAATTTTCCCCCTTATACGCCTCGGGCCCTATGGTCTTAACAAACGGAAGGGTCGGATCGCATAAACCTTTTTTCTCGATTGCAAAAGGGAAGAAAGTAAGATCAAAACAAATGAAACAAAATTACGAAACAAAACTATTTTCAAACACGGAAGTACCAACACTTGTCCACATATTATAGATAGATGTTTGGCAAACTCATCCAACTAACTACTTCCTCGAAGGGAGAACCATGTCTTTCAGCCTGTTCGCTAGGTTCTGCGCAATGGGAGTCACCGCCTTCTCGATCTCATCCAGCTCAGAGTTTTCGTAGCCAGGCATGAAGCTGAGGCTCATTACCTCCAAGTTGATTTCCTGATCATAGTGAGAGCGGGCAATAGCAAAGGCTTGGGTGATCCCGATGTGAAAGGCGTCCTCCTCAAACTGGCCCACCCACACCGTGATACCCGCGGCATGGGCCACAAGTGAGCTAGTTTCTTTTGGCTACACCACCCCTAGGTCATCGAAGACCACCCCGACGGTGGTGCGCAAGAGATTGTGCTCATCACTCTCAGCCTGAAGAATCCCCTGCACCTCGGTGAGCTCCATGCCCAGCCTGGCAGAGACGTTCTTGGCCTCCAGCCTTCGGGTCACGGTGACTCCAAGATCCACCCGGATGGAGTTGACCACCTGACGAGCCTCGTCACGCTCTTGGACGGCCTGGTCGAGCTCCTCGTAGACCGAGCCACGCTCCGATTGGAGTCTTTCTATGGTCTGGCGTAGCTCGTCTCGCTCGCTGCATAGCCGGGTGATCTCCCTGGTGTCCTAATTCACCCTCTGCTGCAGGGCCAAAGACCTTTCCTTGGCCCTCAGCTTGAGATCCCACTTCATCTCTAGCTCGGCCAGGAGGTCGATGGCCCACTGGCTGGCCTCAACATCCTTCTGGAGCAGCTTATCCCACTCCTTTCGGACCCTGGTGGCCGCCTCCTCATCCCGCTGCACCCTCGTCGACAGATCCTGTGGACCTCCTCCGCATCCCGACACGTCTTGGCTTCCTGTTGTTGGGCAACAGCAAGCTGGGCACTCACATCCCTGCAGAGCCAGGCCTCCTTAGTGAGGCGGTCCCATTCTACCTTCTGCTCATGGAGGAACTGGGATTTGCCCCAGCTACGAGCAATAAGGGACTGAAAACAAGACCAATATAAAAAATACAAAAATACAAGAACCCATGAAGAAAAGAAGAAAGTGGGAGGGAAGATCAAGCGCATACCCGACCAGTGGGAACGATGATGTCACGCAGGACACCCCTGGCCTGGCTCAAGGCATCCATCATGGTCGAGAACCTAATGTCGAGACTCACCCGCTCCATGCTCTCGGAAGCATCGTCAAGCGAGAAGAGAGTCGATGTTGGGTCCTGAGGCGCCATCCACCAGAGCGGCGGCTCACCCAGTGCGGGGTGACCCCCCGCTGATCCTCTCCACCACCACCACTATGCCCGGGGACCCTTTGGCAATGTCCTCCTTCGTTTGGCCTACCTCGGGCGTCGCCACCAGGGCTGCCGATGGCACGGATTGCGCTACTCCCTCGGACACCGCTGTGGCTGCGTCCAGCTACTCCTGACCTAGCGTAGTCACGGCCACCTCTGCTTGCAACGCTAGGGGCTCGACTTGCGATGATGCGCCCACCACAGGAGGCGCCACAAGTGCGGGCAGAGGCTCTGTCCCCTCCAACATAGGCAGCGGAGTCACCTCCACCGTCGTCTGCTCGATGACCCCTGAGGGTGCTTCCTCAGCCCTAGCGCCTGCCTGACCCATCGAGGGCACAGACGCCACCGCTGGTGGTGCCTGACCGGCCGACGAGGCCACAACATCGACTCCGCTCCTACCCGAAATAGGAGCGATGTCAAGCGATGACACCCATTCCGCTTGAAGAGCGACACTCTTCTTGGGCGCCAGCGCCAAGGAACGGCCCCATCGCAAGAGTCTGCAAAAAGTTAAAAGGCATAAGGTCACACCGAAAAATAGAAAAATAGGAAAAACAGAGGAATCGGTGACTTACTCTGGCGCTGCTGGGCGGTAGGAACGTTTTGGGGAGGAACCCTGAGATTCCTGCTCCAACTCATCTGGGCGGGACCGCTTTGAACCTGCCCCCTGCTCCTAGGTAGAGGGTCTCGCCTGTCATAGAACCGACCAATTTATAAGAGCACAAGTGCAATGGCAGCCCACAAGCAGTCGCACTATCATACTTAAGCCCATATAAACCCGGTAGTCTGTCAAGTACCACGATGGGTCTCGATAAACGATCCACAAACAACCAAGATCGTACATGATTCAACATACATGTCACATATTACATAAAGTTCGTAGATACATTTCCATCATCAGAGTATGAAATAAAGTTATTACAAACCAAGTTTGATAGATAATAGCAGAAGCAAATTAAGTTTGAAAGTAGCATTTGCCAATATAGTTTAATATAGTGCTAACAGAATATCATAGTCCACAAAAGCATATAGAGGGATTAGTAAAGAAGCCTGCCTAAGGCTTACTCCTCATCCACAACGGGATAGAAGCAACTCTTGCAATATCCATGATATACAGTGCCATCTACAATAATGGGAATAAAACCCTGAGTACGAGAAGGTACTCAGCTAGACTTACCCATCATAAACCAGAAATAAATTGACTCCAAGGATTATGCAAGGCTTTATAAGTGGAGGTAGCTTGACAACATTTTGCATAAAAATCGATTAACTCAGTTATACAATTATAATTCTGTTATCAAGTTAATTATAACTATCCATCTCTAAATTAGCAACTATCCTATGCCAAACATATGATACATCATTTTAAGAGCATATAATAGTAACCATAGCAGGTATAGTAATTCCATGTTTATCCGAACCATCATATTCCATAATACAATTACTACGATGCTGGAGCTAGCCAAGTTTCTCACTATCCGGGAGAGACGGCGATTCAAATTGATTTCAACCAGCTAGGAATTTATTCCTAACACAAACCTAGGCAGACCGGATCAACTGTCACCTTAGGTCACCTTTGGTACAACTCAAGTACACCATTAGGAAATTCTCACATCCAACTGGTGCTGCCATCTGTACCAACATGTACAACTTTTACGAGACAAGGTCATAATGGATAAGAGTTACATAACCGAGTAAGAAATTTATAAGGGGATGAACAATGTAAGTATTGATTAATTATTATCATGATGCATGCACGTTCCGTATGTCCTCACAAACTTAGGAAAAATTATTTCTAACGACATACACGGTGGCATACATACGTTCTCTCATATTTAGCGTAACTAGTCGAGCTACACGTTTCGTTGTTAGTGTACCTGCATAAGAGTTTCATTTCAGCCTAAACCCACAATTAAATATGCAGAATGTAAATCTAAATACTTCCATATATGTATACCCATACATATACTTCTGTATCAAAGCTACCCGATGATAGTTTATACCCACAATTAAATACACACCATATACACATGCAAGCATGCATACATAGCCGTACCAAAGCTAACTCTCCCTGACCGCACGCTCACATCTTGTGCTCATGCCACTCATCAACTTACCTTCTTACCTTGGCGTAGAGGCATTTGATCCATACATTACCATTCAAGTGAATGGCATCCATACAATAGCATGCCGTATGGACGACGAAAATAAAACCCCTCATGTTAGTACTTAAATAGCCACCTAAGAGTCCTTAATTTGGGCATAAGAAAAGTGATCACTGGCACACTTTAGATTTTAACTCTAAGTTTCAAATACCTATTTATATAGCTATTAGTTGATAGAAAATGGTTTTGGAAAACAAAAACCTTTGTTTTAAAATCACATGTGACAATTAATGTTGAATCTTGCTCTGATGCCAGCTGTGGCAGAACCGACCAATTTATAAGAGCACAAGTACAATGGCAGCCCATAAGCGGTCGCACTATCATACTTGAGCCCATATAAACCCAGTAGTCTGTCGAGTACCACGACGGGTCTCGATAAATGATCCACAAACAACAAAGATCGTACATGATTCAACATACATGTCACATATTACATAAAGTTCGTAGATACATTTCCATCATCAGAGTATGAAATAAAGTTATTACAAACCAAGTTTGATAGATAATAGCAGAAGAAAATTAAGTTCGAAAGTAGCATTTGCCAATATAGTTTAATACAGTGCCAACAGATGATCACAGTCCACAAAAAGCATATAGAGGGATTAGTAAAGAAGCCTGCCCAAGGCTTACTCATCCACAGCGGGATAGAAGCAACTCTTGCAATATTCATGATATATTATGCCATCTACAGCAATGGGAATAAAACCCTGAGTACGAGAAGGTACTTAGCTAGACTTACCCATCATAAACCAGAAATAAATTAACTCCAAGGAATATGCAAGGCTTTAAAAGTGGAGGTAGTTTGACAACATTTTGCATAAAAATCGATTAACTCAGTTATACAATTATAATTCCGTTATCAAGTTAATTATAACTATCCATCTCTAAATTAGCAACTATCCTATGCCAAACATGTGATACATCATTTTAAGAGCATACAATAGTAACCATAGCAGGTATAGTAATTCCATGTTTATCCGAACCATCATATTCGATAATACAATTACTACGATGCTGGGGCTAGCCAAGTTTCTCACTATCCAGGAGAGACGGCGATTTGAATTGATTTCAACCAGCTGGGAATTTATTCCTAACACAAACTCAGGCATACCAGATCAACGGTCACCTTTGGTACAACTCAAGTACACATTTCACGGGTTCGCCCAGCGCTGCACAATCAGGGACCACCAACTGCCAGGACGTTCAGGCTCCCGCACATCCTTACTACCATCCAGAGTGCGCACTCTAATAGAGCGGGGCCCAGCTTGAGTTGAGCTACTCGGCTTCACGGTCGGAACGAGTTATCCGGCCAGCTAAGTGATAGGCATGCGTTCAATCTTATCAAAAGGTCCAACAACGGTACAGTCCTTAATCGGCACAGACGGAATCACATGAGCCAACCCACCATAGACTCCGTCTGGCCTCCATTTACTTATATCACATGGTTCTTTTCCACGATAGCAAATATAGTCAACCGTGCTTTGGTATCCACCTATATCTCACAGGTGATAGGAAATCACCCGACTTCTACCGGTCTAAGCAGGGTTAAACATATATTCGATCCTAGACCTACATAGGGTTAAAGGTGTATATATATATCTAGACAAGGTAGTTCCATGCATCAAGTGGTTCCAACCAACTCTTGTAACCTAATGCATCAATCATAAAGGACTCAAGTAATATTTTGTAAAACACTGGGAGACTTAGAATGCTCTGGGGCTTGCCTTTTAGAAAGGAAGTGGGGTGGTGGTCAGGGCACTCTGGAAGCTCTTCTAGGGTCTGCTCCTCTTCTTCAGGAGCTACGGCTTGAGGAATCTCCTACTGGTCCCCTTCCTCTCCTTCATTGAATTCCAGCAACGTTATTTCCTCTATCGATCCTATATGCATGAATATGGCATAAGATATTGCGAATGCATACCTACTGACAAGTATAGTATGATGGCACATGATGAATGCATTCTTATAAGTATTCTTAACAGCATGGTGTTAAAGTAATAACAAGTGCATCATATTTTTACTGAGTAGGTGCATATCTCTTCTTGATTACTTAATCAAACACTTTTACAATTCATTTACTACACCATAAAAAAGTAGCTTCTTGTTTTACTCATAACTAGAGTTATATACATCGAAATCATATGGTTATGGACAATCTAGAAAGCTTAAGAAATTTTCTACAGCTTTCTTTTAATACTCTTACTGTGATTCAACAGTTATATAGGGCAAACAAATCATTCAATCAAATCTGTCTAGGAAGTAAACATTTCGGACAGCAAACTTGTAACAGTTATAACTCTGAAACCCTAAGTCCTATGACCGTGAAAATTTAACACAAGATAGATTAGTAAGTTATCTATGACTTTGTTATTAATAAGTTTTACAGCAAAGACCATTATCCATATGAAATCATCCACACAATCAAAACTATACATGCAGCCTTGTATTTGAATTATAAAGTGATAATTAGTTAGTTGCATACAATCAATGGCTTTTACACCTTACTATGAACATCAACGGTTACTATGCATCACAAGAATCATAGAAAACATCATGGTGATCCCCAATTTAATTACTTAAATGCCTTTATTAATTTAATTAAATAATTAGGGTAAATAATAAACATACACCAAAGCTACACAATAAATTATCATAAAATTACAGTGGACTTCTAATGCTCACAATAGGCTACTGTGAAAATTTTGTACCATTTGCACATGTATAACATTCTATGCAAAAATAATAAGCTAGCAAGTATTAATTTAGTGAAAATAGTAAACCCTATAGAAAAGTGTCAAGCAATAGATTATATATTTTTTCTAGCTTCATATTAGTACCATACTACTGTAAAAAAATTTGCATAGCAATATATTACATATTTTTATCCCTACAAATTTCCTTAGAAAATGTCATTTATTAATAAATAAATAGAAAGACCATATTTAAATCAAGTTTACAGCAAGCTTATTATTTTTCCTAGCTAGAGCATGTCAATACAAAACCCACAAAATTAGAATCATAATTTTAGGAGTTTTCTAACTCAAGATATCTAATTTACAAAATTGTAAGCATACAAAAAGCATTTATCTAAATACATTTTAATCCTTAATAAAAACATCAGAAACTGTATCTATCATATTTTTATAAAATACTACACTTCCTAAGGAACACAACAAAATTAGGTTCACTAGATTTGGATCCCTACAACTCAACTTCTGATTTTCCAAAACTTGCATGTAAATCTGAAAATAACTAAACTATCCTTTGAAACTGTGTCGCTGACAGCCGGGGTCCACGCTTCAGACGGGCCCGCGTGTCAGCAAAACAAAATAGGGGAGCAACGCAGATCGACGTGGATTGGCCCCTGCTCATCGCCGGCGAGCTCTCCGGCCAACCCAACCCCGACATCGTGCTCTACACATCAAGGCGCATCGGGTGACCTAGGTAGTGAAGGCGCGCGTGCACAGCAGCGTGTTCGTCGTCGGCCATGGCGGCATGGCGGTGCAGTGCTGTGGTGCGCCGGCCATGGAAGGCCATGGTGGGGCTCGGCGAAGAGCGCACTAGAACCACGGTGACGACATGGATCTATTACGGCTATCTAAATGACGCGAGGTGCTCCGACGTGCTCCGACCACGTGCGCGGTGGCGCGGAGGTGTGAGTGCAGTGGCGTGGGTCGCCGTGTTCAGCGCCAGCGAGACCACTATCCACGGTAACATCATGCACAAAAAAAGAGCACACCATAGACTAGCCCTAACGCAAGGAATCAAAGCAAATGCCTAAGCGAGCAGCGTGGCGGTGAGCTCACCGTGGAGCCAGCCATGGCGGCCGAGATCTCCGGCGAGGAAGAAAATGGCGAATACGCCCTCACCGAAGCTCGTTAGCTGCTGCTATCAAGTCGAGGAGGTAGAGGGGAGTGTGGCACAGCTATGGGCGAGATGAAGGCAGCGACGGTGCGGTGGCGTGGGTGCTGGGCGACGGCGGAGCTGCGCTGTGCTCGGCGGCGCTCCTCTAGTTCCACGGCAAGAGCGGAAGCAGGCGATGGAGAGTGAGTGAGTGAGCTCGGGTATGTGGAAATGGGGTGCGGGGCGTGCAGATAACGAACTCCATCTCACGGTGTCGAGGGCCCGTCGCCGGCCAGCGTTGGCCACGCGGCGGCCATGCTCTGTGGCCGGTCGGCCACGACCTGACGCGGCGCGGCGTTCATCAGCGCCTGAACCCGAGCCTGATAGAGCAATTTCAATCGTTTAAATCTCCTAATCCATAGCTTGTTAGTGCAAACATCCAGAACAGATCTTATAGCCCTAAGTACCATCTACAAATTATCTTAAGAAACCAAAGTCCAAATCTCAATGGTTAGTGTGTAAAATCATCACCAAGTTGAGGCTATCGAACTATCAGTGTATAAGACTTAGAAAAAATTTTAAGTGCTGAAAATAGTGCAAAGCTAATTTTTGTGAGCCAATTTCAAGCATGTTAGGAGCTGAACTAGCTTGCGACCCAAAAATAAAAGTTGTTCCTCTCACCAAAAACTGCAACTTTGGTTTAGTGACCACCTCCATGCAAAGTCTCTATCACAAAGTTCAAACTAGGTCAAACATGCTACATTCAAATGATGGTATACACTTAAATTATGACTTAGTGACCAAATTAGCCCTAGCCATGAATACCAAAGTTGTTCCCAATGACATTCCAAACATGTTTAAGCTATTCCTAGGGTCACACAATCATTTCATACATTGGTTACACATAAAGTTTTCCAGGTCAACATACATAGCATCACTTAAGGACTTGATCATGCAAAGTGACCCTCATGAACATTGTTCCACTAGTCATCCTAAGTGTAGCTAAGATGTTTTAGTGACTCACATCAACTATTTACATGTATTCACTCATGATCATATGCATATATACAAGGGAACCTAAAATAACAAGCATGTTTCATATGTTTCAATCACATGTTTCAATTGTAAAAGCTTATATATGAATGCTCGATGCTCATGCTCATGCAATGCAAGTCAAATTATGCAAGCCTAACACCTAGGGTGTTATAGTCTCGCCTCCCTTATCTCTGAGGGTGCAGCGATAGAGCCACCCCTCTCTGTCGGTACCTCGGGAGCGACGGCAGGGCCGCCCACCCCCATCGGCTCGTGGGGCACAACATCAGAGCTACCTCCCTCCATCAGCACCTCAGGTGCGGCGGTAGATCTGCCTCCCCCCAACCACCGATCCTCAGCCGGCACCCCAGGTGTAGCGGCGGATCCACCGGCTCCCACCGGCCCCGAGGACGGGCCGATGATTGACGGCGGTAGCAATACAGGTGCGGGAGGTTCAGGCAATTGGCGGTGGAGGTCGTAGATACGAAGGCGAGGAGGCAAAGTACGGAACCCTGGGGGCGAACCCCGTGGTTTTATAGGGGTGACGAATGCGAGAAGCGCAACTGTCTGCCTTGATCAACGAGCCTGCCACATCACACTGCCACGTCACGTCACAGGATACGCACCCGCGATCCCTATCCTTTCCCACCAAAATCACGCCGGATGGTTCGCCTTCCCAAGTAGACCGGACTCTTTTCCCACAGAGAGGATACATGTCAAAAAGCTTCTTCTCCGGCCCACCTAGGCCCAAGAGTCCAAGGGCTGGCCCAACAGTCTCGACGGCCGACCCAAGGAGGGATGGGCCCACGAGTGACCAGGACTCAGGTACACAAGCATTAGTGGAGCCTCGATCTGCGGTCAAGCCCCAGACAGGCTAACCCTGGACGAAATCCCCGTGAACGGGATACCAAGGTTCCCTTAAAAATATCCAGTTGATAAAAACCGAATCTCACAGCCTTACCCGCGAAGGTTTCGAAATTACCCCCTAGGCGATTCTGCCCAAATCACCTGGGAGCTCGGGGGCTACACCCGACGGGTGCGCTAACGCGCACCCTCTAGCGAATAGAAATACCCCCTGGCCAATTCTGCCCGAATCACCCGGGGGCTACACCCGATGGGTGTGCTCGTGCGCACCCTCTAGCGAATCGAAATACCCCCTGGCCGATTCTGCCCAAATCCCTCAGGGCTCGGGAGCTACACCCGACGGGTGCGCTCGCGCGCACCCTCTGGAGAATCGAAATACCCCCCGGCCGATTCTGCCCAAATCACCCGGGGGCTTAGGGGCTACTGTCGGGGACCTAACACCGGCATACCTAGTGAGGTGGAAACTAATAACCATCGAACGTTGACACTTTCGGTCAGACAAGAACGCTATTGCGCTTCTTGCCCGAACGACGGAAGATTGGTCCCACCTCGCCCGACCCTCGAGGGCTAGACTCCACCTCACCCGATGGCTAAGGGCTGGCTCCGCCTCACCCGACCCCCGAGGAGTAGACTCCGCCTCGCCCGATGGCTAAGGACAAGCTCCACCTCGCCCGACGCCCGAGGGTGGGCTTCACCTCACCCGACGGCTAGGGGCTAGAGTCTGCCTCGCCCGGTGGCTGAGGGCTAGCCCCGCCTCGCTCGACGTCCAAGGACAGGCTCTGCCTCGCTTGATGACTACACCCTGATCCTTCATAAACACGAGCATAGGGTACGATAGGTCATTTGAGTCAATCGTAGTATTAAGGGCCATGCCCTATACGCGTACAGGAAGGCACCGTCAGGATACAATGAGACGGGTGCTTTAAGCCCTTTCTAACCTAACAGTGCCTGAACAGTGTTGTAGGCGCTGACTTTTGTCCCACAGTGTTGTAGGCGCCGCCATCAGCCCTCGGACGTAGATACTAAAACAAGCATGCGACAACCACTATGATCCAAGATAGAATTCACATCACCTACAGTGACTGACGTAGGGTCACTTCCCTGTCTACTTCCCGAAGGGTCATAGCTTGGCCCTCTGACACGCCACACCATCCGCTAGCATAGGATTTGACGCACCCACTTGCTGACAGAGGCCAGGGCACGGCCCTATAAGGATCAGCGAACACGTCATCCCTGACATGGTCTGCCATGTTAGCAGGGCAGGCACATGGGAAAAGGAAGACCCAGCTCCCCCGAAGGACCTTCTCTACCTTTGGATTTTTCCTCTTTCTCCCATCTATAACCCCTGCTCCCCCTTGGTCTATAAAAGGGAGGGCGGGGCACCCCACTAAGGGGACCAACTTTTGATCAATCGTTTTTGACACACAACACACAGTCAAGCAGCAACCGAGCTCTTGGCGTCCTTTTGAACTTTCCATCAGAGACTTGGGACCTGTCCCTCTCTCGACCGTTTGTACCCCCTACTATGAACCTTTTTTGGTACTAATAACATGAGCAGCCATAGACTGGACGTAGGGATGTTCTGCCCGAACCACTATAAACCTTGTGTCCTTTAGTACACCATCTAAGCCTAACGTGCAACAATTATAAATTTACTAGTCGGTGCTTGTTCAAAACACTGACACTTAGGGTCAGTTGTGTTCATGTATTGCTAATATTTTAAATAGGTATGAGCTTTCAATCTGGATCCTTGAAGACTATGGTACTAGTAAATGGACATTGAAGCATAAGGTGACCACGCTGGAGCTATTTGGCAGAACAATATTGAAATTGTTACCGAGGTTTACGATGTAGCCTACAGAGTGATTGCAGTTCATCCATAATGGAATTTGATTTTCGTTGTTGGGAGGACAAAAAACCGATTGCATATGACATGAACCGCAGTAAGTTCATGTCCTCCATGCCTGGGCCATCGGCTATCCGAGAACTACCTAAAAACTATTATGAATGAACAGTGGACCTCACTAACTTTCTTATGTTTCATTTTTCATGGAGTCATTAGTAGAGCAGTAAAGATGCATATGTTGTATTTTGTTGTTACGACATGTCTTTGTTTAGGTAGGTAGTTGTTTTGATTTTACATATAGGCCAATTTGGGCTTGGTAATTAAGGGAATGGTGTGTTGAATATCATTAATTCTGCTACTTTGTGCAGGTTATGGAGTCTAAGTGCTTTTGAATAATTTTCCTACATTAGCTAAGGGCGGAAGAAGAGGGGTTCCATGGAGCATTGGCTACCAATCCAAAGGGTGCACTAATTATATTCATTTTGCCTTGCACGCAGGAGTGCCACATAGGAGGAGCACACTGCTACATTGTTTCATTATGTAAGTTTGTAGAGATCAGTACCTTTAGTATGCAATCTATGTACCGCTTGTGTTAGGACATCAGTTGAGAAAGATGTTATGGTAGCGTCCATTATTTATGTAAAAAGTACTCTTGTCTGTGAACATGATTTATGGATATAATGATTATATCTATATGCTTTATGTTCAGTAAGCTATTAAGGGTCATTCATTGTTTTGTTATCACCACTGCCGTTGATGGTGCAAACGTCCAACACTGTCGCTATACGCACGATGTAGCTAGGATCAAAAGTGTATCACCACCGAATCATATAGTAACCTGACACCAACTAAAGGATCATCAAGGGCGGATCGTGGTGCAAGGAGACGGTGACCATGACCTTTGTACTGACAGTTCATACACTGAAGCGACGATGATGTTAACCTCTACACATACATCTCGGTCGTCGAAGCGATAGTGAACCCACACTGCAGACAGTCGGATCGAAGTGCAAGGCGACATTGCTGGTGACCACTACACAGGTGGTTGATGTGCCCACATGATGGTGATGTTAGCCTCAACACAGGTGGATCATTGACCAATGCGGCAGTGTTGAGATCCGACACAGTCGGTTGCTACTTGACTGTGATGGCTTCGACTATCACCGTCGTGTGTATACTGCCGAGGCCAAAAAGGCTGTGATGTGGGGTTACGAACCAACCATGGTAGGTCTATATGTAGTAGTGACTTCACTAATTGACCTATCAAGCAAATGGGTCTATCTTAAAACCACACCCTCTATCTCATTCGTCTCCACCTAGCGCCATCACTCTGCCCTCACTCAAGTTTCTTGCACGTTGTAGGTGATGAGCTATGCCTATAGCAGTCGTGCCAACCAGCACTGTGGCATCAGCAAGGAGGGGATGTTCCCAGCGTCACCGTGGAGGGGGTCTGGCTATGGTGCCAACAATGTCCACTCCCTGTCGCCCACAAAAGGCCGTGGGCTAGACGGACGTGCGAGAGCGACATTGGGGTGGGTGGGCTACGGAGATCCGCATCCTACACATCGGATTCAGGTTGTGGATCAGCAGGTTTTAGCATGCCATTGAGGCTATGCTGGCTTATGATGCCGCCATGTTCTGCTTCTGTGGTGAGCACCTCCCCAGACAACGCAATTTTGACTTCTTGGTCATCCAGTGTCCTGTCATCCCTGACCACCTCCGCATCCACCGCACCATAGTCACCATCAGGGCAATCGCTATAGACTATGGCCAAAGGTGTGCTGCCTTCCTCGCACTGCTCGTGTGCCGTGCAGTACCAGCAGCACTGTCGGCACCACCTCTTATGGCGATGGTGCCGGGTACTGATGTTGCTGGTACCGCTGCCTACGTTGAGGCAGCTGCCCTAACTGATGACCATCATGGGAACAACGAGAAGTATGTTTTTTAGCTGGCAAGGCAATGAAGGATTGTTTTGAGAGGGACCATCCCTTGGATTTGTAGTTTTCTTTTTGGTGAGAAATAGTTCTTCATATGTTACGGTCACTATCCATTCTTGTGTTAGGTCCAATGAAAATTAGGGGTGTGGGTGTGAAGTCCAATCAATCTATTTGTTTCCCTTGGAGCATAATTGTGGCCGCGACCAACACTACGATTTGAAACACTACCATAAAACACCTATTGGAATGGTAAATAAACATATACACAACAGCAAAATTCATCAAGCACCTACTAAAATGAGAGATGAAAACAACGGACTTGGATAGCATTTTTGTACAATTCGAGGGAAAAGAACCAGAAACTTACGTGAGCACCCACTAGGGGTGGCGAGCGCTGATGCGGGTGATGGGCATGGGCTTACCCTTAAAGCCTCCGTGCACAACAGCCATCGACTATCGTTGCCTCCATGTGTCACACCGCTGCTAACCATATCCTCAGTGTGCAACCATAGCGGTCGGTTCTTGCCTCCGTGCAGAACCACCGCCACCAGTCGTGGTTACCTCACCTTCGGGGTAGGGAGGTAGGGTACTAGCACGCCGCCGCTCTAGAGTGCCGTTGTGCCGATAGAGGCTATGCGCTCGACGGACTGCCAGTGGCCATGGGTGGCTGGCCAAGGCCGTGGGCCTAGGCAGTGCCAGTGGAGGCTGAGGCCAGATGGAGGACCATCAGACCGCCAGAGTCAAGTGACGATAGGGTTCCGGGCGTAGCGACGCTTTGGCGCACAGCAATGTCAGGGACGGGATGCACCTGCTTGGGCTTGGTCTACGGCGGGGCTTCAAGTGCAGGGCACTGCACTGCTGTTGTGGTTGCTATCTTAGGGGGAGCAAGAGTGGGCGCGAGGGTCGGAGCGCTGAAGGTGGCGTCAGGATCGAAGGAGGGATTGCGTGACTGGACGATACAGTGGAAGGAGCAGGAAGAGACGGTGCTAGTGGTGGCAACAAGCGCAGGAGCAGCAGTGATGCGCGAGACAAGACCGTGCGTGTCGGAGAGCGTGGCGGAGGGGAGGGGAGGCGGTGAAGCGGCGGCGGTGCAAACGTGTGCTGTAGGCTTGGGCTTCGCCTTGGATTTTGGGGGTTTGGGTTTCATGGTGGCGGTGTGCTTGGGGTTGGGAGGGGGTCGACAACCGGATTACCGCAGTGGGGATGCGGTGTTTTTTTCTCGATTGAGAAGGATGCGGCGGGATTTGGGAATGCGCTGACGCGCTCGGCCTTCGGGAGTTTTTTTATAATAACTCCAAATATAACTAAGACAAAAATACCAGATTACAAAGGATTGGGATAACTAGTCCCAATAGACACACATGTGGCACTAAGACTACGAATAAAGTGCCATCACAGTGACTCAAATAGAGGCATTCCCAAACAAAGGAACAGAGCGGTCCTAGAGGTATGAACTTGCACTTCCGCGGTTAAGAACATAGGAGGCGTCTTCGTCAGGAGCGTCGGGCCTGAAATTAAAGTGAACTGGCCACGATGATGACAACAGAGATCCTCGTTATCGCACTCCGATAAAATAGCCGGCGCTCACCTTATCTGTGTTACCGGCCTGTGTCTTCGAGGATTAATAGTTTTGAGTCGTAGATGTTGATTGAGCATCACAGGACATAAGAGATTGGCTTTATCTCTCCAGTTGCTAAATCTGAGGACTAGCAACAGATGGCGGTCAACCCGAATGCTTTGAGAAACTACACCACTTCCATGTCGAGTACTAGCTGAAGAGCCAAGCATTGGAGTGAATTCTGAACCGAAGCCTCTCGAGAAAGTAGTTTTGAAGTGTATCTTCTTGCTCCAAAAGAAACTGCAAGGAAACTACTAAACAAGTTTGACACGCAACACATTGGACACATGAGAGCACACGCCACAACAGAAGACTCGGAAGGCGAGTCTTTCTGGACATGCCTTGTTGCACCCGTGTGAACAGGTGCTGCCGCCCTTACCAAAAGCCAATTAAGGTTCACATGGAGGGCCCCACCCATGACAGCATCGAGGGGCACTGCAGGCTCAACAGTGTCGGTTCCCAAGGAAGCCCGGCATTCGGAGAGCAGTAGGCATGGCGACCGGCACCGCCGACGGACCATAACACCACCAGCAGCCATGCCCAGCCCATCGAACCCATGGATGGAGCCACCCACAGGAACCACGACGCAAAGACTCACCTCTATGTTGTGATCTCAACTGAAACACACAATGCAGGCGATGGACACGACTGTCCATCCGGAACAGCCCTGCTGACGAGCGCTCCGGCTAACCGGACTCACGCGACGACGCCTGCCCAATGGGGCTACCTCGGTTGGCAGATCAGTCGACCAGCAGGATGCCCCCTCCCCTTGGCAACGGAATCGGTAGGGACGGAGCGCAACCCGAGGGAGGAGACGACATCAGAACCTGTTGTGGCGCAAGGGGATCCGGTGTCTTGGACGGGGATGGAGTCAGAGTTGGCATGGCTTGAGGCGCTCGTGGCCCCAACGCCTCCATAGGCGGAGGTGACGCTGCCGTCCTCACGGACTTGGGAGCCGTCGCTGCTTTAGGCGAGCATGACGGATGCGCAGTCAACTGTCTCGTGCGCATGCCCCCAGCTTGTTTTCCACAGCTTTTTTATGGGCCTCGCCATCCTCACCATGGCTGCCATGCCACTGCCACCGGTGGCGTCGGCAACGTCGGATGCGTAGCCGGCGACGACGGATGCACAACCGGCGACGGCGGATGTTTATCCAGCGATGGAGTCCGTGGCATCCATGACGCTGGTGCCGCAGGTGAAGCGACAGACCCACCTAACAGCCGGACCCTCCCTAGGCCGCGATGACCAAGTGCCAGCATCGCCGCCAAGTCACCGGAGGAGCTGACCACCATGAGAAGAAAGGAGAGGAGGACCATTGGTCTTGATGCCGCATCCATCCGTGCAGATATTCCACAACTGTGTAAACTAAAACTTGTGCAAGCTAGGAGGAGAGAGGGGTGGCGGGGGCAGCCCCCCTCCTCCTCGCCGCCTGAGAGCTCGTCGGAGGAGCAGAGGGAAGGGGGCTCGGGGATGCTCGATAGAACTCACCCTTTTTTAAGGCAATATATTAATATGCCAGCTTCTACGTGGACGAATGCATTTAGCTATTTCTTATTACAAACACAATCATCATGGTCCACGTAATCTTGAAAACAAAGTTTTAAACCAAAGAAAGTGAAGAAAAAACTTCAAAACTCACGTCTATAAAGTAATTCTATTACTAAATCTCCAACCGTGTCTTACAAACAACTCTATCGCGGTTGGCTCAATATTTCTGCATCCCATCTTTGCGATCCTCCTCCTGAAATTGGGACTAGGACCTAGTTTAGTAGGTCCCCTAAAGATAACCTATAAGTAAGATGGTGCTACGGTCTTATCAAAAATTATATCATTCAGAGTTAACCAAATCGTCCAACAAATTGCACTTGCACCCACAAAAATCTTACATTTTAGTTTCCTATTTATCTCGTCTAAACAGCCTGTAAACAAATTGTAAACGTTAGATTAAGGTAATAAATTAAAGAAAACATGAACAGTTCATCACACGAATTTAGCAAAATGACAGTCAAAGAATAAATGTTGTATAGACTCGTCAGAAGAACAAAAATAATATTTTCTATCTCCTTACTACCGTCGCCTTACTAAATTGTCCTTTGTTAAGATTACCCCCTTGTACCGGTACCATAAAAAACTTTGATTTTGAGAGGTAATTTCAATTTCCAAATAAAAGTGTCATAAGGTACATCTTCTGCTATCACTAAGGCTCTGTACATAGATTTAACCGAAAATAATCCATTCTTATACATAGATTTAACCGAAAAAAATCCATTCTGGTGTAACCCCCACACAAAGCGATCTCTTTGATTTGTTAATTGTACATTGACAACCATTGCAACCACATCATGCCATACTTGTAAATTAACCTCTACCAGAGATCCCCTAAAGGCTACATTTAACGGTGCCGTGGATAACACCGTTCTTATAGAAGCACTTTTTTTCTAACAATGTTATATAGTACAGGAAAGATAGATTTTAGTGGACACGATGTTATCCACGAGTCCTTCCAAAATCGCACTTGAGACCCGTCAACTAGATCAAACTTTCTGTCGGGTACCATAATAAGGGGTCCCCTAAGCAAGAACCGAAAAAATCGCTTAGACCTTGTAAAAATCGAAGCTAAGAGACAACCACCGGCAAACCCCCACCTTATTCGAGGCTCGGCTGGACCGTCCGGCCCACCTCGAACAATATCCGGGCTCACCCGAAGCGGGCTCGGCCCAAAATGAAACCGTAAGGCCTCGGACGAGGTACCGATTCTCCGCCTCGCCCGAGGCCCCGCCCGTAAGGCCTCGGACGAGGTACTGATTCTTCGCCTCGCTCGAGGCCCCGCACGTAAGGCCTCGGACGAGGTACCGATTCTCTACCTTGCTCGAAACCCCGCACGTAAGGCCTCGGAGGAGGTACCGATTCTCCGCCTCGCCCGAGGCCCTGCACGTAAGGCCTCGGACGAGGTACCGATTCTCCGCCTCGCCCGAGGCCCCGCCCGTAAGGCCTCAAACGAGGTACCGATTCTCCGCCTCGCTCGAGGCCCCGCACATAAGGCCTCGGACGAGGTATCGATTCTCCGACTCGCTCAAGGCCGGCTCGGCATCAACCCCGTCACCTCCGCTTGACCGACTTCTCTGATAGGACGTCACGTCCAACTAACGCGTTCAACCACTCCCGCGACGTCAGCCGAACGACAGCTCGATACAGTGGAGTGGCCGACGAGGCGTGAGTCACATCGACGCCATGCCGTCCGGGACAGGACGGGGCAGGGGTTACCGGGCCGCTGTGCTCGGCACTGTGCCCACGACTGACACCTGTGCTGCACCGTGCTGCCTAACCCCTGCTCCGAGGACAGCGCAGCGTGGGGAGTCATGTCCAGGTCCCTATAGCCTCGGAATCGACGTACAAAGACCAACTGCTCCCTCTAACCCTCGGCTATCTGCTTCGGGGTCCTTGTAGCCTCGGGACTCGCACCCGTCGGGCCCCCCACAATGGTTCAGCCTCTGCACCGACTGGGCCTCGGCTCTCTACGTTGTCGACATACAGCGACTGACACATCGTCTGCAGTACACACATACCCTGCGCCAAGCCGCCGGAGCTCCCACGTCACACAGGATCAGGCGTGACCGGCGCGTCGCTCCAGTGCACCGAGGACAAGGCCGCTCCACCGACCATGCCGCCATAGTGACGAGCTACAGGGCCCGGACATGCCGCCTCTGCTCACAAAACGCCGCGTAGCAAAACCATGTACCGCCCCCGTGCCTCCCTTCGACTATAAAAGGGAGTGATCGGGGCCGCTTCTAGGAAGACGAACACAGGCACAGACACACGGACACACGTGCAAGCAACGCACAACGCTCTGTAACACACACACTCTCCCTAATTGCAAGAGATCAACATCTCTAGCAACCCACGCCACTCCCTGCAGAGACCTAGGACTAGCTCCCTCTCTCGCCCAGCTTGTAAGCCCTACTACAAGCACCTCGGTGCAAGGAATACAAGATCGCTCTCTCAGACTAGACGTAGGGCACCTATTGCCTGAACCAGTATAAACCTTGTGTCTCTTTGCATCGCCATCCAGGATTAGAGACACGCAGTACACTTTTACTAGTCGATTGAGGATCCACCAGACCCAAAACACCGACAGTTGGCGCGCTAGGTAGGGGGACTACTGTCTGTCAGCCTCGTCATCCCAACAAGTTCCGGATGGCAGACCCCGTGCGACCACTGCTTCATGGCACAGTGATCTAGTTCGGGAGCCTAGAGTTCATGTCTCTAGGACATAAGTATGATATGGTACTCCATCCACCCAGAACCCCATCGACCGATGATGACATCGTGCACCAGCAGCCTAGGCGCAGGCGGCGCCCAGGCCGCCGCTCTCATCGCGCTCGCCAGGCGCGACACGGGTGGGACCACCCCAATTCCATGTGAACTCAGGGGTGACACACCACGCTTCGTCGGTACCAATGCCCGGCTGTTGGTACTGAGTCCCTGGTTGGGGACCTATCTAGCTTAAACCTGGGTAAGGGAAAGACGCCGGTGGCGCGCAGCGATGCCCCATCATCAAGCTCTACCCCACCACCTCCTGAGGAGTCGCCTTCGTTGGAGCAGAGCGCAGCGACGACACCATCCCCGTACCCCTTTGGGTTGGGCAATGCCGCCGTCGCCTACCAACGTTTTGCCCTCGACCTCATTGCCACAACCCCAACCCACACCCACGCTGACTCCTCGGAGGAGGATGAGGCGTGGGCCGGAGCGGACTTCTCCAGACTTCACGACCCTAAAGCCATGCGCCACTTCATGGTCGTGAGCGACTACTGCTTTGGCTACTCCGACTCCGATGATGAAGGCACTTATGAAACCACTCATGAGTGCTTCAACGTCGAGCTCGTGATGCCAAGCGCGAGCGATGAGGATGAAGGGGCCGGCAATCGCTCCCCACCCCCCGAGGGGGCAGGCGGCGCCACACCTCCACGCGTTGAGCCTCGGGCAGCGTAGAACGAGAACCTTGCCCCCGAGGAACTTCGACGTCTGGACCTAGAGCAGCTCCATGAGCTTTAGGCCAAGGTCGAACAAGACCGACTCCTTCTGCAGCAGCTCCAAGACACTCTCGAGCAAGAGCAGCAGGGTTGCGGTGATGGCGGAGCAGCCCACCAGAGGGCTCGTGATGTCAACCGCCGCATCAGCAGCAACAAAGGGACGAGCAACCCCCTATCTTCAATCGCGCTAGCCAGAACATCGCGGCAACAGCAACGCTACTCCGAATGATGCCCGAGCCCTCTACCTCGGAGGGGCGATGGGTCCATGGTGAGCTCCGAGGCCTCCTCGAGACCGCCGCGTAGTACAGCAGGCTGAAAGTTCCACCTCTCGACGGCGTGGAGGCGCCTCAAAACTACCCACGGCACCGCCTCGGTAGGATAGAGAGGCCTTGGTTCGTCTTAAGCCCGCTCGGGCACCGACAGCCAATAGGCCCCCTCGATGCACGACCGCCTTGGCGATCGACGCGAGGCGCAAGGCGACCACGATGTGGTCAGCCGGCGATGGCGCCACGACAACGATGGACCCACCCGAGGCTACCACCCACACCAAGGCGGTCGCTACGATAGTGAGGAGGACCGCAGTCCTTCTCCTGGGCCACCTGGCCCTCGAGTCTTCAGCAAGGCCATCCGTGGCGCTCACTTCCCGACCTAGTTTCGGCAACCGGCCAACCTCACAAAGTACAGCGGCGAGACCAACCCTGAGCTATGGCTGGCCGATTACCGCCTGGCTTGTTAGCTAGGTGGCACAGATGATGACTAGCTCATCATCTGCAACCTCCCCTTGTTCCTGTCAGACTCGGCGCGAGCCTGGCTCGAACACCTCCCACCCTTGCAAATCCACAACTGGCGCGGCTTGGTAAAGGTCTTCGTTGGGAATTTCCAGGGCACATACATGTGCCTCGGGAACTCCTGGGACCTCAAGAGTTGTCGCCAGAGGCCGAACGAGTCTCTCCGAGACTTCATCCGACGCTTCTCCAAGCAATGCACCGAGTTGCCCCGCGTCGGTGACTCAGAAATTGTCCAGGCGTTCCTCTCCAGCACCTCCTGCCGAGACCTGGTCTAAGAGTTAGGCCAGAACGTACTGACCACGGCGGCCGCGCTCCTCGACATCGCCACCAACTTTGCCTCGGGCGAAGAGGCTGTCGGAGCCATCTTCCCCGACAATGACGCCAAGGGGAAGCAGAGGGACGAGGCCCCCGGGCCTCGGCCCCCCACCTCCCCAAGAAAAAGAAAAAGGGTCGCTAGGGGAAGTAGGAGGTCCTCGAGGCCGGTCTGGTCATGGCCGTAGCTCGCAAGAATCCCCGAGGCCCTGCCAGAGGCCCTAGACTTTTCGACGATATGCTTAAGAAACCCTGCCCTTACCACCAGGGCCCGGTGAAGCACACCCTCGAAGAGTGCACCATGCTCTGGCGTTACTACGCCAAGCTCGGGCTCCCCAACGATGATGCCAAGAAGAAGGGCACCGGCGATAGGGATGATGACAAGGACGACGGGTTCCCTGAGGTGCACAATGCCTTCATGATCTTTGGTGGGCCTTCAGTGTGCCTCACGATGCGCCAGTGAAAGAAGGAGCGCCGGGAGGTCTTCTTGGTTAAGGTGGCCACTCCCCGGTACCTCGACTGGTCTCAGGAGGCGATCACCTTTGATCGGGACGACCACCCCAATTATGTCCCAAACCTCGGGCAGTACCCACTCATCGTCGACCCGATCATCAGCAACACCTGGCTCACCAAGGTGTTGATGGACGGAGGCAGCGGCCTCAACATCCTCTATGCCAACACCCTGGAGCTCCTAGAGCTCGACCAGTCGTGGCTCCAGGGTGATGCCACGCCTTTCCACGGCATCATGCCAGGGAAATGCACGCGACCCCTCGGGCGCATCGACTTGCCTGCTTGCTTCGGCACTCCCTCCAACTACCGGAAGGAGGTCCTCACCTTCGGGGTGGTTGGGTTCAAGGGGACCTATCACACCATCCTGGGGCGGCCTTGCTATGCCAAGTTCATGGTGGTCCCCAACTACACCTACCTCAAGCTCAAGATGCCGGACCCCAATGGCGTCATCACTGTCGAGTCCACGTACAAGCATGCATACGACTGCGACGTCGAATGCATCGAGTATGCCGAGGCTCTCGTGGAGGCCGAGACCCTCATCGTCAACCTCGACCGACTTGGTAGCAAGGTGCCTGACTCCAAGCGTCGTGCCTGGGACTTTCGAGCCCACAGAGGCCGTCAAGCTTGTCCCGATCGACCCCACCTGCTCCAACGACCAGGCGCTGAGGATCAGCGCCACCCTCGACAGCAAATAGGAAGCTGTGCTCATCGACTTTCTCCGCGCGAATGCCGATGTATTCGTGTGGAGTCCCTAGACATGCCGGGCATACCGAGGGAGGTCGCCGAGCATGCCTTGGATATCTAGGCCGGCTCTAGACCGGTGAAGCAGCGCCTACGCCGATTCGACGAGGAAAAGCGCAGGGCCATCGGCGAGGAGGTGCAGAAGCTCTTGGTGGCTGGATTCATCAAGGAAGTGTCCCATCCAGAGTGGTTAGCTAATCCCGTATTAGTCAAGAAGAAAAATGGGAAGTGGAGGATGTGTGTAGACTACACCGGTTTGAATAAAGCATGTCCAAAAGTTCCATTCCCATTACCTCGAATTGACCAAATCATCGACTCCACTACGGGATGCGAAACCCTATCTTTCCTTGATGCGTATTCCGGTTACCATCAAATCAAGATGAAAGAATCCGACCAGCTCGTGACTTCTTTCATCACCCCATTCGGCATGTACTGCTATGTGACTATGCCATTCGGCCTCAGAAATGCAGGGGCCACATACCAGCGGTGCATGACCCAAGGTCTTTGGCGAGCACATCGGGTGAACCATCGAGGCCTACATGGATGACATCAGTGGTCAAGTCCTAGGAAGGCCAGTGATCTCATCGGTGACTTGGAAATAGCCTTCAAATGCCTTAGAGAGAAGGGCATCAAGCTCAACCCCGAGAAGTGTGTCTTCGGGGTCCCCCGAGGCATGCTCTTGGGATTCATAGTCTCAGAGCGCGGCATCGAGGCCAACCTAGAGAAGGTCTCGGCCGTGACCAACATGGGACCAATCCGAGACCTCAAGGGAGTGTAGAGGGTTATGGGATGCCTTGCGGCCCTAAGCCGCTTCATCTCGCATCTTGGCGAAAAAGGCTTGCCTCTGTACCGCCTCTTGAGAAAATCCGAACGCTTTTCTTGGACCCCCGAGGCCGAAGAAGCCCTCGCCAAGCTCAAGGCACTGCTCACCAATCCTCCTGTCCTAGTGCCACCAACCAAGGGCGAGGCCCTCTTACTCTACGTCGCTGCAACGACCCAAGTGGTCAGCGCGGCCGTAGTGGCCGAGAGGCAGGAAGAGGGAGCATGCTCTACCCGTCCAACGACCTGTTTACTTCATCAGCGAGGTGCTCTCTGAGACTAAGACACGCTACCCCCACATCCAGAAACTGATCTACGCTGTAGTCTTGGCTAGACGCAAGCTGCGTCACTACTTCGAGTCCCACCCGGTGACCAGTGGTGTCGTCTTTCCCTCTGGGAGAGATAATCCAGAACCAGGGAGGCCTCGGGTAGGATAGCCAAGTGGGCCGTCGAACTCATGGGGGAAGCCCTATCTTTTGTGCCTCAGAAAGCAATTAAATCCTAGGTCTTGGCCGATTTTGTGGCTGAATGGTACCGACACCCAACTGCCACCTGCTCAGGTCTAGGTGGAATGCTGGACCATGTACTTTGATGGGTCCCTGATGAAGACCGGGGCAGGCGCGGGTCTGCTCTTCATCTCACCCCTCAGAGTGCACATGCGCTACATGATTCGGCTCCACTTCGCCACCTCCAACAACGCAGCCGAGTACGAAGCCCTCATCAACGGCTTGCAGATCGCCATCGAACTTGGAGTATGGCGTCTCGACATACGGGGCGATTCGCAGCTCGTCGTCGATCAAGTGATGAAGGAGTCGAACTGCCATGATACCAAAATGGAGGCGTACTACAAGTTGGTACGTCACTTAGAAGACAAGTTCGACGGTCTCGAACTCAACCACATTGCGTGAAAATTCAACGAGGTCGCGGACGAACTGGCAAAGATGGCGTCGACACGGGCCCCGGTCCCCCCGAACATCTTCGCCAAAGACCTCCACAAGCCTTCCATCGACTACGCCTCGGTGGCGGAAGAGGGCCCACCGGTCGAGCCCACCGCAGGGCCCAAGGCCCCCTCTGACACCAAGACCCCTGCGGTCGAGCCTGAGGCCATGGAAATCAACGCGGAGCCTCCCGAGGCCGACCAGGGCATGGACTGGCGAGTCCTGTTCCTTAATTGCCTCGTTCGAGGAGAGCTTCCTACAGATAAGGCCGAAGCCCGACAACTTGCACGACAAGCCAAAACTTACGTCCTCAGCAACGGCGAGTTGTACATGCGAAGCCCATCTGACGTCCTCCAATGGTGCATCACCATGGAGTTAGGCTAGGCCCTACTTTGGGACTTGCACACGGGAGCCTACGGGCACCATGCGGCAGTGCCTTGGACGCTCATCAAAAACACCTTCTGCCAAGGGTTCTACTGGCCAACGGCGGTTGCTGACGCCACCAAGCTAGTATGCTCCTGCGAGGGATGCCAGTACTATGCACGGCAGAGGCACCTCCCGGCCCAAGCCCTCCAAACCATCCCAATTACATGGCCATTCGCCGTGTGGGGGCTGGACATGGTTGGGCCTCTATAGAAGGCCCCCGGGGCTATACCCATTTGCTGGTAGCGATTGACAAGTTCTCCAAGTGGATCGAGGCTCGTCCGATCACTCGAATCAAATCTGAGCAAGCGGTGCTGTTCTTCACTAATATCATCCATAGGTTCGGGGACAATGGGACACAATTCACCGGCCACAAGTTCCTGATGTTCTACGACGACCACCACATCCGTGTAGCCTGGTCGGCCGTAGGACACCCTAGGACAAATGGCCAAGTAGAGCGTGCCAACGGCATGATCCTACAAGGCCTTAGGCCAAGAATATACAACCGGTTGAAGAAATTTGGCAAGAAATGGCTTGCCGAACTCCCGTCGGTCATCTGGAGCCTGAGGAACACTCTAAGCCAAGCCACGGGGTTCACACCGTTCTTCCTGGTCTATGGAGCCGAGGCCATCCTCCCCACCAACTTGGAGTACGGTTCCCCGAGGCTTCAGGCCTACAACAAATAGAGCAACCGCACTACCTACGAGGATGCCCTCGACCAACTGGAGGAAGCCCAAGACATTGCGCTGCTACACTCGGCCAAGTACTAGCAAGCCCGGCGCATTCGAAGCTGAGACCTGAAGGTGGGCGACCTGGTGCTGAGACTGAGGCAGAATAATAAGGGCCGCCACAAGCTGACCCCGCCATGGGAAGGGCCATACATCATCACCCAAGTGCTAAAGCCCGGGACCTACAAGCTAGCCAACGAGAAGGGCGAAATCCTCACCAACGCTTGGAACATAGAACAGCTACGTCGCTTCTATCCTTAAGTTTCCAAGCATTGTATACATTATTTCTCGAAATACAATAAAGAAGCGTTCTTTAGTTATTCTAATTTTTTGAGAAACCCCCCGAGACCATCGATGGGGGATCAGCGTTACGATAACGCTATAAGGGAGACTCAGCTCTGCCTCTATAGAGGTGCCCACCGCGGGGCTCGAACAAGACTCGGCTCTGCCTCTGCAGAACCGAGCCTCCCTCGGGGGCTAGAAGGGGGCCCCCCTAAGTCCTAGTCACCGTTTTTAGTCGTTTTTCAAAAAAAATTCTATGCCAAAGTCTCTCACGTACTCTGGCAAATCGATTGTAAAAAACCTAAGGACCGAAAGTCTGTCTCAGGGCCAAAAGGCTGGCCGAGCCGTGAGATAGCCTATGCCTCTAGGCTATGGCAACTCCCTCACCACCTTTTGCCCGAGGGGCAGCTTAGGCTCCGAGGAAGTTTCTTGCAAGAGATATGTTCAAAGACGAGACAGAGGGCAGAGGCTAAAAAATACAATAAAAAATGATTAAAAAGCGTATACACATAAGTACTTCAAAAAGGCCTCGATGGCCACAAGCGTTATGGTAAGTCCTAATCTATTTACATGGCCCCTTTGGCCCATGTCAAAGCTCAGGGTCACCAGCGTCGGCGGTCGGCGTAGGAGGAACCACCTCCTCTTCTAACAGCTTGGCCAACGCCGTGCCAGGGGCTTCAGCCACCTCCACCAGCTTCATGACCTCCTCCTCAGCCTTCTCATCATCCTTAGCCATGACATAACCATCGCTGACAGCCTCAAGGTTGATGCCGGCATAGTGCGAGGAGACGACGGCCAGGGCGCGCTTGACGCCCGTATGCAGCGCCCCTCGAAGCCGCTCGTGGACTCGGCTGCTCAACGTGATCAAGCGGCTACCAAGGGAGCTGCCCGACTCGACCCCTCCGACCTCCAGGGCCTCACAGGCGGTACGAGCGGTGCTCTGCAACACGTTGTGCTCCCAGATCTCGGCCTTGAGCACTGCCTGCATTGCGACAGAGGCCTCAGCTGCCCAGGTGACTTCTTCTCCAACCCTACGTCAAGATAGGTGGGATGGGATCAAGCACAAAAGAAAAACAAGCCGGACAGGGGCGCAAGCCTATGAGACTCACCCTTGGCTTTCTCCCTCTAGTTTTGGACCTCAACTCGAGAGGCCTCGGCCGCCTTGGAAGCCTCCCTCTCTAGCTCTACGTCACATCGGGGAGTTAGGGGTCGAACACAAGAAAAACAAATAAAACAAGGGGCGCGGTTCAACAGGACTCACCCTTGGCCTTTTCCTTCCAGGCCAAGGCCTCAACCCGGGAGGCCTCAGCCACCTTGAGGGCCTCCACCAGGGCACCTTTTGTCAGCAGGTGCGCGCCCTGCTCCGCCCCTAGCTGCCCGGTGATGGCCTTGGTAGAGATCTCCAATTGTTCGGCCCGGGACCTGAAGGCGTCCCGCTCATCGGCCACCTAGGTCAACTCCTCCTCTAGCTCCTTGATCCATGCCGCCAAAGGGGCAGCCTGCTCCTGAGCCATGGCCGCCTTGGCCTTCGTATCAGCACAGCGAAGGCAGAGTTCCTCCACCTCCGCGCTTCATGCCGATAGAAGCTCGTTGGCATGAGCGAGCAAGTCCTTCTACCACCGGAGCTGGTCCTAGATGTCCCTCTCCCGCCGGAGGAACATCGACTTCCCAAGGGACCGGGCCTCAAGCTCCTGGATAGGCAAAGTAGACATCAAGCACTGTGACAAAACTCAGGAAAAAGACGACACAGCACAAGGAAAGAAAGCGCGCACCTGGGCAACGCCGGGCAGATCGTCAGCCACGACGAACAACGCTGTCCGCAGCGACCGCTCCGCTAGCTGGCGGAATTGCTCGAAGGAGCCCCAGCGCCCTCCTCGGCCGTGTCCTTAAGGGCAAACAGAGGCTCCCCCTCAGGGTCTTCCTGGCTCTGCCACAAGACACGCGGGTGATCCCACCCGCAGGGCTCGGGTTGTACCCACACGAGGGCCGAGCTTCCCTCGCCAGAAGTTGGAGCTAGCTGCTCCGCGGTGCTGGCCGCCTCGACGTCTGCCACCTCCTTCCCCCGGGAAGTATCATCGGAGGATATTGAATGAACCTACACCTCCCGAGTGCTCTCCTATGATGGCAGCAGGTCTTGGACTGGGGGCAGTACCGAAGCTCGCCCCGCCTCCATCTCCGCGTCCTGGGCCGCCGGCTCCGCCGCGCCCACGCCGGCCTCCGTCACCTCGGCCTCGGTGGTCCCAAGAACTCCAGCCTCTGCCACCTCGGCGTCGGTGGCCCTGGGAGCCCCGGCCTCAGCCACCTTGGCCTCGGAGGTCCTAGAGGCCTCGGCCTCGCCCTCGGTGGCCTCAGCGATTGAAGGCGCCTCAGCTTCACCTGGCTCGAGGGCCTCGGCCTCGTGGGGCGTAGGCGCCTCCTCTCCCGCTTGCTTCGTGGCTGCCTCGGTAGCCTCTCCTTGGGTGACCGGCTCCTTTGGGTCAGCCCTGGCCGATGCCGTGCCACGCTGTATGGTGGCCTGCGCCTCCCCCACCCATCGGGCGGTGGAGCTGGTGCTCACCTTGAGCGCCTTACGTGGCGCCAAGGCGGGCGCTTCCACTTGATGCTTCCGGCTAAAGACGAAACACTTACTTGGTCAGCATACGACCAAAGAATGAGTGGAAGATGCTACAAACTCCACTGACAAAACACTTACCTCGAGCGGGGACATAATAGCTTCCGCACTGCGTCCCTCGTCCTCTGCAACGGTGGTGGCGGTGGCGGTGGCACGGCCCCCATGTCCACCAGTGCTGGCCGGCCCTCGCCGAACCCCAATGCCTCCTCGGCCCTCTACGGAGATGGTTGGGCCACCCCCGCCGTCGCCCGCTCCACCTCTGCCGTCGAGCCCATTGGGCTGACGGTGCGCTTCCCCAATGCCTGCTCCTCGGGCGTGTCGGCCTCGGCCCCGGGGCGGGCGATCGCCAGCCCCGAGGCGTCCTCTCCTCGTCCTCCTAGAAACGCTGGGCCACTCGTTGATGCCCCAGGCGTAGTCCCCCTAATGTCAGGGAGATGGTCCAGAGGACCCCCCCACCTCGCTCTCATCGTCGTCGCTCGAAGAATCCATCGACGACGGTGACGGAGACGGCTCCACCGGAAGACCGTCGTGCCTCTACTGCCGGTGACGTTTCTCTAGCTCGTCGCGCTCGAGGCTCTTCCTCTTGTGTCTTGCCTCCTCAGTGTCCTTCCGCTCCTTGTACGCCTCGGCATGCGCCCTGTTTGCCGCCAGCCGCTCTATGTCCTCGGGAATGGGTGGCGGGGAGGCCCGCACATCCTTCATCCCCTGCAGGAATGGCAAACACAAATAAGGGAACACATTGAAAATGTAAGGAGCGAGGAGGCCTCGGGGGCTGCAGTGGCGCATGACTTACCAGAGAGATGTACCCCCACGATGGGCGCATCGAGAACGGGGTCAGCACACTGCCCCTCTGCCGCCCCTCCACCGTCTCTCTCACCCGACGTAGAACCTCCTTGTCGGAAAGGGTGACGGCGGACAACCGGATGCCATCGATCAGCTCACCCAGCATCATCTCGAACAGGCGTTGCCACCGAGCCATCAGCGACAGCACCCTCCGGTGGTGGAACACTGCCACGACCATGGCCACCGTAAGGCTATAGCTGCGCAGCCTTTCCAACACCTTTAGGAGCGGCTACAGCTTGGGCTGATCAACCACTAGGACGCCGTACCTCCACCTCTCCGGCTAGCTCTCCACAACCCGCCCGGTATAGGGGGGAAGCCCGCCGTCATCGTTGCGGAGGTAGAACCAGCTATTGTACCAACGGTGGTTGGACGACGCAAGCTGGGCTAGGATGTAGAAGGGCTACCTATCTTGGTAGACTTGGAGAGTGCAGCCGCCGGCCCTCAACGCCTTCCACGTGCCCGTCATGCCCGTCTGCTTGGTATTCAGCCCCGCCCGAAAGAAGTGGAGCCACAGCTCCCAGTGGGGGGCGATGCCCAGGTACCCCTCGTAGATGGCGATGAAGATGGCCGCCTGCGTGATGGAGTTGGGGTTGAAGTTGTGGAGCTCCACACCATAGTAATGCGGGAGCGCCCGCATGAACCGGTCCACCAGCAGGCTGAGACCACGCTCGTGGTAGGCCATGAAGCTCACGATGTAGCCATCACGTGGCCTCGGCTCCAGCTCGCCCATCGGAGCAATCCACTCCGGTCTGTTGGGGTCGGTAACCAGGCGGAGGATGCCGCCGTCGATGAGCGACTGCAGCGTCGCCGCGGACACGTCGGATGGACCCCAAGGATCCACCTGGACGACAACAGCGCCATCAGCCATGGGTGCGGTGGAGAATGCGGCTATGACGGTAAGGCGAGCTCTCGCTATCCCTCTCTCTCTCTCCTTTCCTCCCCCTTCTCCCTTCTTCTCCCCGGCGCTCTCTGTTCTTAGCAACTACTCGAGGGCAGAAAGGGCAAACGCAGGTAGGCAAGGTAAGGAGGGGCGGGGCGAGGCTCGTCACGTATTTATGAGGGAGGGAAGGGGGTGAAATGGATGAGCGATGAAACAGGGGAAGTTTCCCTCAGATCTAGCGTAGTTAATCATGATCTGACTAAACCGCCCACGTGTCCACCTCTTCCTTATTAATCGTGCGCACGGTAATGTCCCATCCGTAGATGTCGCGTCGCATCCGACCACAGCAATGGAAAGCACCATTCTGTCTCCCCGAGGAACCACCTCAAAAGGTGCACCCGCTGTTGTCAGCCAATAGGAGGGGAATATCCCCCACTCGATTCCTTTCAGACTAAGGAACTAGGCACCGAGCCTGTTACGGTCCAGGGGTTCGAAGGCTGGGCTCCCAAGGGTCTCAACAGCCACCCTAGGACAAACAGAGTCAGGGATGACTATGGGCGAGCCCATACATGGCCAAGGCCCAAGCAAGCAATTGCTTGGGATGCCCTAAGTCGTGTCCGAGACCAACAGGAAGGTCTCTGAATGAGATCCCACCGTAGGGAGGCACCGAGCCCCCGGGGCCAATCGAATGGCCCTAGGACCCACTAGAGAAGCCCTCTTGTACTTTTGGAGTGCGTCTCTTGACCATTTGCCGACCCCTATCGAATGGGGCATGGGCCTCCACTTGGACTTACCCAATAACAGCTCACCAGAGGTGGCACTACTCGCGCCCACTGAGGGTAGCCTGGCATACTCCACCCCTCCTTCCGAACGAAAAGGATGCGCGAGGGCCACACAAAAAAGACAGGGAAACTCCTGATTGCCCTCTTGCTCCGCGTAGAGGCTTGAGGGCTCTTCTTGCATACACGCCATGGCCCAGCAACCCGAACTCACACTCAGGGGCTCGGCAAAATGTGATAAAGGGCACCGAGCCCGTTATGGTCCAGGGGTTCGAAGGCTGGGCCCCCGAGGGTCTCGACAGCCGCCCTAGGACAAACAGAGTCAAGGATGACTATGGGCGAGCCCGTACATGGCTGAGGCCCAAGCAAACAATTTCTTGGGATGCCCTAAGTCATGTCTGAGACCAACAGGGAGGTCTCTGAATGGGATCCCACTGTAGGGAGGCACCGAGCCCTTGGGGCCAATCGAACGGCCCTGGGACCCACTAGAGAAGCCCTCTGGTACTTTTGGAGTCGTCTCTGGACCACTTGCTGACCCCTATCGAATGGGGCATGGGCCTCCACTTGGACTTACCTGATAACAGCTCACCGGAGATGTCACTGCTCGCACCCACCGAGGGTAGCCTGGCATACTCCACCCCTCCTTCTGAACGAAAAGGATGCGCGAGGACCACACAAAAAAGATAGGGAAACTCTTGATCGTCCTCTTGCTTTGAGCAGAGGCTCGGGGGCTCTTCCTGCAACCAAGCCGAGGCTCTACGACCCAAACTCACACTCAGGGGCTCGGCAAACGCGATAAAACCCCTCGCTCAACATGAGAAAAGCCCCTAGAGGAATAAATCCACTCCTCTAGGGCCTCGGGGGCTACACCCGGTGGGTGCACTCGCGCGCACCCACCAAACCTCGAGTACGACACACCATCCCGCCAGGAGCTGCAACAAGCCAAGTCTCGTCAAAACCTTAGGAAGAGCGCTCACACTCTCCCCAAGGCTCGGGGGCTACTGTCGGGTACCATAATAAGGGGTCCCCAATGCAAGAACTGAAAAAATCACTTAGACCTTATAAAAATCGAAGCTAAGAGACAGTCACCAGAAACCCCTACCTTATCCGAGGCTCGGCTGGACTGCCCGGCCCACCTCGAACAATATCCGGGCTCACCCGAAGCAGGCTCGGCCCAAAATGAAACTGTAAGGCCTCGGACGAGGTACCGATTCTCCACCTCGCCCAAGGCCCCGCCCATAAGGCCTCGGACGAGGTACCGATTCTCTACCTCGCTCGAGGCCCCGCACGTAAGGCCTTGGACGAGGTACCGATTCTCGGCCTCGCCCGAGGCCCCACACATAAGGCCTTAGACGAGGTACCGATTCTCCGCCTCGCCCGAGGCCTCGCCCGTAAGGCCTCGAACGAGGTACCGATTCTCCGCCTCGCTCGAGGCCCCGCACGTAAGGCCTCGAATGAGGTACCGATTCTCCGCCTCGCTCGAGGCCCCGCACATAAGGCCTTGGATGAGGTACCGATTCTCTGACTTGCTTGAGGCCAGCTCGGCATCAACCCCGTCACCTCCGCCCTAACCGACTTCTCTGATAGGACATCATGTCCAACTAACGCATTCAACCACTCCCGTGATGTCAGCCGAACGATGGCTCGATACAGCGGAGTGGCCGACAAGGCGTGAGTCACATCGACACCATGCCATTCGGGACAGGACGGGGCAGGGGTTACCGGCCGCTGTACTCGGCACTGTGCCCACGACTGACACCCGTGCTACATTGTGCTGCCTAACCCCTACTCCAAGGACAGCACGGCATGGGGAGTCATGTTCAGGTCCTTGTAGCCTCAAAATCGATGTACAAAGACCAACTGCTCCCTCCGACCCTCGGCTATCTGCTTCGGGGTCCCTGTAGCCTCGGGACTCGCACCCGTCGATCCCACCACAATGGTTTAGCCTCTGCACCGACTAGGCCTCGGCTCTCTGCATTGTCGACATACAGCAACCGACACATCGTCTGCAGTACGCACCATACCCTACGCCAAGCCGTCGGAGCTCCCATGTCACACAGAATTAGGCATGACCGGCGCGTCGCTCCAGTGCACCGAGGACAAGGCCGCTCCACCGACCATGCCGCCATAGTGACAAGCTACAGGGCCCGGACATGCCGCCTCTGCTCACAAAACGCCACGTAGCAAACCCATGTACTGCCCCCATGCCTCCCTTCGACTATAAAAGGTAGTGACTAGGGCCGCTTCTAGGAAGACGAACACGGGCACAGACACACGGACACATGTGCAAGCAACGCACAACGCTCTGTAACACACACACTCTCCCTCATTGCAAGAGATCAACATCTCTCGCAACCCACGCCACTCCCCGCAGATACCTAGGACTAGCTCCCTCTCTCGCCCAGCTTGTAAGCCCCTACTACAAGCACCTCGGTGCAAGGAATACAAGATTGCTCTCTTAGACTGGATGTAGGGCACCTATTGCCTGAACCAGTATGAACCTTGTGTCTCTTTGCATCGCCATCCGGGATTAGGGGCACGCAGTACACTTTCACTAGTCGGTTGAGGATCCGCCAGACCCAAAACACCAACACTTCCTAGCGAGAGAAACTCATCCTTGACCTTCATGAGGCTAGCCCAAAACTAAGAATCTCTAGCCATGTATTGAACCTGTGTCAAAGTTTTGTCCCTTATATATTTATTCCTAAGTATCCGTTGACAGACCCATCTCCGTTAATCAACTTGAAAAGCCATTTACTTAGGAGACACTTGTTGTGGTCATCTAAATTTAAAACTCCCAACCCTCCTTAGTCTTTTGGAGTACAAACTACTTCCCATCTAGTCAACCTATATTTTTTCTTGTGATCGTCACTCTGCCAGAAAAACCATGATCTGAAGTAATCCAGCTTCTTTAGAACCCCTCTAGGTATTTCAAAAAAGGAAAACATGAGCATGGGAGACTACTCAAAATAGAATTAATCAAAACCAGCCCCCCTCCCACTGACAACAACTTACTTCTCCAACAGTTCAACCTTTTTTGAAATCTTTCTTCGACCTGTTTCTAATCCTTATTCATGAGTTTTCTATGGTGCATAGGAATTCCTAGATATCGAAAGGGATACGACCCATATCACACCCAAAAGTTTGTATATATTCAGTTTGTCTAGCTCTAGCTACTCCGTTACAAAATATCTCACTTTTATGGAAATTGATCTTGAGTCCTGATAACTGTTCAAAAGCACAAAGTAAAAGCTTCATGTTTTTGGCCCTCTCTAGATCATTGTCCATAAAGATGACAATGTTGTCTGCATACTGAAGGATCGAGAGTCCCTCATCTACCAAATGTGGAACAACCCCTTGGATTTGTCTCGTCTCTTTAGCTCATGAAATAAGGACGGCCAACGTATCAACCACTATATTAAACAGAATAAGAGATAATGGATCCCTCTGCCGCACTCCTTTCCTAGTTTGAAAGAAATGTCATATATTAGCATTGACCTTTACTGCAACACTCCCTCTAGTCATGACTTTTGAAATCCATTCACACCAAGTTTGTGAGAATCCTTTGATTCTGAGAACCTATTGCACAAAAGGCCACTTTAATTTGTCGTATGCCTTTTCAAAGTCTAGTTTTAGTATCACTCCGTGCTGCTTTTTTCTATGCAGTTCATGAATTGTTTCATGCAAAATAACAACTCCCTCCATGATATAGCGACCCGGGATAAAGGTTGTATGTGCACCTTTATCAATTTGTCTACTGTAACACCCCGGGTGTTTAAATATTAAAAACAGGACATGTCATCATATGCATTGCAAGGCATTGGCCATATTGCAAACTTTGATATGCATTCACTAAAACAAGTTTACATTTATGTTATGAGTGTTGAATTGAATTGTTTGAATCAAGTTCAAAATTTGGTTTGGATTTGGAATTTTCGAGAAAACCCTAATTTTCAGTATTTAAATTCTACCCTGAAAACTCATTTCAAAATCTAAATATATTTTGGGGTTGAGCCTTAAAGCAAAAGTGTAGAGCTTGTCAAGTTATACAAAGTTTGTTTTTGGAGTTTTTAAAGTTGTTATGAAAAATTTGAAGTAATTCGAAAAGGCGTAATTCGTTAAATATTCCCTATTTGAATTCAAAAGTTCATTTCAAAATGTAGACCGAATTAGGGGTTGGTTATAAAAGCAAAGTTGTAGAACTTTTGATTTTGAATAACTTTTATTTTTGGAGATTTTTGAGTTGTTATACAAATTTAGGAGTAATTTGAATTTGAAAACGAATGGCAATTCTATAATTACTGTGAACAGTGTTCACCGCCTAAGCTACATTGCCGGCGACCTTCGGTTCGCTTCCAGGCGCGCGCGTGGACGTCCTCGGCTTCACGCTAGTGCGGAGAAGTCTCCTGTGTGGCTTCCTTGCGCTTCTGAGCCGCTCTATTTAGCCTTGGCCGTCGTTGTTTGCCCCCGCTCCCTTGCTTTGTTTTTCCAGTCGCCGACGCCATAGCTCCGGCGAGCTCGCATCGCCTCCCCAGCGCCGTTGCCGTCTCAGTAAAGGCCGTCCCAGCTCCGTCTCTTCCTTGCGAATCCAGCTAGCTAACCTTGGTCGCCTGAAATTGCCAAGAATCCGCTGTCCATGTCTTTCTTCCTCGCGGCCGGCAACCTCACCGCCGCGGGCGTGTCATCGTGGCCAGAGCCCTCCGGTGAGCCATTGCCTGTGATCAGTGTACCTACGGCTTCGTCTTGATGCTATGGTACTTAATCCATTGTTGTTTGGTCATTTTGCCCACTGCAGTCACCGGTTCACCGCCGTCAACGATCTCTGCTTCGCCGTGACCACCGTGAACGTCGACCCGCCTCTCTGTTGTTCCTCCGGCTTGTCCATCGCCTTCAACGTGATCGGGGTGAGCTCCTGGTTCTTCCTGTGCCTTTTGTTTCACCATTTTCGGTTTCGTTTCGCCGGCATAGCGCCACTGAGCCGCCGTGTCCGCCATGGCCGGTGCCATGCTCATCTTGTGCCGCAATCGATGCAACTAAGGACGTTAGTTGATGCGCATAGTCGTGGGGAGCATGTTGGTGTAGTTGCCTTCGCCGTTGGTCTCACCGGCGGCGAGTTATCGGCGGTCAACACATCGTCGTCGTGGTCAAACGCGGGAGGTTGAAGATGACAAGTGGGACCCGGATGTCAGTGACTGTGTAGTTCAAAATGGATTTTTCTATTTTCAGAATTGAATAAATAGTATCTATTTTTGTTATTTTTGTGTAGAGTTATTTAAAGCTCTAAAAATTATGAAAATTTTTGTGTGACCTCTCTGTGATGTATATTATTTAAGAAAAATATGAAATGTTATTTTTCAGCACTTTTTGAATGTGATGAAAATTGCTCAATTTATTAATAAATGGATTTCCATGATTTTTCTAGGCTTATTTAATTGTCCAAAAATTATGAAATTTGTTTTTGCACTTACTTATGTTGTGATAAACATTTACAAAAATTTTGAGGTCAATTGGAACAAGTTGATTTATTTCATAATTATTAATTAAATAATTAATTCATAAAAGCAAATAGTAACCTTCAGTGATTTAGGTTTTGTTTGAATTTTTGATTGAGTGATATCCTTGGGTCATTAGTTGATAATGATCCTTGACAATTGAATTAGGTGTTACGAAAAGGTTTAGTTAGTTTGACTTGTAACTGTACCGCGAAGGAAAGTTGTATTCCAGTTGTTAACTTTTGCATCCATCATCGAGCATCATGTTTCGTATTCCACATCATGTTAAACATGGCATTGTTACTACATGTAGTGAACGAAGGTGAACACGTGGTAGTTAATCAAGTTGCGGAGGAGGTTAATCTGTCTGTTGAGGTCGGATCGAATACTTGTGGAACGTTGCTGGAACCGGACTTTTCCGTCAACAAAGGCAAGCCCCGGATGCATACAACCCTACCTTGTGTTTTACAAATTAATTTCGCTTTTGCTTTTCTATACTGCATTAAGTGATTAAGAGTTAAGTAAAAGCCTAATTGGTGCATTACCAACATTGTTTTTCCGTATCTACCTTGTTACCAGTTTTACGTCGTAAATATCTAGTTGTGCTTAGCCATGCTTAGACAGATCAAAATTGGGTGATTACCTGTCACCTGCAGATTTTAAATGGATCTTTGGTTACTTATGTGATCATGAAATATGAGCATGTGGAGTAATAAATCTAGACCGGGTGGACTCGGTGTGTGTGAGCCACAAGACATGGAGGTCTTGTGAGCGGGTACTTTCCGCCTGTGTCGGTTAAGGTCCGTCCGTTGTTGGACTGTGTGCGGTGAGAATTTGTAGTACTAACCACATACTCCGGTAAGCCTTAACTTGTCTATTCTATTACGAGAATGGCTACTCGCGCACTGGGAGTGGAGAGATGGCGGGAATAGCGTGTACCCACGTGGCAATGGGCTGAATTGGTGGAGTACTGTATTCTCGGGTGGCGCGGACCCGTTCTTGTTTTAGAGGATCCAAGAATAGGTTGGTATATGTAGGTCGGGTACCTGCATATGTCGTGTGGTCTAGAATCCCCAGCTAGGTCTTTAATCGGTTCAAATCGTCGTTGCTCCTCGGTTATGGAGACTCACTTCTCTGTTCATCATCGTAAATGATAACTGAAACTTGAGGTTGGTTTGAGAAAGTGTTGTGTACGAAGTTTCATGATCTCACTATGGATCGTGTCATCTTTGTATATAAATTTATGAAGTTTTAAATGTCAAAATAAAGAATTTTGTTAAAGAGCTTTTACGCAAAAGAACTTTCGTTATTGCTAAAGCCATACCTTGAAACCCTGAACCTGCATTCTTGAGTTTATAAGTTCTTATCTCGGTTAAGTCTTGTTGAGTACTTTTGTACTTAGGGTTCGTTGACCCTTATTGCAGGTGAGCCTCATGAGCAGATCTGTTTTGGATCATGCTACATGACTATTATTCGATCTGATGATGAGAAGTAAATGTGTGGCCCTTGGGCAGGGCAGTTCTATTATGTGTTTTGTATTATGTATAATGCCACTCCACTACTACGTTTTGTAATATTAACTGAACTTAGTTGTATGGTTTGAAACAAATGGTTTGTAAACTATGCTATTGTAAGTCTTCCGCTGTTTTTACTCTGATGTATATATATTTGAATAAATGTTGTAATATCGCAATGACTCTGTAATGTGATCCTGCTCGGAAATCGTGGATGATTCGGGGTTCCCCGAGGATACCCGACAGACTTCTTAAGTTACCAGGAACATGTGCATGGATGTCAAAGGTCATTGAACAATAACAAGTGCATGTGGGTCCTATAATTTAGGAGGTTCTACCACATCTATCACCTTCAAAATTCTATTATTTAGCGCCTTCATAAAAATCTTAAAGCTCACATTTAATAAACATATGGGTCTGTACAGTTGTATCCGGGCCACATCAGCAACCTTCGGTAGTAACATGACTCCGAAATTAAGGCTATGAATCGACAGTCTCCCCGCATGGAATTCATAAAAAAGGCTCATTAAATCCAGCATCAGAATCTCCCAAAAATTTGGTAAAATTCAGTAGGAAAACCATCCGGACCAGCTGCCTTGTTATGTTCCATATCGAAGACAGCCATTTGAACCTCCTCCTCACTGAATGGAGCCATCAATACCTCATTCTCCTCCTCCGATACCTGAGGTATATCATACCTCAAATTTGCGTCCATTGAGAAATTTTTTTGAGTATGAGGTCTAAACAATCCTTTATAGTAATCAGTAATATAATTTTTCAAATTATCATCCCCAACAATAGTTCCTTTTTCCTGTTCTAATTGTACAATTTTTGCTTTCCTGTGTCGGCCATTTGCCACCATATGGAAGTACTTAGTATTATCATTGCCTTGTAATAACTTTGTTGCTTTAGATCGCTGGAACCAGTAAATTTCCTCCTCTCTCAGCAACTTAGTTAATTGCCCTTTGAGATGATGTCTAAGCTCTACTTCTTAAGATAACAACAAAATTGTCTCTGCCTTTCTATCCAACACATCTATCTTAGCTAGCAAATTAGATTTATCTCTTCTATTTTGAGAAACCAAATTCCTAGCTCAACCTCTAAGAAAACGTCATAGCCTTCTAATTTTGTTTTGCCACTATTCTAATGGGGACCGACCCCTATTCTCATATTCCCGAACCCCCTTAACTAGATAAAAAAACCATCCCTTGTTAGCCATTCTAGCTCGAATTTAAAATTCCTAGCATTGCCTCAGTGAGATGGTGTGCCAGCATCTAGTAACAAAGGTGTGTGATCTGAGATCTCTCGTGTCAAAGCCTGGACAGAGGCTAGCGGAAATTTTTGCTCCCAGTTTGTTGTCACCAAATATAGTCCAACTTTTCAAATGTTGGAACCTCCGCAGAGTTAGCCCAAGTGTATTTCCTTCCCATTATCTCCAATTCTCTTAAGTTCAAGGTTTCAATAATAGCGTTAAACAAAAGTGGCCATCTCTTATTGTATCTCGATTTTTTTCTGACGGGTTTATGATGATATTGAAATCTCCCCCTACTAAGAAGGGTAGATTCCCACAATTAGCACATGCTCGTACTAACTCAGATAAAAAATATTCTTTATATTCATCTTGTGCCACATCATAATCAGACAAAAGAGCCCACCGAAAACCATCTAGTTTATTTTTAAGGATAAACTTGATATGAAATTCACCATCCTCAATACTTTCTACTTCAAAAAAAATCTTAATTTATCCCCATTAGCATTCCCAGAGGGCATCACCAATGCCACACAAAATGAGCCGCCCACAAAAAATTTCTAGACACTGAGTTGAGAAACTATTTTTGTTGGTTTCTGATAAAGCTATAAAATCAAGTTTATTATCTACTGCCACATCGTGTAAGAATGTATGCTTAGCTAAGTCACGCAGTCCTCTGCAATTCCAGAATACACCATTCATTAGAATAAGAGTTTTGTTTTTTTCCTCAAGACTGTATTCTTATTGAGAAATTTCAATTTCTTTTTACTCTTTGCCACCTTGATGGTCACATTAACCAGTACGCCATAAAGGTCTGCATTACTATCGTCCATCACCTCCTCCGTTAAGTCACCACAGAGTCGACAAATAGTGGAGGTGTCGGGATCGATCTCATCCTCCTCAAAGTCACATTCATTCTCAAGTTTGTTGACAGTCTTAGGTGCTTTCAATCTTTCTGCTTCAACATCTTTGATTAAAGAAATAGACCAAAGAATTAGATTATCAATGCTCCCCAATCAATGCTCCCCAAACTAATGCCCACTCCCCCTAGGTTCTCCTCAATATGAACATTAGAAAAAAAACAAAAGGAATGAACATCTAGATTACCTTGGGGTTCCTCGAGGTTCTTGACAGCAACTCTTCTTTCTGACCTATTGAACGAGTCCACATCCGCCACATCCACATTCCGCTTACTACGCCGCACTGGAGTGAGCTCTCCATTAGACAAAACCGCCATCTTCATCACACTCCCCTGATCATTTTTTTGTTTCACCATTTGCCGCTATTCCTGCCTCCAACATTGCATCAGGGTCACCATGGTGGTGTGCATCACCTTCTGTTGGCCCATCAAAATGCCCAAGTGAAACTTCCATCTGTTCCTCATTCATCATTCTAGACGGCTGCTTGAGAGGAGTAAACTTCGTCTCCCGAGCTGCAGTTCCAGTAGCCAGCATAGTCGGCTGGCCCAAGTTATGCACCTTCTTTGAATTTGCACTGTAGCCTGTGTATCCTATCCCTTCGCGCCTTGTTCAGTACCCGACAACGTTTCTATGGGTCGCTGCGTTGTTCCCATTGTTGCACTTGCCAAAGCCTCTGATTTCTCCGCACGAGAGGATTGTGTAATTTTCTGTGTCATAGAAAATGCGTTCACCAATTTCCCACTTGGCCTAGACGACAAACATGCCAGTGCCGAAGCTGCAAGTGTTGCCGCGTTTCTCACCTCCACCGAGTTCCCTTTCTGAACCCCTAAAAAGGTATAAGCTGCATCACTAAGGTCATTTAACTCGTCTAGCAGATCATCATTTGGAAGATCTTCCATCATTTGTGCCTCATGACTTTCCTTTCTGGCCTCATGACTAGCTTCTATGTTTTTAATATTGGCATCCGATGGAAAAGAATCTCTGGTATTTTCTGCCTGTGCTTGAGATATTCATTCGGTTTAAGGCACATTCATCTTTGGAAGGAAAAAACCCTTCTCGGTGTCCTTTGCTGTTCCAAAACCATGATCTTTAATCCCCTCATTTTGAGTGTTCATTCTGCTCCACAGTCCAATATTTGGTTAAAATGGTTCAACCTCAAAAATCAATTGGAAGTATCTGTTGTTGATGATAACATCCAATTTTGTCGGGATTGCATCAGGCTCCAATATACCGCCACTGCCAACCGCCCAAAATTGCTAGCTCTTGCGGTAACCATGTCCACCTCCTGAGTGACACCAAAGAGAGTTCCTAGTGCCCACAAAATGACATATTCCCTCAAAATCGATGGTAGATTCGTGGCCCGCATCCAAACCACTGGCAAGACATGTCCAAAATATTCCTCTTCTTCCTTAAATTCTTCAAATTTGAGAGTCACCCCTTCCTTCATCTCTGCGTTAAACCTTGTCATCTTAGTAAGGTCAGCTTTCGTAGGGAAAAGAACCTTAAACTCAAAACCATTGTGGTGTTTCACTTCCCATGCAAAAGTATCAGAGACCAAAACCCTCAAATATGCCACGACTTCCTCCTCTGTCAAGTTCTTGCCGATAGTAGAGACTAAAGCCAATCTAGAGTCTTTCTTAGCTGGCTGAATAGGTGCATGAGGAATGTAAAAACTTGCAAGTGGATTAGCAGCCTGACCAACCAATTGTACTATAGGTTTGGGCTGTTTGAGAATGGGACAACGAATCATAGCATGATCAGTACTCTTACAAATTTTACAGTAGACCACCGCTGTGCATTCGAACATCAAGTGTCCCTTGACTCCACATCGCCTACACATCTTGGTAGTAGCTATCCTTTGCACATCCATAGCACCAGTACTAGCCTTAATTATCTCCAAGTTCTCAGCCTGCACTTCCGATGTCCCAGCAGCCGAAGAGGAACCCTACAAAACTTGAGACGCCGACTGTCGTACCAAGTCCTTGTTCATGCTGTGCTCAGTCAACACTATTTCTTTCTCATTAATCTGTAGACGTTCCCCTCCTCCTTGTTGCTGTCCCTTGGCAGCCAGTTGCTTCTGTTCTGTCCCCACCCCTGGTTGCACTGACAGTGGCTGATGCACCGGTCCAGAGGTCATCTGCGGAAGTTGAGGTGCAAACTGTTGCTGGCTCGCTGACTAATTCAACAAATGTGGAGGTGTTGGTGCTTGGCGTTATGGTTGAGCTTGTGATGGCACCCTCTGAAATCGCTGCGGCATATGACGTTGGTAATTCTGGCCTTACCGAAATCCATCGTTCCAGCCATGGTTCCCATTGCCATTGTGCCGACCACCTCGTCCCCGTTCATAGTCCTAGCCCGGACCATAATTAGGCAGATGGGACCCGAGGTTAGGGTTGAAGCGAGAGCCGTTGAAGAACGCGCTGTCATCGTTGTTGTTGTAGTCGTACCCGCCGCCGTGGCCATGTCGACCACCACATGCACCTCCACCACCACCTGTGCGACCACCGCCACGATCGGCTCTGAATCCCCATCCTCCAACATTGCCACCATTGCCGCTACCATTGTCCCCCGCTCCTGCTGCGCCCGCCGTCGCCATGCCTGAAAGCACCACGTGAATATATGAGGGAAAAACTAGAGAGGGAGTGGTGGCTAGGGTTCTAGAGTTGATTGTGTCAAGGTCGTATTTCCCCAGCAGGAAACGCGGGGCCAATTTGCCACAATGACAGGTCCTACGTCCCAGCCCAATTGACACACGAGGCCCACATTGGTCCACATCCCGAGGCCCACCCGACCCAGCGAGATTGCCGGACAGAGACGGGGCCGGTCTCCTTGCCATGCGGTGAAATCGGATCACACGGAGTTTGAAATCGAACACGATCACCGACGGTCCCCAACGCCGGCGTCGGTGAGTGAAGCCGCTACAAGGTCTACAAGAGAGTGCCCCGGATGGCTGACCGTCGGCCACGCCCAGCCCTAACCGCACAGTCACCAAGTGTCATCGTCGGCGATACCCTTGGTTGCGGTAGTTTCCCGGAGCATGGCTTCACCGCCGTCCGCCGCACATCCGTCAGTGCTTTCAAGATCTTCTGAACCATTACAGCCTTTGTGTTCATGGAACCCGGGGTAAGAGGTTCCTCTACTTGCCGGCGAACCGACGAGTCTTGTAGCGCCATCTCTGCCTCATACAAATGTGCCCTAGAGAAGCCATGGACTGCTGCATGGCGAACCAGATCCGGCGTTAATGGTGATTGGGACGTGACCTCCTCATCGGAGTCATCATCGTCTGCCAGAGCCCAGAACTTAGACCTTGTTCCCAAGGGACGGAGGTCCGTTGCAGGGTCGGATGTCATCCAACGACTACAACCACCGATGAACTTCCATTCGCCGTTCTCATCCTCCATCTCAGTTTCCTCTTCCAAGTTGCTAGAATAACTTACCTTCGTGTCGCTTAGCCGATCCGTTGATCTACAATGTGAGACCGACGGAGAGCGCTACCACCGAGGGGCGGTCTCCGTCGCCCTCTCTCACTCGTAGCATTGATCCTTCCTCCACCGCCTGGCTAGCGGTGCCATTGTCACCTTGCCACCCACTGCTCCTGCACTCGCATCCGCCCAAGCTGCAAGAACTCACCCTAGTGGCTCAGTTTGTGGTGGATCTAGATTGGAGCTGACGGAAGGGGATGATGCATCGATAGATCAAACGAGTAGCTATCAATCACAGATGTGGAGTCGATTTGGGGATGAATCTGGATTCAGGGTGAGTGGGGATCTCATTGGACAGGAAGGAGGGGGACAGAGAGCTGAATTTTTTACTTTTTAGCCTTTTTTATGTTTTTCACAAATACGCCCCTAGAGGAAAGATTTTAGAATCTGGACCCTTAGCTCGGCACCAACGATGCTGGCACCGAGATAACACATCTCGGCGCCATCGTTGCTGGTGCCAAGATCTTGGGCTCGACACTGACATGGCGCTGATTTGGCAGGCAGCTCGACGCCATAGACGCTGACACCGAGCTTGGCACCATAGACACTGGCGCCGAGCTCGGTGCCGTAGACGCTGGCGCCGAGGTACAGCCCCAACCGTCGAGGAATAAATCGGGATGGAGAAGTGACGAGCAATAGCAAGCAATAAAGACACAACAATATTACTGTGAGTGGGTTTAGGGGGCCATGAATGGGCTTTTATTCCAGTGATGACTGTGGAGCCACATGCAGCTGGAGGTAGCACTACAGTCTACTCCGCATTGCGCTACTGCATCACTGCAGAACCAGGACGATCGCGGTCATGTCGTGGCCCCCACCACGCCACTGTTTCCTCATCGGGCAAGGAGCCACTAGAGTTTTCTGTGTGTCGCGTCGTTTACGTGCTGCTATGTCGTTACAAACTGGAAAGGCACCTGCCATCGCGTCAACTATGGGTCTGCAATAATTCCATTATAAAAAAAACTCCCTGCAGGCTCTGTGAGTCAACTCTGCAATCGAAAGCATAGATGGGATGACATTGCTTCTACAGTAGTATAGATGGTGCTGGGGTGGGCTGCTCTTGGGGTACTAGGAAAAAGTACTAGTCAATAGTCATAGAAACAAACTTCTTACAAATATCTTTAAAATGCTAATTAGTATATCCACAAAAATGATTATAAATTAATCATAGACATGTCTTAAGAAGTGGACTAACAGCTCCTTATAAACCATATAATACATCATTGGTCATATTAATTAAAGGTAAAATAATTATCCATACTGAACTTAATGTTGTTTAGCTATATTAAAATTATCAAAATAAAATCTTTATATACTACTAGTAGTGTTAATCTTAATATTATCAGTCATTTGCTACGAAGAGAACTTTTAGATATAGTTTCAACAATAATGTGTTTATGATGTTATAGTTTATGGCCATTAGTCTTAGGTGCATGTAAACGAGGTATCATGGTTGAGCGAGTAAGAAAGAATTTTTCATACTTCGTTGATATTAGGTGCACATTAGATAGAGATCAATATACGGAGAAGAAATAACCTTGACTAATTTTATATAAAGATATTAATATTTATGATACAATTAATATTATTATATATTTTTGACTGTTTATGCGTGGAAGCAAAGAATTTAATTAATTTAACTAAAAGTCGATTTTCTCCTTTTCACAGATCTTCATCTGCCTAGCGATAAATGCGAAGTACTCCCCCCACAGGCCCACACTGGGTAAGTGCCGTGTTGCAGGTCCATTTTTTTTGGCGTTGCTTGCGGTGGGCGGAGGAGGCAGTGTAAGGTCTGTCCGCCTACCCACGAGTAAGTTGACCGACTAGGCTACAGTACATCTTTATCGTGGCTTCATAGCCCATTTGTTCAACATCTTTATCGGACAAGTACTACTATCGTATCCACGTCGGCCCTGTTCGCCTGTTAGTTCAGCGGTATTTTTCAGAAACCGAACAGTATTTTTTTCTCACAATAGATCAGTATAAGCATAAGCCAAATTTCTGCGAAACGAACATGGCGGGCCTTTTGTTGCCTGCTGCCTAGAGTTACATGGGCTTTTTACTTGTCAATGCTGGTAGCCTGGTACTCTAGCGGAAGAGTACTGCTCCTTTAAAAACGGAGTATAAACCTCTAAATTAAAACTTTTTTTTTGAAATGAAACCTAATTTAAAACTACAATCAAGTTTGTTTGGACGGAGCTCCCTAAACACAGGCTTAATTGTCAGATCATAGCCAACAATGGAAGCACGTCGTGCCATACCCACCCTATGCGTTGCTACTAGTAGTCCGGTGCAAAGATCTGCAACGACAGGGCTAGGATGGGACAACGCTATGGCCTCGGCAGTAAGTAGATGATGAAAACAGTGAAATACATGGTGCATTGGGCCTCTTGTACGACCATAGCGTTGTCCCATCAGGGCCGTACAAGGCACGCTATGGCCTCGGCAGTAAGTAGATGATGAAAACAGTGAAATACGTGGTGCATTGGGCCTCTTGTACGGCCATAGCGTTGTCCCATCAGGGTCGTATAGGGCGCCACGACCATAGCGTTGTCCCATCAGGGCCTCTCGTACAGGGCACCAAGCTTGGTGCCAGCGTCTACAACGCCGAGCTGCCTGCCAAATCAGCACCACGTCAGCGTCGAGCCCAAGATCTTAGAGCTAGGGACGCTGGCGCCAAGATGTGTTAGCTCGGCGCCAGCATCGATGGCGCCGAGCTAAGGGTCCAGATTCTGAAATTTTCCTCTAGGGGCGTATTTGTGAAAAACTTTAAAAAATGTCTAAAAAGTAAAAAAAAATCAGGGGAGAGAGGAGGGTAGGTGCAGGCAGTTCGCGCATGAAAGATGCTTGATGCAGTCGAGGAAGTAGCAGCTAGCACGTTGCTGCTTGCATTTTCTGGGCCTTCGGGAGTTGCTGCTGGGCCGGATGGCAATAAGCCACATCTGTCTATGAGCTACTTTGATCAGTGCAATGCTGGCAGCAGTGTACAATCTTAGGTCTATGTCCTTCTCATCAGGGGAAAACGAGGAACTTAGCTCTACAATGCTATATATATATACACACACCCACACTATGTAAAAAACGATTTTTAGCAACGGTTCGATTTTTTGTAGGGGCGGCTGGTGATGGAGCCGCCCCTACAGTGGCGTGCTTGGGTGCCCAGACGCCAGCCGCCTTTACAAATGGAACATCAGGGGCGGCTGGTGTTACGAGCCGCCCCTACAAATGGGTCTGATTTGTAGGGCGGCTCAATCACCAGCCGCCCATGGAAATTCTATTTGTAGGGGTGGCTGGTGATTGAGCCGCCCCTACAAATGGCCCCGTATTTATAGCTCCGATTTGTAGGGGCGGCTCAATCACCAGCCGCCCCTACAAATGCCCCCCATATAAAACAAATGCAGCACCTTCTTCCTCCTCGGGTCACTCACTCCAACCCATAAAAGAAAGGTAGGGAGGCCTTGGGCACCTCCCAAAAATTGCTCTACTATGGAGGGATGATTTTGGTCTCAAATCCTTTGGTGGAGAGGTTGTAGAAGGGAAGAAAATGCTATTCCATACTTTTTTTTGAAGTTTTAATGGTTGGTTAGTGAGTAATTAGAGTTTTGTTTTTTCTCTCTCTTCTATGGTGCTTGAGCTACTTATGAAGCAAATTAGACCCAAGTTTTAAATGGACTAGGGTAAATTAGGGAGGGGAACAAGATCATACCCTTATTTGGTCCATGTTTCTTGATATTAGTGAACAATTAGTTAGTTTTATGGATGTTTCATGTGCATGTGGATCTAGATCTAGGATTTGTTTTTTTAATTAATTTTGTTTTTGTAAATTTATGTTTGATGAAATTGGACTAGGGTTTGTATGAAAGATATTGGATAAAGTATAATTGTTGCTAATTGTTGTCTTTGAAATTTTTTATTGTAATCAATAAATATGTATTTTAATTATTTATGGATAAATGGGCCATTAATTAATTTTCCTTTACCATGGTGTGTTTGTATGCTTCATGTAATTATATTAGATTTATATTCATATATATCTGAAGTATATACAATTATTCTCAAGTAATAATTAATTTGTTTCATTTTTATATATACCTGAATAAGTAGTCCTTTAATGTTTGTTTTGTTGTTGTTGTAAAAGATGGAGTATAGGAACTCTTGGATGTATGGTTCGTTAAGGTTCAAGGCAGGTTTCTATGAAGGGGTGGATAAATTTATTGAAGCTGCAAAGAAGCATGCAACGACATTGAAAGAGAATAAGGATACAATTATTTGCCTATGTAAAGATTGCAAGAATCGTATGGCATGGACAGATGCGACTATCATCAGATCACATTTGATTATGCGAGGATTTGTTGAGGACTACACAGTGTGGATTCATCAGGGTGAAATGGTTATTATTAACGACGAGGATGAGGAGGAATACGACGACGAAACCATAGAATCCATGTCCCAATATTCAGCAGAGCTTGATGCACGAATGGATTTTGAGTTTGGCAATGAACAAGGTGGTGATGCTGGTGGTTGGAATGGTAATGACGAAGGTGGTGCCAATAATGATGATGGAGCATGTGTCGGGGATGAAGATGATTTGGAGGACATGATTCGAGCCCTTGGACCAGAGATTTTACTAAATAGCCCAAAAGGTCTAGAAAATTTGAAAAGGGTGACAAAAGCATCGAAGGAGACTGTGTATGGGGTTGAAAAGGGTTGTCTGACACATTGGACATTGCTACGTTTTGTGCTTGAGCTGCTCATCCTGAAGGCTATGTACGGCTGGTCACACTATAGTTTCAATGATCTATTGCATCTCCTGTCATGGGTACTGCCACAACCAAACTTAGTTCCCACCAACACATACCAAGCGAAGAAGGTCATAAGTCTATTGACAATGGGGGTTGAAAAAATCCATGCATGCCCCAATCACTGTATACTTTTTCATGGCAAAAGGTTCAAGGCATTGGATAAATGTCCCTGGTGTGGGGCCAGCCGGTACAAGAACAATGACCTTTACGGTGGGGATGAAGCCTCCATGGGGAAAAAGAGGAATAAGAAGGGTACAAAAAAGGTGGTACAAGAATCTCAGCCCCCAGAGGACACTCCATTAGGCAACGATGCAAAGCAGAGAAGAATTCCTGCCTTGGTAATGTGGTACCTGCCAGTGTCCGACCGCTTGAGACGTATCTTCCTAAACCCTAAAGAAGCCACACTCATGACATGGTGGGATGATGAGCGCAAGGTGGATGATGATAAGATTGCACACTCAGCTGATTGTAGTCAGTGGCAACGGTTTGATGAGAAGCACAAAGAATTCAGTGATGACCCAAGGAATGTATGGTTTGGCTTAAGCACTGATGGAATGAATCCCTTCAATGAGAGGATGAGCGACCACAGCACATGGCCAGTGATCTTAACCATGTACAACATCCCAACATGGTTGTGTCAGAAGAGAAAGTACCTTCCCCTCACTATTCTTATTTCTAGCCCTAAACAACCAGGCATTAATATAGACGTGTTCCTCGAGCCTTTGATGCAAGAAATGGAGAGGCTATGGAGGCATGGGGAGTAGATGTACAATGCATTCCAAAAGGAGGACTTCATATGTAGAGCAATAATATTTGTTACTACCAATGATTACCCCACGCTGTTTGCTTTGTCTGGACAGATCAAAGGGAAGACGGGATGCTTGGTTTGCTTGGATGGTACTACATGGGTGTACCTGGATGCATCTAAGAAGATAGTTTACCTAAGGAACCAACGCTTCTTAAAGACAAGTCACAAGTACCGCAGCAAATTGTTCTTTAAATTTTATGACAACGCCCCAGAGATTGAACCCCCTCCGGAGAGACGTCATAATGGAGAACACGTGTAGAGAATGGTGAAAACATATGCGTCGTCTATGGAAAGAAGAATTCGGATAGGACGAACAGAGATAGAAGCACACCTCCTATCGAAGGAGTACCTTTCAAGAAATAATCGATCTTCTTTTAGTATCTGCCTTATTGGCCAGCCTTGGAGGTCCCCCATGCTATTGATGCTATGCACGTGCAGAAGAATGTCTTTGAGAGTGTCATTGCTACCTTGATGGACACAGGCAAGTCAAAGGATGGTCTGAAAGCACAGAAAGACATGGTGCAGCTAAACGTGATGCCACAGCTTCACCCGGTACCTGAGGCTAATGGAAAATACACTCTGCCCGTGGCTTGCTTCAACCTAACACCAGACGAGAAGAGAGCTATATGCACTTTCCTAAGGGGGATCAAAGTCCCGACTGGGTTTTCATCAAATGTGAAGAAGCTAGTGTCGATGAAGGACTTGTCAATAACACACTGCAAGGCTCACGATTGCCATGTGATGCTGACAGTGTTTCTACCTATTGCAATCAGGGCTATAAAGCCAGAGTTCTTGAAAATGGCCATCACCCGCATGTGCTACTTCTTTTTGAAGATCTCATAGAAGACGATTGGCAAGCGAGAGCAGAGTGACCTACATGAATTTGTGGTGGAGACACAAAATCAACTGGAGATGTGTTTACCTCCTGCTTTTTTTTATATAATGCCACATCTCATGATTCACATGGTTCATCAGATACAGGCGTTGGGCCCTTGCTACTTGCATGAAATGTGGTCCAACGAGCGGTTCATGTCGGTTCTAAGTTGATACGTGCATAATCGAGCATACCCAGAGGGCTCCATGATAGAGGGTTATAGTACTGAAGAAGTCGTCAAGTGCTGTCAAGAGTACCTAAAAGTACAGAAAGGGATTGGTAAACCAGATTCTTGTCACAAGAGTAGGCTGGCTGGGAAGGGCGCCAGTGGTAGAAAAGTGTTCATCGACCATGATTACAAAGAGGTGAGTCGGGCGCATTACAATGTCTTGCAGAGTACACAACTGATGCAACCATACATTGATGAACACTTGGCTATCATTATGGTGGAGAGAAATAGTCGTTCGGATGATTGGGTCATGAAACAACACAAGCAATGACTAACTACATGTGATGAGGACATCATTGGCTCAAATATGACCATGCCAACCACTTCTATACCAAAGGTGCAACCATTCTATATGAGGCCTATCATTGATGCATTTGATGAATTGATACTGCACCATGATGTGTGTTCATTCTCATTTTCAGAATTACTTACATGGATCAAGGGAAGGTTTGATTGCATATGGAAAACATGGAAGGTTAATGAAGTTGATTGGGGACCAAATCCATGTATTCCTAATGTCCTCCACTAGGCCACCACGTCACTTTGGTCCCAAGGAAAGAAAGAGTCCAAGTCCAACACGTTTTGGAAGTTGAATTCGGACTGCAAAATAGTCCCAAATTGCGACGGTCACCACGACTTCATACGGACTCCGATTGGGACGTTCTAGCACTTTTTGGAAAGCTTATCAAGTCTATTTTCCAACGGATCTGGACTCATGGCTATATCTTATCCGATGCTTCCGTAGTCGTCGTTTCAACGCCGGGACCTTTTCTGCCTTTGGTGCTGCGTCACCCTATTTTGGGGCGACGGCCCATGTATCAAGTTGGGTCCATTAGGGACGCATCCTAGGGTTGGAGAACGACCCCAACACCCCCCTGGTTGTTCCCCTAGGTATTAATAAGGATTAGAGCTGCCACAAATAGATGGGGGTTTTGTTTTGTTGAAAGTTTAGCCATTGCTACTTCCTTGTAGACGCGTGTGTTGACTAGACCATCCGTTCTACTCGATTCAGAACCCCAACTTTGTGATTTCAGATTGGTTTTCATCTCCATATTTGCAATTGAGTTGCTTGTTCTACTTGTTCTTGCTTGTTCCTCGATTGCTTGCAGGAATTACCCTAGTGGTTTGGTTGATCGTGTTCCACAAGATCGCGACGGCTGTTGGAGGTGGTGTATCGGTTGCTAAGGCGCAGCATCCTTGGATGGTTGTAGTCGGGCCGTGAACGTCATCTCCATCCCCAAATCGAGTTATCCACCTTCTCTCATCGAAAGATCGGGATTCAACCCTAGCGGGTGCATATCAGTTGGTATCAGAGCCAGGTTTCTGTCACCATAGCAGATTTGAGTTTATTTGTTTCTCTCAACGAATCCGAGTGGATTTCCAAATTCTTTTGTTTTGTTTACCACCATTATCCTAGCCACGTCCTTGGAGGTTTCATCCACGTCCATATTTCCATCTACAAAAAGGAAATCCAACAAGATCAAGATAGAATTTGATTCGGAGTCCTATTTTATCCTGAAAAGAAAAGCACCATATTTCCTTTGTCAGGAGTCTGAATAGGGAGTTTAAATACAATCTGGAAACCTTAACTTGTCCTTTTTCCAACGGATCAGAGCTTGGTCTAAAATTCATTCTGAGCGCTTCGCAATTGCCCTGGAGATTTGCGCATCTGCTGGTTTTGCAAAACAGCCACTTGTTTGTCTTTGCTACTGAATCACCCTTCCCAAGGAAACATTTAATTGTTGTAAGTAGCTTGTTATTTCTTGTTGCAAAATTTCAGTTTTGTGCTAGTTGAAAGAAAAAAAAAACAGAAAAAAAGACAGAAGAAAGAAAGAAAAGAAAGACAGAAAGGAAAGAAAGACAGAAAGAAAGAAAAGAAAGGCAGAAAGAAAGGAAGAAAAGAAAGAGAAAGAAGAAGAGAAGGGTTTTTCTTTTGTTGTTATTCCTGTCCTTGTGATCCTTCTTTGCTGCAGCTCAGTGACTTCGTTTGTGTCCAGGCTCGCGTCTCTAGCATGTACTAGCCTAGGACCAGCATAATAACGTCGTTGAGCGTTTGTTCAATTTGCTTGCAACTAACGTGGTTCTAGTACTTCCTTTCTTTAGCCCACCTACAGCTCCACATATTCGACTACAGCTTGAGAGGTTTTTGTTGCTGCGGCACCGATACACTTCGCTCCACGGTTGCAGACTTGTTGGTTGCCGTCACCTCCTGTTTGGCTTGGTAAGAACTTGTAAGGGGCTTGTTTTAACAAGTTGAGTTTGAGAGAATTACAACCGACACATCCTAGTAGTTGATAGGAGGATACATATTATTTTTCTGTTTCTTGTTTTCTACTAATCATGGCAGGTGATATGGAGATTTTTGAGCTATTGAAACTAGACCCTCATATTCAGGATGTCATTCAACACTTGCCGTTATATGATGGTAAGTTTGATCCTCAAGCTTACATTGATTGGGAGTTAAAAGTAGACAATGAATTTGATGATCATGACCTGTCCGAGAAACAAAAGATTTGTATTGCCTCTAATATTTTGATTGAATATGCTTTGCTAGAATGGAAACACATTTGTAGGCACAACAAAGTTCCAGAATCTTGGAAAGACTTCAAATTTCTTTTTAGAGATGCATTCGTTCCTGCATATTATGTTGATTATTTGCTTGCAAAATTAGACAACTTGAAGCAGGGTAGTAAGACTATGAAACAATACTACCATAATTTTAAGATTTGTATCATGTTTGGTGGATTGGATGAATGCATGGAAGATGTTATGAGTAGATTCATGAGAGGGCTCAATTCTGAAATCCGAACCTTGTTAATTAGCAAATCATATTGCCATATTGGTCAATTGTTTTGTCTGGCTTTCAATGCTGAAAAAGAGATTCTATTATCTGTGAATACTTGCCAGAATGATGTGACCCATAATGTCCAAAATTTGTCCACTCTGCATGCTAATGAAGAGCAACAAATAGTGGAACCCACTACTGATTTTTCTTTGTCACAAAATGAATTACTCGCTGTTCCTTGTGATAAAGAGGAGTTGTGTGCTGATGATTCTTTTACTCCTATGCCACAAGTAGCGAATAAGTGTGATACTTTTGGTTTGGAACCATACAAATGTGCTGAAGATAAGCTTTTTCATCCAATTACATGTGCACAAGATGAACTGAATTTGCTGTCCTCTTTAAATACTTTGGGTTATATTGAATTTGATATTCTATGTAATCTAAATTGTCTAAAAGAGAAACTTAAATTTGATTCTAGTTTGCCGAGTTTTAATCATTGTTCGCTTCATGCAATTGGCAAATATGACAGCAAAGGAGAATATTTGGTGCATAAAGTTTATATTTGCTCGAATCTAAAATATCCTTTTGGGCCACAATACCATGATCAAATTGAGGGCTGCACTAACACTAATGATGTCTTGCAAGGTTTTCCTAGTTTTTCCCATATGCAACAGGACAAATATCAAGAAGGGGAGCACGGTTCACTTTTACCTACAACACATCCTCCAACAAAGGTCAAACCGAGGACGGTTTGCTGTCAAGAAGGGGAGAATGATGAGGACATCATTGGCTCAAATATGACCATGCCAACCACTTCTATACCAAAGGTGCAACCATTCTATATGAGGCCTATCATTGATGCATTTGATGAATTGATACTGCACCATGATGTGTGTTCATTCTCATTTTCAGAATTACTTACATGGATCAAGGGAAGGTTTGATTGCATATGGAAAACATGGAAGGTTAATGAAGTTGATTGGGGACCAAATCCATGTATTCCTAATGTCCTCCACTAGGCCACCACGTCACTTTGGTCCCAAGGAAAGAAAGAGTCCAAGTCCAACACGTTTTGGAAGTTGAATTCGGACTGCAAAATAGTCCCAAATTGCGACGGTCACCACGACTTCATACGGACTCCGATTGGGACGTTCTAGCACTTTTTGGAAAGCTTATCAAGTCTATTTTCCAACAGATCTAGACTCATGGCTATATCTTATCCGATGCTTCCGTAGTCGTCGTTTCAACGCCGGGACCTTTTCTGCCTTTGGTGCTGCGTCACCCTATTTTGGGGCGACGGCCCATGTATCAAGTTGGGTCCATTAGGGACGCATCCTAGGGTTGGAGAACGACCCCAACACCCCCCTGGTTGTTCCCCTAGGTATTAATAAGGATTAGAGCCGCCACAAATAGATGGGGGTTTTGTTTTGTTGAAAGTTTAGCCATTGCTACTTCCTTGTAGACGCGTGTGTCGACTAGACCATCCGTTCTACTCGATTCAGAACCCCAACTTTGTGATTTCAGATTGGTTTTCATCTCCATATTTGCAATTGAGTTGCTTGTTCTACTTGTTCTTGCTTGTTCCTCGATTGCTTGCAGGAATTACCCTAGTGGTTTGGTTGATCGTGTTCCACAAGATCGCGACGGCTGTTGGAGGTGGTGTATCGGTTGCTAAGGCGCAGCATCCTTGGATGGTTGTAGTCGAGCCGTGAACGTCATCTCCATCCCCAAATCGAGTTATCCACCTTCTCTCATCGAAAGATCGGGATTCAACCCTAGCGGGTGCATATCAACATGGTTGAAGGACCAAAACATACTGCCTAGAGAAACCATAGACTCTATTACCATCAGTAGGTTAGCAAGTGACATCTTGGAATGCTTATGACATCAATGGGTATACGTACTATACCCACGCAAAGGATAGTAAATTTGTGAACCAAAACAATGGCGTTCGAATAGAGGCTATCGATGGATTAGGGCAAAAGATCCAATACTTTGGCATCATTGAAGAGATATGGGAACTTGACTATGGAAGGGATATAACGGTGGCCCTGTTTCGATGCCGCTGGATTAAACAACACCAACTGAACGAGATCGGGTTGAGAGTCCTGGACCTCGAGAATCTAGGCTACCAAGATGACCCTTGGGTGCTCGCTTCACGTGTCGCACAAGTTTTCTATTTGTCTGGCCCACAAAGTAACCTCCCCCCGAAGAAGAAGACAAAGCACGTGGTTGCCTCCGAAAAACAGCACATTATTGGAGTTGATGACGTGGATGATGTTGAAGCTTACAATAACTACGATGAGATGCCGCTATTCATAGACTTTCCTAAAAAGATCAGTGTTGTGGAAAAGAACCTCCCCAAAGACATAATGCCATGGGAACAAAAAGGTGTCAAGGGGAAGTTGTTATAGCGGGCTAGCTAGTTGTTGAACGTGTAGTGTTTGTGTAAGTGTGTGTTTGTACGTGTTTAAGACTACATATTTTTGTATGTGTGTGAGACTACATTTTATGCATGTGTGTGAGACTACCCTTTGCAACATCCAGATGACTCTATTTGAACATCCACTCTATTACTACTAAAACTTTATGAAATCACTTAACACTTTATGAAATGAAGAAATGACCAAAATAAAAGTAGGAGATCTTGATGAGTTATACAACTTTTATATTCATCACTTTATGAAATGAAGAAATGACCAAAATTTGTAACTAGTCTTTCTCCCTCATACTAACTCCAAATGTGATGATTTTTCCCTAAAATTTCCTAAAATCTTGCCCTATCAAGTTAGTGTATTGATTTGGTCATTCTTTTCATTTGACAAAGTTTGAGCACTTCAAATTTTCAAATTTAAAAAAAATGATATAAAAAACGAGATTTTCAACCATTAAATGATTTCAACTGAAAAAGTGATGAATACCAAAGTTGTATAACTCATCAAGATCTACAACTTTTATTTTGATCATTTCTTCATCTCACAAAGTGATAGTAAACATTGTTCACAAATCAATATGTTTCTCGTATAGTTCATGAAACTATGAGTCATATATGAATTTATGAATAATGTTTACTAATACTTTGTCACATGAAGAAGTGACCAAAATAAAAGTTGTAGATAGTGAGGATTTCAACAACTTTTATGTTCATGACTTTTATTGTTGAAATCATTTAAGGTTTCAAAATCTTGTTTGAAGTTGCCATTTAGTGAAATTCAAAATTTTAGCTGTTCAAATTTGGTAAAATGAAAATATGATCAAAATAAAAGTTGTACATATTGATGAGTTCTACAACTTTGATATTCATGAGATTTTCATCTGAAATCATTTACTCTTTCAAAATATTGTTTCAAGTTGAAATTGTTTGAATTTCAAAATTTGAATCGTTCAAACAAAGTCACATGACAAAATAACCAAAATAAAAGTTGTACATGTTGATGAGTTATACAACTTTTATGTTTACAACATTTTCATTTTATTTCATTTAATGTCATAAAATTGTAGTCGAAGTTCTAAAATTCAAATTTTTAATTTTTGTTTTTTTATTTTCTATATTGTTTTGACTACAATTGTTTATATATATATTTATTCATATATAGAATAATACAAAATATTATATTTGTGCATATACACAATTTTTTTTGTATTACTTTGTATTTTTATGATATAAAAAATATAGAATTTATAATTTAAAAAAACAGAAAATATTTGTAGGGGCGGTTGGATCAGGAACCACCCCTAAAAATACAATTGTAGGGTCAGCTGGATCAGAAACCGCCCCTACAAATGTATTTGCAGGGGCCCCTACAAATGTATTTGTAGGGGCGGCTGGATCAGGAACCGTCCCTATAAATACTGTCGAGTATAAATAGGAAGAAGCGCACGGGAGTCATCGTCTGGGTGCTGTCTTCTTCCTCCGACGCCGTCAGGCTGCCCGCGCTTAGGGTTTCCGCCGCCGGTCCCGCGCCCGCCCACACCAGCCCCCGGCGCTCAGCGCCCCGCACCTGGCCACCGACGCCCGCCCCCGCGCGCCAACCTTCGGCGTCCCGCGCCCGGCCCCCGGCGCCCGCCCCCACGCGTCGACCCCCGGTGTCCCGCCCCCGCACGCCCCCAGCGTCCCGCCCCCGCACGCCCCTGGCGTCTCGCCCCTGCATGCCGACCCCCGGCATCCCACGCGCCGACCCTCGGCGTCCCACCCCCTCACCCCGGCGTCTCGCCCCCGCACGCCAGTGCACATCGTCCATCTAGACCGGTAAGTGTCAGCTCTCTGGTTGCTCATTTTTTTTACAACAGTAGTTATTCCTTGTTCTGATTCCGTTGCATCAAGTGAAAGTTACATTCCACAGGTCAAAATGTAGCTACATTCCACATACATTTGAAATAAATTTCTTAGAGGTGCCTGGCTGTGTATATTCTGTTGACTGGAACAATAAGTCAGCAACAAATAGGAATCATTTTACAACAGAAATGCCACATAACATGTTTAACTTGTTTTTTAATATGTTTTTCTTAAAATTATAGTAACATGATACTCTGGTCAAAAGATGAAAGCAATGTGCTGTTAGATTTGTGACTCTTGCTATGAGCAATCTGATTAATTATAGCTGTAGTAACTAATGGCACAGTAAGAATATGAATAGGAAATACATGCATGGCTCTCCAGTAATAAGGCAGGAAGGATACTGCATAAGCGAGGTCTCTAAAGTGTTTAACTCTTGTGCAGTAGCCATAGTCTTGTGTCATGTAGCTGCCTGTTATGTAGTAACATGCCAAATACTCCAGGCTCCTGAGCACTAGTACCTGTTTGTCAGAAGTCATTACATGCTTAGTCATTTTGATACTAATACAATCATTTATGCTCAAGTATGTAGTAGCTTATCGAGTTGTTATACTCTGGTCTTTCTTTTGTGAATTTTACAGCTTAGTATTGGGTTAACAATCTACCATCTTACTGTTGTATGGTAGAAGTAGATCTCTCTTTTTCTCCATAGGTCACACTAGATGCCTCCTTGTGATGGCATTTAGCAAATTTTTCAACCATTTTGCTTGCCTATTGGCCTCCAGCATGGCTTCTATTGGCTACTAACACTTGTCGGCTTCCTACAGGCCGATTTGTTTTTGCTTCCTACAGGCTTACCGATAGTACTTGCCTGTCGGCTTCCTGCATGGCTCATATCGGCTACTGTATGGCTGACATGATCCTATTGTCTCCACTCTGTTTCTTATCCTCTCCTCTATGTTTGGCAGCAGCAGCTGCTCCATTTGTTTTGTCAAGCTCGTGCTGCTCTATATGTTTTGGCAAGCAGCAGCTGCTTTTTTTGGCCTCCTCTCCTCTCCTCTTCTCTCCTCTCCTCTCCTTTTTGCCTATGATGGAATTGTCATCTCCATATATTATCTGAAATGAGCTGATGATCAAATTCTTGTGAGGAACTAGGCATCATCTACCTTACCTTCATGCACTTCTTTGTTACGATGCCTTGATGCTCCAAGATCATGATCAAATGATAATTGACATATTTCTAAGGCCTCTTACTCATACTCCTCCTACTTCTACTACTACTACTAGTACTACTACTTCTACTACTACTACTACTACTACTTCTACTACTACTGCTCCTACTACTACTATTGTCCTACTACTACTAATTTCTGCCTTTTGCTTATAGCAGTAAGTGATTTCCTATGTTTTCACATTGGCCGGTTTCTACTGTTAACTATATTTGTGATATTTTCTTGGACTACTCCTCCTCTTCCTACCACTACTCCTACTACTACTCCTCCTACTACTACTACTCTGTTTTTTGCTTATATAATGCTAGTGTGTAGTGGCTGTTGCTGCTGCTACTACTACTCCTCCTACCACTACTCCTACTAGTACTCCTACTCCTACTACTACTCCTTCTCTATTTTTTGCTTATATACTACTGGTGTGTAGTGGCTGCTGCTGCTGCTGCTACTACTACTACTACTACAACTACTACTCCTACCACTACTACTACTCCACTACTACTACTACTACTACTACTACTACTACTACTACTACTACTACTCCTACCACTACTCCTACTACTCCTCCTCCTACTACTCCTCCTCCTCTTACTACTCCAACTACTCCTCCTCTTACTACTCCTACTACTCCTCCTCTTACTACTCCTATTACTCCTCCTCCCTGTACTTGCTACTCCTAGTGCTGCTCTTTTTTCAGTGATGCTCCTACTACTACTCCTAAGTGGCTGCTGCTCTTACTCTACTACTACACTTACTCTACTCTACTACTTTCTACTTACTACTACTACTTGCTACTCCTAAGTGGCTGCTGCTCTTACTCTACTACTACCACTCCTCAATTTTTTTTGCTTATATACTGCTGGTGTGTAGTGGCTGCTGCTGCTGCTGCTACTACTACTACTACTACTCCTCCTACTCCTCCTCCTCTTACTACTCCTATTACTCCTCCTCCCTGTACTTGCTACTCCTACTGCTGCTCTTCTTTTAGTGATGCTCCTGCTACTACTCCTAAGTGGCTGCTGCTCTTACTCTACTACTACACTTACTCTACTCTACTACTTTCTACTTACTACTACTACTTGCTACTCCTAAGTGGCTGCTGCTCTTACTCTACTACTACCACTCCTTCTCTATTTTTTTGCTTATATACTGCTGGTGTGTAGTGGCGGCTGCTGCTGCTGCTACTACTACTATCACTACTACTACTACTACTACTCCTACCACTACTCCTACTACTCCTCCTCTTACTACTCCTCCTCTTACTACTCCTACTACTACTCCTCTTACTCCTCCTCCTACTCTTACTACTCCTATTACTCCTCCTCCCTGTACTTGCTACTCCTACTGCTGCTCTTCTTTTAGTGATGCTCCTGCTACTACTCCTAAGTGGTTGCTACTCTTACTCTACTACTACACTTACTCTACTCTACTACTTTCTACTTGCTACTCCTAAGTGGCTGCTGCTCTTACTCTACTACTACCACTCCTTCTCTATTTTTTTGCTTATATACTGCTGGTGTGTAGTGGCTGTTGCTGTTGTTGCTGCTGCTACTACTACTACTACTACTACTACTCCTACCACTACTCCTACTACTCCTCCTCCTCCTACTACTCCTCCTCTTACTACTCCTACTACTCCTCCTCTTACTACTCCTCTTACTAGTTGCCACTCCTAAGTGGCTGCTGCTCTTACTCTACTACTTCCACTCTACTGCTACACTTACTCTACTCTACTACTTTCTACTTACTACTACTACTTGCTACTTCTAGCTACTAACTGTTGGCACATTCCTGAGATGCCACATTCTTCCCTGCCTCCTAGTGAGCATGGGCCTAATGAGATGCCACAACCTTCTCCAGCTCGTACTGAGCAAGTGCATCATGAGATACCACAGTCTTCTCAACAAGCACAACCGATACATGAACAACGAGTGCCTCCTAAAGAAGCTACAGCACAAGAAGATGAGGACGTGCCTGAATGGAAACTTCGAAAGAAGCATCCAATCACCATAAGGCTAGTTTATGTTCTGATCAAAGACGTCTCGTCGGTGTCCAAGTGGTATTCCCATGACCAGTTCAAGCCTAAGAACCAAGTTAAAAAAGCCCCATCACGGGGTTTTGAGGAGGCCGTCACTAGCAAACTCTACCAAATTGCAAAGCAGTATCCAAATGTTGATGCCATCAAATGGTCAAAGGATTGCCCGAAAACATATGAAAGAGGCAAGCCCTTCCTACCAAACCGGGACATCCAACACCTACCACTTGGAATGAGAAGGTTCCATGATTGGTACTTGCGTGTTCTCCCAACGAGCATAAATATCATACAAGCATGCTTGCCCACCGGCACATTTGGAAGCCCAACCGAGAAAATTGTCTTTGACTTCAATGACATGCAAACATGCTTTCACCTGGGAGAAATGGAGATGAATCTAATTCGCACGTGGTGCCTGTAAGTCCTTGTCCTCTCGATATGATATGAATGTAATCTTTGAATTTTGTTGTAACTAACCCACGCCGTGATTTGTAGAATGCAAGTGCACATTGTCAAACAAATGCCAAGTGTAAAAGTCGGGTATGTGCACCCTCAAGCTATAGCCCAAACAAATTTCAATTACCCTAAATGGTGGACACTTGATGCCAAAGAGCTAGCTGCTGCAAAGACTCTTCGGGAGAAAGAGCACATCCGTATGACGAAACTAAGGGAAGAGTCCCTTAAGGTTACGGCATACATTGCCCTGGCTTTCAAAAATCTCCAACAACACTCTACTATATGGCTACCATACAACTTCGAGTAAGCTCAACTCTATACTTAAAGCTTTGTTCGATATATTTTATTCGTTGCAAAAGAGCTTATCTAGTTCTATGATTAAATCCATGCAGCAACCACTGGATTTGTATAGCCGTCGATGTCGGGAGGAGCATGGCATGGGTCTTTGATTCATTAGATAAGGACCCGGCGACATACAAAGACTTCATATCGATTCTCAAGACGTATACATATCGACAATCCTCATTAGCTTATATGTTTGTATACATACTTGTAACGTTCACTTTTGGATACTAACAAGTTGTATTTGCTAAAATAATTCGAACAGGGCATTTAGGTTCTATGTCACTAATCATCATGGAAGGCATGATCCAGCAAGGAAGGAAAAGCTGGCTATAAAAACACTATGTGCGGTAAGTGTAACTTACTTCTTCAGTACTCCATTACATGGCTGTCAAAAGCATTACTTAACATTTTCATATGCAAAACACATAGTGCCCCAAGCAGAAGCCTGGGAGTGTACATTGTGGATACTATATATGTTCTATAATGAGTAACATCGGTGCCTACAGGAGACACTCCTTAAGGGTAAGTTTGAACCTCTTCACCCGTAGTATAAAAACTTCGTAAATGGTATGAAATACTAAACCAAAACTTGTTCTCTTGTAGTGGAGAGAAGAGAAAGGAATGAAAAGAGACCCATACAAGGATGACCAACTCTTAGAGCTCGTCGATGACCTTTGCAACTTCATATTGGACCAGATTGTACACGTCAGAGGCGCCTACCATGACCTAGAGTCTGAGTTAGGTACAAATCCTCAATACCAACACCTTCATGAGACTGAAAGGCTAGCTCTAGGACGTTGATAACAATGTGTATGGAATTTGTATATTTAATGATGGATTGTATATATTCTTGTGAATTGGATTTATAATTGTAGTTTATAGAATACTCTTGTGCTTGTAGTCGCGGGGCGTTCGGCAACGCAAACGCGGTTCGGAACGTTGGTCGCGGGGCGTTCAGCAACGTTGGTCGTCGGGCGTTCGGCAACGCGATTTTGAATTGTAAATTTGAATTTTTTTTGCGGGAAAACGTACTGTAGGGGCGGTTTTAGATTAAACCGCCTCTACAAACAGGTATTTATAGGGGCGACTGGTACTACAGCCGTCCCTACAAATTGATTTGTAGGGGCGACTGGAAACACTAGCCGCCCCTACAAATAGATTTGTAGGGGCAGCTGGAAACACGAGCTGCCCCTACAAATCAATTTGTAGGGGCGGCCTAGGAACCGCCCCAATAAATACATGATTTGTAGAGACCCTTGCGTAGGGGTGGCTGGGCAAACCGCCCCTACAAATGGTCTACAACCGCCCCTAAAAACCCTTTTTGACGTAGTGATATATATATATATATGTATTTGTGCTAAATTTTTCCCTAAAGATATTGGATATGCTTGAGAGGACCCAGTTGCAGCTGTACGTGCACCCCTAGCTTTGTTAGCCAAACATTTGTATCTTTTAACATTTGGTCCCCTAAACAATTATAGAGCTTCATACCGTGATTTATTTGGTGAATGTAGGAATTGATTTTTTTTGAGATGAAGGTAATATATTTTTAGGTTCACAACGAGCATTGTTTTCATAATATATACCCCATAAATTGTGAAACAAAAAACTTAAATATTGGTACAAGATCGTAATATTTGACTTAGAACAAAGGTACTGCGATACGTAAGAAAATAAGAGACTCCCCTTGCATTAAAGGGTTATCTGGAGTGGGTCACGCGTAGTCAAGTTGTGGACGGGCATATGGCCTCAAAATGTGGATAAGTCCATGAATGAGTTAGTGGTGATTAAATCAAAGCCTATTTAACGGTACACTGGGCTAAATTCAACTAATACGGCGCACGACAAATTTGTGTACCTTGCTTCGAAAATGAGTATGGGAGGGCATGGTGCTAATAAGCATATGACCATACAAATGCATTATCATTACCACATATATATGGTTTAAGTACTAGCACGTAAAAGGGTTCCACATAGAATGCTAACACACGTTCGATACGGTGGAAACTAATATTCCATATTACAACCACCATGGTAGCACTCTTAGATACTAAAAGTGCAGTCTATTCGAACTTTAATTACTTATTACTGACAAGAACTCACATAGATACTCAGCATGCACACTGTCTATGTAAAAACTTGTTCACAATATCAATTGCAGTAGACCTCACATAGCATTCCCATGCTATGTTCTTCATAATATGGTCTCCTCCACTTAGATGGGCAATGTATAGATTTTGTAGCATCTAGGACACAGATCAGCCCCAAACACCAGCAATATGGTGAATTTTCGCAGTTTGCTCTTTTGCAAGGGCTTTTGTATTTGCTTTCATCTCATATATGGAATCAAAAAGACACTCCTGCACCCCAAAAAATATTCTCTTAGTTCCAGCACACCGATTGCCTTATCTAGCCTAGTGTGGTTCCTAGTCTTGTGAATCGACGTAGTACCAAAATACTCTTTTAGTTCCTCGATTAAGCCAGTATGAACCATATCTTCAATACGGCGACTCAGATACTCATTAAGAACCAACTCATGGGCATGAGCCAGAGTAGGCAACTTTGGAACCTTAGATTTGGCTTATACCTTGGTATAGAAAAAGGTACCAAGGGAGAGATCAAGGTGGTCGATAAGAAATCCATGCATGAACAAGGTTGACCCACATACTAGAACTAGAACTCGACCCCGTCTTGCAATAGACTTCGTAGTACTTGTTGCCATAGATCAAAAGGAAGGTACAGACAAGTCATCTGCAATTGATGAAATAACCCCAAATAAGTGATGAGGAATACCTCCTTGATCACTTGGCCAGATCTTGTTAGTTGCGATGTCGAGACCAGCATATATTTGCATCTTGTCGGCATTTACCACTTCACCACCAAGCACCTTGGATATATCAATTGATAGCTTCGTCTTGCCCATGCCAGTGGCACCCATGATTACCACTGGTTTAATCGACAACATCTAGGAGATGTAGTTCGGTCCGGTGGAGGTGAGGGAGGATGGACTAGAGTGATGAAGGGAAAGTGCTTATGGCCCTATATACCTTAGGTCAACCAGCCCGCAGTGTAGGAAGAGTAGACGGTGTGGTGGAGCGGAGGAGGAAGGTTTAGCGCTACGGGCCTAGTTAACCTAGCGCTCCCAAACTAGGCATGGTATAGATGCACACATTTTCAAATCTACTTAATAATGCTAACTATATGGTTCATAGACGAATACACACATGTAATAGCATAATAGGAGGATAAATAGATGGTATATGGACATCTACAAGACCACCATCACCATGTTGTCACCTCATTACCGCCCAGGCCACTAAAGGCAAGACCTATTGAATAATTAGGCAATTTCCTAATTAATTTCTAGATTAATAGTAGAATACAAATCATAACAATCTCATAAACTAGCATGCAGATCTCTAACATACTAGTTAAATCAGGCAGTATTAATAGCAATATAGCTAAGATCATCATGATCAACACAGTAGACAAAAGACAATAATAGATTTGTCACATGGTGTGTACCTTTTGTTTGCAGAAGAAAATGGTGTCGCTAGTGAAGATGATGCAGTGGTGAAGGAAGAGCTCAGAGTAGCTGATGACGAATATGCTAGGATGTAGCGCCACCTGACTTGGATGGAAGATGACCCGTCGTGAAAGTCGAGAGCAGTCGCGTGACGAGCGCTTCCCAAAAACCTTATTCGTCCTCTCTCGGTGCAGGATCACAAGGACGAGCGCTTCCCAAAGACCTGCTCTCCCAAACGCCGATGCACACAGACACCGGGATGGAGAGACTACGGCGGTAGCACAGCAGCGAGAAGAGAAAAATACTAATTTAATACCTTTGGATTTTCCAAACAAGAACTCCCAATAGTAGTTTTTAGTGTGTCTTTTCCCAAGAGGATTGGTATATATATAGGGATGAGAACCTCCTACCTCCACATCTACTAGCAATATGGTACTAATTGATGTTGTACCTCCCACCTCTACTCATGGGCTTAAACATTAAAGCCCATTAGGGAACACAAGTATTGGGCCTTTGAGATTTGTTAGAATTTCTTCATATGAATTTAGGGGAACTATCCATATAAATTCTAACAAGACCATGGACCATAGGACGTGTCATCGCCTTGTTGCCAACTAGGCAACAAAAGGCGTGCCCATGAATGTAACAGAACCGCCCAATTTATACAAGATCAAGTACGGCTGTCCCCGCTAACACGTTGACACGCGCATACTTTCACTCATATAAACCCGGTAGTCCGTCGAGTGTCCCAAAAGACCTCGGTAAATCAACATCACAACCAAGATCGCGTGATTTAGCAAATACACATCACATACGCAGAGTTGTAGCAAAAATAATATTATAAATGGGTTCACAAATAATAATACAAGTATGGGTTTCAAAACCGCTTAGTGAAAACAATCATAGCTTTCAATTGATTACATTAATATAAGTTCCAAATATATTGCTAGCATAAGTGACATCATCCGACAAAAGCATATAGACGAGAAGTAACTATAGAATCACCGAGCCCACCGGCGGTTAGCCACCATCTTCAACAGGCCGAGAACTTCACCTGCAACATGGTGGGATAAACCTTGAGTATGAGAAGGTACTCAGCTAGACTTACCCGTCAAAACCAGAATAAAGGACACCAAGGGTCATGCAAGGCTTATGAGGTGGACTAGCTTGACACAGTTGCATAAAAGAGCTTATGAATATAGTGACCAATTAAAACTTAGCATCAAGTTTATCACCATTTACCTGTCCACTAGATTAGCACCTATACTATATCACTCACTTATTAGGAGCAAACAATATTAACCATAGCAGGTATAATCAGGCTGTCATCATCATATCATCATTTCTGAACCATTATGTTATTTAGTGTATCTACTTTGGAGATAAGCCCGTCAAGTTCTCACTAACCGGGAGAGACGGCGACTCGAATCGAATTACAACTCAGCTGAGGGGGTATTCCTAACTCTCACCCTGGCATACTTTGCAAGGGTAGCCGTGGGTCACCTTTGGTACAACTCAGGAACCAAATTCGCGGGTTCGATCAGTGCCAGCGCTCTCAGGGATTACCCTTTTGCCAGGACGATCAGGACTTTTAAATCACCTGCCCTTGGACTCACGCCTACGGCTCCCTTCCGAGGCGTACTTTATACTTATCGACTCCCGGCCTGAGTTGAGCTACTCGGCTTCGCGGTCGGTCTTCGGACATGGCCAACTAAGAGAGAGGCATGCGTTCAACATGAACAGGAAAGGCTCCAAGATTCAGTCCTTAAGCGACACAGACGGAGTCACTACAAACCGGCAAGCCTCCGCCCGGTCTTCATTTCAAATTAAGACATGTTCTTTTCCACGATTGCAAATATAGCCAACCGTGCCATATGTATGTCCCTATATCTCACAGGTGACAGGAAATCACCTGACTTCTACCGCGTTTAAGCAGGGCTAAGCACTACACGAACCTGAGCTACATAGGATTAGGGGTATCAATATTTGGACAAGGATTGGATAACCAATGCAGCAAGTGTTTGCATCCAACACCTAAACTTAATGCAACAATATATATATGTAACAATAATACTTTAACTGCATTTCGGAAATTAGGAGGCTTAATATGCTCCGGGGCTTGCCTGGGATCCGACACAAGTCAGTTCAGTTAGCTTGCACCGTCATGGGGACATCTCCGGTCCTAGCACTTGCTTAGTCCTTCCATCTTTGGGATATATCCACCAAACCAAATCTTCGGGTTTGGCTCCAACATCGCATCCTTCACGTGGTGCATCTAGCGTACCTAGATGAGATGCAATATACAAGTGCATAAATATGAAGAATAGTACCATGAGACGCATCACAAAATAGCAAGCAAGACAATCATAGTTTACACTAACACACTTAAGTACTTTGCGATGCTTAACTTAAACATCACACAATCTATCATGCTAAGATGGCAAAGAAGAAGACAACACCAAGCATGACACAAGTTTCCAAAGATCTCAGGTGCTCTAACTCAGTCATCATTCAAGGCATAAGTCACACTTAACAATATACAAGCAAACACTATAATTAGAATCTGCCAATTTCTGGACATGCAAACAGCAGCTACAAGATTTAGCTATAACTGGAGTTACACAAATCCAATAGCCATGCAACAAGACATTCTGGAAAGTTTATGAAATTTTCTACAATTCATCTTTAATCATCTTAGCATGATTCTCAAGTTAAGTGGGTCGAAATTATATATTTACAGAAACTGGTCCACAATTGACAGAGAGCAGCCATTTCTGAAACCCAATTTTAAACAGGTATAACGCACAAACCACAAGACCAAATATGACCAAATTTTAACAGAAGCTAGATACATGAATTATCTACAACTTTGTTATTATCACCAAAAGCTCATTCAAATCCTAACTAGATCAAACACTAGCATCTTTCAGATCTACTCAGAATACGATCAAAACCTGATAGAAGACTTAAAAGTCATGTAACTCCTACACTATCAGGCCTATTGCCTTACAAGTTGAACACAAGCAAGATCATGAAAGTTGCTACAACTTTTGTATTCACTACAACCATAGCAAACATCATTTACACCACGAAAATAATTGCACAAGCAAAACTGCAAATGCAACCCAACAGCAGTGGTACAGAAAACTGATAGGAACTTCAGAGAAGCATAATTGGAGTTCTAGACCTCCAACAAACATGAACCATAACTTTTTGAAAAGCTCAGGAAGTTACCTACAACTTTCTTATTCTCATATTAAGACGATTCTACAGTTAGAAGGGTCAATTAATTCAATAATTGCATCTCTGTCCAAAACATAGATAGAAACTGACATGCCACTTTAAACAGCTATAAATGGAGGTATACATGTCCAATAAATGTGGTTCTAGACTTCCTAGAAAGCTTATGAAATTATAAACAACTTTTTTGTAAACACCTAAAGCTAATTATACTATTACGAAGGCCCCACAGTAAGAACAAGGAAACCCTTTCTGGGTTTGGGCAGAAACAGCCACAGAGATTTAAGCAAGTATAACTCAAGATCTACTTAACCAAAAATCATGATATTTAGCTTTTTGAAAAGCTTAATAAAAGTACTAAAACTCATGTATTATCATAAAGTCATGATTCATAACTTAACTAAGCCAATTAATTCAAACATGCAGGATTATTCAGAGTTGGAGCAAAGCAATACAGGGCATTTGTTATTTTTATAACTCTTAAAATATAAATCCTAAACTCCTGAAATTGTTACCAGACAACAAAAATCACATTATGAGAACTCCATAAAAATGTCACATTTATTGGAGCAAAATAACTACAATTATGAAAAAGACAAGACACAACTAGTATTACAAACCTAACTGCATAAATTGATTTTTACAGCACAAACTTTAAGCTAAATCATGACATATTATAGATCTAGTGCATAGAGAATTTCACAAGGATTCCAAAAAGTCCACATTTGTTATTTTACGATTTTTCTACTAATTATTACGATTTTCCAAAGTTCAGCACAGAAATCTGCAAAAGAAAGATTAAACCGAAAAAGAAAAATACTTTTGCATTAGTAACCCTGGAAATCTTAGAAACCAACAAAGCCCATATATGTAAATACATGTGTCTGGCATTTATGCAAAGTGAACACATGAAAGAGCTTCTATTTACGATTCACCCCTTCTTCTTCAACCTTACGCATGACGCAGGGAAGGGACAGCGGCTTCGGGTCGGCTAGCAGGAGGGGGCGTCGGCCGGCGGCGGTGGCCAGCCAGGACAGGACCGACCTGGCCGCACTAACGCTTGGCCCTCGCCCGGCCACAGCCGGCCTCGGCCTGACCATGGCTGCTGGCGGCGGACTGACGGCCGGCTCCGGCGACTGCGATGGCCGGGGAAGCGGCTGGAGGGCACAGCGTGGCCTACGGTGGTGACTAGAGCGACTTTGCTACATACTGCAGAGGAGGAGGAGAGGAGGAGAAGTGCCAGCAGCAGCGGCATCTCGCCCAGCTCGGCCATGGCGCTGATAGGGAGGAGGCAGAGAAGAGAGGGAGAGGGAGAATGGAGAGGGTAGGGGCAGGCTCGGGCTCGGCTTCTCCAAAACGACTAGCGAGGGCAAGGTGGCGCCTAAGCAGCAAGCACGCCAGACCACACGGCGCTTGGCTCCTACACACGATCGGCATGAAGGCCATGCAGCAAAGATTCAAAATTTCTAATTCCACCCCAAAAACACGACTGAACATCAATCTTAGCACCTACATATCTCCTAATACGTTTAGTTATGACACAACAGGTAGTAATCAAAGTTGTAGAGCTACGCGACATCTACAACTTTTCTTAAAGCGTCAAAGTCTGATTCAGCCAGGTTAGAGAGATACACGGCTACGAAGCGGGGTACACGAAAACTGAAAACTCAGTTTCAGTCCATTAGGGACTTAGCCAAATTTTTGAGCTCCAAAACAGCCATGGATTCCAACTTGAGGGCTTGGTTTGACTTGCTTACAAGCTGATCTAGCTATTAGTACACAAATAAAGTTTCTTGTACATAATATGGACTTGAACTTTTATTTAGGTTCCACGGCCATGCAAGCACTGTAAGGAACAGTTCAAACCAAGTCAAAGTAGCGTCACGATAAAGCTTAAATTATACTTTTTGATCTATTGGAGCATTTTCTGGCCACTTGCTCAACATGAACCCTTCATAACTTTTGTTCATGAGTGTAAGTAGAGTTGTTTGATCAAGGTTGCAATGTTTGTTTGTCATCACATGTTCTCATTCACCTAATAAAGCAATTTAGGCGAGAACATAACTTGCCATTTCATGTGACTTCTTGATTCCAAACTTCATGAAACTTTTCCATGGATCAATATAGATGGATATTGATGTGAGACACATGAAAGAAGTACATCCAACATTACTCAAGCATACTTTTTGGAAAGGGCAACATGTAAGCAATGGTGCATGGTCCAAGTTTAAGTGCTGGCTCATTTTCATATGTTTGATCTAACATCTCCATCACCACTTAACATGTCATGGTTGAACTCAACTGGTAACAAACACATGGGGTGTTACAGCCCTTCCCCCTTAAAAGAATCTCGTCCCGAGATTCAGGGCGAAAGACTTCAAGGGCAAAGAAGCTTGTTATGTCTATTCCCAACATCAGCGATGGCGTTAGATTACTTAGTTTCGAGCATCAGAGAGGCTAATCTGGTGAAGACATCCTTCTGATATGCGCTCTTTGTAGTAAATTCTATCTGAAGAACTTCATTGACTTCCATGAAGCAAAGTTACTTTGGGAGGAATCCAAGGTAGCACCGTACTTTGTTCTCGGTATACGGAGAGTGTGTTGGATCACAAACTAACTACTCACAAATATTTGCTTCTCTAGGAAATATAGTATAGGCCATACGAACTTTGCACTAGACCATAATCTTTTGAAGGATACTCATTGCAATGGTTCCATGTTGGTTCACAAAGTTTGGAAGGCAGTCTTCTACCAAAGTGGATTGCGTACAACTTTCCACAAGGGATGAGGTCATAGATGGGGTAAACATCTTCAGAGGCTATGAGAAACTGACTAATCAACAGACAATGTCTATGCCGATCGTAACTGCTCAACCACTTAGATGCCAACTATTGGAAAACTCCATAATGTTCCATATGTGCAGTTCTCTTTCTCTGATAAGCTGTATTATATGAGTTTGTCAAGTAAGGGTGAATGCGATATCTGACTCTATCGGTTCAACATTCTCGATGATCATTCACTAGGGAACCTTCATATCCAAGTTGCAACAGTTATCTGGGTTGAATCTGATGCAGCCTCTTGGTTAAAAACACATGAAAGGTACCAAAGCATGTCAGCATTGGAGAACCATTACCGAAGAAGGATGATAACGAGGCCTGGAGGACAATAAAGGTTGCATGTATTCACCAAACTAGGGAAATAGTTCACTACCAAGCAGGTTGAGTACAATTTTTCTTCATGATGCAGTTACACAGTAAGTTGGGTTGACTTGCATCATAGCAACACTAGCCTTCTGCAACTACATATGACATTGAGGCTTCCATTCTAGGGTCAATCAATATCTCCAATCCATGACCTGAAATCTGCGGTTTGACACCTTCCCAATCTATTTTCGACTTGCAACGGCACAAGTTGACTTGTAGAACATCTTGACTGCTCAACTATTATCGATACGAGAGGACAAAGGTACGGCACAAACATGGGTGCAAGGAGTCTTCTCTAGGGCATATAAAGGATTATCTAATGGCAAGACAACTATCGGGTTGCCAATCTTGGCATCAATTGTAAACACAACTTTCTCATGTGAAGGATGATCGTAGTCAAAAGAGAAATTGCATATTCTGTACCCTTTGGTTTTCTGTTCATATCTCACAATCTATAGCTCCGTTATGCACGAATTTTGGTAGGCATACAGATCCATGAGTCTTCTAACTACTGACCAAAATTTAGCTCAAACGGACACCATTTGGCTATCCATACAATTCATTTGCCAAAACTGCTCTGTTCTGAATTTGCAGCAAACCAATCTGATCAAACATCTCTCAAATCCGATGTTTTACTCACCCAATTCTCAAACCAAATTAAGACATTGATGTGTACTAAGTAAGGAATGAGATTACCAAGTTTGGGGCCAATCCAACCTCGTTTGTGTCACTAATCGTTGGTTTGAAGATAACCGGTTTAGTGACACAAAATCTGGACAGATTTCGTGTTCTCCCTTTTGTTTGCTTCATACGTTGTGGTGTGTGTTCTATACTCTCGATCTCTTTGTATAGCAGCAGCAGCCTTTCTCTAGCTGAAGATGGAGGCTATAGTCTTCCTGACATGTTTCTTAGGTAACAATTTCCACCGTTGATCTAGACACCAACTTGACGATGCACAAGCATTGGACTTGTGGGCTATTTTCCCAGGGTGCAAAGCATTACTCCACATTGAGGGCATCCCTATATAGATAAGGAACCATTTCTGAATATTCTCTGGCACTTCGTCCAATAGAGTTTGGACACATGTGTTAGTGGCACCTAGGGCACAAAGATGCTGACTGAAACTAGAGACGTGCTTTCGCTAGCTCCTTACGTAGCCGATACAACGTTTTGTACTATCTGTGTGATTGACGCATAACAGATGGTCGCCATCGAAGTCAGCAGACAAGGGGTCACACTAGAGATTGTTGATCTCGACTGTGCGATCAGCATGCACATAATAGTCAAGACTTGGATAGCCAGGTCATAATCATAATGTGACGTTCGATTCTTATCTGACTAACAACTTGTCCAACATTAATTGTTGTGTGCCTTTCTAATCCAACAGTGATGACATAAGTTGTTCACTAGGTGATGGACGTCAATACTGGGACAACCAAGTGGAGTCACTTGTCTACCACTTCTTGTAGTCTATTAATGTTTATGTCGGTGACTAGTTCTTCAAAGGTTATCCTTTTTGTGACTTCAAAAGGAAGCTCTACTACTTTCGGCCTGATATAGGGATCTTTGATAAGATATGGAGAGATAACCAAGGAAGAGCTCACATGAAAATAACACATCGGTACAGTTTGGCAATGGATCATGACTAGAAACCTCGATACCAGCGTGCACCCAGCAGCACAACCATGCGTCGGCCGCCCACAAGGAGGCCCTAGGTTCCATCGCGGCACCGTAGATCGCTAATCGTGGCACCATTACTGAACATACAACCCACCAGAATTCTCATGTGGCACAACTTTGGTTGTATAGGAGCAAGCACAATGAGAAGGAGGGATAGCAAACAAAGGTAGTCACAAGGTTAGGACTCAATAAGGAGGCGATCAGAAGATCAAAACACAGCGCAAAAGAACATAGCCTAATTGCCGAAGGCAACTAAGCAGGAGACTCTTGCTTAATTTCCATTTACGTCTTGTGTCCACCAAAGTGATTACCAGATAAAGATTAACATGAGATTTGGTCTTGTCGAGCAGCAACATGAGATCAAGACTGATAAACATCTAGAGACTTGAAAGAGTTTGAGACAAAATACACGAGATTCGAGGGACAAAGCCATTGCACTGACTAGGGACTCAGTTGATAAAGCAATGACATGATCTGTGAGGAAAAGGTTCCAAAGCCAGGGCAGATAGCGATTAGCGTTGCACTAGCTCATCAGTAAGAGAAAGAGCAATGAAGTCCGACAAAGATTTTTGAGCAAGGTCCTCCCCCATAGGAGCGGGACAACCACGACACATGCAAGCATTAAAGGGAATTAAGCTTCGGCCTAAGGTCGAGCAAAGGCATGGATAAAGGTCTTCGTAGCACAACGTTCAAGGCTAGCAACCACATGTACAGGCTTAGGTTCCTAAGAGAGAACTTAATTGGAGACGATAACCATGAGATTATCAAAACTTAGACACTGCTCCAGGATAGCGCTCTTCCACACTCATATGCTTACCGAGGACAAAAGGGTGATAACTACGGCACTACCTAGATAACTAGCATCCACGCCTACATCATGGTCTTAAGCAAGCATTTCGAAACACTCAATCCAATTAGCTTAAATGGCTATTACGAAGCACAAAGCTCGTACATAACAAGCAGTCACCTACAACAACACCACTACACATATCATGCAAAACATGGTGGTAAGGCACTGTTATCTTTTGTTTCCTTTTTACTGAGTAGGTGGATATCTCTACAAAACAAGTTTTACTTACATTTAGCAATTTAGTTTTCAAAGGGGTGAACTTTTTGTTAACTATTAACTCGTCATCTATTTCCTTTGGAAGCCAACATACGAGGCAAAGCTAATCACACACTAACTTCAAGCATAGCTATTCAAGCAGCATGGGACAAGGCATTTGGGCTAGCTTCACACAGGGAAAATAGTGACATCACATTGATCACAAGTTACTTAGCATTAGAACAAGGTGAGGGAAGCATATTTATGCACAAGCACAATCATGATGCATGTTCGTCCTATTCGTCCTCACAAAATTGCCAGCCTAAGGTGGCAATCACGTTCTATGTCGGTGGCATAACACGTACTCTCTCGATATATAGCTAGTCGTCAGCTATATTCAATCTACGCATTCGTGGTTAGCGTACCTAGAGGCAAATTCATTGTAGCCCATCCCCACAAGAGATAAATAAGCACACAATGAAAGCAGTAAACTAAGATACTCTCCATATATACATCCCCCGATGTATATACTTCGATATCCATAGCTACCCGATAAATATACCCGCAATTAAGTACCTTCATATATACATGTGTGTAACATGTAAATATTCCAGTAACCAAAGCTAACTCTCCCCTAGACCGACAGTGGGACAGTCATGCTCTCACAACTCACACTTACCTGGGAGTAGAGACAATTGATCCATACATTACTATTCAATGAATGGCATCCATACAATAGCACGCCGTATGGACGACGAAAGTAAAAATCCCCATGTTAGTACTTAGATAGCCACCTAATAGTCCTTAACTGGGCATAAAGGAGGATGTCGCTAGCATAATTTTGCAAATAAGTTTTGACAAATTTGCCTGTAGCTAAAGTTTTAGTCAAAATAGGCTTTTTAAAACCAAAACTTTGTTTTTAAAATGACGTACACGATAGTATTATGCCTAATCTTGCTCTGATGCCAGCTGTAACAGAACCGCCCAATTTAACAAGATCAAGTACGGCTGTCCCCGCTAACACGTTGACACGCACATACTTTCACTCATATAAACCCGGTAGTCCGTCGAGTGTCCCAAAAGACCTCGGTAAATCAACATCACAACCAAGATCGCATGATTTAGCAAATACACATCACATATGCAGAGTTGCAGCGAAAATAATATTATAAATGGGTTCACAAATAATAGTACAAGTTTGGGTTTCAAAACCGCTTAGTGAAAACAATCATAGCTTTCAATTGATTACATTAATATAAGTTCCAAATATATTGCTAGCATGAGTGACATCATCCGACAAAAGCATATAGACGAGAAGTAACTATAGAATCACCGAGCCCACCGGCGGTTAGCCACCATCTTCAACAGGCCGAGAACTTCACCTGCAACATGGTGGGATAAACCCTGAGTACGAGAAGGTACTCAGCTAGACTTACCCATCAAAACCAGAATAAAGGACACCAAGGGTCATGCAAGGCTTATGAGGTGGACTAGCTTGACATAGTTGCATAAAAGAGCTTATGAATATAGTGACCAATTAAAACTTAGCATCAAGTTTATCACCATTTACCTGTCCACTAGATTAGCACCTATACTATATCACTCACTTATTAGGAGCAAACAATATTAACCATAGCAGGTATAATCAGACTGTCATCATCATATCATCATTTTTGAACCATTATGTTATTTAGTGTATCTACTTTGGAGATAAGCCCATCAAGTTCTCAATAACCGGGAGAGACGGCGACTCGAATCGAATTACAACTCAGTTGAGGGGGTATTCCTAACTCTCACCCTGGCATACTTTGCAAGGGTAGCCGTGGGTCACCTTTGGTACAACTCAGGAACCAAATTCGTGGGTTCGATCAGCGCCAGCGCTCTCAGGGATTACCCTTCTGCCAGGACGATCAGGACTTTTAAATCACTTGCCCTTGGACTCACGCCTACGGCTCCCTTCCGAGGCGTACTTTATACTTATCAACTCTTGGCCTAAGTTGAGCTACTTGGCTTTAGGGTCGGTCTTCGGACACGGCCAACTAAGAGAGAGGCATGCGTTCAACATGAACAGGAAAGGCTCCAAGATTCAGTCCTTAAGCGACACAGACGGAGTCACTACAAACCGACAAGCCTCCGCCCGGTCTTCATTTCAAATTAAGACAGGTTCTTTTCCACGATAGCAAATATAGCCAACCGTGCCATATGTATGTCCCTATATCTCGTAGGTGACAGGAAATCACCTGACTTCTACCGCGTTTAAGCAGGGCTAAGCACTACACGAACCTGAGCTACATAGGATTCAGGGTATCAATATCTGGACAAGGATTGGATAACCAATGCAGCAAGTGTTTGCATCCAACACCTAAACTTAATGCAACAATATATATATGTAACAATAATACTTTAACTGCATTTCGGAAATTAGGAGGCTTAATATGCTCCGGGGCTTGCCTGGGATCCGACACAAGTCAGTTCAGTTAGCTTGCACCGTCATGGTGACATCTCCGGTCCTAGCACTTGCTTAGTCCTTCCATCTTCGGGATATATCCACCAAACCAAATCTTCGGGTTTGGCTCCAACATCGCATCCTTCACGTGGTTCATCTAGCGTACCTAGATGAGATGCAATATACAAGTGCATAAATATGAAGAATAGTACCATGAGACGCATCACAAAATAGCAAGCAAGACAATCATAGTTTACACTAACACACTTAAGTACTTTGCGATGCTTAACTTAAACATCACACAATCTATCATGCTAAGATGGCAAAGAAGACGACAACACCAAGCATGACACAAGTTTCCCAAGATCTCAAGTGCTCTAACTCAGTCATCATTCAAGGCATAAGTCACACTTAACAATATACAAGCAAACACTATAATTGGAATCTGCCAATTTCTGAACATGCAAACAGCAGCTACAAGATTTAGCTATAACTGGAGTGACGCAAATCCAATAGCCATGCAACAAGACATTCTGGAAAGTTTATGAAATTTTCTACAATTCATCTTTAATCATCTTAGCATGATTCTCAAGTTAAGTGGGTTGAAATTATATATTTACAGAAACTGGTCCACAATTGACAGAGAGCAGCCATTTCTGAAACCCAACTTTAAACAGGCATAACGCACAAACCACAAGACCAAATATGACCAAATTTTAACAGAAGCTAGATACATGAATTATCTACAACTTTGTTCATATCACCAAAAGCTCATTCAAATCCCAACTAGATCAAACACTAGCATCTTTCAAATCTGCTCAGAATACAATCAAAACCTGACAGAAGACTTAAAAGTCATGTAACTCCTACACTATCAGGCCTATGGCCTTACAAGTTGAACACAAGCAAGATCATGAAAGTTGCTACAACTTTTGTATTCACTACAACCATAGCAAACATCATTTACACCACGAAAATAATTGCACAAGCAAACCTGCAAATGCAACCCAACAGCAGTGGTACAGAAAACTGATAGGAACTTCAGAGAAGCATAACTGGAGTTCTAGACCTCCAACAAACATGAACCATAACTTTTTGAAAATCTTAGGAAGTTACCTACAACTTTCTTATTCTCATATTAAGATGATTCTACAGTTAGAAGGGTCAATTAATTCAATAATTGCATCTCTGTCCAAAACATAGACAGAAACTCACACGCCACTTTAAACAGCTATAAATGGAGTTATACATGTCCAATAAATGTGGTTCTAGACTTTTTAGAAATCTTATGATATTCTAAACAACTTTGTTGTAAACACATAAAGCTAATTCTACTATTACGAAGGCCCCACAGTAAGAACAAGGAAACCCTCTCTGGGTTTGGGCAGAAACAGCCACAGAGATTTAAGCAAGTATAACTCAAGATATACTTAACCAAAAATCATGATATTTAGCTTTTTGAAAATCTTAATAAAAGTACTACAACTCATGTATTATCATAAAGTCATGATTCATAACTTAACTAAGCCAATTAATTCAAACATGCAGGACTATTTAGAGTTGGAGCAAAGCAATATAGGGCATTTGTTATTTTTATAACTCTTAAAATATAAATCCTAAACTCCTGAAATTTTTACCAGACAACAAAAATCACATTATGAGAACTCCATAAAAATGTCACATTTATTGGAGCAAAATAACTACAATTATGAAAAAGACAAGACACAACTAGTATTACAAACCTAACTGCATAAATTGATTTTTACAGCAAAAACTTTAAACTAAATCATGACATATTATAGATCTAGTGCATAGAGAATTTCACAAGGATTCCAAAAAGTCCACATTTGTTATTTTACGATTTTTCTACTAATTATTACGATTTTCCAAAGTTCAGCACAGAAATCTGCAAAAGAAAGATTAAACCGAAAAAGAAAAATACTTTTGCATTAGTAACCCTGGAAATCTTAGAAACCAACAAAGCCCATATATGTAAATACATGTGTCTGGCATTTATGCAAAGTGAACACATGAAAGAGCTTCTATTTATGATTCACCCCTTCTTCTTCAACCTTACGCATGACGCAGGGAAGGGACAGCGGCTTTGGGTCGACCAGCAGGAGGGGGCGTCGGCCGGCGGCGGTGGCCAGCCAGGACAGGACCGACCTGGCCGCACTAACGCTTGGCCCTCGCCCGGCCATAGCCGTCCTCGGCCTGACCATGGCTACTGGCGGCGGTCTGATGGCGGCGGCGACTGCCGGCCGGCTCCGGCGACTGCGATGGCCGAGGAAGCGGCTGGAGGGCACAGCGTGGCCTGCGGTGGTGACTGGAGCGACTTTGCTACATACTGCAGAGGAGGAGGAGAGGGAGAGAAGTGCCCTGATAGGGAGGAGGCAGAGAAGAGAGGGAGAGGGAGAATGGAGAGGGTAGGGGCAGGCTCGGGCTCGGCTTCTCCAAAACGACTAGCGAGGGCAAGGTGGCGCCTAAGCAGCAAGCACGCCAGACCACGCGGCGCTTGGCTCCTGCACACGATCGGCATGAAGGCCATGCAGCAAAGATTCAAAATTTCTAATTCCACCCCAAAGACACGACTGAACATCAATCTTAGTACCTACATATCTCCTAATACATTTAGTTATGACACAATAGGTAGTAATCAAAGTTGTAGAGCTACGCGACATCTACAACTTTTCTTAAAGCGTCAAAGTCTGATTCAGCCAGGTTAGAGAGATACACAGCTACAAAGCGGGGTACACGAAAACTGAAAACTCAGTTTCAGTCCATTAGGGACTTAGCCAAATTTTTGAGCTCCAAAACAGCCATGGATTCCAACTTGAGGGCTTGGTTTGACTTGCTTACAAGCTGATCTAGCTATTAGTCCAAAAATAAAGTTTCTTGTACATAACATGGACTTGAACTTTTATTTAGGTTCCATGGCCATGCAAGCACTGTAAGGCACAGTTCAAACCAAGTCAAAGTAGCGTCACGATAAAGCTTAAATTATACTTTTTGATCTATTGGAGCATTTTCTGACCACTTGCTCAACATGAACCCTTCATAACTTTTGTTCATGAGTGTAAGTAGAGTTGTTTGATCAAGGTTGTAATGTTTGTTTGTCATCACATGTTCTCATTCACCTAATAAAGCAATTCAGGCGAGAACATAACTTGTCATTTCATGTGACTTCTTGATTCCAAACTTCATGAAACTTTTCCATGGATCAATATAGATGGATATTGATGTGAGACATATGAAAGAAGTACATCCAACATTACTCAAGCATACTTTTTGGAAAGGGCAACATGTAAGCAATGGTGCATGGTCCAAGTTTAAGTGCTGGCTCATTTTCATATGTTTGATCTAACATCTCCATCACCACTTAACATGTCATGGTTGAACTCAACTGGTAACAAACACCTAGGGTGTTACAATGAAGCACCAAGCACGCTTGTCCTATATAGGGCAGCCATCATCGTACGAGCCCCTTAATACCCCCAAATAGACAGTGTCTTCATTATAGGCACGCTTAGGCCGTCCCAATGCGCTAGGGGCCATATCAGCCCACGAAAGACACGGATGCTCCATCAGAAAAGGTCTCAAGGCACTATTGTACCATGTGTTGCAGTAGCACGTAAAAGCTCCAACAGATCTTTTCTCATAACCATAACGTGAGCCTGGTGCGGATCACGGCACAAAAAATATTACCTTGCGTTGGGGAGTGGTGATTTGTCCTCGTCATTTTTACATCAAACTCGACTTTTTATTGAGGACAACGATTTTGTATGCTTCTGTTGGTGTCGCGGACAACAATTTTGTATGCTTTTGTTGGTGTCGTGGGGTCGGAACCATGGTAAGCATTGTTGTTTGAGCTGGTGTCAAAGTATGTTGTTCGAGTTGGTGTCAAAGTACGTGTCTTGGGTGGACTCAAGAACACAAGAACCACAGAGAGGATGCAATGGTTTATCCTAGTTTGGGCCGATCGATGCCCTATGTCCAGCAGCTGATGATCCTTATACTCAAGAGCACCCAAAATTAGGGGGTTAAAACAAAGTGTATAGGAGGAAGAGAGAGATTTGGTAGGGGGTTAGCTCAGTGCTAATCATGAGGTTGTCTCACCGCCGGTGGAGCCTTCCCCTCGTCGGAGAGGAAGAAGACGATGGGTGAAGTGGAGGAGCTCTCGGTGCCCATCTCTAGGTTTCTCTGATCTCGGTGCTGAGCATGAGCGGATCGATGAGGAATGGAGTGATTTGTTTGGGATCATCCTTTCCCCTCTAGGATCCGACCTTACCCCTTATATATCAAGATAGGTTGGGTACATGGCGGTTTGGGGGTTGAGCCTATGGTCTACATGCGCCAGAGTCCAGGAAGATCTTGCAACGGTGCTCTATGGACTGTCATGATGTCATGGAGCCGAAGAAGCCCTGGGCGTCATCCGGTTGGCCTATTCTAACACAATGAGTGTTAGGCTATATTGGCTTGGACCAGCCTCCCCTAGGCGTGCCTTCTAGAGTTTTCTTAGTGGTGAGGGAGGCCATCTCGAGGGACAGACGCGTGGACCCAAAAGCCCCCGAGCCACCAGAGGCCGAGGAGAGCTTGTCTTCTTGTGTCACACCCCGTGCGTGACCCTATCAGGGAGCGGCTGGCAACGCCACGCCCAAGGTGCAGTGCTAGAGATCCCTCGAGCCTTGATGGCTCAGGGCATGTCTTTTTGTGCTCGGGCCTTGGCTAGTGTCATAGGCTGGGTAGGAGCCAAGGATCAGACTTAGGCTTCCCATCGATCAGGAGCCTAAGGCTCGGGAATGCCTCCGATGTAGGGTCGATATGGTGGACTAGAGGGGGTGTATAGTCCTTTCTAAAATTAATCGTGTTGGCTAACCATAACAAATGTGGAATTAAAACTATCAGTCTAGCCAAGACTACACCCATCTATCTAAGTTATCAAGCACCTTGAAAAGATCCTAAACAAGCAACCAAGGTGCCGAGCTAGCTAGAGCTCACCTAACCAATTCTATGAGCAAGGTTACACAAACCTATGCCACTAGTACTACAAGCATGGGGGAGCTCCTACACAACTAGTAAGCAAAAGCACAAAGCTCCTAAGCTCACTAGCAATGCTCAATAACAAGGCAGCTAATGCCAAATTAGAGAGCACAAATTACTTAGCTACACAAACTAAGCAATGTGACTAACAAGGTTACTAAAACCAAATTAGCCACGCAAGGGAGCTACTTCTATGCTACGCAAGCAAGAAGATAACTAGCAAGCTACACAAGCAAACTAATTACAAGAGCAACTACACAAGCGCAATGTATATGAAAGTAAATACAAGCTTATGTAATGGGGATGCAAACCAATGGGAAGACAAGGATGACACGATGATTTTTCTCCTAAGGTTCACGTGCTTGCCAACATGCTAGTCCCCGTTGTGTCGACCACTCACTTGGTGGTTCGGCGGCTAATTGGTATCACCCACCAAGCCCACACTTTGGACACCATAAGAACCTACCCACAAGTGAGGGTAGCTCAATGACATGCTCTACTAGAGTTGCTCTTTGCGATCCCGGTGGGGTGAGCACAACCCCCTCACAAATCCTCCTCTAAAGCACCACACAATCTTCTCGCGTGCTTCAACGAAGTCACAAGCCACCAAGCCATCTAGGAGGTGGCAACCTCTAAGAGTAACAAGCACCATTGGCTTGCAACATGATCACCTAGTGCCACTCGATGCAATCTCATAATGCAATTGGACTAGAATCGCTCACTCACTCGATCGGATGAACACTACCAAGCATGAGTGAGTTAGAGGGCTCCCAAGCACCTCCACATAAGCCACCAAGGCTCTAGTATGCTCAGCAACCAGCATAAGGTTGGCTAGTGCTTGGTTTTTTAGCCCTTGTACCCCTTCACTGGGCACTCTACGCGACGACCGGACGTGCTGCTCAACATGACTGGATGCTCCTATAGCAGAGTCCGGTCACAAGATGAACTCCATGTGTCTAGCTCCTTTGAAACCGGCCATTGGCCTCCAACGGTTACTTCGCTCGTGCATGAATAGCTAAGGACCGAATGCTCCTATCCAAAATGATCGGACTCACCAAGCCGTGCGTTAGGTCACGTCTAGTAAGCACCCAGAGACAAATTTTCATGACCTGACTCATCTGGTCTAGTACGACCGGACTCATAGCCGCGTCCGCTCGCTTGTTGTTTGTAGTGCTGGCTAGTGAACAGTGTTAGGGGAGTGTTCAATCATGTCCCTAGGCCCATGTCCAATCAAGCCGCGCCACTCGCCAGTGCATCATGAGGCTGACCGGACTCATGTCTGGTCACACTACCTACATGTCCAATCACTACTGCCCTCTCTCTCCCATACACTATTCCTCAACAAGAATTTCTTGCTGAGAAATGGGAATTGCTGGTTGAGGGATTTCTCTCTCACTGACACGCATTGACAACGCATGCAAGCTTGTCCCCTTCCACTATTCCTCAACAAGAATTTCTTGGTCAGCAAAGGGAATTGTTGTTAAGAGTTAGCACCACTATTTTCACCATTTTATGTGCTATTTCTTCTCCATTTTCACCACCTTTGCAAATGTGCTAACACCACCAATTGTTCACCACCATGTGCAAGTGTGTTAGCATTTCACAAACATTTTTTCAAAGGATTCATCACTCATTTCACCACACCACTTGATCCTAGCAACGATGCAAAGTTAGATCACCTAAGTGGCACTAGATGACTGATATTCAAACAAGTTTCCCCTCTTGACAATATGGCCATCTATCCTAAACCCGATCATAAACTTCTCTACACACCTATGACTAGTGAAATGAAATGCTCTACAAATATACCTTTGCCTTGCGCATTCTATTCTAACTCCTCCATCGTAGATGCAACACATGCACCAACCATATCACAAATGCACGAACCATATCACAAATGATATGATCCACTTCATATCATCACATGATATTTACACCAGAATTTGGAAGAAGGATTGCAGGAACTTGAAAGCTCCCAAGATTATATCATCAAGGAATCGATTGCATAAAGGTCGGTATCAGCTGATTCAAATGCAGCACTGGAATCGGCTCCCTTCAGATAGCGCCAGCAGATAACTATAATAGCTACAATCGATGCGAGGAAAAACATGTTGGACTCTACAAAAAGGGAAAGATTAGGGTCCAAGTTATCTTAAATTAGAAATGTTTTCTCTTAGGCCAAAATTATAATGATTCATGCTTAAGTAGGATTCATACGTAGGGTCTAGGTATAAATATCGGACCCCGGCTATTGTAAAGGAGACACAATCAATCAAATACATGTTACTTACTTTTTTGGCTCTGGCCACCCTTTAGGAGTAGGAGTAGAGTAGATCTCGACGAGTTCTTCAGTGAGCAGGGCTGCATTGGTCCGGCCGACCTCAGGCTTGTCTGTAAGTACCGTCATGACTTATACTTCCGTTCGTATGGCTGCATCGATCAGGTCGACCTCCACTGCGACTCTAGTATAAGCTAGTTATCAACTCTTGTCTAGTTCAAGTATGGCTGCATCGATCCGGTAGACCTCCACTGCTCGAACTAGATTAAGGTCAAGTTATCAGCTCTATCTAAGGGTGGCGTCCTTCGGATAGATTCATTAAGTTACTGATATTGCTTATTGCTTTCATTATTTATTTAATTACAACAATATCACTTTGCCCGATTGGGATTGATCTAGATCGGCCTTATATCCTGTTTAACCCATCGTTTATTAGTTTAAACTGATCTAGTCTGCACCTTAAACGATGAGTTATGTTTTATCGGTTGTTTTATGTCAATCTTGATCATGCATAGTGTGCGGTTAAGGCATGTCGGGTCTTGAATAGATCTATCAGCTAATGAAAACCATTCCATGGCCTGTTATCATGGCCTGTGTGATTCTGCCTCACACCCCCACTGTTAGCACCGTGGAGCAAGGATCGTTATTTGGTAGATCTGTTCCTGATAGGGCATGACCTTAATTATGTGTTATGCCTAAATAGGCTGTTTTAGCCGATATCGAGTGTTTTCACATATACAGTTCATGCCATGAGACCGTTGAAGTAAGGGTAGGTTGAAAGATATGTTAGCCCCATGATCTTATTATTGTATTACGACCTGCATGATTCTGCCTCATGCCCCACTAATATTAGTAATAAGTTAGGGCCATCGAATTTATTGCTATTTCTATGGCCTGCATGATTCTGCCTCATGCCCCATTGGTCATAGCGATAGATGAGATCTAATATGTTCATTAGATTTATCTCTATTAAATGGTTAAATGATGATGAGCTGTTTCTTTTATATAAAAAGGGATTCGGTTACTTGCAGTCATTGGCTTAGGATAAATTGATTAGTGTTGACATCCTATTGCCATTGACTAGTATTTGTCTAAATAACGATATTCATCCTGAATGATAACCGATTTTTCTTCCATAATCCCATGAGCTTTAACTGATTTATTCTTATGAGTATGCTGGAATTGGCTATTTAATCGATCTCCTTCCACATTGGCTCTCAGAGACGCATATTTAGGACTGTCTAGCAACACCGACATGTTCTGCCTTAAATTACTGATTAGCTTTCTCTCCTTATCAATTGCAGGGTCAAATTGATTGGCATGTCTTGGGAGGAGTATGTAGGATCGATCATCCCTGCATTGAGGCTAGGCGGATCTCTAGCTCCATCAAGCAAACCCTTCTGGCTTGCTTGTGTGCCCGGCACGAGATGAATTTTCGTGCAAACAAATGTTCTAGCATGCCTAGTGGGACCCCACAATCGTCATGGCGGCTTACAACAACAAAGACATCCTCATGGTACCTTACGAAGACCTACCTGATGGAGATAAAGATGTCATCAGCAAAGCTATAGAAGAATTTAAGAACAAGTGTTTGTTGTCCTACACCAAAACACGTGACAATACAATTGTTCAGAAATATCCACTGCCATGAGTTCTGTTGCATGGGCAGACAAATGCAGATGAGACTAAAGATAGGCGTTTCTTCACGGAAGCTATAAACAAATCTGTTCATGATGCCATATCAAACCATAATGAAATCTTCTTAAACACATTCCACAACACCATGAAAGAGGTGTTTCATGGGTTTCCAGTTGATCAGGTTGGACCGGCTTATTAGAACATTTCACATCCATCGGGTCAAGGGACTAATCAAGCTAGTACTAGCCATCAAGAAGCAGCACTAGCTAGTAATGATGATGTTCAGGCAGTTCAGAGTTTAGCTGAGCAAGCTCAAGGTACTACTATGAATCAGATACAATATAATTATGGGGGGTATGACCCCGGATACCCATGATAGACCACATGGGCTACGCCCTTAGGGGTGGCCAAGCCCATAGGACGAAGCCTTGCGGGGCACGACTCTGCTCAGCACCTCCCACAAGACATTTGAAAGATATCCTGAAGGTACTACAAGATCTATTAGGATATGTATGATCCCAAGATTCCTGTAATAAGTTATTACTTTCCGGTTAACCTCTTAGATCTAACCGACTTGTAACCCTGCTCCGTGGACTATATAAGGCGGGCAGGGACCCCGTCCAAACTCACGCAATATCATACGATAGCTAATACAAACCAACAGACCACATGAGTAGGGTATTACGTCATACTGATGGCCTAAACCTTTATAACTCATGTGTTTCTGATCTCACGCTTCTCTGTCGATCAATCTACCTTCATGGGATACCCCTCAGAGGACTGCTGATGATATTCTATCGACAGTTAGCGCGCCAGGTAGGGGCTTGCATGTTGTTTCCTTATCAAACAAGATCTTCATGGTCAGATCGATCTCGTGGATCATCAACGCTAACAGAGTCGGAGAGCTCCTTGAGCCAGTGCAGATCGATTCTACGTCGATCACCCCCGCACCTGTGACTATAGATCCGATCTCAGAACCACCTCTGAGGTCGCCTTCATCAACAACTCGCAGCCCGCTTCCTCGCTACTAGAGGAGGCAGATCAACAACGATGATCTGATCACATCAATCGATCAGGTTGGTCAGAAGCTCACCGATTGCCTCTCCATCACCGAATCAGCTCTAGACACTTTGGTCCAGCGCCGACCACCCATTGATCCAGATTTGTCGAAGGCTGCTCGAAAGACTCCAGGAGTTGTGGCTCCACCCTTCGGGCTCGCCAACGCTGCCGCCACATTCCAAGATGCCCTAAGGGGCAAATTCGCTGACCAGGTGGGAGATGTCCATCATCTTGCCGACCAGATCACCGACTAGCCTTCATCGGGCGTTAACATGCTCCATGTCGGCCGACGCTCCGGAGCGTCCCTCTAGACCATCCAGAGGAGAATTCAGGCTCCAAGTCCTAGGGCTCTATGGAGACCCTCGCTGAAACCTTCACCGAGCAACTTCCTCTCCCTCCATTCCGTGGCGGCGCAATCTTCAATGTTAGCGCCGATAGCCCCCCTCGGAACGGTGAAACCGAGGAGGAATGTGCCTCTCGTGAGAACCAGAGCATCAACCGCGCACAATGCCGAGCAAACAAGATTACCCTTGTGATGGCTGAGCAGCAGCTTGAGTCGCAAGGAAGGCCACTCCAGCGCAACCTCAATGTCGAGTTTCTCCACGTTGATGGCCACAACGTCTACAAGAATCCAAGCGTCAACCTGGCCGTGGCCACCAATGAGCTAACCTGGCTCCAGTAGACACCAGAGGTCGCTAGGGTCGCCGCAATACTCAAAGTGGTGCATTGTCAGGTCAATGAGATCCACCAGGATCAGAGACCTTCCTACTCCACAACCTCGCTTCGCTGATCAGTCGCCACAAGATCCGATCACCGTCCAAGTCGCTTCACCGACCAGCACCATGACGACAGGCAACCCCTACAGGGCGGAGCTAGGGGCAACCGCATTGAACATCACCGCCAACTCGACTAGGAGGTTGATCAGGACATCTGAGTGCACCTCAACAATCTCTGGGATGCACGACGATGTATCAACGAACGCTGCTTCAGTTGCCATGAAGACAAAGTACGCCGCCGCTAGGAGTACGAGCAAGAGTATGGTAACTCGGACTCAGCTCTCGAGCCACTCGCTAATGGTAATGCTGTAGATGATAGCACCGACAACCCCGAGGCCCCCCAACATTCACAAGGGCGCTCCGAACACTTCAGTGGCCCCGTGGTTTCAAAATCACTAGGGTCGAGCCCTACAAAGGAAGGATGAACCGGACACAGTGGCTATAGGCTTATGCCACTGCTATCCGTGCCATCGAAGGAGACACTAGTGTCATGGTGAACTATCTTCCCATCATGCTCACGCCAGCCACCATGAGCTGGTTTACTAGCCTTGCCCCGGACTCTATTAGATCCTGGGAAGTGCTAAAAAAAGTCTTCACCAATAATTACATGGCTATGTGTACTCGGCCGGGCACCAAGCACGACCTAAACCGCATCAACCAGAAGCCATCCGAGCTCCTCCATAGCTACATCTAACGCTTTTCCGAGATGAGGAACTCTATCCCCAACATCACGGAAGTTGAGGTCATCACTGCCTTCATTCGAGGACTCCACCGTGGTGAGCTCCGCTCCAAGTTCAACCGCAAACCGCCTATTAGGATTGGCGAGATGATCACAACCACCAACCAGTACGACGACGCTGAGGAAGTCAAGGTACGCTTCAATGAGGATGTAGGCACTCATCGCCCAACACGCCGCTATGATGACCGCCTCGATGACCAACGCCACAGCGACCACCGCTTCGACGACCGTAGTTACCATCGTGACAGTGGTCGTGATCGGCTAGAAGGGCCCAAGTCTAGCCAAAATTGCCACCGTCGGCCAGACCACATCGTCACTGCGGTTAATGAACCTCGTGCCAAGTGCAACTACGATGAGCAGTACAAGAAGATCCTTGACGGCCCGTGCCCTCTCCACAAGAACGCCAAGCACAAGATGAAGAATTGCCTCAGTTTGGCTAAGGAGTTCTAGGACAAAAAGCTAGATGACGACACCAACGATGGAGCCAGAGGCTGCCAACCACCTGGGGGCAATGGCAATGCCTTCTAGGACCACGACAAGGTGGTCGCCACCATCTTTAGGGGCCTCGCCTCCACCAACAGCAGAAAGGAACGGAAGCTCACTGCACGGTGGGTGCTCATCATCACTATGGAAGACACCGCCGCCAACCCTAGCTATCGCCCATGGTCCGAGGTCCCCATCACCTTCAGTAGGACCGACCAGTGGGTGGACATTCCCTGTTATAGGGCATTTCCCCCTCGTCCTTGATGCCACCGTCCAGAAGGTGCTATTTAGGAAAGTGCTCGTCGACGGTGGGAGCGCTCTGAATCTCCACTTCGCTAGAGCCCTAAAGAAGCTGGGCCTTGGGTTAGCAGAACTCACACCGTCCGACTCCTCCTTTCAGGGTGTGGTACCTGGCAGGGCCTCCAAACTGCTTGGAGAGATCACCCTACCAGTATAGTTTGGCATGGCAAGCAACTACCGCATCGAGCATATCAACTTCTACGTCGCTGACTTCAACACCGCCTACCATGCCATACTTGGTCAGCTAGCTCTAGCCAAGTTCATGGCTATACCGCACTACATGTATCTGGTGCTAAAGATGCCTTCGCCTGTAGGAATTCTGGCCCTACGGGCCAACCTCTCCATCGCCTACGCCTACGAGATAGAGAGTCTCGCCCTCGCCGAAGCCACCGACCTCTCCATCTAGATGGCTAGCGTGGTCACCAAAGCCAAGATGATGTCCACTGACAACATGGAGATCCCATAGCTGGAGCCTCCTCGCACCTTCGCAAAGTCCAAGGAAATAAAGGAGGTCGGCCTCGGCCTTGACGACCCCTCCAAGACCGTGAAGATTGGGGCTCACCTTGACCCCAAATAGGAAAGCACGCTCGTCTCCTTCCTATGTGCTAACGCCAATGTGTTTGCTTGGAAACCTGCAGACATGCCGGGGGTACCACAGGAGAAAATCGAGCAATCCTTGAATGTCTCGCCGACCGCCAAACCGATCAAGCAGAAACTTCGCCGATTCACGCCAGACAAGAAGGAGGCTATTAGGGTAGAATAAAATGGCTCTTAGCCGCTAGATTTATAAAAGAAGTGTATCATCCTGAGTGGTTAGCAAACCCTATTCTCGTTCGAAAAAAGAAAAAAGAATGGAGAATGTGCGTTGATTACACTGATCTTAACAAACACTGCCCTAAAGACCCCTTCGGTTTGCCTCGGATAGATGAGGTTGTAGACTCCACCGTCGGCTATGAACTGCTCTCCTTCCTTGACTGTCACTCCGGTTATCACCAGATCTCCCTCAAGGAAGAAGACTAGATCAAGACATCGTTCATCACGCCCTTCGGTGCATACTGCTACACCACCATGTCCTTTGGACTCAGGAACATCGGGGCGACTTATCAAAGGGCTATTCAGATGTGCCTCGGTCAACAGATCAGCCACAACATCAAAGCTTACATTGACGATGTGGTCATCAAGTCCAAGACTACCGATGATCTTATCGCTGACCTCAAAGAAATATTCACCAACCTTAAAAGGTGACGATGGAAGCTGAACCCTTTAAAGTGCATCTTTGGAGTTCCATCCGGTATACTCCTAGGCTACATTGTCAGCGCATGAGGCATTGAGCCCAATCCTGACAAGGTATCCGCCATCACCAACATGAAACAACCAACATGCGTCAACGATATATAGAAGCTTATAGGTTGCATGGCTGCTTTAAGCCATTTCATATCGTGCCTCGGCGAAAAAGGGCTACCATTCTTCAAACTCCTCAAGGCTTCCGAGCGCTTTTCCTGGTCAGAGGAGGCAGACATAGCCTTCGAGCAGCTCAAGTTGTTCCTAACAAAACCTCCAATCATGATGGCACCACGGCCAAACGAAACTCTCCTGATCTACATCACTGCTACTTCTCGTGTCATCAGCACAGCCATTGTAGTCAAACGCGAGGAGGCTGGGCACGCCTATAGGGTGCAACATCTGGTATATTTCATCAGCGAGGTTCTCAACGAGCCCAAGACTCGTTATCCTCATGTCCAGAAGCTGTTATACGCTATCCTGATCATGTCGCGCAAGCTCCACCACTACTTTGAGTACAAGATCGCCGTGGTCACCGAGTTCCCCCTTGGGGACATTCTCCATAACAAAGAGGCCAATGATTGTATCATCAAGTGGGCTGTTGAGCTTGACACTTACTCCATTGAATTCAGAAGTAGGCCTACCATCAAGTCTCAGGCGCTTGCTGATTTCGTCGCTGAGTGGACCGAGATCCAAGAGCCCATCACCGCCACATGCCCCGAGCACTGGGTGATGTATTTCGACGGCACCCTTAACATCAACGGTGCTAGTGCGGGCATTCTGTTCATTATGCCGACCAAGGATAAGCTCTAATGCGTTCTTCGAATACACTTTCTGGCCTCCTACAACATCGTCGAATATGAAGCATGTCTCCACGGACTCCGTATAGTTGTTGAGCTCGGTGTCAAATGCATCACGGTATACACAAACTCCACACTGGTCATCAACCAGCTCAATAAAGACTGGTCTTGCTCCAATGAGAAGATGGATGCATATTGCGCCGAAATCAGGAAGCTTGAAGGGAAATTCTACGGTATCGAATACCACCACGTGGTGCGCGATCAAAATCAGCTCGCCGACCACTTATCTAAGTTAGGCTCCTCTCACGCCACGATTCCACTGGGGGTCTTTGTTCAAGGTCTTCTAGCACCGTCCATTAAGGAAGATAAGGAAATTCAGGAAGTTCCCCCTGCCGAGCAGCTAGTACTCACGGTACCTTTGCCGATCGCCGATTGGAGGGAACAATTCATCAAGTACCTCTCCATCGCCAAAGTACCCGCCGATAAGACTGAAACCGAATGCCTAATCTGTCGAAGCAAGCATTACGTGCTAGTGGACGACAACTTGATGAGGAAAAGTGCCAAGGAAGGGATACTGCAAAAACGCATCACCTAAGAAGACGGAGTGAAGCTACTTCTCAAAATTCACTCTAGTTCCTGCAACAACCACACGGCCTCGAGAACACTGGTCATCAAAGCTTTCTGAGCTAGTTTTTACTGGCCCACAGCCATCTCCGTTGTAGAAGACCTCATCCGACGTTGTGAAGGATGCCAATTTTTTGCCAAGTAGATATAGGTGCCGGCACAAGAGCTGCAAACTAATGAGGACATTCCTAGCATTCACTCATCTTCAAATGAAACTCCACTTGATATAGCTGGTCCAATTACAAGAAGTAGAGCTAAACAATTGGAGAAGGAAATTCATTCTCAGGTGAACGCTAACCTTATGTTTAATAATCAGTTTATGTTGAATGAGCCTATGCTTTTGAGTTCTTGTTCCAATGTCCTTAGGAATGATGGAGTGTATGAACCCGCATGGGATGAAGATGGATTCAAGCCTCTGGACATTTGAACCAAGAAGCCTATGGTGTGCAAGAATAAAATGGTGGTTCATCACCTTTGCATGGAAATGCAACCAGAAGCTAGATGACTGATACATGATACGAATTCCAAGCATCACCGCGGACAGAATACAAGGAGTTAGACGGTGTTCTATATGTGGATGGAAGCATCTTCAAGTCTACTTTCTAGCCCATCAAACGGCTCATTATTTGGAATTCCCAATAAAGAGTTATGCTCATTTTAGTAACTGCTATCAGAAGCTAAAAAGACACGAGAACCAGCCATGATACGCATGCTGCCATTTACTCCAAGCTGAACGTCCCTATCTCTATATATATCTTGTACTAGACAATGAAAGGTTAGATCTTGATTAGCTGAATTCAGAATACACAAACTCGTGGAGTTTTGTTTATGCGTGAGTCTTGAGAGGCTTGCAACACTTGTTCTTTCGATTCCTGAGGGAGTTGTAGAACGTCGAACTGCGGTTCACCCAGTTCGTGCCTTCACGTCTATAGGGCGTGATTGCGTGGGCTGTTTCGTCAGTACGTGGAAGGGTGATTGTCTCGGTAGTTCATCGCGTGGACAGCCTCGCGGTGCACTGCCTCTTCACCAGGTCATGCAGCGACAAGTTATCAAGTCCACGGATCCTACGAGAAGATCGGGCCACAAAACTTACTACACGCGTTGCATAGGCGTGTGCACATCATCTGGTACCAGAGCCTCCGTTTACTCGTTAGGATTGTTCTTGTTTTTGGTAGGATAGAGTTTATATACCTACTGTCCACTAATAGCCAAAAAAGAAAACCTATAGCCCAAATTCATACGTGCTACTAATTTTGTAGTTTGCTTTATCGAGTTTTAATCCTTTAAGATTTGTCTAGTTGCTGAATTTTTTCTTTTCCACATCATTCTAGTTGTTATCTTTGTTCTAATCATCAAATCACTTGCTGCATGTACCCACCCATCCCACCCTTGTTCTGATCGTCATTGCTTGCTGCATATATATAAATAAAAAAACCCACCCGTTCCACCCTTGTTTTCTACCCGCCACAAATTCCCCACCCGAGTTTCTTGTTTTTGTGCTGCGCCGTCCATCTTAGTTGATCCTTATGTGCCCCTTTAGTTGAAAGTTGTGATGCGTTTGTCACAAAGGTTAAAAGAAAAGATGTATATGGGTCAAAAGAAGGACTAAAAACAACGAGTTCTTGTTCAAAAAAAAGGGAAAGAAAAGAAATAAAAGAGAATTGTGTTCAGCACACCACAAAGGGGTTTGGGCAGCAACAAGTTTCGGTTGGTGCAATTGGTGTTCATCTATCCACTTCCTACATCTTGTTCCTTTCTTTGAGCATCTTTTCCTTTATATTCAGCAACTTAGACTTGAGTTCTTGGATTATTATTCGGTTTTGCATTACTACATTTCAGCGCATTCCATTTACATATTACCCCACCAAGCTCCACTTAAAAGCACCATGAGTTGTTGCACCATAGTCTCTTCACTCTTCCACTATAGATTGCAACCCCGGTTCTTGCCCTTTCCAGGAAGAGAAAGAACTTGTTCAGCAAGTGGTGAGGGAGTGATTCCACATATATTCCACATATATATTGTCCTATTTTTCCCCCCTCTACTAATATGGCAGGACGTGGAGATGGTGCCGCTGTTTTGGTGGAGGAATTCCAGGAGCTGCGTACACAAATGAATGATTTGATGCAACAACTACAAACTCTCCAATTGAACATGCCTCATAGAGAACCACCACCAAATGAGGATGATGACAATGAGGATAACGAGGCACCACGTCGTGCCGCTGGTCATGGACATGGACGTGGTGGGTTTGGCCATGGTTTTGGTCATGCTCGGCGCGTTCTAGTTGGAGGTAGAGATTATGATGGTGATGATGATATGTTGTCCGACATGGATGATCATCGACATGGTGGTGGCCATCATGGTTATCGTGACCGCCATTGTCGTCGTAATGATGATGGTTTAAGAAACGTGAAAGTGTCTATTCCCCCTTTCAGCGGACAGGAGAATGCTGATGCTTATTTTGAATGGGAGACCAAGGTGGAACAAATATTTGATTTGTATGAATACTCTGCTGAAAAGAAGGTAAAGCTTGCAGCCATTGAGTTTAAAGGCTATGCCATAACTTGATGGAATCAGGCCCGTACTGAATATCAGAGAGTTGGGCATGTTCGTATAACTTGGGAAGACATGAAGAGAGAAATGCGACATCATTTTGTTCCAGCATATTACTCTCGTGATCTACATTTGAAGCTGAAACGTCTTGTGCAAGGTACTCGTACTGTTGATGAATATTTTCAAGAATTGGAAATGTGTGTACTTCGTACAGGGATAACTGAAGATGAGGAATCCACAATGGCTCGGTTTCTAGTTGGCCTCAATAAACCCATTGCTGATAAAGTGGATATGACAACCTACACATGTCTCACCGAGTTGGTTCATTTTGCAAAGAGGGCTGAAAGGCAAATTGCTACGTCTTACAAATACAATGCTTCATGGCGTCATTCCCAATAGCAAGGGGATGTCACGCCTCAATTCCAACAGCAAGGAGCTGCAACGCCCAAATCTTCATCTCGTGGAGCAAATAGATATCTTCCAACTTCTTCCAAACAATTGGATGTGAAAGGTAAAGCTGTGAGTTCAAGTCAGCCCACTTCTTCTACTGCAGCCACCCAACGCAAGACAAGCAAGATTGAGTGTTTTAAGTGTGGTGGTCATGGGCATAAGCAAGCTGAATGTCCCAATCGTCGTACTATTATTGCACTTGCTGATGGTTCTTATGATTCCCAAAGTGAAGAGGAGGACGAGTTTAACAATGTATTTGCAGATCTTAATCTTGACACTTGTGAGTATTCAGCAGAGGATGGTACATTTGAGCTAGGTCTAAATTGTTTAGCCATTCAACCTATTCCAACTTTTGCTCACAATGACCTATTACAAGATGTTGTTTCTCCATCTTTCGACGAGATTACTAGTGATGATTTTGATGAGTTGCTTGCTGATTTTCCTGATTTGACGCGTTCTATAATGAACACACCATCTCCTTCTTTGGTGGTGAGGCGAGTTCTTTCCACTCAATTTGTTGCTGCTGAACAAGGACAACACCATAATTTGTTTCAATCCAGATGCAAAGTGAAAGGACAAGTGTGCCGTTTCATCATAGATGGTGGGAGCTGCAATAATATTGTTAGTGCTTTGCTTGTTGAGAAGCTTGGTTTGCAGCCACGTCGCCATCCACATCCATACCATATACAATGGTTGAATAATTCTGGGACAGTTAAGGTTTCAGCCATGATTCGTTTGTCATTTTCCATTGGTGATTATCATGGAGAGGTTGATTGTGATATTGTCCCCATGCAAGCATGCCATTTGCTGCTTGGTCAGCCCTGGCAATTTGATATGGATTCGGTGCATTTTGGACGATCTAACAAATACACTTTCATTGCCAATGACAAGGTGGTTCTTGTTCCATTATCTCCAGAGGAGATACATGTTTCAGATGTGGCTCGCATGAAAAGAGAGGAATCTGAAAAAAGAAAACTGAGTGAGACCCACAACACTAGTAAGGAAGATAGTTCTAAAGCATCCAGCCACATAAAGCCCCATTCCACTTTAAAACAGCCACACCAAACTGAGTGCTTATTTGTGAGCAGGAGTGATTTGAGAAATGTGACAAACACTACAGCCCCATTCTTTGTACTATTGTACAAGGAGGTTTTACTTTCCACTAACGACTTACCTTGCTCGCTGCCTAGTGTTGTTCTTGATTTGTTACAGGACTTTGAGGATGTTTTTCCTGATGAGCTACCAGCTGGACTTCCCCCACTTCGTGGCATTGAGCATCAATTTGACTTGGTCCCTGGTGCTTCTCTTCCCAACCATCCAGCATACCGCACAAACCTCGAAGAAACAAAGGAAATTCAGCAACAGGTAAAAGAGCTTTTGGACAAAGGGTATGTTCGTGAATCCTTATCACCATGTGCTGTTCCTGTTTTGTTAGGTCCAAAGAAAGATGGTTCTTGGCGTATGTGTGTTGATTGTCGTGCTATCAATGCTATAACTGTTTGATATCGTCACCCTATTCCAAGGCTTGATGACATGTTAGATGAGCTGAGTGGTTCAACTATTTTCACCAAGATTGATTTACGTAGTGGTTATCATCAAATTCGAATGAAAATAGGTGATGAATGGAAAACAACATTTAAAACTAAATTTGGTCTCTATGAATGGCTTGTGATGCCCTTTGGTTTGACAAATGCTCTTTCAACTTTTATGCGTTTGATGAATCATGTGTTAAGATCTTTCATTGGCAAATTTGTTGTTGTTTATTTTGATGATATCCTGATCTAAAGCAGATCATTTGATGAACACCTTGATCATATCCATCAAGTTCTTGCTGTTTTGAGAGCTGACAAATTGTATGGAAACATTGCTAAATGCACATTTTGCACAGACCGTGTTGTTTTTCTTGGATTTGTTGTTTCTGTAGATGGAATTCAAGTTGATGAAGAAAAGGTTAAAGCAATAAAGGATTGGCCTATACCTACAAATGTGAGTCAAGTTCGAAGTTTTCATGGTCTTGCAGGTTTTTACAGGCGTTTTGTTAAAGATTTCAGCACCATCGCTGCACCCCTCAACAATTTGACAAAGAAGGATGTTCCATTCAAGTGGGGTGATGAACAAGACCAAGCCTTCAATGAGCTAAAAACAAAGCTTTGTGAAGCACCGCTGCTACAACTTCCTGATTTTGGTAAGACATTTGAGATCGAATGTGATGCAAGTGGTATTGGCATAGGAGGTGTACTACTTCAAGAAGGTAAACATGTTGCCTACTTTTCTAAAAAGTTGAATGGTCCACATCTGAATTATTCTGTCTATGATAAAGAGCTTTATGCCTTAGTTCGAGTTTTGGAAGTTTGGCAACATTATTTGTTACCTAAAGAATTTGTCATCCATTCTGATCATGAAGCTTTGAAATATCTAAAAAGTCAAGGCAAACTGAACCGTAGACATGCTAAATGGATTGAGTTCATTGAAACATTTCCCTATGTTGTAAAACATAAGCGTGGAAAAGATAACATTGTTGCCGATGCCTTATCACGGAGATGTGGTTTGGTTACACAATTAGATACAAAAGTGCTTGGTTTGGAATCCATTAAAACACTCTATGCAGCTGATTCTGATTTTAAAGAACCTTTCTCTCATTGCATTGCTGAGTATTATGTGCATGATGGTTTTTTTATTTCGGACTAACAAACAATGCATTCCAGCCTTCTCGATTCGTTAAGTTCTTTTGCAGGAAGCACATGCTGGTGGCTTAGCTGGTCATTTTGGCGTCAAAAAGACATTGGACATGCTCTCCGATCATTTCTTTTGGCCACATATGCGACGTGATGTCCAGTGACATGTTGCACGCTGCATAATCTGCTTGAAAGCTAAGTCCCGCCTTAATCCCCATGGTCTTTATACTCCATTACCAGTTCCGAATGTACCTTGGGAAGATATATCCATGGATTTTATTTTGGGGTTACCTCGGTCTCAGAGGGGGGAGGGATTCTATCTTTGTTGTTGTTGACCGATTCTCTAAAATGGCACATTTTATTCCATGTCATAAGAACGACGATGCTTCACACGTTGCTGATTTGTTTTTCAGGGAGATCGTTCGTTTACATGGAGTACCAAGGACTATTGTTTCAGACCGGGATACAAAATTTCTAAGCTATTTTTGGAAGACATTATGGGCTAAACTTGGTACAAAGTTGTTATTTTCCACCACTTGTCATTCGCAAACCGATGGGCAAACTGAAGTTGTCAACCATACCTTGTCCACCATGTTGCGTGCTGTGTTGAAAAAGAATTTGAAGCAGTGGGAAGAATGCCTTCCACATGTTGAATTTGCTTATAACAGGGCAGTCCATTCCACAACAAACTTTTGTCCATTTGAAATTGTTTATGGGTTTAAACTGCATACTCCCATGGATCTTTTGCCTTTACCATTACAGGAACAAGTTAACTTGGACGCAGCAAAGAGATCGGATTTTCTCAAGAAGCTACATGATGAGACAAGAAGGAATATCGAGAAGAAATGAGCACAATATGCAAAGCAAGCGAACAAAGGTAAGAAGAAGGTTACATTCCAGCCCGGAGACCTCGTGTGGTTGCATCTACGTAAGGATCGATTTCCCCAACAGCGCAAGAGTAAGTTATCTCCTAGGGGTGATGGTCCGTTCAAGGTTTTACACAAGATACATGATAATGCTTACAAAATTGAGCTGCCACCTGAATATTCCAATGTGAGTACAACATTCAATGTCAAAGACTTGCTTCCATTTGTTGGTGAGCCTGAGTCGAGGACGACTCCTTCTCAAGAGGGGGAGGCTAATGAGGACATTCCTAGCATTCACTCATCTTCAAATGAAACTCCACTTGATATAGCTGGTCCAATTACAAGAAGTAGAGCTAAACAATTGGAGAAGGAAATTCATTCTCAGGTGAACGCTAACCTTATGTTTAATAATCAGTTTATGTTGAATGAGCCTATGCTTTTGAGTTCTTGTTCCAATGTCCTTAGGAATGATGGAGTGTATGAACCCGCATGGGATGAAGATGGATTCAAGCCTCTGGACATTTGAACCAAGAAGCCTATGGTGTGCAAGAATAAAATGGTGGTTCATCACCTTTGCATGGAAATGCAACCAGAAGCTAGATGACTGATACATGATACGAATTCCAAGCATCACCGTGGACAGAATACAAGGAGTTAGATGGTGTTCTATATGTGGATGGAAGCGTCTTCAAGTCTACTTTCTAGCCCATCAAACGGGTCATTATTTGGAATTCCCAATAAAGAGTTATGCTCATTTTAGTAACTGCTATCAGAAGCTGAAAAGACGCGAGAACCAGCCACGATATGCATGCTGCCATTTACTCCAAGCTGAACGTCCCTATCTCTATATATATCTTGTACTAGACAATGAAAGGTTAGATCTTGATTAGCTGAATTCAGAATACACAAACTCGTGGAGTTTTGTTTATGCGTGAGTCTTGAGAGGCTTGCAACACTTGTTCTTTCGATTCCTGAGGGAGTTGTAGAACGTCGAACTACGGTTCACCCAGTTCATGCCTTCATGTCTATAGGGCGTGATTGCGTGGGCTATTTCATCAGTACGTGGAAGGGTGATTGTCTCGGTAGTTCGTCGCGTGGACAGCCTCGCGGTGCATTGCCTCTTCACCAGGTCACGCAGCGACAAGTTATCAAGTCCGTGGATCCTACGAGAAGATCGGGCCACAAAACTTACTACACGCGTTGCATAGGCGTGTGCACATCACAAACCATCCTAGCTTCCTAGCCCTTTGCATGATGGGGACTGGATATGATTGGGCCTTTCAAGCCAGTGCCAGGTGGTTTTCGGTACGTATACGTCGCCATCAACAAGTTCTCCAAGTGGATCGAGTATAAACCGCTTGTCTCGGCTACTTCAAAGAAAGCAGTCGAGCTCTGCGAAGATATCATCCACAGATTCGGTCTCCCGAATAGCATCATCACCGACCTTGGAACTACGTTTACTGGCCACCACTTTTGGGACTTCTACGAAGACCAGTGCATCTCCATCAAATATGTCTCCGTTGCCCACCCTAGAGCCAACAGACAGGTCGAACGGGCGAACGGCATGATCCTTGATGCCCTCAAAAAGAGGCAATTTCAAAAAGAAGAAAAGCATCTAGGCAGATGGCTCAAGGAGCTACCAGCTGTAGTCTAGGGACTATGCACTCAAGCTAGTCGCAGCACCAGTGTGTCTCCATATTTCTTGGTCTACGGCTCAGAAGCCATACTACCAGCGGATATTGCCTTCCGAGCACTTAGGGTGGAAAATTATGATGAACAGCAAGCCACCGCTGTTCAGACAGAGGACGTCGACAGAGCCAAGGAAGAACGCCTAATCACCTGCATCCGCACAACCAAATATCTAGAAGGCCAGCGGAGGTACTACAACCGCAGCATCAAAGGTTGTTCATTTGCTGTCGGCGACCTCGTTCTCCACAGAAAGCAAAAAACCAAAGGGATGCACAAGCTTTCCTCTCCATGGGAACGACCTTATGTCGTCAAAGAGGTTACCTGACTAGGGTCTTATCGCCTATGTGACTTAGATGGAATCGATGCCCCCAACTCATGGCACATCGAGCACCTCATACGTTTCTACCCTTGAAACGCCCTAGATATGTACTCTCCACTTTATGATGAATAAAGTTTTGGTCTCCATAACTTGTCTCCACTTTTTGTCCATTGTGGTTTAATCTCCGCTTGCGATCGCCGAGCTCTATGCTACTCCATAACTAACTCTAATACAAAATCGCCATAACTGCACCGACCATGTTTCTCCAAATCTCCAACGTAATCGCCGAACACGTTTTCTCCAAAATCGTCGAACACGTTTTCTCCAAAATCGCCGAACACTTTTTCTCCAAATTGCCGAACACTTTTTCTCCGAATCACCGAACATGTTTTCTCCAAATCACCAATGCATTTCGCCAAACATGTTTCTCCAACTCGCCGAACATTTTGCTCCAAATCTCCAAGATATTTCACCGATCAGCGAACATCATACGTTCTGTTCTGTTCTTTTCGTAGAAGACCTAGTCTCCGATCTCTCCCTACACGTGCTACGAGCTCCACGCTCTACATTATGGGTCGTTGGCTACGATTCCTTGGTCACGCCTGTTCCTCCTATACGTCCATGGGCTCCACGCTCGACGTTATGGACTATGGGCTAGCCAAGGCCGAGAGCTCAATAAAGAACTAATTGCTTGGATGCCACTTATACTATGTTTATCTCCAAGTTATTTTGCCAACTGCCAAGCAGCAGACGTTCCACTCTACACTCTATGGAGAAGACCCAGTCTCCGATCTCTCCCTACATGTGCTATGGGCTCCGTGCTCTACGTTATGGGTGGTCGGCTACGGTTCCTTGGTCACGCCTACAACTCCTACACTTGCACGGGCTCCGCGCTCGACGTTATGGACTGTGGGCTAGCCGAGGCCATAGTGCTCAGTAGCGAGCTAACTACTCAGACGCTACTTATACTACGTATAATTGCTTTATGGTTAAAACTATGAAGATTTTTTCACCGAAATGCCAGCAAAATGCATACACATGCACTTTATAACATTTATACAAATACATAAATGTTTTCTGCGCTCTCGTGCGTTCTAACTACCCTCTAAAGATGTTATAGATGAGCAGATCACTGTGCACCTCCATCACCATCTGTCTCACCGAACAGGTCTATATCACCGACCAGCTTCTTCATTGTGTCCTCCACCTCATCCTCTAGCTATTGGGTCTCCGCCTCGCTTAGCCCTTCGGCGAACCCGCCCCCTATCACCTGAAGGTCGATGGCTGGGTAGTGGGACCGAACCACCGCAAGGGCGTGAGTAGCGATGGAAACAATGGAGTCACGGTTGAAGCTCTTGAAGTTCTCCCATGCTGCCTTGCACCTCTGGATGATGGTGTCTGAACATTGTCGCCTGCCGTCATGCCGAGGAGCCAGTTCTAGGTCGATGCAGTCGAGCACCGGTTTAACCGCGGCAACTACAACGACGAAGTTATCCTTTTAGGTCCTGGCCTCCTGCACCAGCACATCAAACTGTGTCTTGGCTTTTATGATGGTAGCCTACAAGCATTACAATGTTCCATCATATAAGGAAACTACTTCAACAGTAACTCCGACCAGGAGGTATTCACCTTTTAGCTCCTTGGCCAATTTGTCTGCTCGCTCTGACTCCTTCGCCTTCTCCTCTCAAAGTTGTTCGAGGGCCTGGCATAGCTGGCCGAGCTCCGTGTCTTGCTCTACAAGGACAACATTCATCACCAATGATATAGCTATTCAACAATCTAAAGCACAGTTGCCGATACGACATACCCTTCTTCTGCTCGGAGACTTTCTGCAGCTGCTCCAACTGCTCAGAAGCACCCATCAGTTGCTCGAAGACAGTGGCCAGCTGCTTGGACTTGTGCCTCACCTACTCGGTCACAGCTGCCAGCTACTCGGATAGGACCCCTTTTGATATTCCAGGTCCCGCGCGTTGGACTCTGCAAGGTCTCACTCGCGCTGGGCCCTCTAGATGTTTATCTCCGTGAGGTTCATCGCTGCTTTAAGATTTTCGTTCTCCTTGGCGAGGGGCTCCATTCTCTTTATCAGCTGATGCTGCTACTCGGTAGTCTGGGTTATCCCCTGCAAATGCTCAATGATAATGATGAACACCGATCTCCAACCTCGAAGACAAGCTCTTCAGATGTAGTACTAACCTCAATTTGTTTCATCACGCCGGCAACGGTGGACTTTAGTCTCCTCATCTCCCTAGTGGTGTCCTCCTCCTCGACAACCACCACCTCATCACCGCGCTTGCGGAGGATTTGAACAGATTGGGGTCAAGGTTCAGCATGATCGATCTCTTCCACCTCATCCTCCTCCACTGCAGTTGGATGCACCACCAGGTGGCTCAGTCGCTGGATAGCGTGTCCAACCACACCCTTCGACGCCTCAGGCAGGGCGGCCTGCTCCTCCGACACCGTAGGCCCCTCCGTTCCGAACACCGGCGTGGCATCGGTGGCTCTAGCCTCTACTCCCGAAGCTCCGGCGGTTTCTACCGTTGCCCTGGGCACCACCGCTGATCCGTCAGTCAACTTCTCGCCACTGCCAAGTCTGCCAGTAGCTACGGTTGATTCCTTCATAGGCCGCTGAGCAACTGGGGACTCCAGCATGGGGTCTACTAGCACCTTTTCTGCTCTGGGACTAGCCTTCGATTGCTTGGTAGTCTGGACGGGCGGGGCTGGATCCTCCGCACATTTTGCACTACATCAGATCATCTCGTCAGTTGCCAACAAAGCTAAAAATGACAACAAAGAAACTCTAAGGCAAATAAACTTACGGTTTGGTCTGCCGGTACAATTTTTTGAACCGGTGCTACCCACTTGAGCCTCCAGGTGCAGCCATGGGGTCGACTCTCATGCTTTGGGGTGGACGTGCAGCCTCCACCATCGGCCTTTGTTCTGCCCATCACTCTGGGACTTCCTCCGCGTGCTGCTCAGGGACTCCCATCGCCTGCTCCGTGAAGGCCTCCATCGCCTGCTACGCAAGGACTTTCCTCGCCCGCTGCTCGGGGACTTCTTCGCCTCCCTTTGATTGTTCCTTTGCGCGCCTATTACGCGGAGGGGCTTTAGTGCTCGGTGGAGCAGCCGCTGGATTTTCATCATTGTCCGACCACTCGCACACTGTGGTCCTTCACGTTCGAGTGGTCTGGTCGCCGCCGAACGAGATACTGCCCAGTTTGAGGGGAGCGGCGGCTACTGTCTTTCTCTTCTTTTGGGTCAGCTCGTCTGCCACTACCCTTTTTCCCCTGGATTTTCTTTGACACTAGGGATGGACTCTCCGATGAGATGCTAACAGTGTCCTCCTCTGGCCATGGTAGTGGCCAGGAATCTACTCCTTTCGGCCATTCGTGCCTCAGCATGCCCAAGAAGTACACCGTCCTATCCTGCGAGTGGATCTTTGCATAAGTGAATTAGTCCAATGCTTAGAAATGACAAAAGGTACAAAGCATCAGGAACATACAACTAAAATATTTACCTAGGGAGGTAGATTCTTGTAGTTATAGGGCTTCGTATACCCTGACATGTTGAATGAGGCGAACAGAGCGAATAGCTCTGTAGCTCGCTCTTCCACAATGTCCCTCGATAGCATCTCCGGCCTCACTCGAGTACCATCGGTTTCCCCCTTGAATTCAAAGGCGGGGTGGGCTCTCTCCTTGGAGGGATGAACGCGGCGCACTATAAAGCTCGCCGCCACCAATCCGCCGTTGGTCTTCACACCCTTTATTAAGCTAAAGAGCTCCCTCACTTGCTCCATATCAGCGTTGTTTGGCATCTCTGACCAGCTCCTCTGGCTCTCCAGGATGTGGTCGGTGTCGCAATGGACGATGGGGTGGCTCTGCCTCATGTAGAACCACCTGGCGTTCTAGTTCTTCAGTGACGTGTTCAGCGGCACAGTAAGGCACTCCCCTACCATCCCATTGCGCAGTTGAAGGTATACTCCGCTGACCACCTTGGAACCACCACCACCTCTCTTCTTCAGCCAGAACAAGTGATGGAAGAGGTTGAAGTGGGGGAGGATTCTGAGATATGCCTCACAGAAATGGATGAAGATAGAGATGTGTAAAATGGTATTTGGGTGGAGATTGCATAGACTAACCACCCAAAGTTCCAGCAAATCCCTCAGCAATGGATGAACAGGAAATTCCAACCATGCCAGAAATAATCCTCGAATACCACCACTTCATCGGTGTGAGGTGTTGGGAAGGGCTCACCGAGGGCTGGCCGCCATCCGGCGGTAGTGTGGTCAGGAAGAACGCCAGCCTCCACCAATATGTTGAGCTCCGCTTCTCCCGTTCGCGACGACACCCATTCCTTGTCACGTCGGGCTTCGGCGCTCGCCTTCTTGGGGCTCGTCTTCTTTGATTTGGCAGCTCCCTTCTTCGACGCCATCTCTCGGATCTAATTAGGGTTTGGTAGCAGAAGCAAGTGCGGATGCGAATCTGGAAATGTGAGGGCTAAGGAGGAAGACAAAATGGCAAATTGACAAAGGTGGGAATGCAGGATGTGGCAGTGCTATTATAAAGCATTCCCCACCCTTTCGCATTCGAGGGTTTTTGGGGAACTGTTCCCACAATTTATGCCACCCTGAATTCTCCGTAATAGCAAGGTGGGCCATTACCTAGGCCTTCGCGCAGCCCCAGCCCGTATTGCTAATTTGTCTCCTCAATTTGTTACGGCTCGCCAAATGCTCGCCGACATCTTCGCCAATCGTTATGGCTCAGTAATTACTACTGTACAGTCGTTACTCCGGTGTTTTCTCCGCGATTCTATTTTCTCCAAGTTAACTGCTGTTTCTGACCCTGGCACCACATGACTACATCATCTACTGTTAGGCTCTGCGACTAAGCGGGCACACTTCACCTTGCGGTGAATGTGCTTTTTGGGGCTACGCCCAGGATTGGCTGCCTGCTCGGCTAGTCTTTTATTTTCTTCTGCTTTGGACCCTAGCACCACATGACTACGTCATCTACTATCAGGCTCGGGGACTAAGTGGGCACACTTCACCTAGTGGTGAATGTGCTTGTTTTATTCTAGAAGACTCCGTGCCTCTTGAAGTTGAAGAAGGTTATCTTTTTCTCATGGTCGGACTCTAAGTGGGCACACTTGGTCAACACAGCAAACACAGCTCAAATGACGCTCTCAATGTGCTCCTCTAGATATTGTTCTACTTTTGTCCCTCTCTTTTTTCTCTATTTTTAGGCTATCGTTGTTTTTTGGGATTCTTTGACTTTTTCTTTTTATTTTTTTGATATTTTTTCACTTAGGAGCACAAAAGAAGTAACCACAGAAAATATGAGCTTAAACAAGTGAAAGGCGTGGCCTGTGAAAATTTCAGAAGATGTGCTCAAAATCGACAAAAAGCTTGTGACCATGAAAAGATGATCTTGTGACCAGTTTTTCAAAATAAAAATTTCCGAACCCGACGAAGCAGAGAACGTACGGATCCAAAAAAAAATTCTGATCGATTTTGATATATGGAACGTCGAAATCCGAGTTCGTATGTGAAAACTAGACCAGTTTTACGAACTGACCCCAAATTAGAGGACAAAACGGGAACAATGCGCGCAAAATTGGTCATAGCAGCAAGGATTTGATGGAAACAATGAAGACAAGTGTAACAAATTAGATGGCGTGGACTAAGGTTTGATGGATATAAAGGAAACACAGCAAGACTTGAAGGTGTTCACGAATTATGATGAAAAACAAAGGAAAAACATAAACTGGACTAAAAAACGATCTAAAACCAGCAACCAGAACTTGCCCTAGGACACAAACTCAACAACGCGAAACAGAGATGAAATTACACGGCACAACGACACTATAAGACAGGGAATAGGTGGCAGTGTATATTTTTTTGGCTTTTTGTGGACTATAGGTAATGCAAAAACAGTAACAATATAAAGGGGGAAACAAAGTTATACCTAACGGGCAACAAGGTATGATAGCATCGATTGGTGGAGACTCGACGTTCACGATCTAGGCTTCGAACCAAGACTGATTTGGATCCCGCAACCGTTACACCACTGCTCCATTGGTTATCAACCACGCGAACGTAATTGAACTCGCCGAGAAGGCTTTTCTGCAAGCGAATCAAGAACACAAGCAAGAACGGTATGAACTCAATCTGAAATTGCAAATAAATATGATGCTTATAATAACGGGAAGGAGTTTAAGTCTTTATTCGAAAGGACTAATCGCCATAGGCGAACAAGATCAAGAACTGGGGCCCTAGTTCACAGCAAGCAGCCTTGGCGGCACAGTTGCAGCAAAACGATGTCTGTTACACGAGAAAATCAAGAACTAAACAAAACACAAACCCTAAGGAGAGTGACGGCTGCTATTTATAGAGTCTTGGGCGTAACCCCCTGGATGCGCCCCCCAATGGGCTCAAACACGATACACGGTCCAACGGACCAAAAGACGGTGTCGCAGCACCCTGGTAGATTCTGGATGCTGAATTGTTTTGACGATTCCTGTTGATTCCGAAGGTCTTTTGACGTGAGACCACTTGGATTGGCTTCCTTATCAAATTAGCTTTCCAACCATATGTGGATCATCGAAAACGGAGTCCGGATACGTCCTGAGTGACCAGTTTAAGGCAGACTGATCCTGGAGGCCGAGGCAGACTCGAACTTGAGTTGCTTTGGGCCTCCACATCGGGAATTCGAACCGAATTAGCCTCAGACCTCCTTCTTGACTTAGACACCCTGCTAGCCTCCTATCCCTCCATACCATGCGCTAAACATGGTCATATGCATGGGTGTCATGTCCTCATCACTTTGTCCTTCCCGGGTGATCCAGTCCTTGAGCGTAAAAAATAAGCTCGTTGACTAAACCAGGTCCCTGCAAATCAAATATGTAGAACAGGTAGTACATAATGTATCTTGCCAAGTAGTTCTAGATAAACATTATATTTATTTTGGAGTTTGTTCATATATTAAATATGAGTAATTTTCCTTATAGTTGGTTCGTGGTTGCGTCACCTGTCCTAACTAGCCCGTACCCCATAGTGTGGAGTGACGACACCCATTTACGCGTGAGAGCATAGGCGTCGCCGAGGAGCTAGTACCAACCACCCATAACGCAGAGGGATGGCGCTCGTGCACGTGTAGGTGTGAGATCGAGAACAGGGGTCGCTTCTGGATAACACGAATGAGAACATGGCTGGTTAGCGAGTCGGTAGAGAATATCTTAAAGATATTACGCATGGAGCCAGAGTGGAGCTTCTCAATCATATTAAATATGGAGAATATGAAATAATAATTGGAGAAACATGACGATGAGAAAGATGTATTAATGCAGATATAGAAAGTGTACTTATCTTTAGACAGAACGTTTGCTCAGCTTTGACGAAATTGCTCGGCCTTCGAGCTTTCCGGCCTGTCATCGTGGCGATGGTCGCGGTTGTCATAGCACCGTTCTTGACGGCGATTATTATTGTGACGCGGTACGGCTCGCTTAGCGGCTCGTTGGACGACTCATGTGGCTCTCTTAGCGGCTCGCTGCAGTCGGACGGGGTGTTCTGGTCTTGTGCTGAAGACGTCGATGAGCAGCAGCCGATCCGATGCGAGTAGATGAGCCGCAGGAAAAATCATCGCGTATGTGGTTGTAGATGAGCCCCGCGACGTTCTCCAAGTAAGCACGTGTGTCGGCTTGCACGTTGGAGGCAGGTCACGAGGATGTACATGGTCGTTGATTATCTTTAGCTATCTTGCTTACATCGTCTTCACATCATGGTGATGCAGACCGCGCATAATTTGCTTGCTTGCTCCTACATGCATGTGGTCTAGCCGATCGAGATTAGTCCAGCCTGAAGTATATTTCCTCATAAAAAAATTCTGACTTTTATTTTCTGCTTTTAATGTTTTGCTCGGATAGTGCAACAGCCTGGATGATAGATTGATAACTAGAGCAATTTATATTCTAAAAGCAAAATAGCAATTTAAATTGACTAGCAATTTCAGTGGTATGGATATGACCATACATGGACTTTTTTGTAGAAATGAGAGGTAATCCTGGACGGATTATATGTATATTATATATAAATTTTAAAAGTTACAAAGAGAAATAGTGAGCTCAATCTTGACATGCAGGTGTTGTGTTATCTCATTGGTTTCATTTGGAACAAGTTAATTTCCATTACTTTCTAAATTGGAGAGCTCGGTTATGCATAACATGCCAAATTTTGGTGTTCCAATTAGTTTTCATGCCTGTTAGAAAGCGACTGCAAAGCTGGATGTGGAGGCGACTAATGGCCACAAAGTCGATGAGGAGCTTTGGAGTGAGGTACTGACCAATGTTCTCATGTTCTTGTTACTGGATGTGTAAAATTGTATTTGAGTTTAGTCCTTACTGGAGGCAAGCATTGCCGAAAATTGAATCAAACAATCTCTATACTGTTACTGATTGTGTCCGATAGGTTTTAGATGCTCAATTCAGATTTATGATGATTTTACAGCATGCTATACATCACCTGCACTAGAATGCATACTACCAGCATTCCCAGCAAGGTGATTATCATGTAGTAGGTTCAAAAAATATGTAATGTGTGATTTAGGATTAGCTGCTAGGTGACTATATCTGATCAAAGTTATGACTCCTGTTTCACTCTTGATCGCTGACATTTTTCTCTTATTATGAGCTGCACGAAGAAGGCAACTTTTGTCGATAAAAAATAATGTTTATGATTTTTTTTCTGAAATTGGAATTAGATTATGCTACAATTAAATTGCTAGTGTGACCTGTGTAAATTAGTAGAAGTGTAGGCACTGTAAGTTTTATTTTATTGTGGACATGCATATAGAAACCAATCAAAAAATTCTTCTTGAAACTATATTTGCAGTGGTCTGTTCAAGAAGTATACCCGTCATATGAGCTGATGTGTGTTTGTTTTTTGCAGTTGGTCTAGAAAAGCAAGGACACAGTTGGCTTTTTTTCTTAGAAATGGTAGATATTTATTTGGTAATAGGCTTATTTTGAGCCATTGTAATTTCCTCTTAGCTATTAGTTGGACAATGTTCTTTTCAATGATTTTGAAAAAATTGTTAGCCGGTGGCTATGAATACTTTTAGGGTAACAATTCAATTTGGTATATTTTCGCTTATTCATACCGAAAGGCTTTAAATTGATGTGCAGCAAGATCACCATCCTTCGATTTTGTTTCCCAGAATGATTAGAATGCTTAAAAATACGTACAAGCCATAATGACAATTTTTTTGATCTAGACAACATTGCATGCATCTTAATGTCAGCTTTCAGAAAATGGAACCTGATTTCATTTTATGTGATATATGGAAAGTAGTATTGTAGAATTTAGGCATCGCAAATTACCAATGTTCCTACTGAGCTTAAGCTTTGTTGGGTAATCTCAATTAGATATGTAACTATTGCTTCCATAATCATAAAACAGTATAAACTAGATCTCTGGAGTAACTTGATAATTTTGTTCCTTGCTGGCATTCTGGTATGGCTGCATGTGATTATGTGCGGCCTCCGTTAACTTAACAACCCTTTCATAGAAAAATGTGTAGTTCCATTATAGTAGAGATACATTTTATATATTCAACTTGCTTCTAACAATCACCCTGCTTTAACTAATTTCGATGTGCTTGTGTTCTCGGTTTCCGTTCTTGCTGTGAATAAGAACATTTGTGAAACAGGTTGTCAAGTTTGTCTCTCACAACCTTTTGCCTATTTACATTTTTGCAGGGGCCAATGTGTCTGGTGGTAGGGTTTCTATTTGAAGGACACATGGCAGAGTGGAGTGGTAGCGCGCCGCAGAGAAAGCCCTGTCCCCGCCATAAACCATTGTTTATAGAATAATATATAGACTGATGGTTTATGAACTTTAAGACCCATCTTAGTAGTGCTGTGTGGGCTTTTCTATTTTTCTGTGTGTGAAATGACTAATCTCTGCGAAATTGTGAATTCGTGTTTCTTTCATTAGTTGATTTATTTTTTATTTTATGATTTATTTTAGTTTTATGATTTATTTTTTTAGATGTCACCATAGCGTTAGCACGGGCAATATACTATTGTGGAAAAGTTGAACAATAGAAAAAGTTCAATGTTTGGTTGTTTTATGTACATCTCTAAAATAAAGTCGTGGCATTAGCACGAGCATTATACTAGTACAGTAGCTGGTTGGCCGTTGAGCTACAGATACTGGTCAGTCAGATCGTTGGGGTTTGCTCTGTTATTAGCTGACCAACAAAGCGCAAGCTAGCCGACACGACGTTTGGCGCCGAATGGGTGCACCTAAACGCCTTCCACATGGAAGCCGGCTGTGTCGTCCACGACCACGAGGACATGCTCACCGGACCTGATGGTCTCCCCAGGGTTTCTCTTTCGAGTTCGATTCGGCGCGTCATTATTTTCTTTTCTGAAGTGACACAATCACTACAATCCAGTACAACATGACTTCCTGAAGATCAAACGCCGTCTTCTCTACTTTCCTCAGACCAAAAAAGAATATAATCCTAAGTTTAGACTAAATCAAATTTCTTAAATGGACATATTTATAGAAAAATATTATCAATATTTGCATCTCCAAGTAGATTTATTGTAAAACTATATTCTACAATTAATCTAACAATATGTCCTAAAAAGAAGTGGTTATAGCATGGCCCTGTTCGCTTGTCTTACGAGATGTACATTTTTAGCAAAGTAACAGTATTTTTCTCTTAAAATGCCAAACCAGAACGAATACCTGCGCCCTAGCACCTGTGCTGCTTCGTTACACGCTCGACGCGGCAATAGATATACATCTTTCGAAAACAACAACTGAGTTTCTTTGGACACTGTCACATTGCTCTGCATCGTACGGGGAGATGGAGTGCTTTTGTGCATGTTAAAAGCATCTGAACTGTGCGATGTCCGTAGTGATTTTCCCGATTTGGTATGTATGTTCATATTTTCTTAAATTTACTATACAATTTAACGATGTTATTTTTTCAGTTTAGACGATATGTACGTCGACTGTGCGATGTTCATAGTGATTTTGTCAATTTTGAGATCTAACGGTTTAGTTTTTCAAAGATGCTCATAAAGATATGATTTATATATGTGTATATTTTTAAAAGTGAGTGTGCTTGGCTATAGACGTATACATCAGTGTTGTGTAATTTGAAAAATGAAACACCTGATTCAGGGACTATCCTTTGGATGTCAAGCTGCAGAACTAAATTCAGAGCGTGCCTGCAAGCTTCTGCTACAGCTCCCCAAGAAATTAATAAAAGACGTGTGACTAGCTTCTGCTACAGCTCCCCATGTCTTATCTTATGGATACCGGAGGTCATATCCTCCACAGCTGGCGAGCCCCAGCGTAGCGGGTGACGAAGCGATGAACAATCCGAACACCAAGGAGTCCCTAGCTTAGCTGGCGAGCCCCAGCGTAGCTGACAATGAAGCAATGAATAATCCAAACCCCGAGGAGTCCCTAGCTTAGCTAGCGAGCCCCCAGCGTAGCTGACGATGAAGCGCCGAACAGTCCAACCAACTGGTCGGCGACGAAGTCCATAAACCTAGCGGTCCGACCAGTTGATCGGCGGAGAAGTCTGAATGCTAGGTGGTGCGACCATCCGGACTATGATCCTTTGTCCTTCCCGGGTGATCCGGTCCTTGAGCGTAAAAAATAAGCTCGTTGACTAAACCAAGCCCCTGCAAATCAAATATGTAGAACGGGTAGTACATAATGTATCTTGCCGAGCAGTTCTAGATAAACATTATATTTATTTTGGAGTTTGTTCATATATTAAATATGAGTAATTTTCCTTATAGTTGGTTCGTCGTTGCGTCACCTGTCCTAACTAGCCCGTACCCCATAGTGTAGAGTGACGGACACCCATTTACGTGTGAGAGCATAGGCGTCGCCGAGGAGCCAGTACCAACCACCCATAACGCAGAGGGATGGCGCTCGTGCACGTGTAGGTGTGAGATCGAGAACAGGGGTCGCTTCTGGATAACACGAATGAGAACATGGTTGGTTAGCGAGTCGGTAGAGAATATCTTAAAGATATTACCCATGGAGCCAGAGTGGAGCTTCTCAATCATATTAAATATGGAGAATATGAAATAATAATTGGAGAAACATGACGATGAGAAAGATGTATTAATGCAGATATAGAAAGTGTACTTATCTTTAGACAGAACGTTTGCTCAGCTTTGACGAAATTGCTCGGCCTTCGAGCTTTCCGGCCTGTCATCATGGCGATGGTCGCGGTTGTCATAGCACCGTTCTTGACGGCGATTATTATTGTGATGCGGTACGGCTCGCTTAGCGGCTCGTTGGACGGCTCATGTGGCTCTCTTAGCGGCTCGCTGCAGTCGGACGGGGTGTTCTGGTCTTGTGCTGAAGACGTCGATGAGCAGCAGCCGATCCGATGCGAGTAGATGAGCCGCAGGAAAAATCATCGCGTATGTGGTTGTAGATGAGCCCCGCGACGTTCTCCAAGTAAGCACGTGTGTCGGCTTGCACGTTGGAGGCAGGTCACGAGGATGTACATGGTCGTTGATTATCTTTAGCTATCTTGCTTACATCGTCTTCACATCATGGTGATGCAGACCGCGCATAATTTGCTTGCTTGCTCCTACATGCATGTGGTCTAGCCGATCGAGATTAGTCCAGCCTGAACTCCCAACTGGACTAGTAGACTCTGCCTTAGGCAGAAGAACACGTACCCGTCGAGTTGTCGACTGCACGGCATGGAAAAAATTGCCGAGTAGATTAATCTCGACAGTGGCGGGTAATAAGCCAGCAACCATCATGCATGTACGATCTGTCTCCCGGCGTCGCGACGCATTCCCGCGCTACAGTTGTATCTATCTGCCTTTCCCTATAATATACCAGTTGGAATAAATCTACAGTCACATAATAAATACCTGCTCCACAGTTATGACCTATGTTACATTCACATCCATGAATGCACCTAGAAAATATAACACCATCAAAACGAATGCACCAGATTATCTCTTAGTCATTCTCTCTCATTACTCGTCTAAATCCGACGGCTCATGTTTAGTGTGTCCGCCCTCCATCGCCCTCCCGCAGACCTCCCACGCGCATGCGCCTGTACGTCCGGCTCGCGTTGATTTCGGTTGCCCCCGTCCACAATCATTTAAATCCTAGGTCGACGGCTAGGCCCTGCCCGCCCTCCACCCGCGACTGCGTTGGTTGTCGGCGCGCCCCCACGGCCACCGGTCCCTCTCGCGCCTCCGCCCTCTGCCGGAGTCCACCCCTAGCCTGCTCGCACGCCCGCGTCGCCATGACCACCTCAGGCTCGGACGCCCAGCGGCGCTAGGCTGTGGGACGCCCGACAGGACGCGCGGCGGTTGGTCAGCACGATCGGACAACGTCCACGGTGGGTGATCCGCGCCTATCGCCTCGGCGAACTCCACCAGCCTTCCTAGATCCGGGAGGACGGCGCACCGGCGTTGTCCCTAGTAGATCTGGGCAGGCGTCCGTTGGATGGAGAGATGCGGCTTCCCCGTGGGCGAGCAGCGTGAGGTCGCCCACCGACTCGGCCTGCGTGGTTCAGGATGTCGCGTGCCCCTCGTGAGGCCTTGCTGCTGACCGCCCCCACTCTTTGTCTCTGATTGCTCGCTGTAAAGGAGACTCGAGGGTGCTGCTATGCCACGTTGCTGTCGGTGAGTTTGCATATTATCATCTCATCATCTTTGAAGTATATTTCCTCATAAAAAAATTGTGACTTTTATTTTCTGCTTTTAATGTTTTGATCTGATAGTGCAACAGCCTGGATAATAGATTGATAACTAGAGCAATTTATATTCTAAAAGCAAAATAGCAATTTAAATTGACTAGCAATTTCAGTGGTATGGATATGACCATACATGGACTTTTTTGTAGAAATGAGAGGTAATCCTGGACGGATTATATGTATATTATATATAAATTTTAAAAGTTACAAAGAGAAATAGTGAGCTCAATCTTGACATGCAGGTGTTGTGTTATCTCATTGGTTTCATTTGGAACAAGTTAATTTCCATTACTTTCTAAATTGGAGAGCTCGGTTATGCATAACATGCCAAATTTTGGTGTTCCAATTAGTTTTCATGCCTGTTAGAAAGCGACTGCAAAGCTGGATGTGGAGGCGACTAATGGCCACAAAGTCGATGAGGAGCTTTGGAGTGAGGTACTGACCAATGTTCTCATGTTCTTGTTACTGGATGTGTAAAATTGTATTTGAGTTTAGTCCTTACGGAGGCAAGCATTGCCGAAAATTGAATCAAACAATCTCTATACTGTTACTGATTGTGTCCGATAGGTTTTAGATGCTCAATTCAGATTTATGATGATTTTACAGCATGCTATACATCACCTGCACTAGAATGCATACTACAAGCATTCCCAGCAAGGCGATTATCATGTAGTAGGTTCAAAAAATATGTAATGTGTGATTTAGGATTAGCTGCTAGGTGACTATATCTGATCAAAGTTATGACTCCTGTTTCACTCTTGATCGCTGACATTTTTCTCTTATTATGAGCTGCACGAAGAAGGCAACTTTTGTCGATAAAAAATAATGTTTATGATTTTTTTTCTGAAATTGGAATTAGATTATGCTACAATTAAATTGCTAGTGTGACCTGTGTAAATTAGTAGAAGTGTAGGCACTGTAAGTTTTATTTTATTGTGGACATGCATATAGAAACCAATCAAAAAATTCTTCTTGAAACTATATTTGCAGTGGTCTGTTCAAGAAGTATACCCGTCATATGAGCTGATGTGTGTTTGTTTTTTGCAGTTGGTCTAGAAAAGCAAGGACACAGTTGGCTTTTTTTCTTAGAAATGGTAGATATTTATTTGGTAATAGGCTTATTTTGAGCCATTGTAATTTCCTCTTAGCTATTAGTTGGACAATGTTCTTTTCAATGATTTTGAAAAAATTGTTAGCCGGTGGCTATGAATACTTTTAGGGTAACAATTCAATTTGGTATATTTTCGCTTATTCATACCGAAAGGCTTTAAATTGATGTGCAGCAAGATCACCATCCTTCGATTTTGTTTCCCAGAATGATTAGAATGCTTAAAAATACGTACAAGCCATAATGACATTTTTTTTGATCTAGACAACATTGCATGCATCTTAATGTCAGCTTTCAGAAAATGGAACCTGATTTCATTTTATGTGATATATGGAAAGTAGTATTGTAGAATTTAGGCATCGCAAATTACCAATGTTCCTACTGAGCTTAAGCTTTGTTGGGTAATCTCAATTAGATATGTAACTATTGCTTCCATAATCATAAAACAGTATAAACTAGATCTCTGGAGTAACTTGATAATTTTGTTCCTTGCTGGCATTCTGGTATGGCTGCATGTGATTATGTGCGGCCTCCGTTAACTTAACAACCCTTTCATAGAGAATGTGTAGTTCCATTATAGTAGAGATACATTTTATATATTCAACTTGCTTCTAACAATCACCTTGCTTTAACTAATTTCAATGTGCTTGTGTTCTCGGTTTCCGTTCTTGCTGTGAATAAGAACATTTGTGAAACAGGTTGTCAAGTTTGTCTCTCACAACCTTTTGCCTATTTACATTTTTGCAGGGGCCAATGTGTCTGGTGGTAGGGTTTCTATTTGAAGGACACATGGCAGAGTGGAGTGGTAGCGCGCCGCAGAGAAAGCCCTGTCCCCGCCATAAACCATTGTTTATAGAATAATATATAGACGGATGGTTTATGAACTTTAAGACCCGTCTTAGCAGTGCTGTGTGGGCTTTTCTATTTTTCTGTGTGTGAAATGACTAATCTCTGCGAAATTGTGAATTCGTGTTTCTTTCATTAGTTGATTTATTTTTTATTTTATGATTTATTTTAGTTTTATGATTTATTTTTTTAGATGTCACCATAGCGTTAGCACGGGCAATATACTATTGTGGAAAAGTTGAACTACAGAAAAAGTTCATTGTTTGGTCGTTTTATGTGTATCTCTAAAATAAAGTCGTGGCATTAACACGAGCATTATACTAGTACAGTAGCGGGTTGGCCGTTGAGCTACAGATACTGGTCAGTCAGATCGTTGGGGTTTGCTCTGTTATTAGCTGACCAACAAAGCGCAAGCTAGCCGACACGACGTTTGGCGCCGAATGGGTGCACCTAAACGCCTTCCACATGGAAGCCGGCTGTGTCGTCCACGACCACGAGGACATGCTCACCGGACCTGATGGTCTCCCCAGGGTTTCTCTTTCGAGTTCGATTCGGCGCGTCATTATTTTCTTTTCTGAAGTGACACAATCACTACAATCCAGTACAAGATGACTTCCAGAAGATCAAACGCCGTCTTCTCTACTTTCCTCAGACCAAAAAAGAATATAATCCTAAGTTTAGACTAAATCAAATTTCTTAAATGGACATATTTATAGAAAAATATTATCAATATTTGCATCTCCAAGTAGATTTATTGTAAAACTATATTCTACAATTAATCTAACAATATGTCCTAAAAAGAAGTGGTTATAGCATGGCCCTGTTCGCTTGTCTTACGAGATGTACATTTTTAGCAAAGTAACAGTATTTTTCTCTTAAAATGCCAAACCAGAACGAATACCTGCGCCCTAGCACCTGTGCTGCTTCGTTACACGCTCGACGCGGCAATAGATATACATCTTTCGAAAACAACAACTGAGTTTCTTTGGACACTGTCACATTGCTCTGCATCGTACGGGGAGATGGAGTGCTTTTGTGCATGTTAAAAGCATCTGAACTGTGCAATGTCCGTAGTGATTTTCCCGATTTGGTATGTATGTTCATATTTTCTTAAATTTACTATACAATTTAACGATGTTATTTTTTCAGTTTAGACGATATGTACGTCGACTGTGCGATGTTCGTAGTGATTTTGTCAATTTTGAGATCTAACGGTTTAGTTTTTCAAAGATGCTCATAAAGATATGATTTATATATGTGTATATTTTTAAAAGTGAGTGTACTTGGCTATAGACGTATACATCAGTGTTGTGTAATTTGAAAAATGAAACACCTGATTCAGGGACTATCCTTTGGATGTCAAGCTGCAGAACTAAATTCAGAGCGTGCCTGCAAGCTTCTGCTACAGCTCCCCAAGAAATTAATAAAAGACGTGTGACTAGCTTCTGCTACAGCTCCCCATGTCTTGTCTTATGGATACCGGAGGTCATATCCTCCACAGCTGGCGAGCCCCAGCGTAGCGGGTGATGAAGCGATGAACAATCCGAACACCAAGGAGTCCCTAGCTTAGCTGGCGAGCCCCAGCGTAGCTGACAATGAAGCAATGAATAATCCAAACCCCGAGGAGTCCCTAGCTTAGCTAGCGAGCCCCCGGCGTAGCTGACGATGAAGCGCCGAACAGTCCAACCAACTGGTCGGCGACGAAGTCCATAAACCTAGCGGTCCGACCAGTTGATCGGCGGAGAAGTCTGAATGCTAGGTTGTGCGACCATCCGGACTATGATCCTTTGTCCTTCCCGGGTGATCCGGTCCTTGAGCGTAAAAAATAAGCTCGTTGACTAAACCAAGCCCCTGCAAATCAAATATGTAGAACGGGTAGTACATAATGTATCTTGCCGAGCAGTTCTAGATAAACATTATATTTATTTTGGAGTTTGTTCATATATTAAATATGAGTAATTTTCCTTATAGTTGGTTCGTCGTTGCGTCACCTGTCCTAACTAGCCCGTACCCCATAGTGTAGAGTGACGGACACCCATTTACGCGTGAGAGCATAGGCGTCGCCGAGGAGCCAGTACCAACCACCCATAACGCAGAGGGATGGCGCTCGTGCACGTGTAGGTGTGAGATCGAGAACAGGGGTCGCTTCTGGATAACACGAATGAGAACATGGCTGGTTAGCGAGTCGGTAGAGAATATCTTAAAGATATTATGCATGGAGCCAGAGTGGAGCTTCTCAATCATATTAAATATGGAGAATATGAAATAATAATTGGAGAAACATGACGATGAGAAAGATGTATTAATGCAGATATAGAAAGTGTACTTATCTTTAGACAGAACGTTTGCTCAGCTTTGACGAAATTGCTCGGCCTTCGAGCTTTCCGGCCTGTCATCATGGCGATGGTCGCGGTTGTCATAGCACCGTTCTTGACGGCGATTATTATTGTGACGCGGTACGGCTCGCTTAGCGGCTCGTTGGACGGCTCATGTGGCTCTCTTAGCGGCTCGCTGCAGTCGGACGGGGTGTTCTGGTCTTGTGCTGAAGACGTCGATGAGCAGCAGCCGATCCGATGCGAGTAGATGAGCCGCAGGAAAAATCATCGCGTATGTGGTTGTAGATGAGCCCCGCGACGTTCTCCAAGTAAGCACGTGTGTCGGCTTGCACGTTGGAGGCAGGTCACGAGGATGTACATGGTCGTTGATTATCTTTAGCTATCTTGCTTACATCGTCTTCACATCATGGTGGTGCAGACCGCGCATAATTTGCTTGCTTGCTCCTACATGCATGTGGTCTAGCCGATCGAGATTAGTCCAGCCTGAACTCCCAACTGGACTAGTAGACTCTGCCTTAGGCAGAAGAACACGTACCCGTCGAGTTGTCGACTGCACGGCATGGAAAAAATTGCCGAGTAGATTAATCTCGACAGTGGCGGGTAATAAGCCAGCAACCATCGTGCATGTACGATCTGTCTCCCGGCGTCGCGACGCATTCCGGCGCTGCAGTTGTATTGCGGTTAAAGCTAGAGACTCTCCATGTACACTCGGTGGTTTTGTAACGATTACGCCAACCGTCTCTAGAAACCTATTTTACCTGTCTCTAAAGATATTTACTGGGGCAGTGACAGTAGCTCCTGTCGCCAGATTTGCAGGAAGTCGGACGCCGCTCGACATCGCCGATGCTTTCCGGGATGCATGGAAACACTTGTACATATACAAGCGTACATGCATGATACATACATGCCGCCGCCGTTTGGTGCCACCGTGACCATCGAGGCCTGCCGGTCGGAACTCCGCATCAGGTATCTTGAGATCGGATCGAGTACAAATCCAATTTCTCCGCGGCTCTTTCTCCGCGACTCTGGTAGTCGTCCACCCATCCCACGCTTGCACAAACAGATGTAGTCACGGCAAGTCGTGAAGAACAGATTCAATCTGGTTCGTCACGGCGATCAGTACGCACACCAATATGGTCGGCAGTCTACCGAGGAGTATGTCCATGATAGTAGATGAATCGGTGGAGGTGCGCGAGATACGAACTAGATGGTGACACAGACGCAGAGACGGTGAGTTAAGCAGTGTCATGCCGTCAAGTCAACGTAACACCCTACATACTGGGATCCTAAGCTAAGCTTAGGGTTTGGATCGGGATCTGCCGACTAGGGGACCTCTGCTCCTCCTTATATACTCTGAAGGGATAGGGTTACAAGAAAAATATTCTAGTCGGTTACATGGCAAGTATTCTATTTAGATTACAATATCTATGGTATCCAATCCGATCTTCTAGGTGCCTTGTGGTATACGCCGAGCAGAGCCGTGCGCCGTAAGTCTTAATGTCGTGGGCTGTATCATCCCTGATGGTGCGGCCCATATCTCTTGCCGTGGGTACCTAGGGTTATACCCCCACAGACGATGAACAAACACCATTGTGATTATGCAAATGCACAATTGGGGATGTTGCGTGGAGGAAATGGCAGATTTTCACGACTCTGGATTTCTGATAGCCTTGTACTTTTGTGATAACATGAGCAGCGATGAGAACCAGGGAATTTTGATTATTTTTAATCTTTTTAATCAACATTTTAATACTAATTGTACAAAAAGTTTTTGCAAAACTAACCCTTTTGGTCGTACCAGCGCGGCTGGTGCGATAGTACCGCACTGTCGCGCCACATGCACTGGCGCAACAAGGGGAGCCACACTTGCGTCGGTGGTTGACCGGAGCTGGCGTGGCATATCGTGGGCCCCGACCTGTCACGCCAGCTACTCTGGCGCGATAGGCCCATATAAGGTCGTGGCCCACCTCCTTTTTCCTCCTTCTCTTCTCTCTCCCTTCATTCTGGGCGAGGTCGAGGTGAGCTCATGTTGCTCTCTTCTCTTCTTCCCATTTTCTATTTGCCTTTCTCTGTTGTTGTTTTTGTGTTTAGTTGATGTTTATATACTGCTCTGGTTTACACTGTTGTGTGCAATACTAGCTTTCGTTCGTTTGATTGAATGAAAGTTGCTTTAGCTAATCACATCTATTATATTATGGTTCATGTTGTACTTGTTGAACTTTTATGATTTTTGTGATTGGTTTTGGTTGCCAGTGCATTAGGGTTTGAGTGCACTGGTTTAGGCAGCAGTATAGGTTGGACTGTTGTTAGTAAACTTTCTTGTTAGTGTGTGATTTGAAATTTTTTTATGGTGATTATATGTATAGATGAGTTCGACTATATATTTATATGCATCATTTACATTCAATAAGTTAGTTTTAGGGTTTGGCTTCATGGGTTTACATGATTATAGAGATGATTGAGATGGAAATTGTTGTTGAACTGTGTAATAGTATTGGTTTATATCTTTGCTTTGTTAAACTACTTTGTAATAGGTTCAATGGCGGTTCCCAATAACAACCAATTCGTGCACCATCCGAAGGATCATGGTGCTATCGGTCCTTTCCTACCAGCAGAGCCAACACTGTTGTGTTACTGTGGGTTACTGGTATTTGTGAAGCAGTCAAGGCATCCCGCGTCAGCTGGGTGTGCTTTATATTGTTGCCAACTTAAGCGTCGTCTCTCGATACTTGATGCCTACCTAGAGGGATGCAACTTCTATCAATGGATCGACGGCGACGAAATGTTGGATCCATCAATTATGTTGTTTCCTTATGACCTCTGGAAGAGTGTTCCATATTTAGAATTTGTTCGTTGGGTTACACCGCCACCAAACCCTCCGGAACTGACAGAGGCGGAGAAGGTTGACGCTGCTTTGCGCTGTCTGGCCAATCCTCCTAAATGTAATTGTGGAGTGTCGGCGCTACTAACTACTCCCAGCCAACGTGGAGCATTCACTGCCTTCTATCGCTGTGGATTGCCAGATTATGTAAGTTCTCATGAAAGCAATCTATCTCTAAGCTTGTATGCGTTTTGCACAGACAATGTTACACTTGGAACAATTGTTTTTTGTAGAGAGGGTTCCCATCTTGTGACTTTGAGGAGTATAACTATAGACCCAAATCGCACTGGCCTTCTGAGTATGAATTTGCAGAGTTTGAAGCAGGCATTAAGCCATGGCCATGCACAAAGATGTCGAACCATAAGTGCAAGTGTGGCATCAAGGCTCGCGAAGGAGTTGTTCCGTCTGAGCTAGGATACGGATACTACTGTGGCAATGCTTATGGAGGGCCGTTTGAGTTATGGGTGAGTTCATTGAACCGGTGAAGTTACTACATGAACATAGGCCACCGGTTTATTTGCTCATTGCTTTGTGTTTCTTAGGTGTGGAGGACAAGCGATTGGAATGACTTCCCTGGTCGTGGAGAGTTACTAGAGAGGTTGAAGATACATTTGCCTCTTGAAAAAGACAAGAAGCATTGGATGCGGGAGGAGAAGCATATAGAGGTGAGAACGAGGTATAGGGTAGAGATGCCACCATGGAAGACCCGTAACAGGATTTTAGAGGACTTTCCTCGAGTGACCGGTCGATAGCTGAATTTTTACAATAACGAGGCCGAGTTGATGAGCTTTTCACGACAAAACAAGGAGACCTATGACTTTAACGAGGCCGAGGATGCGAGGGAGATGGCCTTTTTCCACAGGCATTTGAATTGTCGCTTATGCAAGTAATTGATTTTGAAATTTGTTGCGACTTGTGTATCTTCTTACAATTGTATCTTCACCCTAAGGCCTGGATTGGAGTGTTTCATGGCACTTAAAATCCTAGGAACTTGGTTGTAAGCCTCTTTCCATTAGCCCCATAGCAACTCTATAGCATGCTGCTTTGCCCGCCATGCCTTTAAGTACTTCACTCTATAACCAGTGAACCCAAATATGGTCTCGATCAAGCTTGAAACAGATGTGTCACTATCGGCCCTAACCGAGCCAACAAGACAACAACCAAGGTAATGGACTATATTTTGGGCATGCACACCCTTTGGCTTCGAAGATCGACACATGTGAGGTTGCCTCACATTGTGAATCTTTCACTTTTCATTTCTCAGCCTCTGAGCCCATATACCCCAGTGACATCCATTCTTGCAAAGCACCGTGTCACCCAATTTTAAGGATAAAATGGGATGCAAAATCTTATGTGCGCCCAGAGATCAATCACACACATAAGTCGACAAATTATGAATTGTATCATCACAAGTGTTTATTACATCACGAATAATAAGACAGTCTTCACATAAATATAGCGGAAGTATAGAGAAAAGATCTCTCGTGGAAGCTCCATATCACAGGGATGTCAACTGATTGACCACAAGTCTAGTAATCCTCGAGAAAGTCATCATTACCATAGCCATCTGTTACCCATCTAGGTTTTTATCCAAATAATGAAAATAAACAAGCGTAAGTACATGTCATACTCAACAAGCGTAACATGGGGTTCATGAGGCTCAAAAGGCTTGACACAGGTTTAACAGCATTCAACTTTTAGTTGTCACAATTTTAGCATAAGAGTAGCAACAAATTGTTTCAAATCCCAAAATAAAACATATGATCAATGTAAACATGAATAATGAATAGCATAAACAAATAATTCTTAGTGATCGTCTATTCCGTAAATGTTTCAAGGCCGCTCGTGACCTTGAGCACGGCTGATATACCAGTTTTACACTATACAGAGGTTGTACACTTTCAATGTGAGTCGTGATACCCATATGCCTAGGTTAATTACTCCCAAAACACTTCCAAGGTGAGCAGGCAAGGGTTACTATGAAGCCTTTCAAAGGTTCGTCTAACAAGTTAGGGCCATTAGATTCACTCGGCAAACTGATGTAGGAACCCCCTGTCGAATGGCACAATTCTATCGAGGCTATACACATAAGAGTAGATGCTATCATATACCCGATTTGGCAAGCCATTCTTATGCCAATAAAGGTAACCACTAACAAGCTAGAAAAGGTCCTCATACTGAGCTAAAGCCAGAGCCATGTAGCCCTCACAGCTGTACTATAAGTCCCGGATGATCACTTACAGATAAGTCCTTAGGGAGAGGAATTTGAAGCATTTAGAAAGTTACTAAATACTCCAGCCCCCTGTTTCCATGTTGCTAAAAAGTCATTGTCGGTGCGGGACCCATGGGATACCCCGCAAGGAAGGGAGAAGAACTAGCCTAACTAGGATTCTTCCCCTGTAATCTTGTAGTAGTATTATTCTATAATCCTACTAGAAACTCTCATTGTAAACCGACTAGGACTCTGGCCTCCTGACTATATAAAGGAGGGCAGGGCTCCTTGGATCGAGAGTTCAACACAACACAACGTAACACAACACCTTACAATCAATCCAACGGAAAGGCTAACGCCGACTGGACGTAGGGCTATTACTCGATCATCAATCGAGGGTCCGAACCAGAATAAATTGACTGTCTCTTGCATTCACCGTCGAGTTCCGCATACGCTGAAGCACAAACATACTATCCCGGGTAACCCCGTGGCAGGCTATTGGTGGTCAAACATCGACAGCTGGCGCGTCAGGTAGGGGCTTTCGGCGACTTTGCATCCGAGAGCTCGATGGACCTCGACAACATGATCTTCTCGAAGGGATCAATTTTCATCTTCGGTTCATGGATCTGCGAGGCAGGCGACGATGGCAAGCTCCAAGGCCGTCTCCTTGAAGATTCAGATCATCATCAGGACTCTTTCATTTTGACGACAACGACAGATCAGCTTGCCGAAAGATTCGCGCAGCTCGTAATGTCCAATCCAACTTGAATTCCGCGACTTCACGCATCCGATTCAGACTCAAGTTCCGTTTCTGAGACGAAGTCTTATCCGAGTTCTTTCGGAAAATCGAGTTCTTTTCTGACAAAGCTCTGGAACATGACGTCAACCTATCAAGGATACTACTCGGAGTACACTCATAGTACTTCGAAGAAGTCAGGTCCTCTTCCGTTCGGACCCCACAACATGGCGACACCTTATCAGACATGGCACGAAGGATCCACCTATCCCGTGCTTAGAATGCCACTAAGGGGAGCCCAGGAAGGTCTCGTTTTAACTATAACATCTCAAGACTGCATTGTTCACTGGCCAGGTACCGTTCCTAAGGATGATGGCACCCAACTAGTCGACAATACGACAACAGCAACTCTACCCTACCAAGAAGGAGATTCGATCTATGACCTTGAAACCTCTACTGAAGTTATCAACAACTCTGGCAGTACGGAAATCAACAACGATGACAGAACAACTCATGCTAGAGAAGTATTCATGATTCGCCATCCTCGATCGCCATTAATCCCCCAGAAGTACCCGACGTGAGGTCTTCAGATGAATCCGAATCCAACATATCACCATTTATCCAGGGGCACGATGGTGAGACTGAGAGTCAGAGGCAAGCGAGAGAAAGAAAGAACAAATTGAAACAAGGACGTCAACACCGTGCTAAGCAGCGAAAGGACACTTGGATCAAATATGAATCAGACCTAGCCGAGTACAATAGAAGAAAATCAGAACGAGAGGTCGAAGAAGGACGAGCAGCGAATACACCCTACGATAAGATCCGAGAAGCACTAGAAGAATTCAGGGCAACCTCATATCCCAATGAAAAACAAGAACATCTCCGAGACTTTCTCCGATCAACAGTCTTTAGGACACATGATGGAAGGGCAACATCTCATGAATAGGAAGATCAAAATCAAAGGAAGTCCGCTTTCGAAAGACTTGGACCAAGCGGAAGTCACAACGGAGAGAGCCGAAGAAATCATAGTCAAAACAACCGAGTCGAACAACCAAGAAAGGCCAGAAGCAAAGCACCTACTCGGACAGCCACGTAGAACTACTCTCACCAAGACGACAGTTGGCAAGAAGGGGGCACTGAATCAGAATACACAGTAGCCAGAACACACGATAGATTCCCCTGTTTCGCAAATAGACTGGCTTCAATATGACAACCTCACAAGTTCAAACCGTCCAACCACTCCAAGTATGATGGCAAGACCGAACCAAAGCAATGGCTCAGGATTTACTCACAATCAATTGAATTGGCCGGAGGAGACGATGACATCAAAACCTTGTTCTTTCCCATGGCCCTAAAAACCATGCCACTTCAATGGTTTGACAAATTGAATCCGGGATCAATCAGAAATTGGGAAGACTTGCAAAGAGCTTTCTGTGAAAACTTCGTGGGAATTATTACACATCAATCACCCACGCAGAGTTAAAAGGACTCAAGCAGAAGGGAGGTGAAAGTCTCAGAAATTACTATCGACGATTTGGCGAACTACGAGCTCAAGTACACGACATCACAGAACGAGAAGTAATCGAAGCTTTCTCTCACGGAATCATGGCCAGGTGGCAATTTCAAGACTTCTGCAAAGAAAACCCAAGAAATAATGAAGAATTCAGACGGACAGTAGAAAAGATGATCACTGCAGAGGAAAAAACAAGAGAAAGATTCCCGGACAGAAACAATAGAGACAACCCGGACAGGCAAAACCCTCGAAACAACAGACATTAGGAGAGAAAGCGTGGTCTAGACAACACCCAAATGGAAAGCACACCATCAGAAAGCAATGGCTGACAAATCAAAGAAATTTACCAAGCCCAGAAGATATGATGACATTGAGAACATACGTTGCCCCTTACACCCAAATGGAAAGCACACCATCGGAAATTGCTACACCTTCAACGAAAGATACACTAGAAAAGATAGCAAGGGAAACAATAAAGAAGACAATCAGAAAAAAGAAGGAGACAACCATGAAGACAAGGGATTCCAAAAATCCAGAGGGACAGTGGTAGTAATCTTTGCCGGGGTTCCAGATTCTAGAAGCGAACATCAAGAAAAACTAGCGTTACGAACCATCATGGCAGCAGAACCTGCTACATCAAGATATCTCAATTGGTCAGAGTATCCAATCCAATTTTCAAGAGAAGACCAATGGACCAGCGTAGGAAACGCAGGCCATTACCCACTGGTTCTAGATCCAACTATTGCCGGTATGACTGTCACCAAGGTACTAATCAACGGGGGAGCTGGACTCAACATCATCTTTTTAGAAACGCTAAGGAAGATGGGACTACAACTCGCCGGGATGATTACACCGATAAGTACACCTTTTTATGGAATAGTACCTAGCAAGGCAGCCATGCCACTCGGACAAATTACTCTACCAGTTACTTTTGGAACTCCCTCGAACTACCGTACAGAGTTCATCAAGTTTGAGGTTGCGGACTTCGATTCATCATACCATCAATCCTCGGGCGCCCAGCCCTAGCAAAATTCATGGCAATACCGCATTATCCGTACCTACTGCTTAAGATGCCAGGGCCTAACGGTGTTCTTTCTCTTCGGAGTGATTTAAAGCGCGCATTTGACTGTGATGTTTAGGTAATTCAAATTGCAGCAAGAGCACAGGCAGACGATGGAAGAAAAGAAATAGCCACTATTGCCGCAGAAATAAGCCAAGAAGAACTAGAGATACCGGCTAAAAAGCCAAGCATCCTAGCACCACCAAAAGAAGCCGACGTCAAGCAAATCGACCTGGGCACCGGTGATCCCTCAAAAATAGCAACCATCAGCGCCCACCTCTCGGCAAAATAGGAACTCGCGCTCACCAACTTTCTTTGGGACAACAGAGATATCTTCGCTTGGAAGCCGGTCGACATGCCAGGTGTCCCAAGAGAGTTGGCTGAGCACAGAATTGATATCAATGAAGGCTCCAAGCCTATAAAAAGCAACGGCTACGACGATTCTCACCCGACAAAAAGGCAGCAATTAAAAAGGAAATTACAAAACTAATGGCAGCCGGATTCATCAGAGAAATCCTCCATCCAGATTGGCTAGCAAACCCAGTTCTGGTACAGAAAAAGAATACGGACGAGTGGCGCATGTGTGTCGACTACACAGATCTCAACAAACACTGCCCAAAAGATCCGTTTGGGCTACCACGCATTGATCAGATAGTTGATTCGACAGCAGGATCTGCCCTATTATCCTTTCTTGATTGCTATTCCGGATATCACCAGATCGCATTAAAAGAACAGGACCAAAGCAAGACATCTTTCATCACTCCGTTCGGCGCATACTGCTACAAGACCATGTCGTTTGGACTCAAGAATGCCGGAGCCACTTACCAAAGAGCTATCCAAACATGCCTTGGTGATCAGATCGGCGAAAACGTAGAAGCATACATGGATGACGTGGCTGTAAAAACAAAGAACCTGGATGCACTGATTGAAGACTTAAAACAAACCTTCTAGAATCTGAAAAGGTGGAGGTGGAAATTGAACCCAAACAAGTGTGTATTCAGAGTTCCTTCAGGACAACTACTCGGATTCTTGGTCAATCATCGTGGAATTGAAGCAAGCGCCAAGCAAATTCGAGCCATAACAGAGATGGGCCCTCCTCGAAGCGTCAAAGATATACAAAAACTAACAGGCTGCATGGCGGCACTCAATCGTTTCATTTCAAGACTCGGCGAAAAAGGGTTACCTTTCTTTAAACTACTAAAGAAGACATACAAGTTCGAGTGGACGGAAGAAGCCAATGAAGCTTTCAAGAAACTTAAGGCATACCTCACATCCTCACCAGTCCTCACACCTCTAAAGAAAGACGAAGACATGATGCTATACATCGTGGCAACTTCTACTGTAGTCAGCACGGCGATAGTAGTGGAAAGAGAAGAAGAAGGACGCATGTATAAAGTACAACGCCCAGTATACTACATCAGCGAAGTACTATCAGAATAAAAAATCCGGTACCCGCATGTGCAAAAACTAGTCTATGCACTACTGATCACCTCATGCAAGCTTCGTCACTATTTTGAAAGCCACAAGATTACCGTAGTGACAGATTTCTCACTCGGAGACATCTTACACAACAGAGACGCAACAGGACGCATATCTAAGTGGGCGGTTGAACTCGGTGCTCTCAACATCGATTTCACACCATGGAAAGCAATTAAATCTCAAGCCCTTGCTGATTTTATTGCCGAGTGGACAGAGATTCAACAACCTATGTCAAATACAATCCTTGACCACTGGAAGATGTACTTTGATGGATCACTCAAGCTAGGCGGAGCCAGTGCGGGCGTTGTCCTAATTTCTCCAGACGAAAAACAACTCAAGTATGTCCTTCAAATATTATGGCAAGCTACCAACAATGAAGCAGAGTACGAAGCTCTCATCCACGGGCTACGAGTGGCAATTACCCTCGGAATCAAGCGATTACTCGTATACGGCGATTCGGCAGTAGTCATCAACTAAGTCAACAAAGATTGGGATTGCACCAAAGAAAACATGGGGGCTTACTACGCTGAAATCTGAAAACTCAAAAAACATTTCCAAGGATTAGAAATTCTACACATCCTGCGCGATTCTAATATTGTGGCAGACATCCTCGCCAAGCTTGGATCAGACAGGGCGAAGGTCCCACCCGGTGTATTCATAGAGGAGCTATCAGCTCCCTCTATCAAACAACCCGATGAGATAACCCCTGAAATCTCAGCCAAAGACAACTAGATCTTGGTAATCACCACTTCATGGACCTAGGTTTTTCTTGATTATATCAAAGAAAATAAATTGCCAGCAGACAAAGAGGAAGCTACCCGAGTTGTTCGCAGAAGCAAAAACTATGTCCTAGTGGGGGACAAGCTCTACAGAAGAGCCGCATCGTCAGGAGTACTCCTAAAATGCATCTCATTTGAAGAAGGCAAAGAAATCCTAGGCGAAATACACTCAGGTTGCTACGGAAATCATGCTACTTCAAATACACTAGTAGGCAAGGCATTTCGCACCGGATTCTACTGGCCAACCGCTTTGAAAGACACAGAAGAACTTGTTAGAAAATGCAAAAGTTATTAGATGTTCGCAAGACAGGCTCATGTGCCACCCCACAACCTCATCTACATACCACCTGCTTGGCCCTTCTCCTGCTAGGGGCTAGACCAAGTAGGACCTCTCAAGAAAGCAAAAGGCGGATTCGAGTACATCTTCATGGCAATTGACAAGTTCACCAAATGGATTGAATTCAAACCACTAGCAAAATACAGCGCAGCCAAAGCAGTCGAGTTCATCCAAGACATTATGCACCGCTTCGGCATGCCTAATCGAATCATCACGGATTTGGGTTCTCCCTTCACGGCCATAGAATTCCAAAGTTGGGCATAGGACTGCGGTTTCAAAATAGATTACGCATCAGTCGCACACCCAGAGGCCAACGGACAGGTCGAAAGGGCAAACGGACTCATACTAGCTGGATTAAAACCAAGACTGTATGAAGAACTAGTAGACTATGGATCAAAATGGATTGAAGAATTACCCAAGGTTGTATGGGGGCTACGGACTCAAATAAGCAGAGCCACCGGATACCCACCTTTCTTTCTGGTATACGGATCAGAAGCCGTACTACCCGCAGACTTTATCTGGACGTCACCAAGGATAGAGCAATACGACGAAGGAGAAGCAGAACACACCTGAAGATTAGAACTCGACAGTACAGAAAAAGTTAGAGTAAACGCTACCCTACAATCAGCAAGATACCTCCAAGGACTAAGGCGCCACTACAACAAGAATACCCAGTCTTGATCATTACAAGTCAGAGACCTAGTACTAAGAAGAATACAAAAAACCGACGGACGCCACAAACTACTCAGTCCATGGGAAGGTCCTTTTATCGTCAAAAAAGTCATCGGACCGGGCACATACAAGCTCATAACTAAAGACGGAAAAGAAGTCAACAATACATGGCACATTAGTCAGCTACAAAGATTCTACACATGAAAACAACTCAAGGGAAAATTTGTATACAAGACACGAGAGATCAACGTTCATGATCAACAAAGATAGCGCTCACCAAAAACATATGTATCATTGTGACATATCAATATTCATGATCAATAAAGATGATTCTTTCTCGACAAACATATGTCTCATCATGGCTTTCCCCGAGTTGTTTCTAAAAAGCAAAATGGCTGAAAAGACGCCTGAGCATCCCGGCCGAGAGCAAAATAGCTAAAAAGATGCTTGAGCCCGCCGATGAGGGTAGCTAACAAGCTAACACCCGAAATAAAAAGCAAAATGGCTGAAAATACGTCTGAGCATCCCGGCCGAGAGCAAAATAGCTGAAAAGACGCTTGAGCCCGCCGATGAGGGTAGCTAACAAGCTAAAACCCAAAATAAAAAGCAAAATAGCTGAAAATATGCCTGAGCATCCCGACCAAGAGCAAAAATAGCTGAAAAGACGCTTGAGCCCGCCGATGAGGGTAGCTAACAAGCTAAAACCCGAAATAAAAAGCAAAATGGCTAAAAATACACCTGAGCATCCCGACCGAGAGCAAAATAGCTGAAAAGACGCTTGAGCCCGTCGATGAGGGTAGCTAACAAGCTAAAACCCAAAATAAAAAGCAAAATGGCTGAAAAGACGCCTGAGCATCCCGGCTGAGAGCAAAATAGCTGAAAAGATGCTTGAGCCCGCTGATGAGGGTAGCTAACAAGCTAACACCCGAAATAAAAAAGCAAAATGGCTTAAAATACACCTGAGCATCCTGGCCGAGAGCAAAATAGCTAAAAAGATGCTTGAGCCCGCCGATGAAGGTAGCTAACGAGCTAACACCCGAAACAAAAAGCAAAATGACTAAAACTAAGCCTGAGCATAGACCACAGCAATTTCAAAACAAGACCCTCCAGCTACTTGTTCCAAATAGCAAGAGGCTCGGGGGCTACACTAGAGATACCCAAGAACACAAAGATCTACATATAATGAGTTGTTTACATGGCACAAAAGAAGGCAAGACAAGCACTCGACAGATCAAGAAAGGTTGTCAACACAAAGATCTACATATAACAAGTTGTTTACATGGCACAAAAGAAGGCCAGACAAGCACTCGACAGATCAAGAAAGGTTGTCAACACAAAGATCTATATATAACGAGTTGTTTACATGGGATAGAAAAGTACTCGACAAATCAAGAAAGTTTGTCAAGATAGCGCGCAGAATTGTTTACAAGGCAAAGATGAAAGCAAGACAAAGTACTCGGCAAATCAAGTAACTCTGACCAATTGGACAAATCATCCAAGGAATAAACAAGGCATCCAGGCAAAGAAGACATCAACAAATAATCTTCATTCAAAAAGAAGTATAATGTCATATTACAAGGCACGGGGATAAAGGTCAAATACATCAAGCATCATCATCAGGAGAAGAGATAACAATATTAAGATTATCTACAATTCTACTAGCTAAGTCTTCAACCTCAGGCTCCATCCTCTCAACGGCATCAATGTATTCTTGACTATCAGCTTCCTCTGCTATCTTGGACAAAGGAGCCGCTGGAGCAAGAACCTGGACCTGGGCCAGGACATTCTTGGTACACAGTTGGGCGCACCTCTTCACGAACTCTTGGAAACGAGTTGGAATCCAAGGAATTAACTGAGCCCAAGATTGCCCATCATCCGCTGGAGTTCGGAGAACGTCGGCTACTAAACGAAAGGATTTCCACAAAGCTTTCCAGTTTTCAGTAGCCGTCACCAACTTGCCAAACAAGTCTTCAATAGCTTTTTGGGCCTGCACAAGATCTCTATCAGCTCCACGCCTAACATGTTGGGCCCGCTCATCAATGACCGAGAGAGGAGAAGGCGCATGGAGTGCTGCATTGGGGCTTCTGCTGTGCCGGCTGCGAAGAACTAGAATGGGCTGCGGGGAAAAGGAAAAGTAGGCCGCATTACAAAGCAATGGGAGCGGGGCTGTGCTGACCGTGGCACTGGGCCAGTGCCTGGCCAACGGGCCGGAAGCAAGGGAAAGGAAATGAAATTCTTTTCCTTTTTCTAAACCAATTTCCAAACAACTTTTGAATGCAAATTCAAATCAATTTGAAATCTGATTTCAAACCACATAATACAAAAATAATATAAAGCAACATGAATGCATTAACATGTAGGTAAACCTTATATTTGATTTTAATTTGGTAAAATTTATTATTTTTCTATGTTACATGCTCACACTAATGCGTAAATAATCCAATTCACCTATTTTCAAAATGTTACAAATTTTAGGGTGTTATAATTCTACCCCCCTTAAAATGAATCTCGTCCTCGAGATTTGGACGATGCTTACTCAAAAAGTTGTGGGTATGTTTTCCTCAAATCCTCTTCTCTTTCCCAAGTAGTCTCATCTTCCGTATACCAATTCCACTGAACCTTACACATTTTTATAACTCGGCTCCTTGTAACTCTTTCTGTCATCTCCAAAATCCTTACCAGAAACTCCTCATAAGTGAGATCTTCCTTAACTGTAAGCTATTCTAACGGTATCTGCTCCTTAGGTACACGCAAACACTTCTTTAACTAGGACACATGGAACACATCATGTACACCTGACAAACTCTCTAGCAATTCCAACTGATAAGCTACTTCTCTATGTCTCTCTAAAATCTTGAAAGGCCCAATATACCTTGGTGCTAACTTCCCTTTCATATTAAACCTTCTCACACTTCTCATAGGTGACACCTTTAGGTAAACATAGTCCCCTATTTCAAAAACCAATTCTCTCCTTTGAGTGTCAGCATAACTCTTCTGTCGAGACTGCGCCACTCTCAAGTTATCTCTAATCATCCTTACTTGCTCTTCTGCGTCTCTTAAAACATCAGGTTCGAACACTTGAGTTTCTCCCATTTGATTCCAAAACAACGGGGTTCTACACTTTCGTCCATATAAAGCTTTGAAAGGTGCCATATTGAGACTCTTCTAATAACTATTGTTATACAAGAACTCTGCATAAGGCAAACTCTTGTCCTAACTTGTACCGTACTACAACGCACAAGCTCTCAACATATCCTCTAGTATCTGATTAATCCTTTTAGTTTGCCCATCGGTCTGAAAATGATATGTTGTACTAAAATTCAGCTTTGTTCCCAATGAACTATGTACTTGCTGCCAAAAATGAGACGTAAATTGAGTACCCCGACCAGACACAATTTTTTTGGGAACTCCATGTAGACGCACTATTCTTTCCATATATAATCCAGCCAATTGGGGACCAGTATAGGTAGTCTTGACCGGTACGAAGTGAGCAACTTTAATTAACCGATCCACTATCACCCATATTGAATCATAGCCTCTCTGGATACGTGGTAACCCAACAATAAAATCCATACAAAATTCTTCCCACTTCCACTCAGATATCTTCATTGGTTGTAATAATCCTACAGGTCTTTGATGTTCAGCCTTGACTCTCTAACACGTATCACATAAAGCAACATACTCAGCCACATCTCTCTTTAGTCCATACCACCAATACTTCTCTTTTAGATCCAAGTACATCTTGGTACTTCTAGGATGAATAGAGTAAGCAGACTCATGTGCCTCACGAAGAATCGCATCTCGTATAACCTTATTCTTAGGCACACATAGTCTTTTCCCAAACCACAGAGTTCCATTATCATCCATACGAAAACATGGTGCCTTGCCAATTACTATGTTTTCCACTATCTCTTTCAACTTCGCATCCTGTAATTGGCCCTTACGTATTTCTTGCTCTAGTTTAGGCTCCAACACCAACTCCACTGCATTAGTGACAAAGTCCAAGTTCAGTCGCTCAAATTCAGCACACAACTCACTTGACATAGGTGCCACTTGCACCTCATTGGCATAACTCTTTTTGATAAGAGCATCGGTAACAACATTCGCCTTTCCAGGATGATAGTGTACCTCCATATCATAATCTTTAATCAACTCTAACCATCGATGCTGTCTCATATTTAGATCCATCTGAGTGAAAATGTACTTCAGACTCTTGTGATTAGTATAGATGCCACTCTTATGTTTGATAAGATAGTGTCTCCATATTTTCAAAGCACGAACCACTGCTGCTAACTACAAGTCATGAGTAGGATAGTTTAGCTCATGCTTTCTCAACTATCGGGATGCATAGGCCACTACCCTACCTTCTTGCGTAAGAACACATCCGAGTCCGTGACGAGATGCATCACAATAGATAGAAAAGCTCTTGCTCAAATCTGGCAAAATCAATACTAGGGCTGTAGTCAATATCTTCTTCAATTCTTCAAAGTTAGCCTGACACTCCTTGGACAACACAAACTTAACATTTTTCTCCAACAGAGCTATCATAGGCTTGGTAAGTTTAGAGAAACCTTCTATGAACCTTATGTAGTATCCAGCCAATCCCAAGAAACTACGAATCTCTCCCACATCGGTTGATGGTTTCCAATTCAACACATCTCTCACCTTGCTTGGATCTACTGCTATTCCACCATTAGAGACAACATGGCCTAGGAAAGAAACTTACTTCAACCAAAACTCACACTTGCTTTGCTTAGCATACAACTTGTGTTCTCTGAGCTTTTGCAAGACCAACCTTAGATGTTCAACGTGCTCTTCTTCCATTTTGGAGAATACCAATATATCATCGATAAATACCACCACAAACTTATCCAGAAACTCCACGAACACCTTATTCATCAAGTACATAAAGTAGGCAGGTGCATTGGCCAAACCAAAGGACATAACGGTGTACTCGTACAAACCATACCTTGTAGTAAAAGTTGTCTTGGGTATGTCAGTTGCACGAATCTTCAACTGATGATAGCTAGAACGAAGATCAATCTTAGAGAAAACACAAGCACCTCTCAGCTGATAAAATAAATCATTAATTCTAGGTAACGGATACTTGTTCTTGATAGTAACCTCATTTGGGGACCGATAATCCACACACATTCTCTGGGTACCATCCTTCTTGTCAACAAATATAACCGGTGCTCCTCAAGGTGACGAACTAGGTCGAATGAAACCTTTCTCCTATAACTCCTTTATTTGTTTCTGAAGTTCCTCTAGTTCTTTAACCCCCATTCTATATGGACGCTTAGCTATAGGTGCAGTTCTAGGTAATAATTCAATAATAAACTCAATGTCACGGTCAGGTAGCATACTTGGCAAGTCATTGGGGAACACATCTAGAAACTCATCCACCACTAGGTCCTCCTTGTTGATGCTATCATCAAGCTGGTTCACTGTGGCTATCGGCTGTGCTTGTACTACAACATCAACACTGATTCTATCCCCATTCGGTGCGGTCACAACAACTACCTTCTCTTGACACTGAATGACTACCTAGTTTTGCTTCATCTAGTCCATACCCAGAATCACATCAATACCAGATGTTCTCAACACAATGGGGCTCACTTTGAACTCTACCCCCCTTAAGGATAGACTAGTCAGAAGACAACAGTATGAAGCTTGCATACTACCTCCTGGTGAGTTTACTAATATGGGATTTTGCATGGCACTAACAAATACTTGTGATATGAATGAATGCAAAGCTCCAGAATAAAAAAGAATAGTGGCAGGAGTGGAATTGACATTGAACGTACCAAGCATTACTTCTGGTTTTGCAAGAGCTGTCTCGGTAGACACATGGTTCACCTTTCCTATGTTGGGTGCTGGCTTCTGCGGTGTTCCCTTCGGATTACTATGTTGACCTTGGGGTGTTTGTTGATTCTGCTTCCTGGGGCAATGGTTAGCATAATGCCCAACCTCTCCACAATGATAGCATATGTTGGGGGTACTAGGTGCACTGGTCTTCATGGGAGTGTTGTTGGGTGTTCCCTGTCATGGTGTCTACTGATCACTCTGCTGCTGGGGACATGGATTGCCATTCTGCTGCTGGTTTGGGTTGTGCTGAGGGTACTAACCATGATTCCACTAATTAGGTGGTCCCTGGAACCTCTGCTGGAAGCCTTGTTGAGGGTTGGTGCACGGACAGGTATTACTCCCAAAGGCCTATCCCTAAAGCCTCCTCTTCTTGGGCTCCATCTCCTTGCGCTTATTGTCAATAACAATAGCACCATTCACTAATGTCTGAAAATTGGGGTATGTATTGAACATAAGCCGTCATACAGACCCTTGAGAAAGCGGCGTTGCTTATCAGCATCATCATCCACCTCATTCGGAGCATAACATAACAACTGAGCAAACTTGTCATGATACTCAGCTACGGACATAGATCCCAGCTTCAGAGCTCTGAATTCCTCCTGCTTGACTCAATCAATCCTTTAGGTATGTGGTAGGATATGAAATTCTCTCTAAATTCCTGCCAAGTGATAGGAGGAGCATTAGCGGAACGTCCATACTCGAATGCTTCCCACCAATCTTTAGCTTCTTGTCGGGGACCAATATTAGGGTACCCGAAGAGGAAGAGCAAATGACCGACAAACATTGATTCATCCACGTGGTCAAGAGCACGACTACCCTGCTTGCTGGGTCACTCCTCGTCCGTCCACCGAGACTATGGGCCCCACCTCAAGTTGGCTCCCAAGGGCTGACTCTGCCTCGCCCGATGTCTGAGGGTAGACTCCATCTCGCACGACCCCTGAGGGCGGGTTCTGCCTCGCCCAACGTCTGAGGGTTGGCTCCACCTCACCCGATGACCGGGGGCTAGCTCCGCCTCGCCAGACGTTCGGGGGCTGTGTCACAGAACGGACCAATTTATAAGAGCACAAGTACAAAAACAATCGCCGAAACGATCAAATTCTCGCACTTGAGCCCATATAAACCTGGTAGTCAACTGAAACCACGAAGGATTTCAAACCAACTTGCATACAACCAAGATCACAGTAATTCAACATAACATATCGTATGTTACAACCTTTCACAGACGGTTTGCAAATAGGTTACAACACCTTAGAGTTATTGTTATTACAAAACAGGTCTTGTAAAGTATGTGGAAGCAAATAGTTTAACTTACACACCCGAGTTCAAATACAAATACTGGCTTGCTGATCACAACCCGCAAAAGCATTCGGATAAGGGAAACAGAGATCATGCCCATGATCTAGTCTTCGTCACCTGCCGGGTGGAGACAATACTTACAGAAGCCCTGATATAGAAGGTCATCTGCAACAAGAGGAAATAAACCCTGAGTACGAGAATGTACTCAGCTAGACTTACCCGTCGGAAACCAAAACAAATGACACCAAGGATCATGCATAGCTTAATTTTAGTGGGTCTGGCTGACACTTTCTTTTTGCGGAAAAGCATAAGTAATAATGATCAACTCTTATCCTGAACTAGCAGTGACTTTTAGCCATTAACCTGTCATCTATATTAGCACCTGTACTAAGCAATCATTTGATTAAGATGCAAACATTAATAACCATAGCAGGTATAAATCGTGGCAACATTATCATCATCATCCATTTAACCATATCGTTAAATTAATTGAATCTACGTTGTCGCTGCTCAGTCAAGTTCTCACTATCCGGGAGAGACGGTGATTCGAATCGATTCCTATCCAGCTAGAGGGGTATTCCTAAACACAAACCCTGCTTCCCCCGTCAAGGTCGCAAACAAGTCACCTTTGGTACGATTAAGGAGTCGCGAGTCCGAACAGATCGGCATTCTCAGAGAACCACTCTGCCAAGGTTGCTCGAGACTCTAACCCGCCTTGGACTTATGCCAATGGCTCTCCGCACATCATTACTACCTCTAGAATGCACGCCACTGCTCGCGTTCCCGGCCTGAGTCGAGCTACTAGGCTTCGCGGTCGGAACAACTTATCCGGCCAGCTAAGTGTTAGGCTGCGTTCAACATGACATGAGGATGTACAGCGTATCGGTCCTTAAACGACACAGACGGAGTCACTATGTCCAACCCTGCACAAGACTCCGCCCGGTCTTAATTCATTATTAACATGGTTCTTTTCCACGATAGCAAATATAGCCAACCATGATCCACCTCATCCTAAAGCTCGCAGGTGATAGGAAATCACATGACTTCTACCGCACTAAGCATGGCTAAGCATTTAACCCGTTCCTGAACTTAAATGGGATTCCAGTGCGATATCTGGACAAGGATGGATATATAATGCAACAATTGGTTCCAACGAATTCCTATACTTAATGCATCATCAATGAATAAAAGATACTCAAGGTATTTGTAAAAACATCGGAGACTTAATATGCTTCGGGGCTTGCCTTTCAGGAAAGAGGAAGGACGGTGGTCAGGGCACTCAGGCAACTCCTCCTCGGTGGCTGCTTCATCGATTTCCTGCACCTCGGGCTCCTCCTCCTGGCTTGCTCCCTCGAACTCCAGCAGTGTCACTCCCTCTGGTACACCTATTGCATGAATGCACAAGATAAATATCATGGATGCACATGAACGAAGTTAGGGATGCTCGGGGAATGCACATGCTTACGGCAGTCCGCATTTTCCGACTTAGGCTCTATTCAAATCACTTTACTTACCAAGTTTATACAATCTAATGTACAATTGCTCATCTTCAGTTAAGGACCTAGCACCTACACCTAAGCATGTTCTCAAGTTAGGCTAGCACCCAAACAATCAACAAGAACATGGCAACAAAGCATGCACACAACCATTCATATTTCAGCAAAACGGAGACTATACAGCGGTACGGTAAACTGACCATAACTGAAGATCTACAATTCCAAATGATATGCAACAAGACAATTTAGAAAGCTTATGCAATTACCTACAATTTATTTTTAGACCTCAAGGCATGATTCCAACCTTTACCAGGTCGAATTTACAGAATTACATGATCAGGTCCAACAAGATAGAGAACAAGCAACTCTGGAATCTAACTTTGAACAGCTGTAGCTCCTAAACTACTAGGCCAAATTCCACCAAATTTTGACAGGAGCTACATACATAAATTATCTACAACTTTTGTATTCACCACATTCCCAGCAAACCAAATTGTCATGAGGAACTTTGTAAAGTGCCCAGAACTGTCCCGAAAGACACAATGCAGAAAAATAATTATTAACTTATGTTGCAAACATGTAATTGGACAAAACTAACTTTACTCACTCATCACACATGTCACAAGAACACCAGAAAGTAAGGTGTTCACCATCATTTCATTTCTTGTAATGCCTTTCTTAATTTATTTAATTAATTAAGAGAAATAACAAACATATATGAAAACTACACCATTTAATCTACAAACATTACAGTAGGTACTACATGCTCCAAGTAGACCACTATAAAAATTTCACATCATTTGAGCAAGTATAACATCCTACACAAAAATGATAAGACATAATGGCTTAAAATGACATAATTAGGAAACCCAAGTGAAAAGTGTCAAGCAACAGATTTTATATTTTTCCTAGCATCCTTAAGGTACTAGGATACTCCCCACAAAATTTCATGGTCATTGGATTCATAGATAAATTACAAAAATTCACACAAGGATCATTCAATGATAAAAGGAAAATCTATAACTCAAAAACCATACATGCAATGACTCTCAAATTTTTACCAGAGCTTCTACTAAGCAAGAATAGCTTACCAACAAAATTTCATAATTTTGGGAGCACAGGAACTCCAGATATAATTTAAACAAGTTTGCATGCATTTAAAAACACATTTCAAGTTCCTATTTAATTCATCCAAAATTTCCACTACAAGTGTTCATGTTATATTTTTCATAAATACTACACTTCACTATGATCCTAACAAAATTGGAACCACCCAATTTGGATCTACAAAACTGGAGATACAAATTTTACAAAATAGCATTCAAAACTGGAAATATTTGAACTGGCTTCCAATACACAGTCACTGACAAGTGGGGCCCTCGGGTCAGATGACCCCACCGGTCAGCGAGAGGAAAACAGGGGAGGCGGATGCGACGGTGCGGCAGCGGCGAAACTCATCGACGGCGGCTTCACCGGCGACGAGGAGGGTACCTCCGTGCTCGCCATGATCCCCCGCATCGATTGGCCTACTAACCCTAAGCTCTACCGGGCTCTAGGTTGGGCGGCCATGGCGCACGGCAGCTCGGCGGAGCTCTAGTGACCATGCTAGCGACGACGAGCCTCCATTGTCTCTCCTGAGCTCGGTACAAGCTTCACAAAATCGCAATGGAGCTAGCAAGGAAGCAAAAGGAGGATGACAGGGACCCTAGCTATCCCGACCACGGCGGCCTCGAACTCCAGCGAGGTCGCGCTCATGGTGGTGGCGGCGGAAGTGACAAATGTGCCCTCACCTTGACCTGATAGGCTCAGCTAAGAGGTGGAGGAGGTAGAGGAGGACACGGCGGAGCTTTGGGCTAGCTGGAATGAGGTAAGACGCGACGGCGAGTGCGCGCGAGCTCGGCGGGGCAATGGCGACGGCGCTGGCTTGTTTTTCTTCGTGCTACGGACGCGCACGAGAGGGAGGAAGCGACTGAGAGTGAGCGGAGAGGCAGAAGGCATCCTCCTCTTCACGCTGGCCAGCACGTAACGTGGTCAGGGCTAGCCAAGCACGTGGTGGCCACGCGACGGCAACGGCCTATGGCCGGTCGGCCACTGTGCCAGTCTGAAATTCCCGATTCAGTGCTCCACGGTGCCGACTGATAGAGCAAGTTCATCGCTCCATATCTCCTAAACCGTGATGATTCAGCTCATGGTGTAGTTGACAAAGTTGTAGTACTAAGTGAGATCTTCAACTTTGCCAATTGGAGCTAGAGCTGGTTCGGCTTGGTTAGGGAGCTACAATGTGAACAAGTCGGGTACATGAAACTGAAATCCAGTCTTCACACTTAGAAAATTTCTAAGTGTTGAATACAACCCCAAAACTGACTTGTGGGACCTTTTTGAGCATGTTGTGCACATTTTCATGACTTGGCTTCTAAACAAAGTTTGTTCCTTATAAAATTTTCTACAACTGTACTTTAGGTCACTCAGACATGCAAACAATCTAAGCTACACTTTTTAAATAGTCAAACTCAGGAGCTCTAGGGGTCAATAATGGTCAAACCATGACTTGGAAACCTAATTAGGCAAAAGATCAACATGAACATTGTTCCTAATGAAATTCCAAGTATAACTAAGTTGCTTAAGAGGATAATTAGCCACACCAAAATCAAGCGTCACATGCATTGAAACAAGGAAAAACAAGTGAAATGTTACCTTTGTTTCAAAGTCATGTTTCACATGTTTCATGATTTTGTTGCATAGTACTAACTAACCATGTTTCACTAAAGTGAGTTGCACGTGTTGCACTTGAGTGTTGCACACTATTCATTTCATAAAACAAACACACATGAAATATAACAATATGTTGCAATGTTTCGAAAACATGTTTCATGCAATAAAAGCTCATGAATGGATGAATGATGCTCATGTTCATGAAATGCAAGTGCAAATGTGGAAGCCAAACACCTAGGGTGTTACAGGCTAGCTCTGCCTCACCCGACGTCCGGGGGCTAGCTCCGCCTCGTCTGATGTCTGAGGGTAGACTCTACCTTGCTCGACGTCTAAGGGCAGACTCTGTCTCGCCCGACCCTCGAGGGCAGGCTCTACCTTGCCTGACGTTTGGGGGCTGGCTCTACCTCGCCCAATGTCTAAGGGCTGGCTCCGCCTCACCCAACATCCGGGGGCTAGCTCCGCCTCGCCTGACGTCTATGCGCTACTCCTTCATAACTACGCGTGCAGATAAGGCAGGGCGCTCAAGTCAACAGTAATACCAAGGACCATACCCTGCACACCTACAGGAAAGTACCATTAGGATATGACATGACCGGTGCTTTAAGCCCTTCCAGGCATGTCAGAGCCCGAACAGTGTTGTAGGCACCAACATTTGTCTTACAGTGTTGTGGGCGCCGCCATTTGCCCTTGGGCACGGATCTTGACGAAAGCATACGACAACCACTATAGTCTAGGAGGAAACTCACATCATCTATAGTAACGGATGTGCGGTCACTACGTCGTCTACTTCCCGCAAGGTCGTGGATCAGCACCCTGGTCCGTCGCGCCGCCCACCGGGGCAGGATGGGATGTGACCACTTGTTGATAAGGCCAGAACATGGCATCATTAGTGGACATGCACCCAGCATGGAGCTATCCCTAGCACTGTCTGCCATGTGAGCGGAGGCTAGCTTAGAGGAAAAGGAAGACCCGGCATCTTTGAAGGACCTCCTTTGCCTCTGGTTTTTCTTCTTTCTCCCATCTGTAATTCTTGCTTCCCCTTGGTCTATAAAAGGGATGGTAGGGCACCCCACTAAGGGGACGGATCGATTGAACACACCACGCATCACATCACATATAGCTGAGCAGCAACCAAGCTCTCAGCACCCATTCAACCTTTTCATCAGAGACTTGGGACATATCCCTCTCTTGCCCGTTTGTAACCCCTACTATAAACTTTTTGGTGCAAATAACACAAGCATTAGCCACGAACTAGACGTAGGGACATTTCGCCTGAACCAGTATAAACCGTGTGTCTTTTAGCACACCATCCAGGCCAGACGTGCAATAACAAAAATTTACTCATTGGTGCTTAATCGAACCACCGATAGTTGGCACGCCAGGTAGGGGCCCTTTGCTCGTTCTGACATTAACCTTAGGCCACGGATGGCTAGCTATGGTGTCAGCTAGGTCCTGGGTGCACACGTGCACTTTGGGGACCTAGACTTCATCATCACGATGGGGGGAGAATTGGCTTTGGCTCACGCCGCCATCCAACCTCTCCCCTCCATCGGCCTCGACTACGGGAGGCTTGAGCACTAGCTCGGCGTCTTCTTGGGATCCCAGCCATCTAGGGAGGACCCATGCCGCCTCACCTTCTCTTGCACCAACAACATGGCATGGTTAGCCAGAGGGGAACCCCTCTCTCCAGAACACCTCATACGTAGCACCCCAGCAGTGCTTCCATTCAGTCTCCGCATTGCCGCGGGGACCGTTAGCCACCTTGTGGCACAACACATGATTCCACCTCCCACGAACAACAAATTCATGGGTGTGATCGAGCACATCATGGAATCTTTCCATGCCTCCTCATAGAGGAGCTAGAGTCGCCCTCTAGCTCTAACTCCAGTAGGGGAAGCCATCACCCCTCTCGTGAATGCTTCATGATGGGTACCCCGAGGGACACGTCGAAAGCATCCATGAGGGGGAGGCTACACCAACAAACAACCTCGACAATGAGGCCGAGAGGGAGACAGTAGCCCGCCTCGCATGCCGGTGGAGCAGCTAAAAGCCTGACACTGGGAGATCAAGGAAGAGCGACTCTAGCTCGAGCAAGAATGCACGGAGCTCGATCAGGAGATCGAGCGCCATGGAGACAGTGGGCGCGCATGCGCCATGGCCCACGACATAAATCGAAGGATCATTGCGGACGATGAAGCCCTCCCTCGCTTCACCCGAGCGAGCCAGAACATCGCCGCTACGGTGGCCTTGCTCCATGGTCTTCCAGAGGCCACGACACCACCCAAGGATCATTAGGCCCACCATAAGATTCGCACGCTGCTCGAATGTGTAGTGGCGCAGCAGGCAGAGAGCTCATTATCTCGGTGACGCGAACCCGATGCCAGCCAATGCACGCCCTCTGAGCGCCTTGGTAGGGACATGTCGGTCCACCAAATGCCATAGGGTGGAAGGCAGCACACCGCAGTCCTGGTGCATCAGCGTCTCAGCCACAACCGCGACACACGCAACACCCTCGACGCTCGTAGGCGTACTCACAATGACCCGAGAGATGGAGCTAGCCGTGGCTATCAACCTTGCCGTTTTGGACACTACGACAGTGGTGAGGACCGAAGCCCGAGCCCTGGCCTACCAGGGCCTCAAGCCTTTGGCCGACACATCCTCAACGCTGCCTTCCATCCAAGGTACCGGCCACCAACCAACATCCCAAAGTACTCTAGGGAGATGAATCCCGGACTATGGCTCAAGGATTATTGGCTTGCCTATCAAGCCAGTGGTGCGGATATTGACGATTTTATTATCCGCAACCTTCCATTATTCTTAGCTAATTTAGCATGAACATGGTTGGAACACCAGCCGTCCAACAGAATCTAGAGTTGGGCAGACCTAAAGGAGATATTTGTGGGGAACTTCCAGGGCACATACAAGCACCCTAGGAACCCATGGGACCTCAAAAACTACCAATAGAAGGCCAGCGAGAACCTCCGTGGGTACATTCGACACTTCTCCTAGCAGTGCAACGAGCTGTCTAACGTCACTGATGCTGATGTTATAGGGGCTTTTCTATCTGGGACCACCTGCGAGTCTTTGGTTCACAAGCTAGGATGCAAAGGTTTGCGAACCACCAAGGAACTCCTTGACATCGCCACTAGCCATGCCTCGGGCGAAGAAGCGGTTAGAGCAATCTTCTATCGCCTCAATGGCAAGGCAAGGAGGGACAAGGATGCTGGTGAAGGCACCTCCAACCATCCCACCAAAAAGAAGAACAAGAAGCAACAGTGCAAGGGCTCTCTTGTGGCCGCCGCTAACCGTAGGGGTGGTCGGAAGCCCATCCATGTCAATCCGAACCACTTCAAAAAAACTACTCGAGGGGCCATGCCTAAACCATGCCTTCCCCGTCAAGCATCTGTACAAGGACTGTGCCCTCATGAAGCGGTTCTTGTCTAGACGCTCCAACAAAGGGGAGCAAGGGAAGGACCCTAACCCTACCATGGATGATGCTGAGGGGAAGGATGATAGCTTTCCAACACCAGATGGTTGCCTCATGATCTTTGGAGGATCAGAGGCCTATGACTCCAAGCGCTGCCAGAAGATCACGCACCATGAGGTCTACGTGACCGAACCGTCCACACCTAACTTCCTCCGGTGGTCAGAGTCCAGTATAACCTTCGATCGGACTGACCATCCAAAGAGCATCTTGCAGCCAGGGAGATACCTACTCGTGGTTGACCCAATCATCAGCATGAAGTGGCTCACCAAAGTACAGATAGATGGAGGTAGCGGCCTCAACATCATGTACACAGAGACGCTCGACGCAATGGGCGTTGATCGAGCGCGCATTCAGCCGACCAGAGCGCCCTTTCATGGCATCGTGCCCAGAAAGTAGGCTGTGCCGCTTGGGCAGGTCGATCTGCCCGTCACCTTAGGGGGTCCATCCAACTACAGGACGAAGACTCTGGCTTTTGAAGTGGTGGGGTTCCATGGAACTTACCACGCCATCCTAGGGCAACCATGCAATGCAAAGTTCATGGCCATCCCCAATTACACCTACCTCAAGCTGAAGATGCTAGGCCTAGGTGGGGTCATCACCGTCAGCACATCCTTTTAGTGCACCTACGAGTGCGAAGTCGAGTGTTGCGATCACGCCGCAGTGATCATAACCTCCGGAGAGCTCGCAAACATTAGAAAAGATGTCACCGAAGAAACATCCGACCCCAAAAGGTCGATTGGGTCCTTCGAGCCAGTGGAAGGCTCTAAGGAATTCCTCATAGACCCTGGTAACACCGAGGAAAAAACGGTGCGCATTGGTACCAGGCTTTCCTCTGAATAGGAAAGCGCACTCGTCGGCTTCCTCCGCGCCAACAGAGACATCTTTGCATGGAAACCCTTGGACATGTCAGGCATTCCAAGGGAAGTCATCAAGCATGCCTTGAAGATCTACCTAGGCTCCAAGCCAGTGAAATAACATGTACGTCACTTCAACGAGGGGAAACGTGGGACTATCGGTGAGGAAATCGCAAAGCTTTTGGTGGCTGGATTCATCAAGGAAGTGTGCCACACAGAGTGGTTAGCCAATCCCGTTCTTTTCTGAAAGAAGAGTGGGAAATGGAGGATGTGTGTTGACTACATGGGTCTCAACAAACCCGTGCCCAAAGGATCTATTTCCTTTACCACGCATAGACCAAATAGTTGACTCTACCTCGGGGTGCAAAACCCTCTGCTTCCTTGATGCGTACTCTGGCTACCATCAAATCATGATGAGAGAGTCTGACCAGCTTGTGACATCTTCCATCACCCCCTTTGGATCATTCTGCTATGTCACAATGCCATTCGATCTGAAGAATGTTGGGGCTACATACCAGCGTTGTATGCTCAAGTGTTTTAGAGACCTCATCGGGCGGACCATTGAGGCCTACGTTGACGACATCGTAGTCAAGTCCAAATAGGTTGACCACCTCATAGCCGATCTTGAGCAAACCTTTACAAAACTCCAAGCAAACAGCATCAAACTCAATCCCAAGAAGTTCATTTTGGGGTCCCAAGGGGCATGCTTCTCAGTTTCATCGTCTACGAGCGTGGCATCGAGGCCAACCCGGAGAAGATCTCAGTGATCACTAGGATGGGCCTGATTTAGAACATAAAGGGAATACAGCGAGTTGTGGGATGCCTCGCAGCACTCAGCTGCTTCATCTCGTGCCTCAGCGAACGAGGTCTCCCCCTTTATCGACTTCTGAAAAAGGCTAACCACTTTGAATGGACGTCCGAGACCTAGGAGGCGCTTGACTTGGTCAAACTGCTTCTGACGAAGGCCTCAATCCTAGTTCCTCCTATCGATGGAGAACCCCTTCTGCTCTACATTGCGGCCACCACGCAAGTGGTCAGTGCCGCCCTAGTAGTGGAGCAGGAAGAAGAGGGGCACGCCCTCAAAGTACAGTGCCATGTGTACTTCACTAGCGAGGTCCTATCCGACTCAAAGACCCACTACCCCCAAATCTAGAAACTTTTATACGCCGTCCTCATCACCAAGAGGAAACTACGCCACTACTTCGAGTCACATCCCATGATAGTCATAACGTCATTCCCCCTTGGCGAGGTTGTCCAAAACCAGGATGCCACGGGGAGAACCGTGAAATGGGCACTCGAGCTAATGGGTTAGGGCATTGCGAATGCCTCCCAGACAGCCATCAAGTCCCAGGTGTTGGCTAATTTCATCACGGAGTGGACCGAGGTCCAAATGCCACCAGCAGATGTCGATCAAGAGTACTAGATGATGTACTTCGATGGATCGCTGATGAAGAAGGGCGCCAGCGTAGGGCTGGTCTTTGCGTTGCCCCTCGGGGTACACATGAGGTACATGGTCCGTCTCCATTTCCCCTCCTCCAACAATGTGGCTGAATATGAGGCGCTCATCAATGGCCTGCGCATTGCCGTTGAGTTGGGCATCCGATGCCTCGACTTTCGAGGAGATTCCTAGCAAGTCGTCAACCAAGTCATGAAGGAGTCAAGCTACCACGACGCCAAGATGGCCACATACTGCCGAGAAGTCCACCGGTTGGAGGACAAGTTCGATGGCCTCGAGCTCAATCACATCCCGAGGCGCCTCAATGAGGTGGCCAACGTGCTTGCGAAAGCAACATCTGGTCAAGAGCCGGTGCCAACAGGTGTCTTTGCCAGCGACCAGCACAAGCCCTTGATTCGCTATGAGCAGTCAGAACAGGGCGGTGATGGTCCTACCAATCTAGTCCTAGGGGCTGATGAACTGTCGGCTCCATCCGGCCCTGAAGTCATAGAGCTCGAAGAGGACCCAGTGATAGAACCTGACCCTCTAGTCGACTGAAGGACGCTCTACCTCAACTACCTCCTCTGTGATAGACTACCGACGGACAAGACAGAAGCTCGACAGCTCGCACATCACACCAAGTCCTTTGTTCTTGTGGAGGGCGAACTCTACAAGTGAAGCCACACTGGGATCCTACAGCGCTGCATCCCCATCGAACAGGGGAAGCATTTGATGAATGATATCCACAGTGGCATCTGTGGTCACCATACTACGCCTAGAACCCTAGTCAGAAACGTGTTTCGATAGGGCTTTTATAGGCGCACCGCTATAGCTGACACCGAGCAGATTGTATGAACCTACGAAGGGTGCCAGTACTATGCTCGATAGACTCACCTACCGGCCCAAGCACTCCAGATGATCCCCATCACCTAGCCATTCATGGTCTAGGGGCTCGATCTGGTCGGACCTCTCAAAAAAGCGCATGAGGGCTACACCCACTTGCTTGTCACCCGTGACAAATTTTCCAAGTGGATAAAAGCTCGGCCGATATCCGCGATCAAATCTGAGCAGGCCATGTTGTTCTTCCTTGACATCGTCCATCGCTTTGGAGTCCCAAACTCCATCATCACAGATAATGGTACGCAATTCACCATAAAGAAGTTCCTTCAATTCTACAATGAATGCCACATCCGGGTCGATTGGGCCACCATCGCACATCCCCGAACAAATGGGCAGGTCGAGCGCACAAATGGTATGGTCCTACAGGGCCTTAAGCCTAGAATCTTCAACTGGTTGAACAAGTTTGCCGCATGATGGGTCGCTGAGCTTCCTTTAGTACTCTGGAGCCTAAGGACAACCCTTAGTTGAGCCACCGGCTATACACCCTTCTTCATGGCCTACGGTTCCGAGGCCATCCTCCCAACCGACCTCGACTATGGAGCGCCAAGGACCAGGGCGTATGACGAACAGGGAGCCAAGGCGTCCCTTGAGGATGCCATGGACTAGCTAGATGAAGCACGCGACATTGCCCTCCTCCGCTCGTCCAAGTACTGGCAGGCGTTGCGATGGTACCATAGCCGACGAGTGTGGGGTCGGGCCTTCAATGTCGGGGATTTGGTCCTCCGCCTCGTCCAGAGCAACAAGGATTGCCACAAGCTCTCCCCACCGTGGGAAGGACCATACATAGTTGTGGAGGTGCTCCGTCCAGACACCTACAAGCTCAAGACCATCAATGGTGAAATCTTCACCAATGCCTAGAACAGCGAGTAGCTTCGTCGCTTTTAGCCCTAATAAATGCACACTTTTCCTTATCAGTTTCATAATCAAAACTCCCTGATCTTTCATGACATCTGACCCCAGCAAACAGTAAGGGGTTGGGCCTCACTCGGGGGCTGATATAAGTACATTTATCCTACAGACATTCTCTATGCATGCCCTCTCTTCTCACATTAAGTCCTACGAGCTAGGTTTTCGGGAACAAGCTCTGAGTATAGTTGGTCGGACTATGAGACACATACACCCCAGTGGTTACAATGTCTTTGCTCACCAACGTGATCAGAGCTAGCTCACCCACACTCCGAGCTTTCATGACCTTAACTATGGGAAGGGTCGGAATACACTAAACCTCTTTTACAAAAAGAGGGAGAAGAGATAAAAAAAAGTTGTTTGCTATAACGAAGAGCATGTCCATTTAGCACAAATTCGACACTTGGCTTATCTGCCTAACTAAATTCTTGCACGGGATGTTCTCATCCTCTATTTCCGTAGGAAAATCTTGTCTCAATAGGTAACACGAGCCGACTCGATGGCTTAGCCATAGCCGAAAAATGAGTGGGGAGCAGAAAGTATCCCGCTCATATCTGGTGGAGGCTTTCCGAACCCATCACTCTTACCATCAAGATAAAACCATACCGGTGCCTAGGCCGATCGAACGGCTCAAAACTACCGCCAAGAGATAAGCACCCTTACTTACTTACTTTACGTATTTATTTCGCTACTGAGCCTCTGACCCCAGCAATGGTAGGGAGTCAGAAATTGCTCGGGGGCTGGCGAGAGTGTCTATTCACTAGACATTCTCTTTGCCCAGCCCCTCCCTACGTCTAAAAACTAGAGGCATGGTGTGCAGGCGCAAACTTTGAGTAAAACTAGTCGAACCGCTAGAACCCTATGCCCTAGCGGCTATGGCTTTTTTTCTCACCAGCGTGATCAATGCCTTTGTCTCCACACTCCAAGCTTTAGCCTCCACCTCCTCAGAAAGGGTTTGGAGGGGCCTACCTATGGAATATCCATCGAGGAGAGGCTATCAGGTCACCCCAAGTCGATCGAACGGCTCAGGTCACTGCCAAGAGACAGAGACAGGGATGCTTGTGCAGGTTACATCGGACCCATCACGAACGTCGAACCTAGAGCCCACAAGGACATATCTAGTAAGAACTCTCATAACTCATCACACATGCCATCGAGGTAACATTATTGACCCCCACTTTTTCTTTATATGATCATTCATTTATCCATTTTTCATTCATACATTCATACATTCATCCCATACATCCAAGCATTGCACATGCGATTGCCGCATCACAACGCTTTGCGTTGCATCACATAGCGGTAGTCGTCTCATTCGATATGAGCGGCGATAGACTAAGGTTCAAAGGCCGGCCCACAAAGGGCTCGAGGTCTCCTTGCATCAAACAAAGCCAAGGGAGAAAACCCAAGATGAGCCCCAATGGCCTTGCCTGACCTCGCTCAGAAGTGGACAGGGACATCTCGACCTTTCTCGTTTGATTCTAACCTTGAGCCAAGCCTACAGAATCTCCATCGAGGAGAGGCCAACGGGACACCCGAGCCTATTGAACGGCTCAGGCATCTACTGAGAGGCGGGTTAAGAAGTAGTGGAATGCCACATGAGGGCTCTACCGACCCTATCAGGGGATGACGGACCTGGATTCCACTCGAACATGCCCGTTAGCGATCTCACCAAGCACGATACTCGAGCCATCGAGGCAAGTGTCGTTAGCTCAGCCCCTCCGGTTGCGGAAACTGAGGATGGGGTGACGCATGAATCATGGCCAACCCCTACCGAACCCCATGGGGCTTGGGGGCTCGAGCCACCCGATCCTAGATCGAAAGACCGAGGGTCGAAGGCCGGCTCGCGGAGGGCCCAAGGCTGCCTCGTGTCGAATAAAGAGCCAGGGGGGAAACGGAGATGAGCCTTAGCAGCTTATGCCCATCCCACTTAGAAGCGGACAAGGTCATCTCAACCTTCTCGTTCGATCCTAGCCTCTAGCCAAGCCCATAGAATCCCCATTGAGGGGGAATCTGTTGGAATGCGGGTTAAGGAGCAACAGAATGCCACATGAGGGCTTTGTCGACCCTGTCATAAGCGACGGAACTAGATTCCATTCGAACATGCCCGTTAGCGAGCTCACCGAGCATGTCACTTGAGCCACTGAGGCAAGTAACGTTAACTCAACCCCTCTAGTTGTAGAAACCATGGATGGGGCGACAATCACAAAAATGAGCTGACCCTTGACCGAATCCCCGCCATGCGTGGGGGCTCGAGGAAGGATGGACTTGCAAGGAGACCTAACTCACAGTCACAGAATGATAGCTAAGATCCTAGGGGGAGGGTACATGTGAATACAAGAGATGCATTCTCCTAAGTTTTGCTATCCTCCCCATGATTTTTAGTGACATCCGACCCAACAATGGCAAGGGGTCAGATCTCACTCGGGGGCTGATAAAGGTATAGGTACACCTTTTCTAAAACAGTCACCGCGTCAGACCTCTTCCTCACGCTAAGCCTAGTGACAAAGTTTGTGGAAACAAATAATTGATCATGTCTGGTTGGACTGCAAAAACACCTATGCCTCAGCGGTTACAGTGTCTTTGCTCACCAGTGTGATCGAAGATCTCCCCTTACACCTCGGGCCCTACGATCTTAACGAACAGAAGGGTCAGAATACGTGAGCCTTCTCTTTTTGCATACAAAAAGGGAAGGAAACAAATTCAATCAAACAAAACAAAATGACAAAATTGTTTTTATGATCGACACTTGTTCGTAGGTTACAATAAAGCTCATCCAATCTATTTGACTAACTATCCCCTCCGGGGGAGAACTATGTCTTCAACTTTATTCGCTAGGTTCCGCGCAAGAGGAGCCACCGCCATCTCTATCTCATCCAGCTCGGAGGCTTCGTAGCCAGGCGTGAAGCCAAGGCTCATTGTCTCCAAGTCAATACTATCCACGTAGTGACAGCGGGCGATGGCGATGGCTTGGGTGATCCCGGAGCGAAGAGCTTCCCTCTTGAGCTAGCGCACCTATGCTGTGATATCTATGGCACGAGCCACAAGTGAGCTGGTCCCCTCTGGCCGTACCACCTCTAGGTCATCATAGACCACTTTGAGGGCAGTCCTTAGGAGATCGTGCTCATTGCTCTCTGCTTGAAAGATCCTCCGCGCCTTGGCAAGCTCCATGGGCAGCCTGGTAGAGATGCTCTCGACCTCCAGCCTTCGGGTTGCTGTGGTTCTGAGCTCAGCCTAGAGGGAGCTTATCCTCTGCTATGCCTCGTCGTGCTCTCGGATAGCCTGGTCACGCTCCCCGTGGGCCGCACCATGCTCCGAGCAGAGCCTCTTCACGGTCTGGCGTAGCTCATCTTGCTCCTTGCATAGCTGGGCAACCACCTTGGCATCCAAGTTCGCCCTCTACTGTAGGGCTGTGAACCTCTCCTCAGCTCCGAGCTTGAGCTCCCGCTCCTTATCTGCTTCGGCCAGGAGGTCGAGGATCCTCTGGAGCAGCTCATCTCGCTCCTTTCGGACTCTAGTGGCCTCTTCCTCATTCTGTTGCGCCCTCGCCGATAGTTCCTCAAACGCCTTCTCGGCCTCCTCTGTGTCTCGGCGAGCCTTAGCCTCCCGCAGTTGGAGACTGCCTGCCTCCTCAGCCAGGGGAGTTAGCTCAGCCACCCTCTATTGAGAGGCAACAAGCTGGGTGGACACATCCCTGCACAGCCGGGCCACTTCGATGAGGCGGTCCCAGCTCTCCTTCTGCTCATGAAGGAACCAGGATTTCTCCTGGCTACGAGCGATAAGGGACTGAAAAAAGATGATGGTTAGAACATAAAAAATACATGAAGAAAGAAGAGGGAGAAAAGCAAAATTAGGTGAATACCCCACTTAGTGGGAACGACGACGTCGCGCAAGGCGCCCCTGGCCTAGTTCAGAGGTTCTAGCATGGCCAAGATCCCCTCGTTGAGACTCTCCCGCTCTATGCTCTTAGTATCATCGTCGAGTGAGAAGTGTATCGACGTTGGGTCTTGTGGATCTACCCACTAGAGCAGAGGCTCACCCTGCGCGGGCGAGTGGCTGCCTCCCAATGTCAGGGCCAAGGGTGACTCCCCACTGGTCCTCTCCACCACCTCCACAACACCCAAGGACCCCTCGGCTATGTCCCCCTTCGTCCAGCTCATGTTGAGAGCCGTCATTTGGACCGCCGGAGGTGCAGGTCACACCGCTGCCTCAGACGCCACCACGGTGGTGTCTAGCAGTGAACCACCTGTCATGGCTGCCACCACCTCCGCCTAAGTTGGTAGGGTCTTGTCCGGTTGCATTGTGCCCGTCGAGGTTGGCACCACAAGCGCGGTCGGAAGTTTTGACCGACCCATCGTCGGCCGCGGCACCACCTCTGTCATAGGTTCTTCAGCGACCTCCGTGGACGTCCTTTGAGCCCCCGTGTCCGCTTGTCCCACCGAGGGCATGGGTGCCACCACGGGCGACACCTGACCAACTAATGAGGCAGTAACACTAGCGCCGCTCCTGCCCGAAATGGGTGCGACGTCAGCCGACGGCCGCCACCTTGCATGAATGGCGACGCTCTTCTTGGGCGCCAGCGCCAAAAAGTTACCCCATCTCAGGACGCTACAAGAAACAAAAGGCGTAAGTCACACTAAAAATAGAGAAAAACAAAGAAAAATAGAGGAGTCAATGACTTACATCAGCGCTGTCGGGCGGAGGATACGTTTGGGGGATGAACCCCTAGGTCCTTGCTCCACCTCATCAGCGAAGGGCCGTTTTGAGCCCGCCCCCTGCTCCTAGGCAGAGGGGCTCGCCTCCCTTGCATCCTGGGGTGAGGCGGCGGAGCCACCCCCCTCCATCGGTGCCTTAGACATGGTGATAGGCCCACTCACCCCCTGTTGTCTCTTGGGGCATGGCGGCGGAACCGCCCCCTCTGTCGGCACCTCGGGCGCGGCGATAAATCCGCCCGCCCCTACTGGTTCAGAGGACGGGCCAATGGTTCGGCCCGCCTCCTCTAGCCACACGAACTCACCTCTCCCTGCATGAAATGGGAAGGGTCCCTGCAAGGACGAGTGGATACCTATCAGCGTATCCTCGCTCTCCAGGTCATCCCACTTGGTGTTGGCAACTACCTCGTCATCTTCCTCATCGTCGTCGTTGTCATCATCACTATCTGTATCCTCCCCTCGCTCCTATGCCTACAGCTTCTATTGTTTCTTCCTCCTCTCATCCTCCTTTGCCTTCCTCTACCGCTCGGCATCGACCTAGTTGGCCGCCGTCACGGATGGGTCTTCGGCAGCGGAGCCGAGTGATCTGTAAGGATGAGTTTCTTCAGCTGGTCCTCCTATCTCAATATCAGCATCAAGAGGTTAGGAGTTCAATTAAAAAGGAGGCATGAGGAAAGAAAACTTACAAAGATAATGTACCCCAGCTCCGGCCGCATTGGGGGTGCCCCAGCACCGGATACACAAACTCGAGGACAACACCAGTGTCATCCCATGAAGGCTCCATCACCTCCTTAATGCGTTGTGGCACTTCGGAGGGGGAGAGCGCTCCCTCGGCGACCGCTGTCCTGTCAAGTGACGCCCCAGGCACCATCGTGTGTAGGGGAAGCGCGTGCCTCATCAGCGACGCCACCCTCCACGTGTGGTAGGCACTACTGATCCCTGACTGTTCATGCCCCTCTCCTTTAGGATTCAGATGGTGGTGAGATGGTCCTAGATTCTCTTCTTGTCTTTCTCCGGGACTCCCCACTTCCTCCATGAGTCCGAGACCTCTTCGATTAGGCACCCGGTGAACTCTAGCAAGGGGGCGGCTATGTCGTTCTTGACATAGAACCAATGCGAATGCCACCCCTTGTTGGAGGTCGACAGACGCATCGGCGGGTACTCATTGACCCAGTTGTTGCGGAGCTGAATGCCGGCGCATCCCATTGGCACGTTTAGCTCCTGCTTCTTCTCCTACTTCTTCAGGAGGGTGACGACGAAGAAGTACCGCCATAGGTCATAATGGGGACTAATCCTTAGGAATCCCTCACATAGGGCGATGAACGCCGCAATGTGATGGATTCTATTGGGATTAAGGTGCTACAGCTCTACCTTGTAGTAGTGCAGCAATCCCTAAAGAAACTTGTGGGTGGGGGTGGTGAATCCCTATGCATGGAAGTGAGCGAAGGACACGACGTAGCCGTCGAGTGGCAACGGCACGTCCTCATCGCCGGGCAACCGCCACTCCTCGATGGCAGTCCGCGCGCAAAAAAGACCATGGCAAACAAGGCCCTCCAAGCGCTGGAGGGTGATATCGGAGCAGCACCATAGCTCCATTGGAGGATTGGGGTGGGTCGATGCGAATTCGATGATGACTAAGACGTGGATGCGGGGAGCTTAGGCAATTGGTGGCGGAGGTTGTAGATGCAAAGGCAAGGAGGCAAAGTACGAGACCCTAGGGGCAAACCCTTTGGTTTTATAGGGGCAACGGATGTGAGGAAGGCAACCATCTGCCTAGATCTCCACGCTTGCCACGATCCGCCACCACGTCATGTCGCGGGATATGCGCCCACAATCCCTATCCTTTCCCTTCGAAGACGCGCCGAACGTTATGCCTCCCCAAGCGAACCAGGACTCTTTACCAGCAAATGGAATACAGGTCAAAAAGCATTTCTCTAGCCTGCCTGGGCCTAGGAGTTCGAGGGCTGGCCCATCAATGGTTTCGACGGCCATCCCAAGGCACCCTTACAACAAAGGATGGGACCGCAAGCGGCTAGAACTCAGACGCACGAGCATCATGGAGTCTCAGCCCTCGATCGAGTCTCAGTTGGGCTAACCCTGGCTAGATCCCTCGTGAATGAGATACTAGGATCCCAGTTGAACTATCCAGCTAAACAACCACCAAATCTCACGACCATACCCACGAAGGGTCTGACCTCAGCAAAGAAGAAATCGCCATCTTCCGGGCACGCCATGAGCAACAATAGAGGGCTGGGGCTCTTAGAATTCTCTCTTTTGGAAAACCCTCCAAAGGAGTATCCTACTCCTCCACAGGCTCGGGGGCTACACCCATCGGGTGAGCTCGCACGCACCCGCTGGAATCCCTAAGGCAGTTCTACTCGAATCACCCAGGGGCTCGGGGGCTGCTATCAGGGACCAATATTAGGGTACCCAAAGAGGAGGAGCTAAGGACCGACACACATTGATTCATCCACGCGGTTGAGAGCACGACTACACCACTTGTCGGGTCACTCCTCATCAGTCCGCCGAGACTATGGGCCCCGCCTCAAGCTAACTCCCAAGGGCTGACTCCGCCTCGCCCGACGTCTGAGAGCAGACTCCGTCTCACCCAACCCCGAGGGTGGGCTCTGCCTCGCCCAATGTCTGGGGCTGGCTCTGCCTCGCCCGACATCTAAGGGCAAACTCCGCCTCGCCCGACGTCTGAGGGCAGACTCTGTCTCACCTGACCCCCGAGGGCGGGCTCTGCCTCGCCTGACGTCTAGGGGTTGGCTCCACGTCACCCAATGTCCGAGGCCTGGCTCCACCTCAGTCAACATCTAGGGGCTGGCTCTGCCTCGCCTGATGTTCAGGGGCTGGCTCCACCTCGCCCGATGTCCGGGGGCTGGCTCCGCCTCGCCCAACGTCTGCGCGCTGCTCCTTCATAACTACGCGCACAGATAAGGCAAGGCGCTCAAGTCAACCGCAATACCAAGGGCCACACCCTACATGCCTATAGGAAAGTATCGTCAGGATATGACATGATGGGCGCTCTAAGCCCTTCCAGGCATGTCGGAGCCCGAACAACGTTGTAGGCGCCGACATTTGTCTTATAGTGTTGTAGGTGCCGCCATTTGCCCTCAGGCGTAGATCCTAACGGAAGCATACGACAACCACTATGGTCCAGGAGGAAACTCGCATCATCTATAGTATCAGATGTGCGGTCATTGCGTTGTCTGGTCCCCGCAGGATCACGGATCAGCACCCTAGTTCGTCGCGTCGCCCGTTGGGGCAAGATGGGACGTGACCACTTGCTGATAAGGCTAAAACATGGCATCGTCAGCGGACATGCACCCAGCATGGAGCTATCCCTAGTACCATCTGCCGTGTCAGCGGGGGCTCGTTTAGAGGAAAAGGAAGACCCAGCATCTTTGAAGGACCTCCTTTGCCTCTGGTTTTTCTTCTTTCTCCCATATGTAATTCCTGCTTCCCCTTGGTATATAAAAGGGAAGGTAGGGCACCCCACTAAGGGGACAGATAGATTAAACACACCATGCATCACATCACACATAGCTGAGTAGCAACCAAGCTCTCAGCATCCATTTGACCTTTTCATGAGAGACTTGGGACCTGTCCCTCTCTCGTCCATTTGTAACCCCTACTATGAACTTTTCGGTGCAAATAACACAAGCATCAGTCACGAACTGGATGTAGGGACATTTCGCTCGAACCAGTATAAACCTTGTGTCTTTCTAGCACGCCATCCGGGCCAGACGTGCAATAACACAAATTTACTCATCGGTGCTTAATCGAAACACCGACACTTCTCCTTGGAGTTGTCCTAACGCATACAACACCTTCTACTGGTCATCACACTGCGCTATGTTGAGTTGCGTTTCCACTGTTACACCTGATTTTACGGATAAAATGGGATGCAAAATCTTATGTGCGCCCAAAGATCAGTCACACACATAAACCGACAAATTATGAATTGTATCATCACAAGTGTTTTTACATCGCAAATAATAAGACAGAGTCTTCACATAAATATAGTGGAAGTATAAAGAAAATATCTCTCGTGAAAGCTCCATATCACAGGGACGTCAACTGGTTGACCACAAGTCTAGTAATCCTCGGGAAAGTCAGCATTACCATAGCCATCTGTTACCCATCCGAGATTTTTATCCAAATAATGAAAATAAACAAGTGTAAGTACATGTCGTACTCAACAAGTGTAACATGGGGTTCATGAGGCTCAAAAGGCTTGACGCAGGTTTAATAGCATTTAGCTTTTAGTTGTCAAAATTTTAGCATAAGAGTAGCAACAAATTGTTTCAATCCCAAAATAAAACACATGATCAATGTAAACATGAATAATGAATAGCATAAACAAATTGTAAAATTCGCAGCGAAAGGGTATCATGGAATCTGGGCTATTGGATCAGATTTGAGCGGCGTAGATTGGATCAGGCGGGGAAGAGAGAGGGCTGATCGGCCAAAATTGGGCCGGCGCGGTGGTCCTCCATGGACTGCGACGAGAAACTCATTGGCGATGTCGGTTTAGGGCCTACAGGCCACCGTTTAACGAACCAAAAGCACGAGGAGAAAGAGAGGACGACGACAAACTCGCCGAAACCGAAAACAGGGGCGGGGAACCGACGATGGCGCACGGCAGCAGCTTGAACCCGACGGCGGCGGTGGCGCTATGGCTATGGCGGTTGCGAGCTCTAGGCGAGGCGGAGGCTTGCTCTAGGGTTAAGTAGGGGAGCGGCGTAGGCACAGGCTCAACTTTTATGAGGGCCAAAGGCGTGGGGCGCATGCCATCCGAGCGCATCGGGGCGGAGGCGGACTCGGCGTTGCGGTGTCCGTGCCAGACACGAGATGGAGGAAGAAGATACGCCTGACATGCCAGGCCCGCCAGTCAGCGACCAAGAGAGGAGAAGATGCATGGCGCGCTGCGCTGGGCCTTCAGCTGGGCCGGCTGCGGAGAACTAGAACGGGCCGCAGGGAAAAGGAAAAGCAGGCCGCGCGGCAAAGCAAAGGGAGCGGGGCTGCACTGACCGCGGCACTGGGCCAGTGCCTGGCCAATGGGCCAGAAGCAAGGGAAAGGAAATGAAATTATTTTCCTTTTTCTAAACCAATTTCCAAACAACTTTTGAATGCAAATTCAAATCAATTTGAAATCTGATTTCAAACCACACAATACAAAAATAATATGCAGCAGCATGAATGCATAAACATATAGGTAAACCTTATATTTGATTTTAATTTGGTAAAATTTATTATTTTTCTATGTTACATGCTCACACTAATGCGTAAATAAATCCAATTCACCTATTTTCAAAATGTTACAAATTTTAGGGTGTTACACACCGTGTACCTCTTGTTCTGGTTGGAGTGGGTCATATAATATGGTCTATGAAACCTAACGGCATAATCCATCAGGAAATACTTGAGATGCTCCAACGTATCAAATACCATTCCCTTCTTAATCTCCACCTCCTCACTATCTGGTACCTCATCGGCCAACAACGTCAAACTGGTGTCACATATTGCCTCGTCAACCGTATTAATGTCCATGAAATTTGGTACTGAGGGTACCTTCACATGGATAGCCTTCAATTGCCTCAATTCGACATCATTGTACTCCATTCACATTGACCCATCAGCTAGGACTCCTATTGCATCCGCAAACCCTCCCACACAACAATCACTTTCGTCTTCGCTGCTAGGCTCGAACCTATACTCGTCCTCCAACACATCATCCGAAGTACTTGGCCCTAAAGTCAAGTTATCTTCGTCCGCGGAGGCAACATCAACTTCGTCATCCTCTGATCATTGGGATATGTCATCCATATCATGTGTTCCATCTCTGTTGCCATCATCCTCATCAAACATTTCTTCATTGAAACCATCATTCAAGGCACCGGGCTCACATGAGCTATCAACTTCTCTAATGACAACCGCCTGTAACTCTTCGTCTTGGGTAAGGTTCTCTATGGGCTCCACATCCACATTATCATCCACAGCCACCACAATTGGGCTACACCCCTTCTCCACAACAACTTTCAAGCACCTAACACTACTACTCTTGACAACTTCTACGTAGTTCTTCCATTCATCCTCACATGACAAAGACATCAACACATAGTGTGCTCATTCCTTCCCATAGTCAAATCGACCTCTCAATCTTAGTGGCCACCCAAATTTATCCCTGGCATTGGCTAAGCAAACCATCAAAGGTAGGTGGTGTACTAAAGAACTGAACATGTTCTTGCATGCTTTCAAACTCCCCATTTCTTTTAACTTTGCCACCATAAAACAATCGCACTAACCGATCCATCTACAAAATATGAACGAACACATCAACAACACATGAACTACATATTTTGGAAATAAATCATATCCATTCACTAATACACTACAATAGGTCCATGTCAACAAAGGCAACACACTAACCCATCCAAATCCCCCATGCATTAACTACCTAGGTTCAAGCAACACGTAGCTTACGTCGAATCCACAGGAAGAGTATATCCTAAACCTATTCAACGCAGCAAATTTTAACAACCAATGCTACAAACATTCACAGCCTCCCAAATTTTCTAACCCTAGTCAACCAAGAAATGAGCTAACAAAACAAGAAATCAAGGACACGGAGTTTTACCTCGCAGTATATTGCACTCCACAGAGCTGGGACGTCCACTCGCTAGTGATGGGAAGCCGGTCGGCGGCACCGCCGTGGCTAGGCACCAAGGCCCGGCAAGCCTCCTAGACCGCGCCCTATTCCTCCATGGGCGCTGCAGGAATGGAGGGAGATGTAGAGGGAGAAGGAGGGAGATGGTCGGACTGGGAGGGGGTGGGGTGGCGCGGCGGCGGCGGCCTGGGCGCGGTTGCGTGGCGGCGGCGTGCAGGTTCGCGAGCAGGCAGGTGAGAGCGAGAGAAAAAGAGAGAGAACAGAAATGGGCCGGGCCGGCCAAAACCTAACTCGCCTTGTCACGCTAGCCCGCCTGGCGCGACAGCGCTGGCACGTCAGAGTCGCTGGCGCGACAGGACGGGGCCCATGCTTCACCTCGCCAGCTACAGTCAACGTCGGGCGCCATCGTGGCTCCAGCGCATGTGCTATCGCGACCAAAATAGTTAGTTTGTGCAAATACTTTTTTTGGATTAGTATTAAAATATTGATTAAAATTGGATTAAAAAAATCCGAGAACTGGAGAGGTAAATAGTTGGTCAGTGTTTTTTATTCTCATTCAAATTGACGGGATTCATGCAGAATGGTATCTGATGCTTAACAAAATAAATAAAATTCTCCAATTCCATATTTCCATACGAGAAGTTAAGATAGGATATCATTCAGCATACACATATTTTCATTCTCACTTGCAGGAATTATGTATGAGACCACAGAACGAAACCAACCTCAACCTGTGTATCGGCAATTATGGTGTGACTGATTGGATGGGCTGCACTAGAAAGCACCCTTTGGGATAAAGGAACAAACTTGTTTTCTGCAGGTTGATTTTCCTCGGAGACTCTTGTTTCCTCTCTGAAATGTGGAAAACAAGTGGGAAAAAGAGAATAAATATCATACGATAAATGGGTAAAATTAAAAAAGGAACAAAATCAATAGATAAATAACCAGAAGTGATGCAGACTAGGCCCGATCTTCCGAAAGGTATGATAGCGTCGATTGGTGGAGACTCGACGTTCACGATCTAGGCTTCGAACCAAGATTGATTTGGACCCCACAACTGTTACACCACTGCTCCGTTGGTTATCAACCACTCGAATGCGATTAACCTCACCAAGAAGGCTTTCCAGCAAGCGAATCGAGAACACAAGCAAGAACGAGATGAACGCAATCTGAAATTGTAAATAAATATGAGGCTTATGAAATCAAGAAGGAGTTCAAGTCTTTATTCGAAAGGACTAATCGCCACAGGCGAATAAGATCAAGAACTGGGGCCCTGGTTCACAGCAAGCGGCCTTGGCGGCGACAGTTGCAGCAAACCGATGTCTGTTTCATGAGAAAATCAAGAACTAAACAAAACCCAAACCCTAAGGAGAGCGACGACTGCTATTTATAGAGTCTTGGGCGTCACCCCCCTGGACGCACCCCCTAATGGGCCCAAACACGATACACGGTCCAACTGACCAAAAGACGGTGTCACAACACCCTGGCAGATTCTGGACGCTGACTTGTTTCGACGATTCCCGTTGATTCCGAAGGTCTTTTGACGTGAAACCACTTGGATTGGCTTCCTTATCAAATTAGATTTCCAACCATATATGGATCGTCAAAAACGGAGTCTGGATGCGTTCTAGGTGACCAGTTTAAGGCAGACTAGTCCTGGAGCCCGAACCGTACTCGAACTTGAGTTGGACTGGGCTTCCACCATAAAAAAGATAATTGGACGTCCATGCTGGACCTCCTCCTCTACTTGGCTTGTATGCGATGAAGTAATGATGGCCTCATTATCCTCCCTTTCTTGAATTGAAGTCGTCCTCGACTGAAGTAGATCGTCTCCTCCATTGGATGACAGCAACGATGGTTTCGGAAGAAGACGTTCATCTTGGCACCCCATCCTTCGCAAAGGCGGCTGCCATGGTGGCTTCCCTGTTGGGAATTCATCCTCCTTCTCCTGCAAAAGGTTAGTACCAACAAGAAGCATAGCACTAGGAGTAGGACCAAGTGGACATATAGGCGATGTACAAGTTAGAGCATAACATGGTTCATCATGATCAACAAGAACAGATTTAAGAACAAATAAAACTTCTTTCATGTTACTTGATGGTTCATTTGTTGGTTTGCTAAGTCTTTATCATGGTCTTTCTTTTTCTTTTCAGCAAGTTCCTTTTCATATTGCACAATTTCAGCTGGTGATAAAGGAAGTAAAGAAATGGTCTTTCCTTTAAACATAAAAGTATATCTATTTTGCCTACCATGATGTACAACATTATTATCATATTGTCAAGGGCGATCTAACAAAAGTGAACAAGCTTGCATAGGCACGACATCAAAATCAGCATAATCATGGTATGACCCGATAGAAAATTGCACATGAGCAGATTGTGTTACCTTTGCCTTACCACTATTGTTGAACCACTGATCATGGTATGAATGTGGAAGAGCACGTGTAGATAAACCAAGAGTCTTGACAAGCTCAGAACTTACCAAGTTATTGCTGCTCCCTCCATCAATTATAGCACGAACACAGAAATTATTGACAATGAGGAACATTTGAAACAAATTATGGCGTTGTAGCTTGTCTACTGGCTCAACTTGTGTACTCAAAACACGCTGAACAAAGATTGATTTGTAGTCTGCAGTGCATTCCACACTATCAATTACCTCATCAAGATCTTCAGCACTATCCACAAATTTATCTGCATAAAGATCAGTTGCAATTGCAAATTCATTCTCTTCATCACTAGCACTAGCATACCCACCATCATCAGTAGCAATATATGCGCGTTTGCTAGGGCATTCTTTAGCAATATGTCCCATGCCCTTGCAATGGTGGCACACAACTTTAGAAGAGCTGCTAGAGAAAGGTGTAGCAGATCCACTGGAAGAAGGTGTGATAGGAGAATTCTTCTTTACAGGCGCTGGTGGTGTCTGCACATTAGAAAATTTACTCACCTTAGTTGGACGTGAAGGAATGGATGGAGTCGCGGATAGAGTCGTGGATCGCCTAGGTTGCCGTCCCTGTACTTCCCTTTCAGCTTTAATAGCATAATGATATAATTGGGAAAATCTAGTCCAATTCTTTATAGTCAAGAACATCCTGTATTTCACGACGTAAACCTCCAAAAAATCTAGAACACTTATCCATATCATCCTCTTGTATGTTACTATGTGCTAGACCAATTAAAAGCTCCTGATAATATTCCTTAATAGTTTTACTACCTTGATTTAAACGTTGCAGTTTTAATCGCAGATCACGCTGATAGTATGGAGGAATAAATCTTGATTTCATTCGTCGTTTAAGTACAGTCCAGGTTTGAGGTATTTGAGCATTAGCATTAGCATTATTGCAAATATCATTCCACCAGAAAAGAGCAAAACTAGTAAACTCACTAGTAGCAAGTCTAATTCTATATTCTTCAGGTACTTGATGGGAGCTAAAGTTTTGATCTACAATTTGTTTAGTTCTTGATTTTCTCGTGAAACAGACATCGTTTTGCTGCAACTGTCGCCGCCAAGGCCGCTTGCTCTGATACCACTTGATGTAGATTAGGCCCGATCTAAATATGCTTCAGGATCAGCAGAACCAGAAAAAGGAGGTATCTTAAACTTGGTTTTAGAGAAAGGATCAGTATTACCTTGGTTGTTACCTCCCATACCGCGTCGGTTAAAGTTCAACCGATTATGATTACGTACATCCTCAGCACGTCGTTGAACTTCGGCTTCAGCCTCCGCGTCGCCATCGTCCTCCTCAGAGAGATCATCATCATCATTTTTCAGGATGTGGTTCAGGATGTCGTTGTTCAACATCTTCAATCCTCTTGGCCAAATTGGAGATTTGTTGAAGGATCTCATTGAACTTGTCATCAAGAACGGCACGGAGCTCATTCTTAGAAACACAGTCATTGAAATCTATAGGTGCGCCCTCGTTTCCTTGGCCGCTGCCTCCGGCTTTTCCTGACATAGTTAGTAGACAGTAAAAGACAATACAAATAGTATTATCCCTACCAACTACTTAGGTTGTGGACAAAGAAAAATAAGGCACTCAACTCTCAAGCGTCTTACCATGGTCTTACAAGTGTTCTTACCAAAGCAACAGGTGGTGCAATCGATCGGTGACTGTGATACCGTTGTAGCTTGAGTGTAACTGTTGCAAAGCGAATCTGTACTTGGTTAGAAGAAAGTGGAGCTTGGACAGGCACAATATAGTAGCAAGGAATAACAAAATTCGCAACTGAATAGCAAAGATGAATAAGTATCCCAAGTACTTGTCTTAGTTGCTGGCCTACTCACGTTCCAAGTAACAGATGTCAAGTGATGTGAACAACAAGAATATGATTAGGAACAAGGTAGAAATCAGCACATGCAAACACAGCTCAAATGGCGCTCTCTATGTGCTCCTCTAGATATTGTTCCACTTTTGCCTCTCTCTTTTTTCTCTATTTTTGGGTTGTCGTTGTTTTTTGGGGATTCTTTGACTTTTTATTTTTATTTTTTTGATATTTTTTCTTCACTTAGGAGCACAAAAGAAGTAACCACAGAAAATATGAGCTTAAACAAGTGAAAGACGTGGCCTGTGGAATTTTCAGAAGACGTGCTCGAAAAGGACAAAGACCTTGTGACCACGAAAAGAGTATCTTGTGACCACTTTTTGACCAAAATAAAAATCTTCGACCCCAACAAAGTAGGGGATGGACGGATCCAAAAAAAATTTTCTGATCGATTTTGATATATGGAACGTCGAAATCCGAGTTCGTATGCGAAAACTAGACCAGTTTTAAGAACGGACTCTGAATTAGAGGACAAAACGAGAACAATGTGCATAAAATTGATCACGACAGCAAGAATTTGATGAAAATAGTGAAGACAAGTGTAGGAAATTAGATGGCGTGGACTAGGGTTTGATGGATACAAAGGAAACTCAACAAGACTTGGAGATGTTCACGGATTATGCTGAAAACAAAGGGGAAAAACACAAACTGAACTAAAAACGATCTAAAACCAGCAACAAGAACTTGGCCTAGGGCACAAACTCAACAACGGGAAGCAGAGACGAACTTGCACGGCACAATGAGGCTATATGACAGGGAATATGTGACGATATATATTTTTGTTTGGCTTTTTGTGGACTATAGGTAATGCAAAAACAGTAACAATCTAAAGGGAAAAACAAAGTTATACCTAACGGGCAACAAGGGTTCTGATACCAGTTGATGTAGACTAGCCCGATCTTTCGAAAGGTATGATAGCGTCGATTGGTGGAGACTCGACGTTCACGATCTAGGCTTTGAACCAAGATTGATTCGGACCCCCGCAACCGTTACACCACTACTCCGTTGGTTATCAACCGTGCGAACGCGATTGACCTTGCCGAGAAGGCTTTCCTGTAAGCGAATCAAGAACACAAGCAAGAACGGGATGAACGCAATCTGAAATTGCAAATAAATATGAGGCTTATGAAATCAAGAAGGAGTTCAAGTCTTTATTCAAAAGGACTAATCGCCACAGGCGAACAAGATCAAGAACTGGGGCCCTGGTTCACAGCAAGCGGCATTGGCGGCGACAGTTACAGCAAAACGATGTCTGTTTCACGAGGAAATCAAGAACTAAACAAAACACAAACCCTAAGGAGAGCGACGGCTGCTATTTATAGAGTCTTGGGCGTCACCCCCCTGAACGTGCCCCCTAATGGGCCCAAACACGATACACGGTCCAACGGACCAAAAGACGGTGTCGCAGCACCCTGGCAGATTCTGGACGCTGACTTATTTCGACGATTCCCGTTGATTCCGAATGTCTTTTCACGTGAAACCACTTGGATTGGCTTCCTTATCAAATTAGATTTCCAACCATATATGGATCGTCGAAAACGGAGTCCGGATGCGTCCTGGGTGACCAGTTTAAGGCAGACTGGTCCTAGAGCTCGAACTGGACTCGAACTTGAGTTGGACTGGGCTTCCATCATGAAAAAGATGAATTGGACGCCCATGCTGGACCTCCTCCTCTACTTGGCTTGTATGCGATGAAGTAGTGATGTCATCATCAAGAAGTCTAGAATTTCTTTAGGTATGTCTCCAGAAAACAAACCAAAACAAAGGGTAGAGTAGCTTACTTGTAGTCCACGTGGCATGCAGAGCTCGTATCTGGATGAAAGTCCAGTAGATAAATACCATCATATGATGAAGATCCAACTGCATAAATCTGGACAAATTCGTTAACATCCAGGCAACTTCTCAACAGTAATCAGGAGTGCATCATTCAGCATTCATAAAAACTTTTTGCAGGTACTAAAGTTTAGTGTACTCTGTAATATTCTTACCGAAGATATCGGCAGCCAGGTTGGCTTTCTTAACTGGTTTTGCAGCACCAAGTCTGTGCTCTCCCTAGTAAGAGAAAAGGAAGAGTACCTCAGAACAGGCATACTTAGCAGGATACTTACAACCAAGCAGGAGGAGAGCACTGAAGGTGAGTCACATTGAGGTTGTTAACATTCAGGACTCCAACCTAACATGAGATGTGCATAGAAGAAATTCATTGAGATATACTACTTCCATTCCAAGTTATAAGTCGCTTTGATTTTTTTGATACATCAATTTTACTATGTATTTAAATATAACGTATGTCTAGATACATAGCAAAATCTATGTATCAAAAAGTCGATGACTTATAATTTAAAACGAGGAAGTAATAATCACTTAAATGGGTGGAAGAGTTATCATGGGCTAAATATGGTGACTTGAAATGATCATAGATGAAAATTTCTAACAAGAACAATGATCCTTAAAGGGGGAATCGGAGATACATGCCAGCCATCGTCAAGATGGAAGGCCAATTGATATGAACAACTAGGGTCGAAGTCTATCAACAGAATTGGACTTGAAACAATGTTCGATTGTTCCTGAAAATATCAATGCCAGAACAATGGTTTAGGTAGGTGTGGGCTTTTAGAGATACTTTCGCACGATTTTAGATCAAGTACCGGTCACATAAATTAGTAGTAGAAAAGTTTGCTATACGTGATTTTAATTGGTCTAGCTGATTCCCTTCTATATCAATACAAGTTCGGTAGAGATTCTGCCGACTGTTTCAAAAAAAAAAAAAGGTCTAGCTGATGTTTGATATTTGATACACCATTTTGATTGGTAGCTCGAAGAGATACTTTAGCACGATTTCAGGTCAAGTACGGGTCACATAAATTTGTAAGAAAAAGTTCCTATATGTGCTTTTTTATCCTCCCACATGGTATTGTACTTGTTAATTGATGCCTTTTGATGTCAGCATGTAAGAATTTACGTAATACAAGACTGCCCATTACAAAACATGGCTGAGGCTGCCACGGAACAAGATCACCCATTGGTCCTGAAGTTGCACTCTAGAGTCACCATAATGCTCATTTACGAATTCAAATGGCACCTGTCCAGCAGAACAGTTCCATTTGACTTTATTTTTGCCAAGACCATTTGCACAAGCCAATATACATTTACATCTTCCTATGACAGTATATAGATACTGTCATACATTTGAGTCAAAACCTACACTTGCACTGCACTCCCTGTCAGGTATTCAGAGATACCGGGTGCACTCCAAAAACGCGAACGGCTTAACAAGGCAAGTCAGCATCCGTCGCAAAAGAATACACAAAAGAACACACATCTGAACTAGAAATTTCACTCCCTCTGCGAGGAACTGACATTGCACACTCGGCACAAGCTAAAACCAGATGACTTGACAAGTAAAATTGGAGAAAACACAGAGCTAAAGGGAGAAGCAAGAATTTACAAAAGAATGGCTCGTTGAGCACTCTATTACCTCAAAAACAAAGAGCAAATGCACCACAACCAGAAAAAATTGTAGGCCGCTGCTGCTGACTGAAGCAGGTGGGTGCAGGTCCATTTGTTAACTCACTTGCGCACAAAAAAATAACAAGCAATCACTGTAATCATAATAAGTATCCTTGCCAACTTGAGTTGATGGATAACTCTACATAATTGCACAGTTGCACTTTGATTCGACCTTTGGGGGCTTCATGCTGCCTGATGTCCTTGAAAATTCAGGAACTGACCGAACAAGTACAGGATCTTTAGCAACCACTTCCATTTTGTCAGTTTCTGTGACTGTTTCACCTTCTGATCTTTTCCTATGTCTTGGCGTTCGTCTGTGGGGTGGTTTCAGTGAACCATCACTCCTTGGAATGGATTGTCCTACCATGGTAACTGTTGGGCGAAGAGCAGAAGCAAGTTCTGATTGCTGCTCGTGCTCCAGTCCAATTGTCGCAGCCCTGTATGCAATGTCATGTGCAATGGAACTGCAGAAGAGAATTGTATCGGTAGCCTCTTCTAATGTGAGGCATCTCTGAGTTTGTTCTCTTGATCCCTCAACTGTAGCCAGTGATTCTTCTAAGGTCAGACATAAATCAGTGTTATTGTTATAACAATTGACAGCAACAAATATGGTAATCAAATTCAAATGAAAACAGCAGCAAAACAACAGTGATGTAAACAGAAATGCGTATAATTGACTTAGTTGGCACTTTAAGCAGAACAAAAATGCATTACAATCAATACCAAGGTTACAAAAGTCCTAGGCGCTAAGTGAGTGATGACCCTCTGCCTAGAGCTTAAGCATGTTTAGGCATTCCTAAGCATTTTCTATTGTAGCAAGGGTGAACGGTACAATTTTGGAAATCAACATGACACGAAGCAATCTATGTGGGAAGCAATCAACGTAGGCAGCCCAGCACGTAAAGAAGCAATCTAGGCTGCCCAGCGCGCCCATGGACCTTTCAGCCCAATAAAGGGTCCATTCAGGGGTTTGATTAAAGGTATGGCAAAGTGTTTTGAAAAAGTCGAAAAAAGAATTCAAATTTGTAACTTTTGGATTTTAAAAACCAAAAAGATGAAATCCCAATTGACTCTGAGAAAATATCTTCTGTGTCTCCCCATTGAATCCATCACCTGGCCGGACCCCCCCCCCCCCCCCCCCCCCGAGGGCCCACAGCTCAAATCCGATGCAAAAATAGATTGCCCATTGCACGCATCCCAAATCCCAGCTTGTGTGCAGCAGAGGGGGGAATAAGGAGGAAGGAGCTGAGCAGGAAGGGAGCTCTCACCGTGGAGCCAACAGCTAAAAGGAGGGGTGTAGGGGTCAGGCACGCAGTGCATTGCTGGGAACTGACAGACACCTAGTTACCGTTTATACCTCAAGGCGATGCACTCCTCTGCTGAGCACTTTAGTGTGCCCAAGCGAGCACCTAATACAGCCTTTTGTAGCCTTGATCAACCAAGTTTAAGCACATGTGCAGTGTATTGTGTGTATGCAATCTCAGGCCCATACGTCTTATCTTTCCCTTGTATGTTATCTAAATCGAATATGGATACATATGCAGTTGTAGATTATATTCCTCTCTTCTAAATCTAGTACTAACTACTAAGTATGCATTGAACGAAACCTCAAGAGCATATTAGATTGTATTATGCTCCTTCACACTTAATAACATAAAGAAACTACTTTCTTCGTATTATGACCTTCAACAAATGAAGGGGGTATTTGGTTTGACCTAGATTTACACAAGCTTAGACAGCCATAGTTTTCTAGTCAAGTTATGAGCTATCTTTAGATAATATCTGCCTTGTCACACTAACCAACCACTCAGAATCCTTTTTTCTCCACTCTACTTATGTACTTCCTCCGTTCCAAATTATAAGTTGCTTTGACTTTTTTGGTACATCCATTTTGCTATGCATCTAGAAAAATAATGTCTAGATACATAGCAAAATGGATGAACCAAAAAAGTCAAAGCGACTTATAATTTGGAACAGAGGGAGTACGTGAATTGGTTGTAATACAACCAAGGATACAAATTAGTCAATTTTACTGGTTCAGTTCAGTATGGTGGGTTCCAATTAATTGCCATTAATAGTCCTAGTCGTCCCTTGGACTCAATTAGAGCAACCAGAAACCTGGTTGTCCGATTAGTCATCGACTAATCATGATTAATCATCGGATTAGTTGGATGACTAGACAGGCAGTTGCGAACTGGGCTACAGCAGATCACTGGGCTAGGATGGTCAAAGCCCAATAGGGTTTCTCTCCTTTACCACTCCACCCGCATCCCCAGCTGCCAGGAGCTCGTGCACCCATTGCCGGCCACCGGCGCAAGTGCACAACAATCCCTGCTGCCACCGGTCTTTCCCTCCTCCCTTCTAGCCTTCCCAGCTGTTGTGCCTCCTCCCTCCTGCTGCTGCTGCCTCTCATCCCCACCTCAGCTGTGCGGGGAAAGCTCATGGGGCACGAAAAGAAGCACCAGCTCTCTTTCCTGACTCAACCAGGTCAAGCACTGCCGGATAAAGGATCTGCTCCCGCTGGATCACACCTCCATCAATCAAGGTCCAAGGGAGCAAGAAGATGAGCTCCTCCTCCAAAGGCTAGTCATTGCTTGGTCACTCCTCTCTGCAGCTTGTCTTTCCTTGAAGCTTGATGCTGTTTCTAGTAGCAACTGTGTCACACCTCTAGTCTTGATGCTTGATTTATACTATATACGCTATAGGTCCTGATATATACAGATGACAAGGACTGAGTAGGGTCGACTAGTCGCCTGGTTGGTACTATGGCAACTAGGGTCGACTACCGTTAATAACATTATTGGTAACCATCGACAACTGGCTGGTTGCTGGTACTATTTCAGTTCGCAATTCGTATTTAGTTCTTTTTACACTTACATCCTCAAAATATTGTGCTTGTTTTGTTTTTGATTTGACAAGCCTTGACACTAAGACAACATCAAAAAAGGTATGCAATCAGCTTGTGTTGGCAACAAAATCACTTGAAAAGATGCTGCTCCCTAACTCCCACGTCCAAATATTGAAAACAGAAAATAAGCGCTATTGAAAAGTCACTACAATACCAAAAGGAGCCTATTTACAAAAAAAAAAAAATATATATATATATATATATATATATATATATATATATATATATATATATATATATATATATATAGAAGGGCAGGCCTGGTGCAGTGGTGAGAGCTGTCTCACTGAGTCACTAGGTCGCGGGTTCGAAGCAGCCTCTCCGCAGATTTTGTGGGTGGGGGGGGGGGGAGGCTTGCCTCGGTTTTTCCCTTCCCCAGACCCCACTCATGTGGGAGCCTCCGGCACTGGGTCTGCCCCCCCCCCCCCCCCCCCCCCCCCCCTTTATGTTTTTTCAATAAGGATGTATGATGTTCATATTGAAAATGCTTAGCAATACACATCATTTGCAAGAATACTAAGAACATGATAGAAAACCAGAACTTTTGGAGCTAACAAGTGAGTACAAAAAGTTAGCAAGTCATGATTACATACCATTACCAGGAAGCCCCATTATGTTGGCCTCTGCTGCAGGAATCAACACATCCTCCTCAGAGATGACAGACACACAACCATCATCCAACCTATTTGCCTCATCAGGATCAGGAATTGTTTCATGCTGCATTCGGTAACTATTGATGCCACAATCATCATCTGGGTGTTCTGGAGTGCCAACTGAGGTACCTTCTTCAATTTTCTGTATGCAACTTTCCTCAGGAGTCAGAGAGAGTGGGATATTGCTACATGTTTCGGTATCTGATGAACATGAGTGATCACTTATGTTATCTTTGTGAGCCATCCTACCTGTACATTGTTTCTGAATCACTACATCTTCAGTTGAACCAATGTCAACATTAACAATAGCCTGTGCGGCAGACCAGCACTCTATAGCGCTTGAGAGTGTGTACTTACACGGCTCATTAAGTTCTTCAGTACAAATCATGGTTCTTGGAACACTGCTTTCTGAATTGTCAGTTAGGAAGCCAGTATCTACAATTGTATCACCCCGAGGACAAACTGAAACTGAACAAGTGCTAGTTGACATATCAGACATGGATGCAATGCTTTTACAACTCATGGTACCTACTTATTTGAGACTTCTCAAAGTCATGACGATTACTACTTTTAAGGCGTTCCAAATGTCCAGATTGCCTTGTAGACCCTTGATCAATGGAAGAAGAAGCTGATGAGCTATCCAATCCAATGGTACGCTTCAGCGTACTGACACCATCCCTTGTATAATAGGGTTCCGAACAGATAATGTTTGTACCAGCTAAGGGTCTCCCTTCTATAACAGGCCATTTGTTGCTGCTTGACTTCTGCAGCAAAAGTACTGAAACCCCAGCGCCCTCTGTATTTTCAACCTTTAGATTTGAATGCCCAGCCTGATCCCTGTTTACAAGAACTGTCAATGGTAAGTGTATCAGAGGCAAATTCAATGCTTTGATACACTGACCTTGGCAGGCATTGGAACACCTCATTGTGGTGGTTGGCAGTTTGATCTCTTAAATTATCACACTCAACTACAGATGCTGGTTCCGTTTGTTGATGATTATTTATGCTACATTGATGGGATGAAATATCAAGGCTATTTCCTCGGGAAGAGTTGCCAACATCATTTGGCCATAAATTTTCAGTAACATTCTCTCCATGCATTCTGTTGGTTGTATGCATTGTTGACTGGTATTGAGGACACTTTTGCAGACAATCAGCTGGAGGTTCATCATTCACCAGCTGACTGTCAAGAGATGACTTCTTGATATGTTCAACATGATCTGGAGTAATGAGAGGAGCTTCCAATGCAACACAAGGTTTAGAACTTCTGTAGTCTTTTCGATGTTCTTCTTCCAAAGTCTCTATCTTGGGGTCCACAAAAAGAACCTCATCTACTAAACCACATTCTTCACAGAAATCAACTTCTCCATCATCTTCTATCGCATTAAATAACTTTCCACACCTAGTGCATGTTGCCATTTTAGTTTGCCCAGCCTTAGAACCGCTTGCGACATTACATGGAGTCTGAGCTATTCTACTTCTTTCCATATTGAGGCCCTCTACGTTACTTTCCGCATATTTTTCTGTGCTTGGAGATTTTGGGCCACTTTGAGTAGCAGACAAACTGTGCTGATGACCACTGAATCCTTCATCCAATTGATCAAACATAAATATATCATCATGAATCAAGGAACTAGGTGTTGCTTCACAGTCACCGACTATATCACTCGGTTCTTGTTCATTACCCATACAAGGGCTAAAAGTGACACCATGGTCAGAGCTTAAATTACTGCTTGTTGTGAGTGAGGAATTATGTGACAACATAGTTGAGTGTACATTATCTCCTTTGCCAACACCAAATGTCGTGCAAGGAACACTTGATAGAAGTGGCCTGAACTTATCTTGAGGAGCTTTGCAACGATCCTAGAGAAGGGTATAGCATTTTGTTATATTGCGGACAATCGAAAGCATCAAACAAGAGAAAGGGCTCTTGCTTGCATTAAAAGCAAACCAACTGCAAAAATAGATTAGCCTAGGTGCATAAGAAGTGCAGTTCTACAAGAGAAGGTACAATGAACATTGAAATGACTACAGAACAGTATATGACATGTAATCATGTACCAGATCATTAGGAGCCATCAATACGACTGATCAAATACAACGGTGGCCTCAAAATACAAGAAAAGTACAAATCATCTCTTTGTTTCCACAATCATGTGAAGCAAAGGCAATGACAACATACTTTCACGCGAAGGTGTAACAAAAAAATATAAGGATAGCAAACTTTTTCAACTTACTACATGAATTACTAATTGGCTCCTAGGGGGATTGTACCATGCAATGCAGAACAAATATTACATCATACTAAAAGTAAAAGTAATGTAACAATGCTTACCATCAACCAGACTGCAGAATCAAAGGACCTCTTTGGAGCAGTCTTGGACGGCTTCTTAGGTGATGCAATAGTTCTGGATTTCATTACTGACAAGTTCTTTCTTAGGGCTGGACTACTGGAGTAACTAATTGGCACAGACTGCATAGACTCTAGATCATCTTCAGCAGAAGATGTTGCAGATGCTTTGCTGTACGAGCTGAATCGATCATTGCTATGCGATGAACTGGCTCTTCTTGATGGAGTGGGAGACATAGATTGCCTTCTACCTCTCCAATTCATGTCCAATCCACTGAAAGATGAAGGAGATCCACCCCTTGAACGGGATACTGGACGATCTGACAGAGATGTGCGTAGATTCGGAGGTGCGTCAAAAGAGAAACCAGGGTCACTTGATTGCCAACCTTGAAGTTTTGGCGAAGATGGCCTGTTACTGGTTTTAATAGGCGAAGTTCCTCCTTTTCTGTTTAAAATTGGGTCACTGGAGCCAGTACTCAACCTCCTTGAAGCAGGACTTGGTGACCTTTGTGGAGGGGTTGATGTCTTAGAAGCTGGAGGAGTTGAAGACCTTCGTGATGGTGCTGCTGGTTGCAAATGAAGTGCAGGGCTGCTTCGTGAAGAAGAATTTGATGATCGAGTCCTTGTCAACACAGTGCTGCTACATGAGCGTGGTGATGGGCTAAGCCTACTTGGGCTTGCACTGCTTCTGTTAGACCTTCGAGTACTTTCCATCTGTGTAAAATCAGAAAGGAATATTCACACTTCAACAGGTAGGTCTTGTCAACTGAAAATTATGAATGCAGGAACATGTCATGAGGTGAGAACTCACTGTGGATGACCTCGAAATTGATATTGGCTTAATCTGCGGCCTGCCCCTATGAGCCATACCAATGCGCTGGTCTTCTTCATCATCCAATGAACGAAAAAGTGGGGTCTCTGGTGGAGTCAACAACCTATTAAGCCAAAAGTTAGATGGTAGACATGTGATGGCTTACATTCTGACATACAAAATGCCAAATTGCTAATAAAACAATTGACAACTTATATGGTGGGTGGTTTAGGCCCTGGACCTCAACAGCAGTAGACATGGAGATAGCGTGTTGAAACTCAAGTTCCCTAACTTAATGAACAAGGCAAAGCCAGACCATGCCACCAGCCCTAGGCTGAGCGGCCCTGGATTCAATGCCAGCTGTAGCTGCCCCTGGCCACACATATACCCCACATGACACAAGCACTATAAGTAAGTGGAGTCTTACTGTTTTAGAAAGGACAAAAGTCAAGTAAGTCCAACAAAACATGTGAAAGGTACAGTCTGCAAGCATCAGAGTTCATAATGATGGTTGGGACCCTTGCATCATTTTTTGTGTGCACTTCAGATAAGAAAAACCTGAAACTAACTAGACAGGAAAAAAGAAATGGAAAACTAGCTCATGAAGCTTCTTGAGGGGTACAGGAATCACACACCAATCAGAAACCGTCACTCAGCAGAGATGAGATGTTGGGCCATAAAGCAACTACTCGACAAGAAAACAAGCACATGCCATGTTTGCAAAAAAAGTAGAACTCGATTATCCATATAAACTTATTGTATGCCAAGAATAAGCAGAACTAACAAGAGAAAGATTTTAACAATAGGTTATTGTTTGATAGTATTCAGATTGATAACTGCTTTTCGTTGATGAAGCGCCTAGGGCAATGTGGCCTAACCGATCTAATTATGTCGCCTAGCCAGCAATTGTACAGTGACAGGTAAAGGCATCTGTTCCTTTATATGGCCTGATAGAATAGTTGTAGACCGAACAAAAGCACCAATCTTACAGAGAGAATGCTTAGTGAGGAATAGTAAAAAGAGTGAAATGCACTGATGGTCTGGCAAGGTGAGTTCGCTCGCGCAGGCAAGGCTAGGCAAAACTAGCCTGGGGACCGAACACGCCCTAGGTCCCTGGACTATTAATTTGCAGTTTCACCTCCCTGAATTTGCTAGCAGATTCTGCAGAGATCAAAACCTTCCCTCCCTCTCCCTCTCTGAACGTCGGGGTGGCGCAGACTAAGCTGCTCCGTGGCTAGTTTCTTGCACATCAAATAAGGAGTGCCTGAGATTACTATATGATTTTATTACATTTTATGCATTCATACATCATCGTTAGGCAACTCATTCTAAACAATGGGCAGGTGTAGAGACACACCTCACACCCAATATGGGGGGGTGACCTTCATATATATAGCCAATATGGCTGGGTATACAAGGAATACAATCAAGTATACATAGCAGGTGCTAATCATAGTTAATCACACATAGACTTGCCTAATACATAGCTAATCACACATAGACTTGCCTAACACCCGCCCGCAGTCTAAGCGGGAGGATCCCAGACGCATAGACTGGACCTGAATTCAGTAAATAGCTATACAGGAAGGCCCTTGGTCATGATGTCTGCGAACTGGTGAGAGGACGGCACATGAAGGACCCTGAACTTGTCCCAAGGCGACCTTCTCACGGACGAAGTGAATATCAATCTCAATGTGCTTCGTGCGACGATGATGAACGGGATTGGTTGTCATGTAGACAAGCGCTGACATTGTCACAGTAGACAACCGTCGCCGAAGCAATGGGAACATGGAGCTCCTGCAGGAGCTGGCGCAGCCAGCAACACTCGGCCACCACTATGAGCAACAGCACGGTACTCTGCTTCTGCACTGGAGCGGGAGACCGTGGTCTGACACTTGGAGGACCAAGAAATCAGATTGTCGTCGAGGTAGACACAATAGCCGGAGGTGGAGCGCCGAGAGTCTGGGCAGCCAGCCCAGTCGGCATCGAAGTAGGCGACCAGTGACTGAACAGGGCCGACACCAATGTGGAGGCCGGAGGAGAGAGTGCCCTTCAGGTAGCGTAGAATCCGCTTGATCATCGAGAGATGTGGCTCGCGGGGATCATGCATGAAGAGGCACACCTGTTGGATGGCGTATGCCAAGTCAGGACGGGTCAGCGTGAGGTACTGGAGTGCGCCAGCAAGGCTCCGGTACGCGGACGGATCAGCAACAGGGGCACCGGCGGTGGCAGAAAGCTTGGCATGAGTGTCAACATGTGTCGCCGTAGAGTGACACTCAGCCATGCCGGCACGTTGAAGGAGCTCAACAGCGTACTGTCGCTGTGATAAGAACAAGCCGTCGGCGGAGCGAGTGACGGAGATGGCGAGAAAGTGATGGAGTGCGCCCAGATCAGTCATGGCAAACTCTGAGTGGAGACGCCCAATGATCTGCTGTAGAAAATGCCGTCGAGGACGCAGTAAGTACGATGTCGTCAACGTACAGAAGCAGGTAGGCCATACTGGTCCTGTCTTTGTAGACAAAGAGGGAGGTGTCGGAAGCCGAGGCGACGAAGTCGAGCTGGCGAATGTATGTCGCAAAACGCTAGTACCAGGCTCGGGGAGCCTGCTTCAGGCCGTAGAGGGAGCGCTGCAACAGACACACATGATCAGGAAAAACAGAATCGACGAAGCCTAGGGGGCTGCTAGCAGTAGACAGTCTCCTCCAGATGTCCATGGAGAAAAGCAGTTCTTGACGTCTAGCTGATGAATAGGCCAGGCGCGTGAGGTAGCAATGCTGAGGACAGCCCGGATGGTTGCTGGTTTGACCACCGGGCTGAATGTCTCGTCGTAGTCGATGCCGTGGCGCTGGGAGAAGCCACGAACCACCCAGCGAGCCTTCTGGCGGGCGAGGGTACCATCGGAGTGGTACTTGTGCTTGAAGATCCACTTGCCTATGACCACGTTGGCGCCGGGTGGCCAGGGCACGAGGCGCCATGTTCCGTTGTCGATGGGCACCTTGTACTCCTCAGCCATGGCCGCACGCCAGTTTGGATCAGCCAAACCGCTACGGTAGTTGGAGGGAAGTGGAAACGGAGTGGTTGTCGCAGAGAGCCCCACATACCGCATAACCGGTATGGCCCCAGACTGGGTCCGCGTGATGTGTCGTTCCTGCTGTACGGGAGGTGCCGAAGGAGCTGTGAGCGCCGTTGGTTGCTGTACAGGAGCAGTAGCCGGCTGTACAGGAGCAGTAGCCTGTTGGACAGGGGCAGGAGGCTGCTGAGCAGATGCAGGAGCCGATCCTGGTGCTGTAGAGGATCCGTCATGCGCCCGGGGACGCCGGCTGTAGACAAGCCGGATGTCCCGCGGGACAGCCGCTGGAGGGGCAGCCGCTGGAGCAGCAGCCGCTGGAAGAGCAGCAGATGGTGGAGCCGCTGGTGGAGCAGCAGGAAGTACAGGGCCGTGGAACAAGATCGCGGGGTCGTCGGTCAGCTCCTCAATGAAACTGGGATGTGACAGCCCAGCAGCAGAGGGCAAAGGTGCAGGACGCACCGACATTGTAGTACCTGCAAGCAAAAAATCCAGGTCGCTTGGCGAGGACCTAGGAGGGGTAAAGCCCGAAGGGAAAACAAGTCTCATCGAAGACCATATGGCGAGAGATGATGACGCGCTTAGTGGCCATGTCGAGGCAGCAGGTACCCCTTGTGGGAAGAGGGATAGCCGAGAAAAACACATGATGTGGAGCGAGGAGAGAGTTTGTGGCGAGCCTGTGGCGGTCAAGTTCGGATAACAGAGACACCCAAAGACACGTAAGTGGGAGTACTCGGGAGGTTTGTTGTGGAGGAGAGTATATGGAATGCCGTAGGCGAACAGCGGAGCATGGACTGCCTGTTCAGAAGGTATGTGGCTGTGGCGAGCGCCTCAGCCCAATACTGAGCAGGCATGTGTGCATGGAGGAGCATCGTGCGACTGATGTTGTTCAATGTGCGAAGAAGACGTTCAGCCTTGCCATTTTGTGGGGAGGTATATGGACACGAGAGGCGTAAATGAATACCACGGGAAGCAAAGAGAGTATGGAGGGTATTGTTTACGAACTCAGTGTCGTTGTCGGCTTGGACAACTTTGATGGCAAGGCTGAATTGAGTGTGGACATAATTGCAAAAATTTGCATTATGTGTGGAGACTTCAGATTTGGGAGTGAGGGAAAAGGTCCAACAGAAATGAGTAAAATCATCAAGTAAAACGAGATAATATTGATACCCGGATACACTGGCAATCGGGGATGTCCATACATCACAGTGAACAAGTTCAAAAGGCATGGAAGTATATGAACTGGAATCTGAAAAAGGGAGACGCACATGTTTGCCAAGCTGACAAGAATGACATAGCAGGTGCTCTACTTTATTACCGCTGATGGACGCATTACGACGAAGAATGTCAATGGTGGCGGAGCTGGGATGACCAAGACAGTGATGCTCTAGGTCGGTGGAGATGGCAATGCTAGCGTGTGGAGCGGAAGATGCAGCAGGGAAGGTGTAAAGATCACTAGCATTATTGCAGCGAAACATCACGCGTCGGGTCGGGATATCCTTGACAGAAAAACCAAGAGCGTCAAATTCTATAGAGCAATTGTTGTCCCTAGTAAATTGACGGACAGATAACAGATTGCAGACTAGAGATGGGACAACTAAGACATTATTTAGATGAAAATTGGACGCTGGTGTATGAAGAACAGACTTGCCACGACATGAAATAGGAAGATGTGCACCATTGCCAACTGTAATGAAAGAGTGAGGAGGATGACGAGAGAGGAGTATACCATCCAAGGAGCTCATGTGGGAGGAGGCGTCGGAATCCAGGACCCAGGGATGCTGGCCCTGGAGATGCGTCTGATTGAGTGCAGCGACAAGACCATCCTAGTTCCACATGGGAGCTGGTTGAGAGACGTGGAGCGGCGCAAATGTCGTGGGGGGCTGCGTAGGCGCGAAGGCCGTGTGAGCCTGAGGAGGAGGGGCGCCAGCCGGCCTGCTGAGCCGAAGGAGGGCCCTGTGGCGCCCATGGATTGTAGCAAAGCCAGGGGCCCATGGGTCGGTATTGACCAGTCTGGCCAACGCCACCGCGTTGCTGCGCAGAGCCGCTGTTCCAACGCCGGCCCTTGCCCTTGCCCTTGCTGTGTTAGTCGCTGAATTCTCACTCTTGGTAGTAGGAGAATTCTTACTCTCATCGAGAGAGGATGACACTAGGAGTTGGGGCAATTTTCTTGTCTATTTCTCACACAAACTCACACAAAATGCCATGCCAACCTGAGGGGTTGGGGTTACATATTTATATGCTGCTAGCCAGCCAAGCATATGCCAAGATGCTAGTCTAAGATGCTAATATGCTGTCCTAGCTAAGATGCTGTCCTAAAAACAGAAAAACAGCCACAAGGACCATGTGATCATCACAGCCCCACAAAGACCAGCCACACATGAGACTTATCCATCATTCTCCCCCTAAGTCTTGTGCGTCGTCTTGTGGGAGAGTTGAATCATCCCGGTCCTAGAGCAGAGCTCAAGAAACTTGATCCTCCCAAGGGGCTTGGTGAGCAGGTCCGCAAGCTGGTCCTTGGTGTTGATGTAGCTCGCCTTGATGCTCCCTTCCTCCAAACAGCCTTCGGATGAAGTGGTACCTCACCCGGATGTGCTTGCTGCGTTCGTGGAACACGGGGTTCTTTGCCAGGGCCAGAGCGGACTTGCTGTCCACCCTGAGCTCCACCGCTCTAGTGTCTCTGCCGAGGAGATCACCAAGCAGTCGAGCGAGCCAGAGCGCCTGAGTCGAAGCGGTGGAGGCCGCTATGTACTCGGCCTCGCAGCTGGACAGGGCCACCACCTGCTGCTTGACCGACTGCCAGCTAACGAGGCACTTGCCGAGGAAGAAGAGGATCCCGCTCGTGCTCTTGCTGGTGTCGATGTCGCCGGCGTGGTCGCTGTCGCTGTACCCGACGAAGTGTGTCGCCCCAGGGCACCTCGGGTAGTAGAGGCCGTGGTCGAGAGTCCCCGCAACGTAGCGGATGATCCTCTTCACAGCCTGCTGGTGCTCCGTCGTCGGTCGCTGCATGAACCGACTAACGTAGCCGACGGAGAATGCCAAGTCCGGCCGTGTGTGGGCGAGGTAGCGAAGGCTCCCCACAAGACGCCGGTACTGCGTAGCGTCCACCTCCTCCGTCGTGCTGTCGCGGCTCAGCTTCAGCCTCTCCTCCATCGGAGTAAGAGCTGGGTTGCAGTCGGTGAGCCCAGCTAGCTCAACGACGCGCTTGGCGTAGGCGGTCTGTCGAAGCGTGATCCCAGAGTCATCCTGGTGCTACCTCGATTCCCAGGTAGAAGGAGAGAGGCCCCAGGTCACTCATCTGGAAGGTGGCCTTCATCTCTTCCTTGAATGCCGCCACCTCCGCATCCTTGGTGCCGGTGATCACCAAGTCGTCGACGTAGACACCCACCAACAGGGCATTACGTCCATTGCCCCGTCGGTAGATGGCCGCCTCGTGCGGGCTTTGCTCGAAGCCCATCCCCTTTAGCGTGGAATCCAGCTTGGCATTCCACGCCCTCGGTGCCTGCCGCAAGCCATAGAGGGCCTTGCGCAGGCGGAGCACCTTGCCCTCCTTGCCGGGGATCGCAAATCCCGGCGGCTGGTGCACGTAGACCTCCTCCTTCAAGTCGCCGTTAAGGAACGCCGACTTGACGTCCATGTGATGAACACGCCAGCCCTCCTGGGCAGCTAGCGCAAGGAGTCGCACAGACTCCATCCGTGCCACGAGAGCAAAGGCGTCGTCGAAGTCGACCCCCTCCTGCTGCACGAAACCTCGTGCCACCAAGCGAGCCTTGTGCTTGACGATGGCGCCGGCTTCATCCCTCTTCAGCTTGTACACCCACTTAAGGGTGATCGCGCGGTGGCCACGTGGAAGGTCAGCAAGCTCCCAGGTGCGGTTCTTCTCAACCGCATCCATCTCCAACTGCATCGCGGCGCGCCATGCCGCGTGTCTCTCGGCCTCTACGAACGACCGAGGCTCGCCGTCGTCACATGCAAGGTGCAACTGCGCCTCCAAGGTCCTCCAGGTCATGAGGCACCAGTCCCGGCACCAACTGGTCGCCGAGAAGGTTCTCCATCGTACGGTACCGCAACGGCTCGCCGTCGTGGTACGCGTCGATGCGCTCCTCGTCGTGAGAGCGGAGTAGCGAGCTCAACCGGGCTATGCTCGACACGAGCTGGTGTTGGAGTAGACGTGCCCGGAGAGGTGCCTGTCGGTGCTGGAGTGCGTGGCGTTGCCGGCTGTGGTGAAGCCGGCGAAGAACTCATCGCAGCCGAGGTCCTGGCTGGAGAGCGTGGAGCTTGTCGGAGTAGCAGGCGCCGGGGTCAGTGGAGGCTCGGGGACTGGGGTAGACGCGCTCGCCGAAGAAGAGCTGCCTACTCCCCCAGCTCCCTTGAAGTGGAGGTACTCGACAGTGAAGTCGTCGTAAGTCGGAGCCGAGCCATCGTCCACCGCATTGTCCCACGCCCATCCTCGCCCTTCGTCGAACACAACGTCGCGCGCCGTGCGCACACGCTGTGTCTTCGGGTCGAGGATGCGGTAGGCCTTCGAGCCCTCCGCGTAGCCGATGAACACTCCCGGAGTGCTCCTGTCGTCGAGCTTGCTGATGTGGCCAAGCTCCTTGGCGAACGCGAGGTAGCCGAAGACCCGCAAGTGGGAGACCGCCGGCTTGCGCCCATGCCAAGCCTCGTACGGCGTCCTGCCGTCGAGCGCCTTGGTAGGCGAGCGGTTGAGGATGTAGACGGCCGTCACCACCGCCTCTCCCCAGAAGACAGCCGGCATCCCCCTCTGCTTGAGGAGGGCCCGAGCCATCCCCACAACCGTCTGGTTGCGCCGCTCGACGACGCCGTTCTGCTGCGGGCTGTACGGCGCGGAGTAGTGGCGTTGAATGCCCTCGTCAGCGCAGTACGACGCGAATTCAGCCGCCGTGAATTCGCCGCCGTTGTCGGTGCGCAGCACGCGCAGCTTGCGGCCGCACTCCGCCTCCGCAGCAGCCTGCGCGCGTCTGATGGCGTCCGCAGCCTCTCCCTTGCTGCCGAGGACCATCACCCACATGTAGCGGGAGAGGTCGTCGACGAGCAGCAGGAAGTAGCGTCGTCCTCCCGGTGTGGCCGGTGTCACCGGGCCACACAAGTCCTCGTGCACGAGCTCGAGCCTCTCCTTGGCTCGAAAGCTCGCCTGCTGGGGAAAGGGGAGTCGCCTCTGCTTCGTCAACACGCAGACGTCGTAGAGCTGCTCCACATGGTCGAGGCACGGCAGGCCTCGCACCATCTCCGTGGCACTGAGCCGCTTCAGGGCCTCAAAGTGAAGGTGCCCGAAACGCTCGTGCCACTGCCACGCCTCGTCGTCCCGACGAGCAGCGAGACAGAGGGGTTGTGCCACCTGCACGTTAAGGACGTAGAGTCGATTTGCGCTTCTGGATACCTTGGCAAGAAGGCGACGACGACGATCCCAAATCCTCATGACTCCGTCCTCAACCACCACGCGCGAACCGTTCTCATCCAGCTGTCCCAAGCTGATGATGGAGTTCCTCAACGCGGGGATGTAGTAGACTCCGGTGAGCAGCCTGTGCTCACCAGACACGGCGGTGAAGATGATGGAGCCGACGCCCTTGATCTCCACGCCGGAGGCATCCCCAAACTTGACGGAGCCTCGGACGCTAGAGTCAAGCTCGGTGAAGAACTCCCGTCGACCGGTCATGTGATGGGTGGCGCCGGTGTCGAGGCACCACCCGTCAGTCTTGTCGTTGCCGGAGCTGTCGCCGAGGAGGGCGTGTGCTTTTGGCTCGTCAAGGTGGAGGAGAGCCGCTGCGGCCGGTGCCGCTGGAGGTAGCTCGATGCTGGCATGTGCCATGAACAGAGCCGGCTCCTCCTCCTCCGCCTGTGCGACGTGGGCCTGGCCGCGTCGTGGCTGTCGACAGTCCTTGGCCCAATGGCCAAGCTGGCCGCAGTTGCGGCAGGCGTCATCTCGTGCCGGCTTGTGCCTGCCGGCGGCGCCGCCCTGGGCGCCTCCGCGGGCATCACCCTCGGCACGTCCTCGCGCCCCGGCCTGGGCGTCTCTGCGCGCCTTGCGTGGCTTGCCACGCTTGCGGCCGCCTGTCGCGGAAGAAGGCTCCCCCTTCCTCCGGTCACCCTTGGCTGGCAAGCCACTGCTCCCGAGTGAGAGAGCTTCCCGCCAGTGGTGATGGGCCCCTGAGAGGGACTGTGGCTCATCGCTATCGACGACCTTGAGGCGACCTATCGCCTCCTCGATCGACATCGTGGAGAGATCCAGCAGTGACTCGATCGAGCGAGCCATCTGCTTGTACTTCTCAGGGGACGCAGCGGAAGAGCTTTTCGACAGCTCTCACCTCGCCGTAAGGTGTCGTCGCCGAACTGCACCATCTTCTGCAACAGAGTGTTGAAACGGAGAGCAAAGTCATCAACGTCCTCACCTGGCTTGAAGGCCAGGTTCTCCCACTCCTTGCGAAGTGCCTGCAGTGTGGACTTGCGGGCGCGGTCGCTGCCGATGCGTGCCGCAGCGATGGCGTCCCAAGCCTCCTTGGCAGTCCGCTTGCTGGTAAGCGAGAACTGCATCTTGGGCGGGACTGCAGCGATGAGAGCATCCAGCGCCCGTCGATCTAGGTCATAGTCGACGTCGCCGTACCAGGACTGCCTCCCACATGTGCCGCACCTGGAGCTTTACCCTCATCACCGCAGCCCACTCGACGTAGTTGGTCTTGGTGAGGGTAGGCCACCCACCGCCGGGACCGACGTCCCTGACAACAGCCTGGAGCCCGTGGTAACCACGGTACCGATCCGGGGAGAGAGAGCCACGCTGCCTGTGAAGGCCGCGCTCTCCATCGACCCGTCAGTACCGATCCGGGGAGAGAGAGCCACGCTGCCTGTGAAGGCCGCGCTCTCCATCGACCCGTCCGCCACCGTTGCCGTGCGCGCCTCCTCCAGGAGCGCCGCCGCCGCGTCCGCGCCTGTCTGGGCTGCCGCCGCGCTCGTGGGCGTGCGCGGCTGCCCCAGGAGCACCACCGCCGTGCGCGCCTCCTCCAGGAGCGCCGCCAGCGCGTCCGCGCCTGTCTGGGCTGCCGCCACGCTCGTGGACGTGCGCAGCTGTCCCACTGCTGCCGCCCGCGCTCGCGCTGCCTCCCTCTCTAGCAGCTCGAGGTCCGCGTCGGCGGTGTCATCAGCGGAAATGGAGCTGCCGATGCTGCCGCGCAGAGCCTCGACCTCCGCCGCCGCCGCACGCGCTGCATTTCGCCGCCGCCGCTGCTTCCGCCTCCGCTCTAGCTGCTGCCAGCTCCGCTGCTGCCTAGCCTCGACGCCCTTGCCGCCGCCGCAGCGGTCTCTACCGCCGCTCGCTCGCGTTCCTCTGCCGCGGCAAGTTCGGCCTCCTGCCGACGCCGCGTGCACGAGGCGACCGAGCGCTGAGACTGCCCTGCGGACATGACGCGCTACCGGGGGGCTGCTGCGTGGAGAGAGGGCTGCTTCAGACGAGCTGGGAGAGGAGTGAACAGGAGCGGCCGGAGGAGCTGCTGCTTGCCAACAGCTGGGGCTGTTGTGGGGCTGGGAGAGAAGATGAGCAAGAGATGCTCAGGCTACAGGATAATACGGCTCTGATACCAGTTGTTAGTCGCTGAATTCTCACTCTTGGTAGTAGGAGAATTCTTACTCTCATCGAGAGAGGATGACACTAGGAGTTGGAGCAATTTTCTTGTCTATTTCTCATACAAGCTCACACAAAATGCCATGCCAACCTGAGGGGTTGGGGTTACATATTTATAGGATGCTAGCCAGCCAAGCATATGCCAAGATGCTAGTCTAAGATGCTAGTCTAAGATGCTAATATGCTGTCCTAGCTAAGATGCTGTCCTAAAAACAGAAAAACAGCCACAAGGACCATGTGATCATCACAGCCCCACAAAGACCAGCCACACATGAGACTTATCCATCATGCTGCCGCTGCTGTTGCCACCGCCGCCGCCCTTGGTGCTGCTGTAGCCGGTCACGTGTGGGTTGTGTGGACCTCCAGAGTTGGCTGTGGCAGTGAGAGCACGGCACCCGCCCGGGCTGGTGCAGCCAGAGCCGACAGGTGGTGAGGAGGGCGGTGCGGGCAACCGTCTTTTCGTCATTGGCGAGACGGAGCTCCTTTAGGGCCAGCATGTCATGGGCCCTGGCGAATGTGAGAAGGACAGCGGAGTTGGCGATGTCGTCGGTGGTGTTGGAGAAGCGAGGATTGAGGCCGCGCAGAAGGGCGAGGACGAGCTGCGAGTCCTGGACAGGATGGCCGACGTCGCGAAGAGCGGCGGCCTTGATCTTCAGCCGCTGGCAGTATGCCGATATGGTGCTGTCACCTTGCACCATGGAGTGAAATTTGTTGAGGAGGAAGATGGCGCGTGGCTCCCGGTTGGCGCGGAAGATCCCTTCAATGGCCACCCACAGATCACGGGCGGTGGGGTCGACACCGTCCATGGCGAGGTCGAGGACGGAGTCGTCGACGGAGCCGGAGATCCAGCCCCGGACGCAGCACTCCGCGGCATCCCACTGAGGATCATCAGGACGAGGGAGAGCAGAGCCATCGATGTGTGAGCGAAGGCCGAACTTGCCGCACAGCGACTTGAAGAAGAACGCCCACTTGGAGTAGTTGGATTGCAAGTCCAGCGTGAATGGGATGTGGGACTTGACATTGATTGTGGCGTAGTTGTGAGCCACGATCGGGGCAGCAGCGCCAGTGCTCATGGCAGCCATGGTTGGAGTGCCTGTCGCGGGCAGGGTGCCGGCACTGGTGGCCGAGGAGAAGGAGGCCATCGGAGATGAGAGAGGGAGTAGAACAGCCGGTGAGGGTGGACGGGCGCGAGGGAGACGCGCACGTTGGGCTGCTGCGCGAGCAGGAAGGGTCGCGTGTGGGGAAGGTACGATCAGGGAGAGTCGCACAGGAGGAAAGGACAGGAAAATAGGATCTGATAGGCTGATACCATGTAGAGACACACCTCACACCCATTATGGGGGGGTGACCTTCATATATATAGCCAATATGGCTGGGTATACAAGGAATACAATCAAGTATACATAGCAGGTGCTAATCATAGCTAATCACACATAGACTTGCCTAATACATAGCTAATCACACATAGACTTGCCAAATGGCAGGAATCATCAATGAAGGGCAAGGAACTGTCGAACACTGCCCACTCCCTGTCTCTCTCCTACAGCAAGGGGTGCTCCACTTTAGGTGGCACAGCTCCCGGCTCATGGCGAGGTTCAGGACCCCAGCCTTGCAGCTCTCACACATCCCATCCATTCTCAGATCCTGTATTTTGTTCTCAAAACACTTGATTTTAAGAGCAGTATGCATCCGATGTCAGGAGTCTGACGATGAGGATCTATCACATCTGATCAACTACCTATGCCAGTAAGCCACACCACATAGGGCGTGATTGGTTGCTTTGGTGAGAGGGAGCCAGGATGGAGAGCCGGTCCAGAATGGTGAGATGCATGCTCAAACTGTGCACTCAGTCGTGTTTGGTTGTATTTGTTGTTGGTCCAGTATGAGATGAGATCTTGTTTGGTTGCATGCATGGATGGGAGTTTTGAGTGTATGACACATGGGTCCCTGCGTCATGCCTGAATCAAGCCATCCTGTATGGTGAGGGAAGTGGAAATTAAGAAGACGAAGTCGTGCTGGATGGAGGAGGGCAGATGAATGAAAGGATACAGGCGAAAGGTGCGAGGAGGACAACCAAACACGCCACATGAATGAGGTCAGATATCAAAACGGTGCAAGAACGGCCCGATTCGGCCTACCAATCACGCCCATAATGAACCAGACGACTGAGCAATTTGTAACTAGCTGCTTAACCACTGAAAATCGTATGAGAGAGTCAATTTGTACTAAACATAAGCAATAGATATGACATCCCTCACATTGCTCCACAAACTATAGTAATCATAGAAATCTTAAACTTCCGAAAGATACTATATTTGTTGAAACTAAACAAAGTAACATGTGTATTAAGCATGGAGCAAAACAAAGAAACATGTGCTATTAAGTGTGCATACCAATCATAATCATTTCTTTCACCATCAGCATTAAGCAAATCACGGTTTTCTCCCCGTGCAGCAATGTTGACACCAAGCTTTAAATCCCGAAAATAGCTCAACTTTGCTGATAAACAGGGCCAGAAATAAAGAACAAACAGTACATATCAGTTAAGTGTTAGTGAAAAAAAAAATATCAGTTAAATCACAAAGTTCACACTAGGTACAGTGTGACAAAAAACTGGGGGCAGATTACAGCAATGATATTTATGAGCCTTACAGATGGATTCATCAAAATCCTCTGCTGGTTCCAGTAAGAAGTTATCCCTCTCATGTTTCTGCATATCCTTGAACAACCTGAGTTCATCATCCTTCAATTTAGCAGGTAGAATACTCACAAAACTATGCCCCCTTGTGTGGGAGATTTCTTTCAGAGATCTCCTAGGTGATGGTGAGGGGGGCATCTTTATAGTCTATTAGTCTCGCAAAGGGAGTATAGCTATGCTCTTTCTTTTTCAGATATCAAACTGAGTCCATAGTAGTCCATTTGAAGTATCTGCAAATAGGCTTTTGTTAGTAAAGAACATAAACAAAAAATGCTCCAAAATTCAAAAGGCATTTGACATGTATCCTTGTGAAATATACGAAGAGAGTTGCTGACATTGCAAACGGGGGGCAAGAAATGGAAAGTAATAAAAGAACTCTTGGGTTGTGAGCCACGCATTGCCCAAAGTAACCAAGCGATCTCACCACCGCACAAAATTATCTACCCAATACCTCATGCTAACATAGGTAGTACTACCTTTCTAGAAAGCAAACAAACAGGATGAACCTAATAAAAAGGCCCCCAAAAGGACCCTCAAAACTTGAAGCGTATCATAATTGTTGCACTCCAAAGCCCAATCTGCCCAATCCATCACATTCTGGACGAAAAGTTCCACCCAATCCAGAGAAAACAGCCAACCCAGAGGCATGTATCCAAAAAAATGTGTCAGGAAATCAAACCAGACAAACACCACACCACTGGAAAAGCTCACATTCAAGCCGACACCATCTCGCAATCCACAAACACCGCTAGCTGCATCTGGTGCGTCAACAGGAAGATGATCGAAATGATCTACTAGCCTCACAATTATATTAAAGAAACCCTTAGAAAAAGGGGAAAAGAAAGAACCATGAAACGTCTGATATTCACTTAATTCCTCAAGCAGCACCTTGTGTAATCAAAAAAGGTGCTCGTAAAAACTAAGAATTACACACTTCACTGAACAACAACACTCTAGGATCCACTATTAACCTACCGCAATAGCAAAACTCGACCGCCAATAACATCCCCTAAGCTTTCTGACCATAAACCCTCCAGAATTGAGTTAAAAAAAAACTGAACCCAGAAAATTTGTTAGAAAATGAACTTCAGATTGGGGACGAAAAGACACCATTGTGCCATTGTGGAAGCTAATTCCAGTCTCGCGCGCCGGAGGAGAGGAAGAAGAACCTAACCGGGTCCTGAACGGATAGACGCACGCTTATCCACAGCACAATGCGTGCGGAAGAAGCAAGATTCGGTTCGCCTGGCGAGAAAGAAACGAAAAACTCCTAGACTAGGAGGAGGGAATCCGTCCAGGCAAAGCCCGACCAGGAATCACTTACCAACAGAGGAAGAAACCAATCCACCGACTCCCGGGTGGATCTCTCCGCATTCCACTGGGCGGGCGGGCGGGCGGAGGAGCGGCGCTCGGCGGGGAGGGTGGTGGAGCGGGAGCGCGGAGGATCCGGCGCAGGAAATGGCGGCGGCGAGCGCTTAGACTGGAAGCGAGAGTGTCAGGCTGCCGAGTGGAGATCCCCCTCTCGCGCTCCCGGCTCCTCCCCTCCTCCCCGGGCCTCCTTCTCCTGCAGTTTCCCAAACAGAGTGCGCTTCCCTCAGTGGCTACTGGCTATTGGGCCTTCGTGCCTGCCGCCTTTCTTCCCCGTCGTGGGAGCACAGTGGTAGCTGGGCTTCCGTCGCTCGGCGCCGCCCCTGCGGTCCGCCTCCTCGGGCCCCGCTGCCGTACCCCGTCGCCGACTTGCTCCCTCCAGGGTCCAGGCCAAAGCTCCTTCTCCCCTCCCTGTAGCCTATGGGTCAGCTGCGGGTTTTGCAGGTTTGAGTTGAAGGCTTTTAGTCGTGTGCCGTTATAAAAGTTCCTAATTACTCACGAGCCATTAAAAAGTTTGAGTTTTCGTAGGTGTCACGGCTCTCAACTCTTTTTTTTTTACTCTACATCACTTCTGTCAGATTTGGCTCTAACGATGTCAAACTACGGGTGTGAAAAGTCGAAAATATCCTCAGATCCAAATATACAATTAATTTTTTTAACATCTTAATGATCTCAAAAAAAACTCAAAACTAAAAAATTATAGAGCTCGTCGAGATCTACAACATTTTTATAAAAAATATCTTCATTTGATTCCGTATAAAAGATGTGATTTTTTTAAGACATTAATAATATCAAATCATATTTTTGTACAGAATTAAATGAAGATAATTTTTATACAAAAATTGTAGATATTGTCGAGATCTATAGCTTTCTAGTTTTGATTTTTTTTATTTGAAATCATTAAGATGCCCAAAAAAATTAATTGTATATTTAGACTTGAGGATATTTTGGACTTTTCACAACCATAGTTTGACACTGTTAGAGTTAAATCTGACGGAAGTGACGTGGAGGACAAAAGAATTCACAGCAATGATACCTATAAGAACTCAACTTTTTTAATGATTCATAGATAATTATCGACTTTTACAATGACACAAGGCTTCTTTGAGTTGGCGGCAGCACTGTCCAGAGGCTTTCGCTGCTGTTCTTCCCACTAAACACTCGAACAGTCTTTTGATGGCCATTACAGGTCATCGTCATCGGAGCCATGAGCCTTCTAATTAGAACTGCGTGCCTGACGTCATCCACACGTACTGTGATTTTCATATCAGAAACTCATTACTGCAGCTCAGTTAATGATCATTTTCCTGTAGGAGACGTAGTTCGTGCGTGTGGCCCCCACCATCAGTCTTTGGGCGATGTGAACTGATGGTATATATGTTAATGTTATAGTTTTGTCTAGCCACTACTATCATCCTGTTCGTTTGGGCTGATTTGACTTATAAGCTATGGCTGAAAGTACTATTGGCTAGTTTAGTGTGAGAGAAAAATAATATTCGTTAGCTGATAAGTCATGGCTTATAAATCAAATACGACCAAGCGAACAGGTTTTATATGCGTTAGCAGATAAAGTGTGATGCTGTTAATTTTTAATGTAGTTTGCTTACATGGAGATCCCCATCACCAAAATACTGGCTTCATATATGACAGGATGCTTTTTTTATTATGCAAAATTAGGAAATACCGACTCTATGCATAGAGGATCTTAACATTATTATGCATCCCAATAAAAAGTGGAGTGGGGGATGGACACGTGCTTATCCCATAAACAATGCGGTTCAATTGATCTCGTAAGCTGTTTGGTTATATCTGTGGTAACGCAAACGTAAATGAAACAAAGCAACGGAGTGGGAGATAGATTTAAACTAATTCCATTTACATTTGCATAACCATGGAAGGAACCAAACAGCACGTTGGTTACGATGACCTACTTATACTGACAAGTGTTTCACAAGTAATCCTAACTTTGAGCATTTGAATAGATCTCTTCGAAATGTAGATTGGTGTCAAACTTTCCTCAAACTATGGTCTATCACTCGCCAATGATGGACAACGACCGTGCTCCAATTCTAGCTGTTCTACATCCCACCTGGCCAAAGTCCAAAGGAAGGTTCAAATTTCAAAACAGGTGGCTAAGTAGGGAGGATATTCATGATGTTGCTATCCAGACTTGGTTCCAAAATTCTAGTAAACCTATCCATCAACACACTAAGGCTTTAACAACTACTATAAAAATAGGTCAACAAAAAGAAACCTTTGAATTTTGAATCAACAGCTTCATAACATTGAGCAAGAGCTTTCTCTTCTTAACCATGCTAAAGAATAAAGTCTAACCCAACTCCGCTTCCAGATCCTTTACACTTACGGTAGTATGAGCTTCGTTTGGCACCTAGTTTTAACTCTGATCCATCAACACACTAAGGCTTTAACAACTACCAAGAGCGGTGGTTCATGTTCTCTTGTTTTCTACTCCTCCATTCCAAATTATAAGTTATTCTAAGAATCTTAGAGAGTCAAAACATCTCAAGTTTGACCAAAATTATAGAGAGAATTACAAAGATTTATGACATCAAATAGATAATACTACAAAAATATAATTAATGAAGAGTCTAATGACACATAGTTGGTATAACAAATATTATTATTTTATCATATAAATTTGGTCAAACTTGATATGTTTTGATTCTCCAAGATTCTTGGAATGACTTATAATTTAGAAAAGAGGGAGTATTTCCTTTTCCCCCTTTATATCGTTTTTTTGTTATTATGTAGTGTACTCCATTGTGTATGCGTAATCTACTATGAATCATTGGGTAGGCGGGTGATTTGTATAGACGGACAAGGAACCAAAGCCTAGATCTCGAGGGATATTTTGGGAATAGAAAAAAGCGTAGAAAAGGATTCCGAAAGGCCAAAGATGACATACTTAATTTGAGCCGAAAACAAATATGGAGGACCAAATGATGGTTAAAAATTTTGAGAACAAGCATCCAAGTTGGACTTCTGAAAGCCCTAGTTTGGTTTTGGATAATTGATGAAACTTATTGGACTAATCCTTGATCTAAGTGTATAGACCAGATAGGATGGTCCAAGGCCAATTGTTGGAGCAAGATGAAGTCCATGATGATGATGGTGGACATGTGATGATGATTAAGCTCTAAACTTGAAAAAGAAGAAAGAGAAAAATAAAATGGGCTCAAGGCAAAGGTATATTTGATAGGACCATTTTATTTTGTCACTCAAGACACCAAGTGGGTGTGAGTGGGTTTAGGATAGATAGTGAAAGGGACTGTGACGCCTAAGAGGGGGGGTGAATTAGACAACTTAAAACTCTAACTCTAAACTATAGCCTCTTTTTCTATTCTTAGCAAAACATATACAAAAGATAAACTATCTAAATGTGCAACTATAGTTTTGCTAGTGTGTTGCTATCTCTACCGCAAAAGGAGTTATGCAAATAATGTAAATGCGGAAGCTAAAGAGTAAGGTAGAGATATGCAAACTCCCATCGACGACTCCGGTATTTTTACCAAGGTATCGAGAAGCGCGCAAGCTTCTCCCTAGTCCACGTTGGAGCCCCTTGCTAGGAATCCCTCGCAAGGGCCAAGCTCTCAGTCGGGTAACTCTGTGGATAGCTCCGGGCCATCCCCACGCGCAAGTGGGTCTCCGGTGTGCCTTCTGGCAAGCCTCTCCCAGACCGCTCCCCGCCGTCTTCAATATCAAGCTTTCGGCCGAACCGCCGCGGGTCTTGTTCCCTTCGATACAAGTGGTGGCCACATCACAAACGCGGTTGGTGTGATCTCGCAAGACTACAAGCTCCTCCAATGTACAACAATGGTGCGCGCAAGCACCAAGTGGTAAGAGGTATGCAAACCTCACTAAACACTAGGTCTAAACCTAGAGCAAGCGCATAAGTGTGGTCTAATCAACCTAAGCAATTCACAAAAGCACCTACGCTAATCACCTAATGAATCACTAAGCACTATGCAAGTGGAGATCGCTAAAAATAGTGTATTAACATCCTTGATATGTTTCCTCAGCTCCACACTACTCAAATGGCCGGTTGGGGGTCTATTTATATGCCCCACTAAGAAGTAGTAGCCGTTAGGGACGAAACCCACCTTTCTGCTACTGATCGGACGCTGATGTCATCCTGACCGAACGCGTCCGGTCGTCCCGACCGTTGGAGTGCGCGCATTGATCGGACTCTAGGCCGAGTTCGGTCACTGTCGATCGGATGCATCCGGTCGCGCTGGCGCCGCTCTAGAACCTCTCTGGACTCGATCGGACGCTGCAGTTCCTACGTCCGGTCGATCATCCGCCAGCGTCCAGTCAGTGCTGAATGTGTTGCCGAGATGATGAACAGTGCCATCATCGTGTCTAGTCACTTGAGTCCTCATCGTTCGGTCACTGCTGTTGACACTGTCGTTGCCGAGCATCTTGATCAGACGTGTCCGATCGCTATAAGGGCCACGTCCGGTCACCTTTGTGAAGCTCGTTTCTTCGCGATCTTGCGTCCGGCTTGGTTCCTATCTTCATGCTTGGACTTTGCTTGATATCTTGGGTCTTCTCTTGTGCTTCTAGGGTCTTGCTTATGGTGTTGATCGTGGGATCATCATGTCGCCTTCGTCCAAGTCACGTCTTGCACCCTATTGAACTACAAAGTAATTACTTACAAATTCATTAGTCTAATTTGGTTGTGTTGGTCATCAAACACCAAAATTCAAACCAAATGGGCCTAGGGTCCATTTTCCTTACAATCTCTCCTGTTTTGGTGATTGATGACAACACGACCAAAATAAGCAAATAATAAAATTTTTGGAATTTAAAAACTATTTACTTGCTAGGATGCAATGCAAAGGGCAAGGTTGTAAGATGCTAAAAGATACCACATGTAAACATCTTTGGAAACTTATCTTGCTCTTGCAAATATCCCCATGTGGCATTATGGATTTAAGCCTCCCCCTAACTCTATAATCCACTATCCTCCCTTTCTCGAACCATTACCACTTGTAAATTATTATGATCGGGCTTGCTTTTGGTCCTACAAATTCTCTCCCTTTGGAATCAAACACCGAAAAGGAAGACATTAGTAGCACAAGGGAGGGTCAAACTTTGTAATCCTTTGTATGTGGAGTGGAATAGGTCACAAAATTTGACTCTCACATTATATAGACTAAGCTCCCCCTAAATATATGCATACATATGATGGAGAATGTAGTTTATACATAATTGGCAAATTAATGCTCAAGGGAGTTTAATCTATATAATGCATGGAGAAAGCATATAAATACCAAAGTGAAATCAACATGATGATATCGGTTTAGAAAAAACACATGTGGAAACCAATTTGATTTATACCACTTGTAATAGGTGGTGGATATTTGCAGTATGATGCTTAACTCCGAGGACCCCACTTTCCTTGCAATGAGACTACTACACACATGATAAGCTTGAAAAGGTGTTAATATCAAAGCATCCAACTTGTAGAGTAACCTCCCCCTAAATTTGTGCACACAAGTTTGGAATACTTGTAGGAGACATGCACATTGATTTTAGAATAAAAAATACCACTTGAAAGATGACATCACATGAATGTGAGAATCATTTTCGAAGGTGATATTCGGGAGAAATTATCTACAATTTGGACTTTGGCACATATTAGATGAACAATTATAAAACAAGTTATATGCCATGCTCGTAAATAATTTTAAACCATGTAGGTTTGCTCCAAGGGTTAAGAGTAAAATTGAGCAAGCCTACCATAAGATATACCTAGTGTATGCAAGACAAAATATTTAAGCATACAAATGCAAACCTAGGCATGAAAAGGAACTAGATGCTAATTGAGATTTCAAGAAATTAAATCTAGTTACCTAACATGGGGAGGAGAATTTGGGTCCATAGTGTTCACTAACCCACTTGGCAACTGACATGATCCAATGTGATGCATCCCATGAAATGCACCCAAAACTATACTAAGTCTCCAAATTCCCCGAAGTCCATCAGACTTCTCAATTCCCTTTTGGGATCTAAACCTTCTTGGTGCTCTTCATGTTGGAAATGATCTCCTTTGGCACCCAAACATGTTTGGCCCAATTGTTGGCTTGCTTGTTCACCTTGATGGCCACCACCTTGTCATTTTTCTTCTTCTTCAAGAGATAAGGTGTGGAGGCCTTTTTATCCACCTTGTTGGTGAAGGTGTTAGAGAGCTTGCTTGTTTCCTTTTTGTTTTTCTCTTTCTTCTTAGCTCCTCCCTCATTCTTCACCTTGCACTCATAGGACTTGTGGCCTTCCTTGTGGCATACGTAGCAAACCACGGTTTGTCCTTCATCAAGCTTCTTCACTCCCTTGATAGTGTTATCTTGATGAAGTTGGGCTTGCTCCGTTTTGCCTTTTACTTGAGTCAAGTCCTTGGTAAGGCGAGCCACTTCTTGCTTGAGTTGCTCATTCTCCATTGCGACCTCTTGTGTGCATGTATCTACAACAACTTTCTCAACACAAACTTGGTTGCACAAGGATGAGTCTAAACATAAATCATTGCAAGAAGTAGAGGCATCCTTTTTAGACATGTCAAAGATAGAACTTTTCTTTTTAGGTACCTCCGTGGGGGTAGAACCGACGACTTCAAGATTAGCAACTTTATTAGTTAGCTCATCATAATATTTGCACATAGTTTTCATTTTAGCAAGCAAACGTTTATAAGCATCTTGTGAGTTAGCTAACTTTTTCTTTAATTTTTCATTTTTCTTTACAAGTTGCTCATCATTGATTGTGCAATTATTTGTGTTTGCACTAGTCTCAAGTTGCTCAATTTTAGTAGATAGCTCTATATTAAGATTGGCAAAAGTTTCATATTGTTCAAGCAAAGTAGCATAAGCTTGTTGTGAGCTATCTAGTTTTTCTTTTAATTTTTCAAGCTTCTTCTATTGACTAGTGCAAACTTTAGCAAAGTTAAGATTTTCTTGCATAATTTCATCATAAGAAGATAGCTCATCATCACTATCACTATTATTGTCACTATCACTAGGGATAGGCTTTTTGTTACCTTGTGCCATAAGGCACACACGTGAGGTGCTTGATGATGAGTACTTGTGCCCTCGCCTCTTGTGATGGTCTTCTTCTTCACTTGAAGAATCATCCCATGACCTTATTGATGTGAGGGCTTTATCCTTGTATGCCTTCTTTGTCTTGGGTGTGGGCTTGTTTGTACAAACTTCCACAAAGTGCCCCAACTTGCCATACCCATAACATCCTTTCTTTCTTTACTCATTTCTTTAATTGGTGAAGATGAAATCTAAAATTTGGATGGGCACACCCTTCACATTGAGCCTTTGGATCATCTTGTCCACCTTGTTGATAAGTTTGATTGATTCTTCATCATGGTCGGAGGTGGAGGAGGAAGATTGATCATCATCATCTTCTTCTTCTTCTTCTTCTTCATCTTCACTTGAGGAGCTTGAACTTGAGCTTGTCTCAACTTGATTACCCTTCATCTTCTTTTTCTCACTACATTGAGAGTTTTGCCTTTGCTTGATGAAGAGGCTTCTTCTTTACCCATCTTCCGTGACATTTCAAATACCACTGTCTTGCCAATGACTATGGCCGAGGTCATGGTCTCAAGTCCTTTATGTTGTGAAGGATGGTGATGATGCTTGCATATTTCTTTTGTGGTAGCATGGAGATGATCTTCCTCATAATGTCCACATCATCTAGCTTCGTTAATCCTATTGAATGGAGCTCATTGATAATTAGATTCAAACAAGAATACATATCATGAACAAGCTTATCATCATTCATTTTAAAGGAATCATTATTTTGTTTAGCTAGACAATATTTTTGCTCATGGACATTAGTTGTGCCGTGATGGAGCTCTTGGAGTTTTAACCAAATTTCATGTGCCGTATTTAAAGTGAACACTTGGTTAAACACATCCATGCTAAAAGATTCAAACAAGCAATTTTTAGCTCTAGCATTGAAATGAATTTCTTTTTCTTCACTCTTTGTGGGTTTATCAGGATTCTTAATGGGTTTTATCCCGTCACGAGTGACTCTCCAAACACCTAAATCTACCGCCTCAAGGTGACAAGACATTCTAGCTTTATAGTAGGAGAAGTTAGTGCCGTCAAAGTATGGAGGCCTAGAGGTATCCATCCCAACCACTCTAAATAGCGTCGACTCAACAACGGTGAAGCCAAAGGTCCAAATTGAGCCATCTGACTCTGATACCACTTGAAAGGGACCATGATGCCTAAGAGGGGGGGGGGGGTGAATTAGGCAACTTAAAACTCTAACTCTAAACTATGACCTCTTTTTCTATCCTTAGCAAAAACCTATGAAAAAGATAAACTATCTAAATGTGCAAGTACGGTTTTGCTAGTGTGTTGTTATCTCTACCGTGAAAGGAGTTATGCAAACTAGGTTCCAAACCTATCAACTAGTCTATCACTAAGCTAGAAAAGTAAAGCACAAACCAAGATTGCAATGTAAATGTAGAAGCTAAACAGTAAGGTAGAGATATGCAAACTCTCGTCAATGACTCTGGTATTTTTATCGAGGTATCGAGAAGCACGCAAGCTTCCCCCTAGTCTTCGTTGGAGCCCCTCGCAAGGGCCAAGCTCCTAGTCGAGTAACTCCGTGGATAGCCCCGGGCCTTTCCCACGTGCAAGTAGGTCTCTGGTGGGCCTTCCGGTAAGCCTCTCCTGTACCACTCCCCGCAGTCTTCACTATTAAGCTTCCGGCCGAACTGCCGTGGGCCTTGTTCCCTTCGGTACACGGTGGCAGCCACACCATAAACGCGGTTGGTGTGATCTCATAAGACTACACCATTGTTGTACATTGGAGGGGCTTGTAGACTTGCGCGCACCATTGTTGTACATTGAAGGGGCTTGTAGTCTTGCGAGATCACACCAACCGCGTTTGTGGTGTGGTCGCCACTGTGTATCGAAGGGAATAAGGCTAGTGGCGGTTCGGCCGGAAGCTTGGTAGTGAAGACGACGGGGAGCGGTCTGGGAGAGGCTTGCTAGAAGGCACACCGGAGACCCACTTGTGCATGGGGAAGGCCCAGGGCTATCCACAGAGTTACCCGACTGGGAGCTTGGCCCTTGCGAGGGGCTCCAACGAGGACTAGGGGGAAGCTTACGCGCTTCTCGATACCTCGATAAAAATACCGGAGTCATCAACGGGAGTTTGCATATCTCTACCTTACTATTTAGCTTTCGCATTTACATTGCAATCTTGGTTTGTACTTTACTTTCCTAGCTTAGTGATAGGCTAGTTGATAGGTTTAAAACCTAGTTTGCATAACTCCTTTTGCGGTAGAGATAGCAACACACTAGCGAAACCATACTTGCACATTTAGATAGTTTATCTTTTGCATAGGTTTTTACTAAGGATAGAAAAAGAGGCCATAGTTTAGAGTTAGAGTTTTAAGTTGCCTAATTCACCCCCCCCCTCTTAGGCATCACGGTCCCTTTCAAGTGGTATCAGAGCCGGTTGGCTTAATTTAGACCTTTGGCTTCACCGTAGTTGAGCCGACGCTATTTAGAGTGGTTGGGATGGATACCTCTAGGCCTCCATGCTTTGACGTGTAACACCCTAAAATTTGCAACATTTTAAAATAGGTGAATATGATTTAATTATGCATTTTGTGAGCATTTGAATTTAGAAAAAATAATCATTTTTAATAAAGCTAAAAGTCAAATATAAAATCAACCATGAATGTGCATACATGCCACTGCATACTATTTTGAATTGCTTGGTTTGAAGTCGGATTTTGAATTGAGTTGAAGTTGCATTTTGGAATTTGTTTTGAAGAAAAATCCAAAAAAGAAAAGAAAAACCTTCTTCTCCTTCTTTTCGGCCCGAAGGCCTGCTGCCGCGGCCATTCCATTTCTTTCCGCGCGGCCATTTTCTTTCCAGGCCGCTGCCCTCCTTTTCTCCCTGGCGAAGCGCGCGGCCCAGCGCTGCTGCCGCCGGCCCACACATCGCTCGGCCCAGCCGTAGGCCGCGCTCACGCAAGCGCTTTACCCCACCGCTGACCAGCCGGGCCCGCTGGTCAGGCTCTTCTTCCTCGTGTCGTAGCTATGCCGGACACCATCTCCACCACAGCCGTCGTGTCCGACCCGGCCACGCCTCGGTGCCATGATTCTCAAGTCATCCCGCGCCCCATAAATAGCGCCCATGCCCCTCCTCTCTCCCCAATCTCATCTAGCGCCCGTTTTCTTCGCCAAACAGCCGCAGTCGAGCTCCGATCCAGTGCCGCCACCGACCTCCGCTGTCAACTCGCGCCGGACCGCCTCAACTGCCCCTCGCTCTCGGTGCTCGGGTCCGGTGAGTTCGCCGTTCCTTCCTCTCTCCCTTCGTCTTTTTCTTTCGACGTGGAGTGCGCTGCAAGCCGTGTACCATGAGCTCCAGCATGCCGGCCATGGCGCTGCCGTGGTCAAGCCGTCGGCGTACTGTGCCGGCTGGGTTTTTTTTTTATTTCCGCTGGATAGATTCTCATCCGTCGGTTTCTAATCCGACGGCTCATAAAAGAAGATACCCCTTCACTGCCTATCTTTCAAATACGCCCTTATAAATATTCCAGATTCAACCCGCGGTCCTTTGCGCATTTCACAGGTTACGTTTCTTTCTTTCGAAAGCGTATTTTAGTTCGGTTTTATTGAAATATGTTTTCAGTTATTCACAGTTTTGCCATTCAACTTGTTTTAGCCGTAAAATCTTTGTTTTAACTCCGATTAGATCCGTTCAAGTTGCGTTGGGTTCGTAATTAAGCAATCTACACGTTTATGCTACTGTAAAGTAGGTTTCCAACTTTTATAATTCGAGCTTAGATCTAATCTATTATTTGTCTATAGGAAATCTTGTTTAAACCATAACTTTTCCGTTTTAGATTCGATTTTTGTGATCTTCACGTCTGCGTGTTCATAGCGAGACGTAGATTCGTTTTCCAAACTTTTCATCTTGATTCTTTGCTGTTGGTGTACTGTTCTAATCTGTAGCCCTGTTTGCTTTGCATGATTGCTCCTGGATGCTTGTATGTTGCTGTGGTTATCGAGTATAGACGGTGAGCAGTTCTCGAAGGATCAAGGGTACGACTTTGACGAGCAGGACCAGCAGGTGTACATTGCTCAAGGCAAGTATAGCATGGGATCATCCTTGTTTCCTATTCACTTTAAATCATTAAATTCATATTGCATGTGTCTTCTTGTTAGGAATTTTCTAGAATTGGACTATTGCCTTGTCACCTATGGGTTATGCATATGGGTAGCTTTGCTAGAGCTCAGTTAAACCATGATCTTGTAACTTGACTAATGGTATATGCAATAAACATAAAATGTGACTTTTTAGCAACATAGAAACAGGGGGCTGGAGTGTTTAGCTACTTTCTAAATGCTTCAGATTCCTCTCCCTAAGGACTTATCTGTAAGTGATCATCCGGGACTTACAGTACAGCTGTGAGAGCTACATGGCTCTGACTTTAGCTCAGTATGAGGACCTTTTCTAGCTTAGTGGTTACCTTTATTGGCGTAAGAATGACTTGACGAATCAGGTATAGAGCGACCTCTGGCCTTATGAGTATAGGCTGCGTGTCAATGTGCCATCGGGAAGGGGGGCTCTATATCTGTTTGTTGAGTAAATCTAATGGCCCTAACTTGTTAGACGAACCTTTGAAAGGCTTCATAGTGATCCCTGCCTGCTCACCTTGGGAGTGTTTTGGGAGTTATAAACCCAGGCATATGGGAATCACGACTCACAGTGAAAGTGTACAACCTCTGCAGAGTGTAAAACTGGTATATCAGCCATGCTCACGGTCACGAGCGGCCTTGGAACATTTATGGAATAGATGATCACTAAGTAATATATGTTTATGCTATACATTACTCATGTTTACATTTGATCATGTGTTCTACTTTGGGGACTGAAACACCTTGATGCTACTCATAAGCTAAAATTGTGACAACTAAAAGCTGACCGCTGTTAAGCCTGTGTCTAGCCTTTTGAGCCTCATGAACCCCGTGTTACACTTGTTGAGTACGACATGTACTTACACTTGTTTATTTTCACTATTTGGATAAAAATCCCGGATGGGTAACAGATGACCCTGAGAATGATGATTTCCCTGAGGACTACTAGACTTGTGGTCAACCAGTCGACGTCCCTGTGAATTGGAGCTTCCGCGATAGATCTTTTTATTATTTGTGCTATACTTATGTAATAACTCTGTCTTATTCGTGATGTAATAAACATTGGAGATGATACTATTCAAATTTGTTGGCTTATGTGTGTGACTGATCTCTGGGCGCACATAAGGTTACACACCCCATTTTATCCTTAAAATTGGGTGTGACAGATTGGTATCAGAGCCGTGTTGACTGTAGGACGCAAGCCTAGTTAGCAATGGTCGTTTTAGCTTCTTTTGCTTCACTCATTTCATGCTTTCTATCTCACCCTTGTTATTTGCTAAAGTTTTATGCTTCTTTTGCTTCACTCATTTCAGAGCCGTGGTTGGGATGGATACCTCTAGGCCTCCATGCTTTGACGGCACTAACTTCCCCTACTATAAAGCTAGAATGTCTTGTCACCTTGAGGCAGTAGATTTGGGTGTTTGGAGAGTCACTCGTGATGGGATAAAACCCATTAAGAATTCTGATAAACCCAAAAAGAATGAAGAAAATGAAATTCATTTCAATGCTAGAGCTAAAAATTGCTTGTTTGAATCTTTTAGCATAGATGTGTTTAACCAAGTGTTCACTTTAAATACGACACATAAAATTTGGTTAAAACTCCAAAAGCTCCATGATGGCACAACTAATGTCCATGAGCAAAAACATTGTCTAGCTAAACAAAATTATGATTCCTTTAAAATGAATGATGATGAGCTTGTTCGTGAAATGTATCCTCATTTGAATCTAATTATCAATGAGCTCCATTTAATAGGATTAACGAAGCTAGATGATGCGAACATCATGAGGAAGATCATCTCCGTGCTACCACATGAGAAATATGCAAGCATCATCACCAGCCTTCACAACATGGAGGACTTGAGCACCATGACCCCGACCATAGTCATTGGCAATATAGTGGCATTGGAAATATCATGGAAGATGGGTCAAGAAGAAGCCTTTTCATCAAGCAAAGGCAAAGCTCTCACATGTATTGAGAAGAAGAGGATGAAGGGCAAGCAAGTTGAGACAAGCTCAAGCTCAAGCTCTTCAAGTGAAGATGAAGAAGAAGATGATGATGATGATAATGAAGATTCAAGTGATGATGATCAATCTTCCTCCTCCACCTCCGACCTTGATGAAGAATCAATCAAACTTATCAACAAGGTGGAGAAGATGATCCAAAGGCTCAATGTGAAGGGTGTGCCCATTCAAATTCAAGATTTTATTTTCTCCAATCAAAGAAATGAACAAAGGAAGAAAGGATGCTATGGATGCGGTGAGTTGGGGCACTTTGTGGAAGTTTGTCCAAACAAGCCCACACACAAGACAAAGAAGAAGGTGTGCATGGACAAAGCCCTCACATCAATAAGGTCATGGGATGATTCTTCAAGTGAAGAAGAAGACCATCACAAGAGGCGAGGGTACAAGCACTCATCATCAAGCACTTCATGAGTGTGCCTTATGGCACAAGGTAACAAAAAGTCTATCCCTAGTGACAGTGACAATAACAGTGATAGTGATGATGAGCTATCTTCTTATGAGCAACTTGTGCAAGAAAATCTTAAATATGCTAAAAGTTGCACTAGTCAACAAAAGAAGTTAAAAATATTGCAAGAAAAGCTAGATAGTTCACAAGAAGTATATAAAACCTTGCTCGAACAATATGAGACATTTGCTAATCTCAATATTGAACTATCTACTAAAATGGAGCAACTTGAGGCTAGTTCAACAACAAATGCATGCACAATCAATGATGAGCAACTTGTAAAGAAAAATGAAAAATTAACAGAAAAGTTAACTAGCTCACAAGATGCTTATAAAAGTTTGCTTGCTAAAATGGAAACAATGTGCAAACATTGTGATGAGCTAACTAATAAAGTTGCTAATCTTGAAGCCGTTGGTACAACCCTCACCAAGGCACCTAAAAAGAAAAGTTCTATCTTTGACATGCCTAAAAAGGATGCTTCTACTTCTTGCAATGATTTTTGTTTAGACTCACCCTTATGCAACCAAGTTTGTGTTGAGAAAGTTGTTGTAGATACATGCACACAAGAAGTCACAATGGATAATGAGAAACTCAAGCAAGAAGTGGCTCACCTTACCAAGGACTTGACTCAAGTAAAAGGCAAAACAGAGCAAGCCCAACTTCATCAAGATAACACCATCAAGAGAGTGAAGAAGCTTGATAAAGGACAAACCGTGGTTTGCTATGTGTGCCACAAGGAAGGCCATAAGTCCTATGAGTGCAATGTGAAGAATGGGGGAGGAGCTAAGAAGAAAGAGAAAAACAAAAAGGAAACAAGCAAGCTCTCCAACACCTACACCAATAAGGTGGTCAAAAAGGCCTACATACCTTATCTCTTGAAGAAGAAGAAAAATGACAAGGTGGTGGCCATCAAGGTGAACAAGCAAGCCAACAATGGAGCCAAACGCATTTGAGTGCTAAAGGAGATCATTTCCAACATGAAGAGCACCAAGAAGGTTTGGATCCCGAAAGGGAAGTGAGAAGTCCAATGGACTTCGGGGAATTTGGAGACTTGGTAAAGTATGGGTGCATTTCATAGGGTGCATCACATTGGATCATGTCAATTGCCAAGTCGGTTAGTGAACACTATGGACCCAAATTCCCTTCCCCATGTTAGGTAACTAGATTTAATTTCTTGCAATTTCAATTAGCATCTAGTTCCTTTTCATGCCTAGGTTTGTATTTGCATGTTTAATCTTTTGTCTTGCAGGCACTTGGTATATCTTATGGTAGGCTTGCTCGGTTTCACTCTTAACCCTTGGAGCAAACCTACATGATTTAAATTGTTTAGGAGCACGGCACATAGCTTGTTTTACAATTGTTCATCTAATATGTGCCAAAGTCTAAATTGTAGATAATTTCTCCCGAATATCACTTTTGAAAATGATTTTCACATTCATGTGGTGTCATCTTTCAAGTGTTATTTTTTATTCTAAAATCAATGTGCATGTCTCCTACAAGTATTCCATACTTGTGTGCACAAATTTAGGGGGAGGTTACTCTATAAGTTGGATGCTTTGAGACTAACACCTTTTCAAGCTTATCATGTGTGTAGTAGTCTCATTGCAAGGAAAATGGAGTCCCCGGAGTTAAGCATCATACTTCAAATATCCACCACCTATTGCAAGTGGTATAATTCAAATTGGTTTCCACATGTGGTATTTCTAAACCGATATCATCATGTTGATTTCACTTTGGTATTTATATGCTTTCTCCATGCATTATATAGATTAAACTCCCTTGAGCATTAATTTGCTAATTATGCATAAACTACATTCTCCATCATATGTATGCATATATTTAGGGGGAGCTTAGTCTATGTAATGTGAGAGTCAAATTTTGTGTCCTATTCCACTCCACATACAAAGGATCACAAAGTTTGACCCTCCCTTGTGCCACTAATGTCTTCCTTTTTGGTGTCAGATTCCAAAGGGGAAGAATTTGTAGGACCAAAAGCAAGCCCGATCATAATAATTTATAATGGTAATGGTTCGAGAAAGGGAGGATAGTGGAATATGGAGTTAGGGGGAGGCTTAAATCCATAATGCCACATGGGGACATTTATAAGGGCAAGATAAGTTTCCAAAGATGTTTACATGAGGTATACATTAGCTTACATGTGGCACCTTTAGCCTACATGTGGTATCTTTTAGCATCATATAACCTTGCCCTTTGCATTGCATCCTAGAAAGTAAATAGTTTTTAAAATTCCAAAATTTTTATTAATTGCTTGCTTTGGTCATGTTGTCAGCAATCACCAAAAGGGGGAGATTGTAAGGAAAATGGACCCTAGGTCCATTTACTTTGGATTTTGGTGTTTGATGACCAACACAACCGAATTGGACTAATGAATTTGTAGGTGATTGTTTTGTAGTTCAATAGGGTGCAAGACGTGACTTGGACGAAGGCAACATGATGATCCGATGATCAATACCTTAATCAAGAACCTAGAAGCACAAGAGAGGATCCAAGATATCACGCAAAGTCCAAGCACAAAGATAGGAACCAAGACGGACGCAAGATTGCGAAAGAAACGAGCTTCACAGAGGTGACCGGATGTGACCCTTATAGCTATCGGACATGTCTGATCAAGATGCTTGGTAACAGCAGGCGTCAGCAGCAGCGACTAGACGTGGAGGACTAAAAGTGACCAGATACGATAGTGGCACTGTTCATCATCTCGGCAACACATTCATCACTGACTGGACACTGGTGGATAATCGACTGGACATAGGACTGTAGCATTCAATCAAGTCTAGAGAGGTTCTTGAGCAGCGACAGCACAACCAGACATGTCTGATCAACAGTGACCAGACTCGGTAGTGTGTCCGATCAACATGTGTGCTCCAACGGTCGGGACGACCGGACGCAGTCTGGTTAGGACAACAACAGCATCCGGTCAATAGCAGAAAGCTAGGTTTTGCCCCTGAAAGGATCTAACAATGCCTAGAGGGGTGTGAATAGGCGTATCTAAAAATTAACTACAAATGCTAAGTTCAAATTTGTCAGTCAATGTCGGAAAGTCCCGACATTTGGGTCGGAACTCATGATGTCGTCAGAAGTTCCGGCACAAACGTCAGCAGTCCCGACGCCTACGTGAACTACAAAAGCAGTGCCAAATTTAACTTGTAGATAAATAATCTTACAAACCCTACTTCCTTGTGGTTTGGTGAAGAGGTTGGGTCACTCCCTTGACGTCGTAATGCCTCCAAACCAGTAGATCGAGTCCAAACCCTAAAATGAAGTTCAAGAGAGAGAGAGAGACAAACAAATACAAGTAATCTCTAGCAATCACAACAACAAGCACATGGGACACAGAGATTTATCCTGAGGTTCGGCAACCCCACAAAGGAGCTCCTACGTCCTTGTTGTTGAGGTGACCACAAAGGTCAGAGTCTATTCCACCTCCTTGCCTCTCTCAAAGCGACCACAAAGGTCACTTCAGCTTTCTATTAAGAAATCAAAGGGTAATACAAACTTCTCAAGGCTCTTCCACAAGATGGAAGCTCTTGGGCAATGCCTAGCCGGCTAGGGGCAAAGCCCTAAGAGTAATAGACACAAAACCAACCATCTTGATGAAGAAATCAAGTGCTCAAGCTTGCCAAAGTGATTCTCTCACTTAATCCACTCTCCTTTCACTCAAAACCCTAAGAGAATCAAAGATTGGAGCAAAAAAGGGAGGAGAGGGGTGCCTTTCTTGCTTGAGAGTTGTTGGGATGAAGTTGGGTCAGCTGGGAATGAGTCCGTAACAGTTAGAAGTGAAGAGAGGGCTATTTACACTCTTAGTAGAAATCTAACCGTTCAGATCTACATCGGAACTTCCGATGTTAACAGAAAACACTATTTACACAGGGTCAGAAGTCCGCATGTGAAAGACAATGTCGGAACTCCCGACAAACGTCAGGACTTTCGATGGTCGGGACTCCCGACATTCGTCAGGATTTTTGACGTACGTCGGGATTTTCGACGTGTGCAGCCAGCCAACCAACTAGCAATGCCCCAGGTGTCGGGACTCTCGACAAGGTTTGGGACTTCCAACTGTCAGAAGTTTTGATGTACGTTGGGACTTCCGATGAGCACAGACGGTCGGCCAGTAGAACCACAGGTGTCGGGACTCATGGCTTGGGTCGGGACTTCCGACTATCAGGAGTTCTGACTCACGTCGGGACTTCCGACATCCACAGTGACTGCGCAGGCTAAGTGACTGGGAGTCAGAACTTCTAGCATGAGTCGTGACTTCCAACGATCAGGAAGTTCTAGCTTACGTCAGGACTTCCGACACCGACAGTCACAGAAAAATATTCTACATGTTTGTGGAGTGCTAGAGTGTCTCTCTTTTGATTTTATTTTTATGCTTGAGCACTCTATCTTCCTCAAACCAACTAAGTTTGCATCCCTCTTTATAGTGCGATAGATCCTAAACGCAAAAACAAAAATAAAACCTTTGGAGAGCGTTTTGAGTTCGTCCACCTTTACAACTTCAAGAATTGAGGGATACCATTTCATCTTTATCAACTATTTGAATCTTTCATGGGACTAATAGCTGCGACATATCTCATTAAGATCACATTAGTCCCTACTTTGGATGTCATCAATACACCAAAACCCACATAGGGGGCAAATGCACTTTCAATCTCCCCATTTTTGGTAATTGATGACAACCAACTTAGGCTTTTATAAGAATGAAAGAATTTAAAGCTTTTGAAACCCAAAATTTATGAAGAGCTCCCCCTTGATGTATGCTTGAATTTGAATTTCAATTATAATCATCTATACATGATTTGCATACATCAAGACAAAAGCTCCACCTAAATTTGCAATCTATGGGGTGCAACAAGTGTGTGTGAACAAATATATATCCATGAAAAGGAATGCAATATGTCATGTTATTTCACACAACAAGTAAAAGAGAATATGATGGCCAAGATTTCAAAGTAAAAACTTGAAGCAACACATGGCCATCCAAAATACATCCACCATCACAAGTATAGACAAGTACAAGCGAATAAGGAAGATAAATAACCATTACTTGTCCTACAATCATTCATCACAAACATATATATAAAGTGGTCCATCACGTACTAGCCATCATACGGAATAGTTCACACAAGCTAAAGGTTTTTAAGTCTCAAAGCAGAATGACTAACTAACTTATTACAAGATATCAAAGCCTAACACTCCCCCTTTGTCAACAAGTGCCAAAAGAGGTAGGCCGCATGAAAAACCGACTACTCATCCTCATAGTCATCATCCTCATCTTGGTCACCATCATCATCACCATCGTCGTCTTCATCATCCTCCTCCTCCATGTATTCCTCATCCTCATCAGTAGCCTTGCCCTTGCCATGAGGGCGAGAAGCCGCATCATCTTCATATGCCGCACAAGCCTCATCATATAAAGCCAACGGATCACAAGGAGGCACAAACGGTGGTAGAGGAGAAGACACAACACCCGCATGCTGTTCCAACCGATAGAGCCTCTCTTGCATATCGTGCTCACGTTGAGCACTAGCACAACACTGTCCAAACATGTATGTCATGAGGAACTTGAACTTGTTGGGCTTCTTACCAGAGGAGGAAGAAGAGAGGGGCTCAGCACTAGAAGAGCGGCAGTAGCAGTAGGTGGTGAAGCACCACGACGAGAGCGAGAACCCAAAACATCTTTGCCTTTGGCTTTGGCTACTTCACCCTTCATCTTCAGTTCTTTTGCAGCAGTGATGGATGTCTTGTTGGAGATCTTTAGGAGATTGTGCTGAGTGTCTATGGGGAACCGGATGCATGGACACTTGCTCAATCACATGCATAATGTAGGGGGCATACGAAAGATGCTTCACTGGATCCTCAATAGCATCATGTATCTTGTTCCAAATGTATCGGCTGATGGAAAATTTCTGAAAATCATCTCCAAAATGCTGAAGCACCTTCTGAGAATCATCATGAAGGAAGGTGGAGTCACCTCGCTTCGGATACAAGATCTGTCTTAGAATGTTATTGAGGACATAGTAATAGGGCTTTAGATATACTGTCTGTCCATCAGCTATATGTCCATCAAGATACATATGTTGGTACTCCTCCAAAGCCACATCCTCATACTCAGTCAATTCTGGTGTAGTGCGGTTGGCTTGACTTAAACCAAGAAGACGAGAGAAAGTAATGAAGTCCACCTTATAGTGCTTGCCTTCAGTGGTCCAATGAACAATGTCAATAGCACCGGTAGGGTCTCGCTCATGATGATAGGAAGCATAAAACTAACAAATAAGCTCATTGTTCCAATGCTTCCTGAATTCCAGCAAGTAGGACAGACCCATTGAGCATATATCATGAACCATCTACTCTAGCTCGGGCTCCTTGAACTTACCAAGAGAGTATGCATCAATGCACTTCATCTAAAGGACCGATGGCTCCCTCTTCTTCAAAAACTTTAGATAGATGATGTAATCATAAAAGTCATAATGGAATGGGTGCCAGAAGCGATACTCAAGCCGAAGATCCTTCTCGTCCTTAGCATAAAGGTTTCTTCCCCTCATGGACCAGATGTCCCTAACCCAATGAAAGCTCTAGTTTGGTTTTGGTGACTTGATGAAACCCTAAGTGCTAACCTAGTTTATCAAGTGATCATGACATAGGTAGCACATTCTAAGTGGCGAAGCAAATGAAGATAATGACATGATGATGGTGATGCCATGGTGATGATCAAGTGCTTGGACTTGAAAAGAAGAAAGAGAAAAACAAAAGGCTCAAGGCAAAGGTATAAATGGTAGGAGCCATTTTATTTTGGTGATCGAGACACTTAGTGAGTGTGATCATATTTAGGATCGATAGCCATACTATTAAGAGGGGTGAAACTCGTATCGAGATGTAGTTATCAAAGTGCCACTAGATGCTCTAACTCATTGCATATGCATTTAGGATCTAGTAGAGTGCTAACACCCTTGAAAATGTTTGTGAAAATATGCTAACACATGTGCACAAGGTGATACACTTGGTAGTTGGCACATTTGAGCAAGGTTAGAAACTTCACCGGTGGAGTGTGCGCCCAGTAGAGTGCGGACAGTCCGATGGTGCCACTAGCGCCCTAGATAGAAAAGATAGAGGTCACTGCAAGTGATCAGACGCTAGCCTCAGTTGGACCGGCATGTCTGGTCAGTAGAAGCTACAATGATGCTGGCATCGGTCTCTGACTAGACGCTAGGTCACTTAGTGACTGGATGCTGACATGGTGCGTCCGGTCCTACTGGCTGTGGCAGTGCATAGAGGAGATGCCGAGTGACCGGCGCTGGGTGAGTCCGGTCAAGCATGATCGGACGTGTTTAGTCATGAAAAATCATTTCTAGATGCTTACTGGAAACGACCAAACGCTTAGGTCTAGTGTCCGGTCACTTTGTAGCAGTGCATTCGGTCATCACTTGACCATTGGGATCGGACGCTTGTATTTGAAGAAAGGGGACACGTGGCGTGCATCGCACGACCGAACACTAGGGGTCCTGTGTCGGTCGATATGATCAGAGTGTCCAGTCACCCCGTGTTGTGCCCAGTGAAGGGGTACAATGGCTCTATTTCAGTGGGGGCTTCTATTTAAGCCCCATCACCATCTCAAGCTCACTCTCTTGGCCATTTTGCATTGACATAGAAACCTTGTGAGCTTAGCCAAAGCCCTCCCACTCATCTCCATCATTAACTCATCATCTTTGTGAGATTGGGAGAGAATCCAAGTGCATTGCTTGAGTGTTTGCATCTAGAGGCACTTGGTGTTTGTGTTTCGCTATGGGATTCACTTGTTACTCTTGGTGGTTGCCGCCACCTAGACGGCTTGGAGCAGCAAGGATCGTTGAGCGAAGGGTGGTGATTGTCTCCGGCTCCGATCGTGGTGATTGTGAGGGGTTCTTGACCTTTCCCCGGCGTAGAGCCAAAAGGTACTCTAGTGGATTGCTCGTGGCTTGTGTGATCCTCATCTTGTGTTGGTTGTGTGGCACCCTATTGAGGGTTTGGCGTGTGATGCCAATTAGCTCGTGAACCTCCAAGTGAGTGAATCGCCACAACGAGAAGTAGCTTGCCGGCAAGCAAGTGAACCTTGGTAAAAAATCATTGTGTTCATCATTTGATTCCGAGGTGATTGGTCTTCGTTGGTATTCATTCTTGTGATTGATTGGCTCCTTCTTCGACACGGCAGTATAAACAAATTGCTCATTCTCATTACATTACCGCAAACTAGTTGTCAAGCTCTTTAGTGTAGCTAGTTGTGAGAGCTTGTTAGTTTGGTTAGTGTGGCTCTTTAGTTAGCTTTTGAGAGCACACTAACTTAGTGTAGTGTCATAGCTATTATGTGGATAGAAACTATATAAACTAGAATTGTGGTAGGTAGCTTGCATTTTTAGTAGGCTAGCGCAACACTTGCTTCGCCTCATAATTGTCTAACCGGTTTGTTAAGTGTTGTTGTAGAAATTTTTAATAGGCTATTCACCCCCCTCTAGCCATTAGGACCTTCCACCCAGTGACGGTAGTCAACAAATAGAGGAGGAGTCCAGCCACTAGTAGGATTAGGAGCCAAGGTGGGCTTCTGCATGATCGGCAAAACACCCGGGAAGGGAACGAGCTCAGTGACAAAGCCCGGGCTGCGAGTTGGGGTGCGAATCGGTGGAACAACAATGGTGCAGGCTAGGCATGCTCAAGAGCTTCTTCTTCTACATCAGCAATCGGAACATCCCCAACATAGGCTAGAGTAGGAGGAGGAGCGGCAGCAGAGGAGCCTTGATCGTTGCGACGACGGGTAGCACGAGAACCACTAGCAGCAGCACGGGGACCACCAACACCAGCATGGGGATATGCCGCTTTGGTGTGGCCAGACAGCTTGGGGACAGTGGCATGGTCCTGATTCTTCTTGGACCTCTTCTCCTTATGACGCGATGGACTGCCACCGTCTATGACTGCGGAAAACACGAAGGGAAACTAAGAAACAAGATAACAAGAAGCGAACGAACATCGAGAAGTGAAGTAACATGAATGGAGTGTTCACCATCGGGTTGAGAGTCCCGACCATTGTCGGGAGTTCCGACAGCCAGGAGTTTCGGCTGACGTTGGGAGTTCCGATGGTTGGAACCTCCGACAGTCGCTGGGACTTCCAATGCGCGTGGTGATCATCCCATTCATGGGGCTTCAAATTGCGACACACATTCATACAAGGAGGATAGAGGAGTAGAGAGGGAGAAAGAATAGAGGCAAATCACAAGGTACATTGCATTAGGGTTAGGGCGCCACGGTAGTACCTTGAATCGAGGAAAGAGGATGGAGAAGGACGAAATCTGCAATCCACGAATGAATTGACGAGCACTAGCACCACCACAAACAAAATCCCCACCACCGATCCGAGGAAGAAGATCGAAGCATGGGCGGTGGAAGGGGGCGGAGAGGGTGGAAGTGCCGGCAGGACTCCCGGCAGCACAACCAGAAGGTATGGGACCGAAACTCCCGGTGGCCCAGAGTAGGCTGTAGCCATGGGTGGGTGGGCAGGGCACGACGCGGCGGCATGAGGAGAAGTGTGTAACACCCTAGGTGTTAGCCTTGCATAAATTGACTTGCATTGCATGAGCATGAGCATCAAGCATTCATATTTAAGCTTTTACAATTGAAACATGTGTTTGAAACATTTGCAACATTGCTTGTTATTTCATGTTTCCATGTGTATATGCATATGATCATGAGTGTAAACATGTAATTGGTTGATATGAGTCACAAAAACATATTAGCAACACTTAGGTTAGCAAATGGAACATTGTTCATGAAGGTCACCTTTCATGATCAAGCACTTAAGTGATGTTATATGTGTTGACCTAGATAGCCCTATGTGTGACCAAGGCATGAAAATGAGTGTGTGACCTTACCAATAGCTTAAACATGTTTAGAAGATCACTATGAACAACTTTGGTATTCATGGCTAGGGCTAAATGAGTCACTAAGTCATAGTTCATGTATAAGTCACTATTTGAATGTAAGAGGTTTGACCAAGTTTGAACCACATGATAGAGACTTTGCATGTAGGTGGTCACTAAAGCAAAGTTGTAGTATTTGATATGAGGAACAACTTTTATTTTTGGGTCATGTGATGATAAGGTGCATAGCTTAGTCTTTTGGAGCTCACAAAAATCATCAAATCAACATTTTCAACACTTAGCAATTTTTTTCTAAGTCCTAAGAATTGACGGTGTTGACAAGCTCACTTTTGAGATGATTTTACTCACTAACCGTTGAGAATTAGCACTTGATTCTTAAGAATAATTGGAGTTGGTACATAGGTCTACAAATTCTATTCAGATTGTTTGCGCTTAGGAGCTACGGATTAGGAATGTGATCGCTTGCAAATCGCATCGTCAGGCTGCTTCTTGGGGCTCTGATGGCCTGATCAGCTCGGTCTTCAGTGGCCGACCGCCATCAGACGCTGGCCGCCACGTGGAGGCAATATGGCCACGCATCGCCGTTGCTCTGCTCGGTCGAGCCACGTCGAGCCAGAGAGCGCCTTCATCATCCCAGCGTTCACCCGCTCCCTCCCACCGCCTTCATTTCACTCTCGGCCTCCTCCTTCACCTTTGCGCACACCCACAATAGCAGCGCAGCTCGCCGCCATCGCCATTGCCGGCGCCAGCTCGCCCTCATCGCTCCTCCATCACCACTGCAGCCCCGATGTACTCCCATTGTCTCACCGCACCCGCCTGTTCTCACCAATAGCGCTGGGTAAGCCGCCGTGCCACGCACGGCCCTCGCCGTTGCTCCGCCACCACACTCCATCACTGTGGTCCGGCCAACTCCAACCACCGCGTGCCACAATAGAGCACGCAATAGGTTCACCGTAGTTCGTTGATGCTCGTCCGAGCCTTAGTTGGAGCCACTGTGGTCACCGCCGGCGTAGCGTCGTCGACCCGCACCGTCGTCATACTTCGATTCGATAATCTGTCCACCTAGTTACCCAGTCGTGTGCACTAGGTCAAGGAGGTCACGGTCGTCTAGGTTTCGTCACCGGAGAGGTCACCGCCGGCGAGATAGCGCCGTCCCGGACGTCTCCTCTATTTTCGCCGCCGCTGACATGTGGGTCCAACTGGCACGTGGGGCCTGGCTGTCAGCGGCATAGTTTCAAAAGATAGTTCATTTGTTTACAGATTTGGTGCAATCTTTGAAATTTGATAAGTTGAGCTATGTAGATTCAAAAATTGTGAAATAAATTTTTGTAGTGTTCCTTAGGAGTGTAGTATTTAGGAAAAATATAATCTTGACACTTGTAGTAGAATTTTTGGAGGATTTAAATTGAAACTTGAAATGTGTTTTTGAATGTATGTAAACTTGTTTATTTTATATGGCAATTTTTGTTGTGGGACATCGCGAAAACAACAAATTGGCTGCAACACACCACCACACTTGCTTTTGCTGAGTACCATTATGAAATCGTGAATGTTTGCCAGTGGACACTGCCTCCATTAAAATAAAGAAAAACAGCAATTGGGAGAGAGAAAGCACAGTAAAGAGACGTTTTTACCCCTGCCGGCCTGAGTCCTATCATTTAGGTGGTCCGGTTGGACCAGCTCGGCTCGGCCCCGGTCGTCTTCTTCCTTCCCCATTCTCATTCTCATCAGTCTCTCTCCCCATCCTCATTCCCCATCTTGACGAACCCTAGCTTCGAGCCATGGCATCGAACTCGCATTCCACACCATTCGGCGTGCCGCACCCAGCTTCGTCGTCGCTCGACCCCTACAGAGACCAAGCTGGATTCTTGCCCTTGGTTCCTTGCCACAAGTGCGGAACTATTTTCATCGGGCGCGTGTCGTAGAAGCCTGGCAGCAAGGGGAAGAGGTTTTACAAGTGTCCACTGCTTGAGCATGTAAGTGGTCGTTGACTTCTGATCTGGTTTTGCGGAGATGCGCATTTTTTTGATTTTTCATCTCTTGTTTGCCAGACCGACTTTGCGTGTGGAGTGTACTACTTTGAGGAATAGTATATCAATTACTTGGTCGCCAAAGGCGTTCTTCCTCGCGCTTGTAGTCAGGTTCGAGTTCAGGGTGCCATGGCGCTCGAGGTGATGAGGGAAGGCAATGACAAGGAGAAGGCCTGCCAAGGATTTGATGGCTACCAAGATCTATTGGAGACTGCAGTGATTCATCTCCAAGGTTCAGAGGCACTACTGAAGTCAGTACTTGAGAGCAACAAGAAATTGTTGACCAACATGAATAAAATTGGAGAGCGGCTGCTTGTAGTTGGTGGTGTAATGGTTTTCGTTTTGGTGTTAGTTCTGTTAGTGTTGTTGGTCAAGTGAAGTAGAATAGCAGGTTGTCATGTATCCTGGTTATCATGTATCCAGTTGGTGTTGTTGGTCATGGTCATGAACATGTATCCAGTTAGTGTTGTTGGTCATGAACATGTATCCAGCTTATCTGTACCTTGTTTGAAATCAATGATGCATCTTAACTATGTTGCAAGAAAATGGTCTGCCAAATTGTATCTGAGTTCATGAATGATGGGGCAAGAAAATGGTGTGCCAAATTATTGCAAAAACATGCATCCAGGTTTAATTTGATCACTTCACACAACAAAGTCTACCAACTAAGTTCATGATTGAGATTGCATAACTGAGTTCACAGGTTCATCACACTACATAACATGTTTAGCACACTACATAACAAGTTCATAGGTCCATCATCACCACCAAATAAGTTCACTACATAACAGGTTCATCACACTACATAACAGGTTCACCACAAAATAGATCCATTACATAAGACATGCATCACAGGTCCAGGATGAGCTTCTTCTTGCTGATCCTCTTGCCAGCCTTGCTTGCCTCCTTTTCCCTAGCCTGCATTTCTTCTCCAGTAGCCTTGGTGGTCACCACCTTTTTCTTCTTCTTTTGATGCTGCACTTCTACTATTAGGGAGGAAGTTTCACCACCTAGCTCCAATGCCCTCTTGCGGCTGTAGTCATACCCAACATTAGAAAGATAAATAACAGTATGTTGTCATAGATAACAGGCATCAAGTCTTTACACTTACCTCTTAGTGTTTGCTGCGGGGCTGTTTGTTAGAGCTGGTGGTGCAATGTTTGGTGGGCTGTTTGTCAGAGCAGGACAGACAGTTGTTTCTTGAGCACCTTCAATTTGTGATTGCTGGGTAGAGACAGTTGTTGTGGTAGTGCTTTTCTTTTTCTTTGCTCTCTTGGGCTTTGGTGGTGCATCAGAGTCATAAACAGTTTATTACAGGTCTTCATCATGTGACCAAACCCTCCACACCTTTTGCACTGGCGCTGGCTTTTTTGCTTGCCACCTTCTTCAGAACCTTTTATCCTTCTTGAACATAGCTCTTAAATGCAACAAACATCCTTGTGTACCTCCTCTTATTACCAGCCAGTATCCACTCAATGTCCATAATGCTACCAGGATTTGTCCTGTCCACCTCAGCCTTGAATCTAAAAACATCTTCAAAGCTGTCATCCCATTTTCCTTGAATTTGCTCTAGAGCCATTTGCAGTCCATCCCAGACAACATAGTATGAAAGTTGGATGTTGTACTTGTTCTCCTTGAATCGACCCCCAAGTTCACTGCAACCCTGTTAACCAACCCCAGATCGAAAAGTGGAAGAGGATAAGAGTGCATACCCCTCAGGAACCCATGACAGATTCACTCCCTTGGACGGTGAATCTATGCTCGGGCGGAGCCGCTTCGATTTTGCCAGCGAAGCCATCTTCATGCATCCATGGCACGCTGACTGTGGGGAAGAGATGGCGGTGTGGGCGGCAGGAGACGGCGGCGTGGTTGGCTAGAGACGGCGGCGCTGCGGGAGACTGGAGACGGCGGCGTGGGTGGCTGGAGACGGTGGCGTTGCGGGAGACTAGAGATGCCGACGCTGTGGGAGACTGGAGACACCGCCGGCTAGGGTTGGATAGAGCACAGGGTCTGGTTCGACCAAGTAGTGGTCTGGCTCGACCAACAGGGTCTGGTTCGACCAAGGGGCAACGCTGGTCATTTTGGAATGTTTCTCTCTCCCGATTGTTGTTTTTCTTATTTTAATGGAGGCAGTGTCCACTGGCAAACATTCACGATTTCATAATGGTACTCAGCAAAAGCAAGTGTTGGCGGTGTGTTGCAGCCAATTTGTTGTTTTTGCGATGTCCCACAGCAAAAATTGCCATTTTATATCTAGAGTTCCTATGCTCCAAAAATTATGAATTTTTTTGTGGTAAGCTGTTCTTGACATGTATGAGCTCTAGTAAAAGTTTGAGGGCCAGTGCATGTATGGATTTGTAGTTATAAATTTTTCTTTTATAATTAGGTAATCCTTATATGAATTTTTATAAATTATTTATGAATCCAATATTAATGAAATTTGTTGGAGGTTGTCCTAGTAACATATGAATGCTAGGAAAAATATAAAATCTATTTCTTGACACTTTTCACCAGGGTTTTCTAATTATGCTATTTTAAGCCTTTATGCCTTGTCATTTTTTTATAGGATGTGTTACTTGGTAAAATGGCATGAAACGTTTACTGTAGTCTTTTGGTAGCATTAGTAAGGCACTGTAAATTTTTGAGAATTTATGATACACATTTGGTATATGTTTATTATTTAACCTAAGTATCTAAATAAAATAATAAAGGCATTTAAATAAATAGTTTGGGCTTTACCATTATGTTTTCTTGAGTGTATTTGGTATGCTTGAACTGTTGGTAGACTTTGTGTGTTGTAAAAATTTGAATGCTTACATGAAGTAAAAGTATTGTTGCTTTATAATTCGAGTTGGGAGGGTGTTCGGATAGATTTTGTAGTTTGGTGTGTTGCATAGTGAAAATGATGTTTGCTGTAAAAATGGTTAATAACAAAGTTGTAGATAACTTCTTCATGTATCTTGTGTTAAAATTTCAGGGCCCTAGGCCAAAGGGTTTAGGAGTTATAGCTGTTTAAAGTTAGTATTTCTGAATTGCTTGCTCTCTGGAATTTCTGGATAGCACTGGATTGGTTGTCTGTTTTGGTTAAGATAAATTGTGAATTAGCTTTTTGTGATTAAATAAGAGTTGTAGACAATTTTATAAGATTTCGAGAAAGTCCAAGATCGCCACATTTGGATAAGTAGAACTTCAGTTATAAGTAAAACAAGTAGCTGCTGTTTTGTAGTGTGGTACATGAACTGCTGAAGTGTTTGATTGAGTAATTAAGAAGAGATATGCACATACTCAGTAAAACACGATACACTTATTATTACTTCAGCACCATGATGTTAAGAATACATACAAGAATGCATTCATCACGTATCATCATATTATACTTGTCGGCATGCATACATTCGCAATACCTTATGCCATATTCATGCATCTAGGATCGGAGGAAGAAATAACGTTGCTAGAGTTCGACGAAGTTGAGGAAGGGAACCAGCAGGAGAATCCTCAAGCCGCAGCTCTCGAAGGCAAGGAGCAGAACCCAAAAGAGCTTTTGGAGTGCCCTAATCACCGCCCCACTTCCTTTTTGAAAGGCAAGCCCCGGAGCATTCTAAGTCTCCCAGTATTTTACTAAAGATTACTTAAGTCCTTATGATTGATGCATTAGGTATAAGAGTTGTCTAGAAACACTTGATGCATAGAACTACCTTGCCCAGATACAAATACTACCTTAACCCTATGTAGGTCCAGGATCGAATATATGCTTAGCCATGCTTAGACCGGTAGAAGTCGGGTGATTTCCTGTCACCTGCAAGATTTAGGAGGATACCGAAGCACGGTTGGCTATATTTGCTATCATGGAACAGAACCCTAGGGTGATGTAAATCGAGGCCGGACGGAGTCTATGTGTAGGTTGACTCATGTGATTCCGCCTGTGCCGGTTAAGGACCGTACCGTTGTTGGCACTTCTGACAAGATTGAACACATGCCTATCACTTAGCTGGCCGGATAACTCGTTTCGACCGCGAATCCAAGTAGCTCAACTTAGGCCAGGTCCTGTTATGTTGTGCGCTCCTTGTAGGGAGCCAGACTGAGCCCAAGGGTAGGCTAGGCCTGAACGTCCTGACATTTGGTGTCCCTTGACTGTGCGGCACGGTATGAACCCATGAAATGTGGACCTGAGTTGTACCAAAGGTGACCTAAGGCGACTAATGATCTGGTCTACCTGGGTTTGTGTTAGGAATAAATTCCCAGCTGGTTGAAATCGATTCGAATCATCGTCTCTCCCGAATAGTGAGAAACTTGGCTAGCCCCACCATCGTAGTAATTGTATTATGGAATATGATGGTTCGAATGAACATGGAATTACAATACTTGCTATGGTTACTATTGTATGCTATTAAAATGATATACCACCTGTTTGGCACATGATAGTTGCTAATTTAGAGATGGATAGTTATAATTAACTTGATAACGGAAATCATAATTGTATAACTGAGTTAATCGCTTTTATGCAAATGTTAGTCAAGCTATCTCCACTTATACAGCCTTGCATGATCCTTGGAGTCATTTTATTTCTGGTTTATGACGGGTAAGTCTAGCTGAGTACCTTCTCGTACTCAGGGTTTTATTTCCCATTGTTGCAGATGGCACTATTTATCATGGTTATTGCAAGAGTTGCTTCTATCCCACTGTGGATGAGGAGTAAGCCTTAGGCAGGCTTCTTCTTTAATCCCTCTACATGCTTTTGTGGACTGCGATCATATGTTGGCACTGTACTAAACTATGTTGGAAACTTTACTTTCAAACTTAATTTGCTTCCGCTTTTGTTATCAAACTTGGTTTGTAATAACTTTGTTTCATACTCTAATGATGAAAATGTATCTGTGAACTTTATGTAATATGTGACATGTATGTTGAATCATGTATGATCTTGGTTGTTGTAAATCATTATCGAGACCCGTCGTGGTACTCGACGGACTACCAGGGTTTATATGGGTTCAAGTATGATAGTGCGACCGCTTGCGGGCTGCCATTGTACTTGAACTCTTATAAATTGGTCAGTTCTGCGACAAAGCGAGGGCAGCGCGAGGAGAGGGATGGTGACAGGGATTGTGGGGATGGCAAGAATAACCGCAGTAAAATAGGACTAGGCCGGGTATAAATGACGTGGTGAACGACGCAGCGGGTCAAAACCCTAGATCTATGTCAGGGACTCTCGATGCTGGGGCCAGAACTTCCAACAGTCGGGAGTCCTAGGCGCGAAGCCGTGACTTCCGGTCGTCGGGAGTTCCAACCTACGTCGGGACTTTCAACGCAGGGAAACTGAAAAACACCTCAACTTGAACTCACTATAACATGTGGGGCAAAAATATGATGGATACTAACATTTTCACAAGTGACTAGATTTCATTCAATCAACACAAAGCAATAGTCACTCATGAAAATCATAAAATAGATTTTGAAAGTGTCACACAATATTTTCTTAATTCTTTTCTCCTAACTAGATCAAACAAAGTGTGTGTGCAAGACATCAAACCATGTTACTGAGAATCAATGATATTTTGTTCACTCCTCAAAGCACAAAATCTTAACTCATCTAGGAGCTTTGTGAAGATATCGGCTAGGTGTTTTTCGGTGCTCACATGGTGAATGGTGATATCGCCTTTGGCTTCATGGTCTCTCAAAAAATGATGCCAAATGTCTATGTGCTTTGTTCAAGAGTGGTTTACAGGGTTGTTTGCCAACTTAATGGCACTCTCGTTGTCACACAAAAGTGGAATCTTGGTTAACTCACATCCAAAGTCCTTTAGGGTTTGCTTCATCCAAAGTAGTTGGGCACAGCATGCACCGACCGCCACATACTCAGCTTTGGCGGTGGACAAAGCAACCGAATTTTGCTTCTTAGAGCTCCAAGACACTAAGGATCGGCTAATAAATTGGCAAGTCCCGGTAGTACTCTTTCGGGTTACTTTGCAACCGACATAATTCTAATCGGAATAGTCTAAGTAACTCAAAAGTGGAGCCCTTAGGATACCACAAGCCAAGATTAGGAGTGTGCACTAAATACCAAAAAATTCTCTTAACGGCCATCAAATGACATTCTTTCATATTAGCTTGAAATCTTGCACACATGCACACGCTAAGCATAATATCGGGCCTAGATGCACAAAGGTAAAGAAGGGATCCAATCATGGAGCTGATATACCATTTTGATCAGATGTCCTTTCCTCCTTGATCAAGATCAAGATGTTCATTGGTTGGCATGGGTGTCTTGATGGGCTTGGCCTTGTCCAAGTTAAACTTTTTCAAGCATGTCAGTTGGTGTACTTGGTTTGACTTATGAACATGCCATCCTTGAGTTGCTTGATTTGAAATCCAAGGAAGAACTTCAACTCTCCCATCATGGACATCTTGAACCTATTTGTCATAATCCTACTAAATTCCTCACAAAAGGCCACATTTGTACTACCAAATATTATGTCATCGACATATATTTGGCAAACAAACATATCATTATTGACTTTGTGAGTAAACAAAGTAGCATCGACCTTTCCTATCTCAAAACCTTAGTTTGAGTAGGAAATCCTTCAAGCAATCATACCAAGCTCTAGGGGCTTGTTTGAGCCCATACAACACCTTGTACGAGCTTGTAGATGCAGTGTTTGAATACTTGGGGTCTTCAAAGCCCAGTGGTTGCTCTACATACACCAACTCGGATAGGGGGACATTGAGAAATGCACTCTTCACGTCCATTTGATATAGCTTGAAATCATGATGAGCAGACATAGGCAAGTAGAATGTGAATTGATTCTAGCCTAGCCACCGATGCATAGGTCTCCCCAAAATCCAAGCCTTCAATTTGAGTGAATCCTTGAGCCACCAACCTTGCCTTGTTCCTTATTACCACGCCATGCTCATCTTGCTTGTTGCGGAAGACCCACTTGGTTCCAATCATATTTTGCTTGGGCCTTTTCACCAAGGACCAGACTTCATTCCGAGTGAAGTTGTTCAACTCCTCTTGGATGGCTATCATCTAATCTAGATCATCAAGTGCCTCTTCCACCCTATGAGGTTCCAAAGGAGAAACAAATGAGTAATGTTCACAAAAACTTGCTAAACAAGAATGTGTAGTTACCCCTTGTCGAATGCTCCCCAATATGTTATCAACAGGATGATCCCGTTGAATGGATTGATGCACTCTAGGATGTGGAACTTGAGTTGATCTTTGGATGGGGCCATCATCGTCATCATCGTGGTCATGATCGATTGGAGTATCACAACCATGAGCTTGTGGAGGGTTGACTTCACTTCTTTCTTCATTGTTGAGTTGAGGTTGAGCTTGCTCATTGTTGACACCATCTTCATGAGAATGACCTGGTGCTTCATTTGATCTCCCATCTTGATTATTTCTTGTTGCGGAAGCTTCACCATGTTCATTGGATGAAACATGATGAATGGTTGGATCAAGATCATCATGCACAACATGGTCTTCATCTTCATCTTCGATGGACTTTACTTCACCAATGGCAAGCTTCTTGATTGCTTTGTGTGTAGCTTCTTCATTACCTACAATCTCAACATTGACTTGCTCCTTTTGAGAGCCATCGGTTTCATCAAAAGTCACTGTCTACTGCGATTTCAATCAAATCGGTGGTTTTATTGAAAACACAATATCCATGTTCGTTAGTACCATAACCAAGCATGAAACCTTCATCAACCTTTGGTGCAAACTTAGAGCTTTTAGATTTCTTATTAAGTATGAAACATTTGGATCCAAAAACTCTAAAGTAGTGCACCTTAGGCTTTTTACCAGGTTAGAAGTTCATAGGCGGTCTTTTCTCTTTTCTTGTGAAGATATAAGCGGTTGATGGCATGGCATGCCGTGTTGACCGCTTCCACCCAATAGTTGGTTGGAGTCTTGTATTCATCCAACATTGCTCTTGCGACTTCTATGAGCATTCGGTTCTTCCTCTCCACAACACCATTTTGTTGTGGTGTGTATGGGACCAAAGACTCATGCTTGATTCCTTCTTCATCAAGAAACTCTTCAATGTTGGTGTTCTTAAACTCTGTCCCATTGTCACTTCTAACTCTCTTGATGTTGAAATCAAACTCATTTTTGGCTCTTCTTGCAAACTTCTTAAAGATACCTTAGACTTCACTCTTTTCACGCAAAAAGAATACCCAAGTGAAATGAGAATAATCATCAATAATAACGAAACCATATTTGTTACCACCAATGCTTATATAAGCGATGGGTCCAAATATGTCCATGTGAAGCAACTCCAATGGCCTTTCAGTTGTCACAACATTCTTGACGGAATGTTTAGCTCCAACTTGCTTTTTCCGCTTGGCATGCGCTACAAATCCTATCTTTCTCAAAAGAAACATTTGTTAGTCCAAGGGTGTGTTCGCCTTTTTGAAGTTTGGCCAAGTTCCTCATCCCAACATGGGCAAGTCGGCGATGCCATAACCAACCCATGCTAGATTTTGCCATTAAACAAGTCTCGGGATTTACTCTATTTGATATGAAATCAACTAGATAGAGTTTCCCTTTGAAATGACCCGTAAATGCAATAGAGCAATCCTCCCTTCTATAGACTTCCACACCCTTATCCATAAAGAGACAATTGTAACCCATCTCACAAAGTTGTGAGACGGACAATAAATTATATCTCAACGAATTCACAAGTAAAACATTTGAAATGGAATTATCATTTGATATAGCAATTTTACCCAAACCGAGGACTTCTCCTTTTCCAGTTGTCACCAAACACAATATTCCCACTTTGATCATGACTTGGTTGGAATGATGTGAACATGTCCTCTCTCCAGTCATATGATTGGTGCATCCACTATCTAACACCCAACTTGTTCCACCAGAGGAATATTCCTACAAAGACAAATGAAGCTTTCGTTTTAGGTACCCAAAAAGATATGGGTCCTAGGGGGTTAGTCACATAAAACTTTGGCACCCAAACTAGTCCTCATAATTTCCTTTCTCTTTTGGGCACCAACATACTTAACCACAATCTTGCCATCCTTGCCCCAACAACACATATAGTCACTAGCATAGCACCTGTGGAAGTGGTGCTTGTGTCTTGGGGCCTCGGAATTGCTTCGTCTTGATTGTCTTGTCACTTGTAGGTTGGATCTTTGGAATGTAGACCTTGTTGTTGGCCTTGCATATAAGCTCATCAAGAGCAACGCCCTTGTTGAACTTCACACAAGGCACACCATTGATCATGTTCCTACCATTGACCTTTCCATCACATCTATTGTAGCCAATGCCTTCCTTGATTGATGGGTGCCTTGATGACTTGTATATAGTCTTGTTGGATTGCTCTTGACACTTGCACCCATTCTTCAATATCATCTTCAACCTATGAATCTCCTTTTTTTTCTTCTCTAACTCAACAAGATTAGTTGTATATGCATCCACATCAATTTTATAACATCTTTCACAACCATTACTAGTGGAGACATTAGAGTCTTCGGTTGCCTTAAGAGAAGTTGAAGTGCTAGCCCAAATAGTACTATAGTTTAGCTCAAGATTTTAGTATTTTTCTTCCAAGCGTGTGAGGCTTTCTTGAGCTATACTCTTCTCATTCTTGAGGCTAGCTACTTGATCATTAACCGAGGAATGTTCCTTAGTCAATTTCCCAATTGAGTCATTGGCTAAAGACAATTCTACGGTTAACTTCTCAACCTTCATCTTTTCCTCAGGTGATAGATGCTTCAAGTGCAAGGTTTCTCTCTCTCTCTCTCTCTCTCGAGTGATTATATCTCCTTGCAACTCTAAGCATCTATCCCTCTTCTCTAATTTCTTCATTAGCATTTTTATTTTAGTGAAGGCCTTTTTACTAAATTTCTTTATCATGGTTGCTTCAATTTCTTCTATGTTCTCATCACAACTATCATACTCATCACTAGAGGGATTGGGTGTAACATGTACCTTCTCCCCTTTTGCCATGAGGCAAGTTGGAGTGTAGTAGTCATTGTCGATGAGCTTGGATAAGAGATTCGGTGGTGAAGATAGGTTGGGGAAGAGTTTTGGTGGTAAAGTTGAGTCGGGGAAGATCATGGTCGGTGAAGAAGAGTGGTGGATGGCGATGTTTGTGGCTCCCTTCTTCTCCTCATCATCACTTGAGTCACTATCATTTGACTCCCATTCTTCCCTAAGATGAGCTTCACCTCTCTTCTTGCCTTTGTTCTTCTTGTCTTCATCCTTGACATGCTTGTACTTCTTCTTCTCATTAGGACAATCAGGCTATGAAGTGACCGGTTTGACCACATCCATAGCAAAATCTCTTTTTGAACCTTCTCTTTCCATCACCATAGATCTTGCTGGTTGCTCTTCTTCTTCATAAACTTTCTAAGATTTCTAATCACAAATGCAACCTCTGCATCAGGAATCTTCTTCTTCATTTGAGGAATCATCCTTCACTTTCTTCTTCTTCTCTTGACATAAACCTTGACCTTCATGTTGTTGAGTTGCTTTAAGGGCTGCACTCTTGTTGTATCCCATTGCATTAGGATTTTGATTGTGAGCATTGATTGCATCTTCATCTATACACTCATGATGCTTGAGTTTTGAAAGAACTTCTTGGGGTGTCATCTCATCATAACCGAGCCTTTCCATGATCATGAATGCTAGCATGTTGTTCTTGGCTCTATAGGTTCTCAACATCTTTCTAGCAACCTTGTTGTCATCCCATTCGGTGCTTCCAAGAGCTCTTATGTGGTTGACCAATGCCATGAGCCTATCAAACATGGATTGTGTTGTTTCATTTTGCAAGAACACAAATCTTTCCAATTCACCATGAAGTAACTCAATGTTGCCTTTCCTCACACTTCTATCTCCTTCAAATGACACTTTCAAAGTATCCCAAATTTGTTTTGTACTTTCCATTCCATTCACTTTTCTAAACTCATCCAGAGCTAGGCTTGACACAAGCAATGCTATGGCTTATGCATTTTGATGGAGGTTGTGCACTTCTTCTGGAGTTATCTCTCTATCTTCATCGGTAGGAATCATCACACCAACATCCACAACTTCCCAAAGTCTTGCAGCAATGAGATGCATCTTCATCTTTGTAAGGAAAATGGACCCTAAGTCTATTTACTTTAGATTTTGGTGTTTGATGACCAACACAACCAAATTGGACTAATGAATTTGCAAGTGATTGTTTTGTAGTTCAATAGGGTACAAGATGTGACTTGGACGAAGGCGATGTGATGATCCAATGATCAACACCATAAGCAAGACCCTAGGAGCACAAGAGAAGACCCAAGATATCAAGCAAAGTCCAAGCACGAAGATAGGAACCAAGCCATATGCAAGATCACGAAGAAACAAGCTCACAGAGGTGACCGGATGCTGGACTAGACGATGGACCGGACGCTAGTGGAAAGTGACCAGACGCTCTGATCAAGAGGCTCAACAACAGCAGGCATCAGCAGTAGCGATCGGACACTAGACCGGACACTAAGCAGCAAAGTGACCGGGCGCTAAGTGCTAGAGTCCGGTCAACATCAGTAAGGTTCTAGAGAGCAGTTTTTGTGACCGGATGCGTCCAATCAGTGCTGACCGGACGCTAGTCGGAGTCCGGTCAGTACCAGAAAAGTAGGATTTCATCCCCAACAGCTACTTTCTTAGTGGGGCTTATAAATAGACCCCCAACCGGCCATTTGAGTAGTGTGGAGCTGAGGAAACATATCAAGGGTGTTGATACACCATTTTAGTGATCTCCACTTGCATAGTGCTTAGTGATTCATTAGGTGATTAGTGTAGGTGCTTTACGAAGTGCTTAGGTTGATTAGACCACCGCTTATGCGCTTGCTCTAGGTTTAGGCCTAGTGTTTAGTGAGGTTTGCATACCTCTTAACACTCGGTGCTTGCACGCACCATCGTTGTACATCGAAGGGGCTTATAGTCTTACGAGATCACACCAACTGTGGTTGTGGTGTGGCCGCCACTGTGTACCGGAGGGAACAAGGCCCTGCAATGTTTTGGCCAAAAGCTTAATAGTGAAGATGGTAGGGAGCATCCAGGAGAGATTTGCCGGAAGGCATGTCGGAGACCCACTTGCGTGTGGGGAAGGCCTGAGGCTATCCATGGAGTTACCCGACCAGGAGCTTGGCCCTTGCTGAGGGGCTCCAACGAGGACTAGGGGGAAGCTTGAGCTGCTTCTCGATACCTCGGTAAAAATACCGGAGTCATCGATGGGAGTTTGCATATCTCTACCTTGCTCTTTAGCTTCCGCATTTACATTGATTACTTTACTCCTTTTGCGGTAGAGATAGCAACACACTAGCAAAATCAGTAGTTGCACATTTAGATAGTTTATCTTTTGCATAGGTTTTGCTAAGGTTAGAAAAAGAGGCCATAGTTTAGAGTTAGAATTTTAAGTTGCCTAATTCACCCCCCCTCTTAGGCGTCATGGTCCTCTACAAGTGGTATCAAAGCCGGTTGGCTCAATTTGGACCTTTGGCTTAACCTGCCATTGAGCCGACGCTATTTAGAGTGGTTGGGATGGATACCTCTAGACCTCCGCAATTTGATGGCACTAACTTCTCCTATTATAAAGCTAGAATGGCTTGCTACCTTGAGGCGGTTGATTTGGGAGTTTAGAGAGTCACTCATGACTGGGATGAAACCCATTAATGATCCTGATAAACCCACAAAGAGTGAAGAAAAGGAAATACATTTCAATGCTGGAGCTAAGAATTGCTTGTTTGAATCTTTTAGCATGGATGTGTTTAACCAAGTGTTTACTTTAAATATAGCACATGAAATTTGGTTAAAACTCCAAGAGCTCCATGACTGGCACATCTAATGTCCGTGAGCAAAAATATTGTCTAGCTAAACAAAATTATGATTCCTTTACAATGAATGATGATGAGCTTGTTCATGATATGTATTCTCGTTTGAATCTAATTATCAACTGAGATCCATTCAATAGGACTAACAAAGCTAGATGATGCGGACATCATGAGGATGATCATCTCCATGCTACCACAAATGAAATATGCAAGCATCATCACCATCCTTCACAACTATGGAGGACTTGAGCACCATGACCCCTGGCCATAGTCATTGGCAAGATAGTGGCATTTGAAATGTCATGCAAGATGGGTCAAGAAGAAGCCTATTCATCAAGCAAAGGCAAAGCTCCTGCATGTAGTGAGAAAAAGAAGATGAAGGGCAAGCAAGTTGAGACAAGCTCAAGCTCCTCAAGTGAAGATGATGATGAAGAAGATGATAATGATGATGAAGAAGATTCAAGTGATGATGATCAATCTTGCTCCTCTACCTCCGACCTTGATGAAGAATCAATCAAACTTATCAACAAGGTAGAGAAGATGATCCAAAGGCTCAATGTCAAGGGTGTGCCCATCCAAATTCAAGATATCATCTTCACCAATCAAAGAAATGAGCAAAGAAAGAAAGGATGCTATGGATGCGGCGAGTTAGGGCACTTTGTGGAAGTTTGTCCAAACAAGCCTAGACCCAAGACAAAGAAGAAGGCATGCAAGAACCAAGCCCTCACATCAATAAGGTTATAGGATGATTCTTCAAGTGAAGAAGAATACCATCACAAGAGGCGAGGCCGCAAGCACTCATCATCAAGCTCTTCTCGTGTGTGCCTTATGGCATGAGGTAACGAAAGTTCATCCTCTAGTGAAAGTGATAGTGATGATGAAATGCCTTCTTATGATGAAATTGTGCAACAAAATCTTAATTATGCTAAAGTTTGCACTAGTCAACAAAAGAAGCTCGAAAAATTAAAAGAAAAGCTAGATAGTTCACAAGAAGCATATAAAACTTTGCTTGAGCAATATGAGACATTTGCTAATCTCAATATTGAACTATCTACTAAAATTGAGCAACTTAAGGCTAGTGCAACAACAAATGCATGCACAATCTATGATGAGCAACTTGTAAAGAAAAATGAAAAATTAAAAGAAAAGTTAGCTAGCTCATAAGATGCTTATAAAAGTTTGCTTGTTAAAATGGAAACCATGTGCAAACATTGTGATGAGCTAACAAATAAAGTTGCTAATCTTGAAGCCTGTTAGTACAACCCCCACCAAGGCATCTAAAAAGAAAAGTTCTATCTTTAACATGTCTAAAAAGGATGCCTCTACTTCTTGTAATGATTTATGTTTAGACTCATCTTTGTGCAACCAAGTTTGTGTTGAGAAAGTTGTTGTAGATACATGCACACATGAGGGTGCAAAGGAGAATGAGCAACTCAAGCAAGAAGTAGCTCGCCTCACCAAGGACTTGACTCAAGTGAAAGGCAAGGCGAAGCAAGCCCAACTTCATCAAGATAACACCAGTCAAGGGAGTGAAGAAGCTTGATGAAGGACAAACCATGGTTTGCTCTGTGTGCCACAAGGAAGGTCACAAGTCCTATGAGTGCAAGGTGAAGAATAGGGGAGGAGCAAAGAAGAAAGAGAAGAAGCAAACAAGCAAGCTCTCCAACACCTACACCAACAAGGTGGACTAAGAAGGCCTCCACACCATACTTGTTAAAGAAAAAGAAAAATGACAAGGTGGTGGCCATCAAGGTGAACAAGCAAGCCAACAATGGGGTCAAATGCTTTTGGGTGCCAAAGGAAATCATTTCCAACATGAAGAGCACCAAGAAGGTTTGGATCCCGAAAGGGAAGTGAGAAGTCCGATGGACTTCAAGGAATTTGGAGACATGGCAAAAGTATGGGTGCATTTCATGGGGTGCATCATTATGGATAAAGTCATTGCCAAGTGGGTTAGTGAATACTATGGACCCAAATTCCCATTCCCATGTTAGGTAACTAGATATTATTACTTTAAATTGGTATCTTTAAACATCTAGTTACTTTTCATGCCTATGTTTGCATTTGCATGCTTATATTCCTTTGTCATGCATACACTAGGTATATCTTATGGTAGGCTTGCTCGGTTTCATTCTTAACCCTTAGAGCAAACCTACATGGTTTAAAATTGTTTAGAAGCATCGGCACATAGCTTGTCTTTCGATTGTTCATCTAATATGTGACAAAGTCCAAATTGTAGATAATTTCTCCCGAATATCGTCTTCGAAAATGACTCTCACACTCATGTGATGTCATCTTTCAAGTGGTATTTTTTATTCCAAAATTAATGTGCATGTTTCCTACAAGTATTCCATACTTGTGTGCACAAATTTAGGGGGAGGTTACTCTACAAGTTGGATGCTTTGAGACTAACATCTTTTCAAGCTTATCATGTGTGTAGTAGTCTCATTGCTAAGGAAAAATGGAGTCCTCAGGAGTTAAGCATCATACTTCAAATATCCACCACCAATTGCAAGTGGTAGAAATTCAAATTGATTTCCACATATGGTATTTCTAAACCGATATCATCATGTTGATTTCATTTTGATATTTATATGCTATCTCCATGCATTATATAGATTAAATTCCCTTGAGCAATAATTTACCAATTATGCATATGCTTTGCCTTCTACCATATGTATGCATATATTTAGGGGGAGCTTAGTCTATATAATATGAGAGTCAAATTTTGTGACCTATTCCACTCTACATACAAAGGATCACAAAGTTTGACCCTCCCTTGTGCTACTAATGTCTTCCTTTTCGGTGCTTGATTCCAAAGGGGGAGAATTTAAAGGGCCAAAAGCAAGCATTAATTTGTAGGACCAAAAGCTTGATCATAATAATTTACAAGCAGTAATGGTTTACAAGTGGTAATGGTATGAGAAAGGGAGGATAGTGGATTATGGATTAGTCTATGTAATGGGGAGATATTGTAGGAAGCCAGGCTTAAATCCAAAATACCACATGGGGATTTTTGCAAGGGCAAGATAAGTTTTCAAGTGGTATCTTCTAGTCTTACAAGTAGTATCTTTTAGCATCATATAACCTTGTCCCTTGCATTGCATCCTAGCAATTAGAGAGTTTTTCAAAATTCCAAATTTTTATTATTTGCTTGCTTTGGTCGTGTTGTCATCAATCACCAAAAAGGGTGAGATTGTAAGGAAAATGGACCCTAGGTCCATTTACCTTTGGATTTTGGTGTTTGATGACCAACACAACCAAATTGGACTAATGAATTTGCAAGTGATTGTTTTGTAGTTCAATAGGGTGCAAGATGTGACTTGGACGAAGGCGACAGTGATGATCCGATGATCAACACCATAAGCAAGACCCTAGGAGCATAAGAGAAGACCCAAGATATCAAGCAAAGTCCAAGCACAAAGATAGGATCCAAGCCGTATGCAAGATCATGAAGAAACGAGCTCACAAAGGTGACCAGACGCTGGTGGAAAGTGACCGGATGCTCTGATCAAGAGGCTCGGCAATAGCAGCAGTGACCGGATGCTGGATCGGACGCTGAGCAGCAAAGTGACCGGACGCTGAGTGCCAGAGTTTGGTCAACGTTTTCATGACCAGACGCGTCCGGTCAGTGCTGACCGGATGCTGGTCAGAGTCCGGTCAGTAGCAGAAAAGCATGATTTCATCCCCAATGGCTACTTTCTCAGTGGGGCTTATAAATAGACTCCCCAACCGGCCATTTGAGTAGTGTGGAGCTAAGGAAACATATCAAGGGTGTTGATACACCATTTTAGTGATCTCCACTTGCATAATGCTTAGTGATTCATTAGGTGATTAGCGTAGGTGCTTTGCGAAGTACTTAGGTTGATTAGACCACCGCTTATGTGCTTGCTCTAGGTTTAGGCCTAGTGTTTAGTGAGGTTTGCATACCTCTTACCACTCGGTGCTTGTGCGCACCATCATTGTATATTGGAGGGGCTTGTAGTCTTGTGAGATCACACCAACCCGTGGTTGTGGTGTGGCCACCACCGTGTACCGGAGGGAACAAGGTCCATGGCGTTTCGGCTGGAAGCTTGATAGTGAAGATGGTGGGGAGCATCCGGGAGAGGCTTGCCGAAAGGCACGTCAGGAGACCCACTTGCGTGTGGGGAAGGCCCGAGGCTATCCACGGAGTTACCCGACCGGGAGCTTGGCCCTTGCGAGGGATTCCTTGCGAGGGGCTCCAATGAGGACTAGGGGGAAGCTTGAGCGCTTCTCAATACCTCAGGTAAAAATACCAGAGTCATCTATGGGAGTTTGCATATCTCTACCTTGCTCTTTAGCTTCCGCATTTATATTGATTACTTTACTCCTTTTGCGGTAGATATAGCAACACACTAGCAAAACCGTAGTTGCACATTTAGATAGTTTATCTTTTGCATAGGTTTTGCTAAGGTTAGAAAAAGAGGCCATAGTTTAGAGTTAGAATTTTAAGTTGCCTAATTCACCCCCACCTGTTAGGCGTCACGGTCCTCTACAATCCTTGTAAGACCTATCGGTGTATCTTGTTCCATCAAAGGGAGGTGGCTTGCCAATGTTGATGGACGGAGTATGTAGCGTTGAACCTTTTATGAGTTGTCCATAGTCAAAGCTCATGTTTGAATATATTCCCTTTCCATGAGCATGCTCACCGGCTCCAATATCACTAGGCGACATCTTTGTTTGCTTCATTCTTGTCACTTGTTGTATCATTCTTGCCACTTATTGCATCATCAACCTTCTTGCTCTATTATTCCTTCATCTTGCTCATCTCATCTTGCATCTTCTTCATTTCATCTTGGAAGAACTTGACTTGAGCAACCATCAACTCTTTAGCTTTTTTCTTGGCCATCTCGGTGGCAACGGCTTGCATCTTGTCAGGACTCCGACATGGTTTCTTCTTATGCTGTTGAAGCGCTAAAAAAGACCTTGCTCTGATATCAATTGAAAGGATCTAACAATGTCTAGAGGGGGTGAATAAGCATATCTAAAAATTAACTGCAAATACTAAGTTCAAATTTGTTAGTCAATGTTGCAAAGTCCTAGCGTTTGGGTTGGAACTCCCGTCATCGTCAGAAGTTCATGGCACAAACGTCAGCAGTCCCGACACCTACTGTGAACTACAAAAGCAGTGCCAAATTTAACTTTGCAGGATAAATAATCTTACAACCCTACTTCCTTGTGGTTTGGTGAAGAGGTTGGGTCACTCCCTTGACTGCCGTAATGCCTCCAAACCATAGATCGAGTCCAGACCCTAAAATAAAGTTCAAGAGAGAGAGATAGAGACGAACAAATACAAGTAATCTCTAGCAATCACAACAACAAGCACATGGGACACAAGGATTTATCCTGAGGTTCGACAACCCCATAAGGAGCTCCTATGTCCTCGTTGTTGAGGTGACCACAAAGGTCAGAGTCTATTCCACCTCCATTACCTCTCTCAAAGCGACCACAAAGGTCACTTGAGCTTTCCACTAAGAAATCAAAGGGTAATACAAACTTCCCAAGGCTCTTCCACAAGATGGAAGCTCTTAGGCAATGCCTAGTCAGCTAGGGGCAAAGCCCCAAGAGTAATAGACACAAAACCAATCGGCTTGATGAAGAAATCAAGTGCTCAAGCTTGCCAAAATGATTCTCTCACTTAATGCCACTCTCCTTTCACTGAAACCCTAAGGGAATCGAAGATTGGAGCAAAGGAGGGAGGAGAGGGGTGCCTTTCTTGCTTGGGAGCTAGTTGGGACAAAGTTGGGTCAGTTGTGAATGAGTCTATAATGGTTAGAAGTGAAGAGAGGGCTAGATCTATGTCAGGAAGTTCCAACGTAGATCTCGGGACTTCCTGACGTTAATAGAAAACACTGTTCACATAGGGTCAGAAGTCCGCACGTGAAAGACAATGTTCAGAACTCCCAACAAAGGTTAGGACTTCTAACGGTTGGGACTCCAGACGTACGTCGGGACTTCCGATGTGCGCAGACAGCCAACCAACTAGCAACGCCCCAGGTGTTGGGACTCCCGACAAGGGTCGGGACTTCCAATTGTCGAAAGTTCTAATGTACATCAGGACTTCCGATGAGCGCAGACTACCAGCCAGCAGAACCACAGGTGTTGGGACTTCTAACTGTCGGGAGTTCCGACTCATGTCGGGACTTCCAACGTCCATAGTGACCATGTAGGCTAAGTGACCGGGAGTCAGAACTTCTAACATGAGTCATGACTTCTAACGTCAGGAGTTCTAGCTTACGTCGGGACTTTCGACACCGACAGTCATAGAAAAATATTCTACATGCTTGTGGAGTGCTAGAGTGTCTCTCTTTTGATTTTATTTTTATGCTTGAGCACTCTATCTTCCTCAGACCAACTAAGTTTGCATCCCTCTTTATAGTGCGGTGGATCCTAAACTCAAAAACAAAAATAAAACCTTTGGAGAGCGTTTTGAGTTCATCCGCCTTTACAACTTCAAGAATTGAGGGATACCATTTCATCTTCATCAACTCTTTGAATCTTTCATGGGGCTAATAGCTACGACATATCTCATTAAGATCACATTGGTCCCTAATTTGGATGTCATCAATACAACAAAACCCACATAGGGGGCAAATGCACTTTCAGCCCCCAAGGGCTACTTTCTTCATGGGGCTTATAAATAGACCCCCCTACCGGCCATTTGAGAGGTGAAGGGGATGAGGAAACATACCAAGGGTGTTGATACACCATTTTAGTGATCTCCACTTGCATAGTGCTAAGTGATTCATTAGGTGATTAGCGTAGGTGCTTTGTGCAAAGTGCTTAGGTTGATTAGACCACCGCTTATGCGCTTGCTCTAGGTTTAGGCCTAGTGTTTAGTCAGGTTTGCATACCTCTTACCACTCGATGCTTGCGCACATCATTGTTGTATATCGGAGGGGCTTGTAGTCTTGTGAGATCACACTCAACTGTGTTTGTGGTGTGGCCGCCACCGTGTACCGAGGGAACAAGGCCTGCGGCGGTTTCGACCAGAAGCTTGATAGTGAAGACTGGCGGGGAGTGGTCCAGGAGAGGCTTGCCGAAAGGCACACCAGAGACCCACTTGTGCGTGGGGAAGGCCTAGGGCAATCCACGGAGTTACCCGACCAGGAGCTTGGCCCTTATGAGGGATTCCCTTGAGGGGGCTCCAATGAGAACTAGGGGGAAGCTTGCGCGCTTCTCGATACCTCGGTAAAAATACCGGAGTCAGTCGATGGGAGTTTGCATATCTCTACCTTACTCTTTAGCTTCCAGCATTTACATTGCAATCTTGGTTTGTGCTTTACTTTCCTAGCTTAGTGATAGGCTAGTTGATAGGTTTGTAACCTAGGTTGCATAACTCCTTTTTGCAGTAGAGATAGCAACACACTAGCAAAACTATAGTTGCGCATTTAGATAGTTTATCTTTTGCATAGGTTTTTGCTAAGGATAGAAAAAGAGGCCATAGTTTAGAGTTAGAGTTTTAAGTTGCCTAATTCACCCCTCCTCTTAGGCATCATGATCCCTTTCAGTCTAGGTCACTTGAGTCCTCAGCGTCCGGTCGCTAGTTGCTGACGCTGTCGTTGCCGAGCATCTTGATCAGACTGCATCCAGTCGCTATAAGGGTCACTTCTAGTCACCTCTGTGAAGCTTGTTTCTTCATGCGATCTTGCATCTGGCTTGGTTCATATCTTCATGCTTAGACTTTGCTTGATATCTTGGGTCTTCTCTTGTGCTTCTAGGTTCTTGCTTATGGTGTTGATCATGGGATCATCATGTCGCCTTCGTCCAAGTCACAGTCTTGCACCCTATTGAACTACAAAACAATTACTTGCAAATTCATTAGTCCAATTTGGTTGTGTTGGTCATCAAACACCAAAATCCAAAGTAAATGGGCCTAGGGATCCATTTTCCTTATAGATAGCTATACTATTAAGAGGGGAGAATCTTGGTTAAACATGTTATTGAGTGCCACTAGGTGAAACCATTATTGCATTTGCATTAGGACCTATGTGCTAACGTAACTCCACTTGAAAAATATGCTAACACACATGTACAAATGGTGATACACAATGTGTTTAGCACTTGGGAGCAAGGGTGAAGAAGGTGGAGATGTTTTTGTGAAGAAAACAACCGGACTGAGGGGTTTAGGGGGCCTGGGCCATTAGTGGATAGGTTCGGAAGCCTAACCCTAGGGTGCGCGGTGCTGATTATCTACTCTGGACCCTACTGGTGAAGGGGGTCTAGACCATCTCGCACTGGCCTGGTTGGGACAGTAAGAGAGGGATGTAGCATGGAGCTAAGCTCTGGACCTAGGCGAGTCCTAGGTCCAGACCATGATCTCTAAATCCAGGTTGAAGGTGTTGTGCACAAGCGTAGATGTGGTGAGTTTTGGTTCTCTAGACCCTACTGTGTCTGGGTCCTGGTCGCCCAAGCAGGACATATTTACGTGCTCTAGGAGCTTACTAGAGTGCTCCGGACATTGAAGGCGCATGGGTCCTAGTTGTGTTGACATGAGTCCAGTCCAGAGCTGCTATTTGCATGCGTGACTTGATAGTTGGAGATCAATGTCTAACATTAAACACCAAGAGAAACATGGCATAGATCAGTGGATCAGAACCCTGATGAGTTGGTCCAGAACGGACTCTATGTCACGGTCCGGTCGACCCGAAGTGAGCCCATTGAAGGGGTATAATGGCTCTATTCTTTTGGGGGCTCTATAAATTGTTGGTGGCCGGCTCTAGCTCACTCTCTTGGACATTTTCATCATCCATACATTGCTTTGAGCTGAGCCAAACCTCTCCCACTCATTCTCTTGCTTGCTATGCATCTCAAGTGAGTCGAGAGTGAGCCAAAGTGCATTTGCTTGGGTGATTGCATCTAGTGGCACTTGTGGATCATTTTGCTGCGATTTTCTTGTTACTCTTGGCATTTTCTGATGTCTAGACGGCTTGGACCAGCTTGAGGAGGATTGGCAAGAGTTGGTGATTGTTCTTGGCCATCTCCCGGTGATTTGTGAGAGGTTCTTGACCTTTCCCCGATCGAGCACCAAAATGTACTCTAGTGGAATGCTCGTAGCTTATGGATCCTCATCTTGTGTTGGTTGTGTGACACCTATTGAGGGTTTGGAGTGTTATGCCAATTAGCGCGTGAACCTCCAAGTGAGTATCACTACAACAAGGACGTAGCTTGCCAGCAAGCCAGGTGAACCTTGGTAAAAATCTTAGTGTCATCTCTTGGTTATCTTGTTGACTGATTGTCTCTTGTCACAACGTTATAATCACCTCTACTTCACTCTTATATTTACTATTATTCATACTTATGTAGTGTTAGTAGTTGTAGTTAGTCTAGTAGTAGCTAGAAGTACTTAGTTCTTTATCTTGTTCTAGCTAACTCACTAGTTTAGTTTACTAGAGGACATAGCCATTATGTGTATAGAGACTTTACTTGACTAGAATTGGGGATAGGTGGCTTTGCAACTATTTTTTAGAGCTAGTGCAAAATTGTATTTCATCATTTAGCTATCTAACCGGTTATTTAAGTGTTTTTTAGAAATTGTATAGGCTATTCACCTCCTCTAGCCTTTCAACTTCAATATGCACATTGGTAAAAGATGGAGCGATTGTGAAGATGCATTCATGACTCGGGCAGAGAAAAAAAGATGGGTGGGATGAAAAATTGAGATTGACAAATTTGACTTTTTAATATTATAGGTATATGTATACAGATACATAGATATAGATTCAAGGATGCGATGACTGTGAGGTTGATCTTGTAAGCTGTCATTTTTTTCACGTGTATGTAATTGATCGTTTATTGATTCAATTTCCATATGGAACAAGCTTGTACGGTTGTGCCTGTTGTGATGCGAAGAAGGGATGGGTTACCATGATTGATTGTTTAGCTGAGCGGGGCCACTGTGCCTTTGTGGAGGAAACAAGCTGGGAGGGTTTGCGAAATTGACCAGAGAACATAGGAGCGAACGAGACGAGTAGATAATAACCTTTTATATTTTTTAGGTGTATAGAGAAGAGAATTAGAGAAGAGATAGAGATGAAAACTATCTAGTGCCCTAGTTCGTTTGTACTGCTTATTAACCATGGTACAATGTTTTTCTCTCATAACAAAACAACATCAGCCGACTTATCATTCGTATAAACCATCAGCCAAACAGGGCGATTCATACTTGCCTTGTTCTCACACACACCTGTGACATAAAAACTAGGCTAGTTTTATTGGTTTTTACTAACTCGATTGCTGAGCGGTCTTTTAAACGAACCATACCAGTTTAGGCTAGGATTTTTACCGGCCTAGCTGCCGGTTTCGATCCAAATAACTATGGACATGACCTAAAAACCCTATGGTCATTATCTATTTTTGAAAAGTCCTATAAAAATGTTTTGGAAAAAGTCCTTTCGAGAAAAAAGAACTCTTGGAAAAAGAAAAAAACAACATCCGATGAACGAGAAATTTTTATATTTAACCATGTATTCGCGCGCCCCTCAAGATTTGACATCGAATTCGTAGGCCTTTTGAAATATAACCCTACGCCTGATGAATTCCTTTGAAATTTAGGATTTTTGAGGATTTCTCCCTTTTAGTGATTCCAAGGGCCTATTTTCACTTTTTGGGACACGCGAAAAGACCAGACTGCCCCTCTCTAAATGAACTGAGTCGCACCTCTCTCCCCTGTTTCCTAGTCGTGCCTCACTAGAGAGACACAACCCCACACCAAGAGCGCCACCGCACGAGCTCCCTTGTCGTGGCCTGCAGAAGGCCACCGCTGGCCGAGTGAAAGCTCTAGTTTAGTTTTGGTGAATTGATGAAACCCTGAGTGCTAACCTAGTTTATCAAAGTGATTAAGAGATAGGTAGCACTACTCCAAGTGGAGAAGCAAATGAAGATCATGACATGTGATGGTGATGGCGTGGTGATGATAAAATGCTTAGGCTTGGAAAAGAAGAAGGAAAAACAAAAGGCTCAAGGCAAAGGTGAAATTGATAGGAGCTTTTCGATTTAGTGATCGAGACACTTAGAGAGTATGATCATATTTAGGATCGATAGCCATACTATTAAGAGGGGTGAAGCTCATATCGAAATGTGGTTATCAAAGTGCCACTAGATGTTCTAACTCATTGCATATGCATTTAGGATCTAGTGGAGTGCTAACACCCTTGAAAACATTTGTAAAAATATGCTAACACATGTGCACATGGTGGTATACACTTGGTGGTGTTAGCACTTTTGCAAAGGAGAAGTTGGAGTTGATGAGGATCAACTTGGTGAAGAAACAGGAGGCAAGAAGGTGTCACTAGTGTGTGACCAGGACACTAGGCTCGGTAGGACCAGCGCATCCGATTCAGTGGCAACAGATAGCGCTGTGGTCTCGATCAAGTGACCGGGCGCTGGGTGCAAGAAGTGATCAGGACGCATAGGGCCTACTGTCCGGTCAATGATGATGAATGTTGACATAGCGCACTGAGTTGATCTAGAGGGGATCAGACACAGAGGTGAGCCCGGTCACCAGAGACCAGACACGTTCGGTCACAAATTAGAGGCTCGGGGAGCTCTCTAGAAACGATCGGACTCTGAGGCTCACGCGTCTAGAGTTGGCGCTGAGGTTGTGTCCGATCGATAAGGCTCGTACACTGATGCAGGTAGGTGCGAGAAGCCAGTGAGGACTGGACCCTGAGATGCGTCTGGTCACCTGTGATCGGACATGTCCGGTCGCAAAATAGAGGCTCGGGGAGCTCTCTAGAAACGACCAGACTCAGGCGTTGCAGCGTCCGGTCATCCTCGTTGTGCTACGTCCGATCGTCGTATGACCATTGGCGTGCGAAGCTACCATTGAGATTGGGTGGCTCCAGTTGAACGCAGAGTGATGGCATAGCATGACCGAATGCTGGCATGGTGCATCCGGTCAATCTGACCGGCGCGTCCGGTCGTCCTGTAGTTAGCCCATTAATTGAGCCAACGACTCTATTGTTTGGGGGTGTCTATAAATATTGTTTGGCTGGCTCTAGCTCACTCTTTTGGCTATTTGCATTGACATAACAACCTTGTGAGCTTAGCCAAAGCCCTCCCACTCATCTCCATCATTGATTCATCATCTTTGTGAGATTGAAAGAGAATCCAAGTGCATTGCTTGAGTGTTTGCATCTAGAGCACTTGGTGTTCGTGTTTTGCTGTGGGATTCGTTTGTTACTCTTGGTGGTTGCCACCACCTAGATGGCTTGGTGCAGCAAGGATTGTCGAGCGGAGGTTGTGATTGTCTTTGGCTCTGATCATGGTGATTGTGAGGGGTTCTTGACCTTTCCCCGGTGGAGAACCAAAAGGTACTCTAGTAAATTGCTCATGGCTTGTGTGATCCTCATCTTGTGTTGGTTGTGCGGCACCCTATTGAGGGTTTGGCGTGTGATGCCAATTAGCCTGTGAACCTCCAAGTGAGTGAATCACCACAATGAGGACTAGCTTGCCAGCAAACAAGTGAACCTCGGTAAAAAATCATTGTGTCATCATTTGATTTCGAGGTGATTGGTCTTCATTGGTATTCATTCTTGTGATTGATTGGTTCATTCCTCGACTCATCGGTATAACCATCTTGCCCTCTCTCTCTCTACTCTACATTACCGTAAACTAGTTGTCGAGCTCTTTAGTGTAGCTAGTCATGAGTGCTTGTTAGTTTGGTTAGTGTGACTCTTTAGTTATTCTTTGAGAGCACACTAACTTAGTGTAGTGACATATCCATTGTGTGGATAGAGACTATATAAACTAGAATTAGGGTAGGTGGCTTGCATTTTTAGTAGGCTAGCAGCAACACTCGCTTCGCCTCATATTTGTCTAACCGGTTTGCTAAGTGTTGTTGTAGAAATTTTTAATAGGCTATTCACCCCCCCTCTAGCCATTAGGACCTTTCAAGTGGTATCAGAGCTGTGGTCCACCATGATTTGAGGCTTAACAAACTTCGGTGCAAAAATGGCTCAAATCAACAACACCAAGAAGCCACCCTAATTTGATGGCTCAAACTATCCCTATTGGAAGGCTAAGATGACAACATATATGAAGTCAATCAATATGAAGGTTTGGAAGGTGGTGGAGACCAAGATTGAGATTGATGATGAAGAGGCTCCCACCGCCGCTAAAGAAATGCTACTCCAAAATAATGGCATTGCTCTTAGTGCCATCCATGATGCTTTGGATGAGAGAACATTTGAGCAAATCAAGAATATTGAGAGAGCTCATGAGGCATGGAAGAAGTTGGAGGAATCATTTGAGGGCACACAAGCTATGAAGGGTGCTAAGGCATACATTCTCAAGGAGAAGTTTGCAAGCTTCAAGATGAAGGAGGATGAGAGTGTGCCGGAGATGTTCCATAGGCTCCAAGTACTTGTCAATGATCTCAAAGCACTTGGAGAAGAGGTAAAGGACAAGGACTTCTCCCACAAGTTCTTGAGATGCTTACCTTCAAGATTTGGCACATTGGTCACTATTCTAATGAGAAGTGGTTTGGACACCATGACACCAAACCAAGTGTTGGGAGATATAATGACCGATGATACATATAGAAATTATGATGAGAAGGAAGAAAAGAAGGAGAAGAAATATGAGAAGAAGGATGAGAAGAAGAAGAGTGTGGCATTCAAGGCCACATCATCCAAGGGCAAGGCAAAGCAAGAATCATCAAGTGAAGATAAAAATTTGAGCTTTGATGAGATGGATGATGAGAAGATGGCTCTCTTTGTCAAGAAATTTGGAAAGTTCATGATGAAGAAGGGCTACCATGCTAGAAGGAAGAAGTCATCATTAAAGAACAAGGATGAAGCAAGGAAGTGCTTCAAGTGTGGTAGTAAGGATCATCTTGTTGCTCAATGCCCATACAATAGTGACAATGATGATGACAAGAATAATAAGGACAAGAAGGAAAAGAAAGATAAGAAGGGCAAGATGACCTTCAAGAAGAAGAAGGGTGGTTCATATGTAGTCTCTTGGGATAGTGATGCTTCCTCAAGTGATGATGATGATAGTGATGATGACAAGACCACCAAGAAGAAGGCTCTTGCAAGCATTGCTATCAATGAGAAGCCTTCTCTCTTCGACACTCCATCATGCTTCATGGCTAAGGCCACTAAGGTACAAACTTGTGATGATGGAAGTGATGAGGAACATGATAATGAAAATGAAAGTGATAGTGATGATGATGAACCAACTAAGGATGAATTACTTGACATGCTAGATGATGCTAAAGAACACTTTGACATTAAGAGAAGGGAATGCAAAAGCTTGCGTAAGGAACTAGAAGCCCTTAAGCAAGCCTTTGATGAGCTCAATGCATCTCATGAGAAACTAGAGGAAGCCCATGAGAAGCTTGGCAAGGCTCACAAGAAGCTTGAAAAAGCTCATTCCGCTTTGCTTGATGAGCAAAATAAGAAGAAGCATGTTGAGACATGTAATGTAGGCTTAACTTGTGATATAATTGATGAATCATTCCATAAGCCTATCATTGTTGCTCCCACTAACCCTTCTTATAGCACTTCCACTTCCACATCATCTAGTAGTGATGGTTTCACATATGATGCCTCACTAATGGTTGAGAATGAGACCCTCAAGAAGGGGGTCAATAAGCTCACTCACACCTTGGCTAAGGCCTATGGTGGTGAGGACCGCTTGCTTATGTGCTTGGGTAGCCAAAGAGCTTCTCTCTACAAAGAGGTTGGGCTATACCCCCAAGAAAGGTAAGGCAGCCTTTGCTCCTCACAAGACTACTTTTGTGAAGAACAATGGTCGGTTTTGCACTAGTTGCAAGCAAGTTGATCATAAAGAGCATGAGTGCAAGAACAAGAGCAAGAATGCTAATGTATCCTCAATTAAGATCAATTCTTTCTATGTGCTTACTAAGGGTAAAAATGGTGTAAAGGCTAAGTTCATTGGTGCACCATGGATGGGCTAAAAGAAGAAAGCCATTTGGGTACCAAAGAGCTTAGTGACTAACCTTCAAGGACCCAATCAAGTTTGGGTACCTAAAAAGAATTGATCTTCTTTTGTAGGTCAATTACAAAGCCGGAGGAAGGCATTGGGTTCTTGATAGTGGGTGTACTCAACACATGACCGGTGATGCAAGAATGTTCAACTCAATCGACACCAATGGCAATGATGGCAATGATAGTATCACATTTAGTGACAATGGCAAAGGCAAGGTCAAATGGCTTGGTAAGATTGCAATATCCAATGACATGAGCATATCCAATGTGTTGCTAGTAGAGAGCTTGAACTTCAATTTGCTATCCGTGGCTCAATTGTGTGATCTTGGATTCAATTGCATATTTGGGGTAGATGATGTAGAAATCATAAGTATAGATGGTTCTAATTTGATCTTCAAAGGCTTTAGATATAAGAATCTATACTTGGTTGATTTCAATGCTAGTGAAGCTCAATTATCTACATGTTTGTTCACTAAGTCTAGCATGGGTTGGTTATGGCATAGAAGGCTTGGTCATGTTGGAATGAAACAATTGAATAGATTGGTTAAGCATGACTTGGTTAAAGGCTTGAAAGATGTAGTGTTTGAGAAAGATAAGCTTTGTAGCTCTTGTCAAGCCAGAAAACAAGTTGGAAACACCCACCCTAAGAAAAGCATGGTGAGCACTAGTAAAGCATTTGAGTTATTGCACATGGACTTGTTTGGTCCAACTCAATACACTAGCATCGGTGGTAACAAATATGGCTTTTGTGATAGTGGATGATTATACTAGATACACTTGGGTATTCTTCCTAGTGGACAAAAGTGATGTATTTGCAACATTCAAATCATTTGTCAAGGGCATTCACAATGAGTTTGAAACAACCATCAAGAGAGTTAGAAGTGACAATGGTAGTGAGTTTAAGAACACTAGAATTGATGAGTTGTGTGATGAATTTGGAATTAGACATCAATTATCGGCCAAGTACACTGCACAATCAAATGGCCTTGTTGAGAGAAAAAATAGAACACTTATTGATATGGCAAGGTCTATGCTTAGTGAATATAATGTGAGTCAATCTTTTTGGGCCGAAGTTATCAACACGGCTTGCTATTGTAGCAACCGTCTGTATTGTCACCCATTAAAAGAGAAGACACCATATGAGCTCTTGAATGGTAGTGTTTACACCAAAATTTGGAAGAAGAATCATAGGGATTCAAAAGCTCCCAAGAACATGTCATCAAGGAATCAATTGCATGCAGCTGATTTGAATGCAACACTGGAATCTGTTTTCTTCAGATACCACCGGCAGATAACGACAAAGGCTATGATCGGCGCCAGGACAAGGCATGTTGGACTCTACAAAAAGGGAAAGATTAAAGTCCAAGTTATCTTAATTTCAGAATGTTTTCTTTAGGGCCAGAATTGTGATGAGTCATGCTTAGGTAGGAATCATATGTAGGTTCTGGGTATAAATATTGGACCTTGGCTATTATAAAAGACACACAATCAATCAAATACAAGTTGCTTACTTTTTTGGCTCCGGCCACCCCTTAGGAGTAGGAGTAGAGTAGATATCGGTGAGTTCTTCAACAAATATGGCTGCATCGATCTGATCGACCTCCATTGCTTGTTTGTAAGTACCGTCATGACTTATACTTTTGCTCGTACGACTGCATTGATCTAGTCGACCTCCACTACGACTCTGGTATAAGCTAGTTATCGACTCTTATCTAGTTCAAGTATGGCTGCACGATCCAGTCGACCTCCACTGCTCAAACTAGATTAAGGTCAAGTTATCAGCTCTATCTAAGGGTGGCATTCCTTCAGATAGATTCATTAAGTTACCGATATTGCTTATTGCTTTCATTATTTATTTAATTACAGCAATATCACCTCGCCCGATTGGGATTGATCTAGATCGGCCTTATATCTTTTTAACCCATCGTTTGTTAATCTAAATTTGTTCTAACCTGCATCTTAAACGATGAGTTATGTTTTATCGGCCGTTTTATGTCAATCTTAATCGCGCATGGTGTGCGGTCAAGGCATGTCTAATCTTGAGTAGATCTATTGGCTAGCGAAAACCATTCCATGGCCCATTATCATGGCCTGTGTGATTCTGCCTCATACCCCACTGTTAGCACCGTGGAGTGGTGTCGACAGAATATCGTCGGCAATCCACCGAGGGGGTATCCCGCGATGGTAGATTGATCGGCAGAGGAGCGTGTAATCAAGAATAAGAAGGCAATAGAGACACACGAGTTATCCAGGTTCAGGCCGTCAGTATGACGTAATACCTTACTCCTGTGGTCTGTTGGTTTGTATTAGCTATCGTATGATTTGCCATGATTTTGTAGGGGGTCCCTGCCCGCCTTATATAGTCCGGGGGGCAAGGTTACAAGTCGGTTAGATCTGAGAGATAACCAGAAAGTAATAATAGATTACAAGAAACATGGGATCGTGCATATCCTATCAGACTACGTGACATCTTCCGGATATCCTTCCCATGCCTTACGAAAGGCGCCGAGCAGAATCGTGCCCCGCAAGGCTCCTTCTCGTGGGCTGGACCGCCCCTAGAGGCGTAGCCCATGTGGCCTGCCGTGGGTATCCGGAGTCATACCCCCCACAGCTAGTCCCCAAGCGTCTTGTACCCATTGAGAAACGCCGTCTTAAACTTTCCTGAGCAGGTGCGAACAAAAACCGAGCTGTCCAGATCATGGTCCGACCACCATAACGAATCGCCGATCAGTTGTGAGCAGTTGCCGAGCAGCGTGCACCATCGCCGACCAGTGTGTTCTGAGCACGGCTTGTCATAAGGGTGTAAGGAGCTCAATTTAGAATTGAAAATTCCCACGTGGTAAAATGAAGTGTGCCCACTTAGAGTCCGACCACGAGGTTAAAGAAACCTTGGCTTAACTTTTAGAGGCTCGGAGTCTTTCGGAAAAAACAAACACATTCACCGCGAGGTGAAGTGTGCCCACTTAGTCCCCGAGTCTGACAGTAGGTGACGTAGTCAGGTGGTGCCAGGCTCAGAAAATATTGAACCAGCTGAGCAGGTTACCAGTCCCCTAGCGTAGCCTCAAGATGAAAAACAAACACATTCACCGCAAGGTGAAGTGTGCCCACTTAGTCCCCGAGCCTGACAGTAGGTGACGTAGTCACGTGGTGCCAGGCTCAGAAAAAAGTAATCCATCCGAGCAAGTAGCCAGTCCCCGTGTGTCGGGCGTAGATATCGGATAAATCAAACCGTGGAGAAAAAATCGGAGTAATGGCTGTGCAGCATCAGGTGCTGAGCCTCATTAATTTGCGAAGAAATTGGTGAATATTTGGCGGTGATAAATGAGCGATGTGGGCTACTGTTGCGTGATAGCCCAACTTGCGGCCCATTAAACCGCTTTGGTGGAGTCGAAATAGCGCTAATGGTGAGAACGGTTTCCCAAAAACCCTCAGGCGCAATGAAAACTGGAGGAAGTGCTTTATAACCGCGCCGCCACATACATCGCCTCCTACCTCACTCAGCTTGCCTTTCCGCCTTCCTTTGCAAACCCTACGCTCCACATTCCGCACCATCGTGAGCACTCGCCTCCAACCCAGTTCCAATCTGGAGAAAATGGCGCCGAAAAAAGGAGCCGCAAAGCCGAATAAAGTGGCCACCGGAGCCAGCTGCGACGAGGAGTGGGTGCCGTCGAAGACGTCGACGGCGGATCTTGATAGGATGGTGGCGGCGGGCGTTCTCCCAGACCGCCGCACTGCTGGATGGCGGCCGACTAGTGGTGAGCCCTTCCCGACACCACATACTGATGAGGCTGTAGTATTTGAAGATTATTTCTGGCGAGGATTAGGGTTTCCTGTCCACCCCTTTTTGAGGGATCTTATGGAGTTTTGGGCGATTAGCCTCTGTAATCTGCATCCCAACACCATTCTGCATGTGTCTATCTTTATCCATTTCTGCGAGGTGTTTCTCAGTGTTCTTCCATACTTCAACCTCTTAGGCACCTGTTCTGTCTAGAAGAAGGGGGGCAGTGGTTCCAAGGTGGTCGGCGGCGTGTACCTACAACTCAGGGATGGGATGGCCAGCGAATATATCAGCGTACCGCTAAATACCTCCCTTAAAGGTTGGAATGCCAGATGGTTCTATATCAAACAAAGTCACCCAATGATTCGATGCGACGTCCACCACATCCTGGTTAATCATAGTAACTGGTCGGAGAGACCCAACAATGCTGACATGGAGCAGGTAATGGAGTTGCTGGACTTGATTAAGGGCGTGGAGCTTAGGGGTGAACTGGTGGCGGCTAGCTTCATAGTGCGGCGCGTTCAGCCCTGCAAAGAGAGGGCCCACCAGGCATTTGACTATAAAGGTGACAACGACGGTACCTGGGAAAACACAAACCGTCTGATGAAGAAAGAAGTAATAGATCGTGCCATGGACCTATTTACTTCCAATGTCTCATTCAGTTGGCCAAAAGGAACGAAGGCTTTCAACTGTACCAATCCCCCTCCTCAGGTAACCCTTTCACCTTGCATTTTTTAGGCATCAATTTCCGAGCAAAAAACTAACTTACTTATGTAAAGATCCATTCGCAGGACAGGGCAATATACTTTTCAAATGTTCCGAGAGTGGATTGGCCGAAAGGGGTGGACATTCGACGGCCGCTACAGTCCGAAGAGGAGGAGCAGAGCACCTCGTCGGATAGTCCATCCCAAGCATCGGAGAAGATCCGCGGGAAAAGACCGGCAGTAGACGAGCCGGTCCCAAAGAGGAGGAATACTGCAAGCTCTCATGCACACAAACCAGGCGGCATCTCTCTTGGTAAAGACCGAATAGTTCGACCATGAAGAACCGCTATGCTGGAGTGGTCGAACGATGACGAGGACCAGTCAGTGCTTTCGCCGAGCACGAAGGGGGCATCGGCAGATGATGAAGCTCTCAAGCAGCAAGCAAGGGAAAGCTATGTTCGGGCAACGACAGAAATCCCGGTGACGCAAACTACCAGAGTCCCCGAGCAACAAGAGGGGATAACCGCAGAACCACGCACAGAAGGTGGAGCCCCCGGGCGCTGAGAAGAGCAGCAGCCCGCTGCAGAGGCGTAGGAGTCCTCCCATCAAGCTGACTAGGCAGCCGCGCCTAGAGGATCAGGCAGGCATCGCCGATTCAAGAAAAGCAATCGGAAGACCAAACCGTAAGTATGTTTGCCTTGGAGTAATAATATTGTTCCTTGATTTCTCTTGGTTACTGTCAAGCCGACATTACGCAGAGCAACGCTAAGGCCCGTGACCTCGGAAGAAAAAATGACAATTGCTCCCGTCCGAGAGTCCCCGAGTGCTCATCGAACAGAGGATGGGCTAGCCACTGCTGCCAGCATTCCTGGCGATGGTGAATCATTGGAGCACACGATAGGCGCGTCGGCAACCGCAACCGAGGCTACAACTGAAAAAGTCGATACTTTTGAAGCAGAAACTGCAGCTGTTGTTGATGCGCCGGAGGCTATGGATGCACCTCCACCAATGGCCGAGGAGCAACCTTCACCATCCGCAGCGATGCTAGGAGTGGTCGGAGCAGCTACCCGACCACGGAGTCCCCCAGTGGTTTCTCAATCGGCAGCGGAGGAGGACGAAGTTGTGGAGATCGAGCGTGCCGCACCCAAGCCCTAGTCCGTCCGTATTCTCCGAAAACGCGAGGAAGAGGTGGTAGTTGTCGAGGAAGAAGACACCACCAGGGAGATAAAGAGGTTGAAATCCGCCGTCGCTGGTGTTATGACTCAAATCGAGGTGAGTACCGCACCTGAAACACTAATATATGTTGTTGGAAACCATGGCTTATCTCTAGCATTGTACATCTACAGGGGATAGCTCGAATAGCCGAGCAGCGGCATCATCTGATGAAGAGGATGGAGCCCCTCGCTGAGGAGAACAAGATACTCCGGGAGGCGTTAAGTCTTTCGGAGAAGAGTATTCAGAGGGCCCAGCGCGAGCGGGACCTCATGGAGTCGAACTCGTGGGACCTTGAACATCAGAAGGGTGTTCTGTCCGAGTGACTAACGGCTGCATCCGAGCAGCTGAAGAAGACGTCCTCCGAACAACTGGCGAATGTATCCGAAGAACTAAAAAATATGTCCGAGCAGTTGGGCAAGAAAAATGGAGAACTAAAAAATAAAACCGAGCAGCTCGACCGGAATTGCCAGCAGTTCGAGGATGTATCCAAGCTGAAATCCGGTATTCCTTTTCACATAATGTATTTTGCAGTAGTTGGCCGTTCGTTTTTTTAAACAGTTGATTTTGCAGAGCAAGATGCAGAACTCAACCAGCTTCGCCAAACTGTCGAGCAAATTCGACAAGAGAAAACAAAAGAGTCATAGCGAGCAGATAAGCTGGCCGAAGAATTGAAAGGTAGGTACCCCCCTGACCGGAAGTAGTGTCATAATGAACCATTGTAATTCTTGTAGATTATCGTCATAAAACCAAGGCGCAGTTCGATGTGCTGGTGCAGGAAGCCAAAGTCCAGAAGGACAACTTCAACACTATAACCGCCGCACTAAAACTAGTACTCGACTGCGTCGACGTTGAACCGCCGCCCCGTCCTGACAGCAGGCCGCAAGGGCCAAACACCATCATTCAGAGATGCAAGGCAGCGTGGGAGAACTTCAAAAACTTCAACCGTGACGCTGTTTTGACCACTGCTACTCATGCCCTTGCAGTGGTTCGGTCCCATTATCCGTCTGTCGACATCCAGTCGATAGGTGGTGGGTTCACCGATATGCTTAGCGACGTGCAAACCCAGCAGCTGGAGGATGATGTTGAGGATGTAGCAAAAATTCTTGTCGGTGATATAGACCTGTTTGGCGAAATAGAAACTGTTGGCGAAGCTTAAGAAACTGCCCGGATGTTATCACCTGTAACACTTGATTTATCTGGCGATGAAGAATGGTTGTATTAACTACCCGATGCAGTTATGCATAATATAAGCAGTGTTTGATCATTTAGTTTTCACTAAACTTGACGCCTTAGCAAGGCCGTAATCCGTAACGCGTAACGCGGAGCTCATGCGTATGTTGGAAAAACAAGCCTTATCATAAGACCATAGCCTACCGTCCAACACGCAGAGCACGGAGCTCATAGCACGTTTGGTGGGTTGCTAGAGCCTCGGTGTCCTCCGGAGTTATCATTGCAAAAAACATGCTGCTCAGCAGCCAACTAGAGTAACTTGGCGAGAAAAATAGTTCAAGTGGCGTCCGAGCAGTTAGTTCGTGCCTGAAATCTAGGCCTTGACTAGCCTATAGTCCATAACGTCGAGCGCAGAGACCCTGACATGTGTAGGATGAACAGGCGTGGCCAAGGAACCGTAGTCGACCAACCGTAACGCAGAGCGCGGAGCCCCTAAGCGCGTGTAGGATGTAGTCGGAGATTGGGTCTTCTCCGTAGAAAACAGAAGGAAAAAACGTGTGCTGCTCGAAGATTGGCGAGCTATGTTTTGAAATTTGGAGCACAAAATCGTCGTCGTTTTTGGTAGAAAAACCTGTGTGAACCGGAGAAAACATAGTAGGCGATTTATGGAGAAATCGTACTCGGCGAATTGGAGAAATCGTGTTCGGCGATTTTTGGAGTTAACGTGTTCGGCGAATTGGAGAAATCGTGCTCGGCGATTTTTGGAGTTTAACGTGTTCGGCGAATTGGAGAAATCATGTTCGGCGATTTTTGGAGTTAACGTGTTCGGCGAGTTGGAGAAATCATGTTCGGCGATTTTTGGAGTTAACGTGTTCGGCGAATTGGAGAAATCATGTTCGGCGATTTTGGGCGTACTTGGCTAGCGTATTGGAGGTCGTCACGGAGTGGCGTATAGCCCGATAACGGTAAGAGAAGCTTATAATGGAGGAAAAAATGGAGGAAAATTATGGAGACCAGAACTTTATTAATATGAAAGTAAAGAATACATATCTGTGTTATTTCAGGGGTAGAAACATATAAGGTGCTCTATGTGCCAGGAGTTGGGAACATTGAGTCCATCTAAGTCACATAAGCGATAAGACCCTGGTCAAATAACACCTTTTACGACGTAAGGGCCCTCCCAGGGTGAAGACAGCTTGTGGAGCCCTTCGGTTTTTTGTTTCCGACGTAAGACGAGGTCACCGATCGCGAACGAATGACCTTTGACGTTACGGTTGTAATACCTCCGCAGACCTTCGAGGTACTTGGAAGTGCGGACGCAAGTAATCAAACATTCTTCCTCAGCCCGATCAATGTCTTCTGTCCGAACAGCTACGGCTTGCTCTTCATCATAATTTTCTACTCTGGGTGCTCGGAATGCAATATCCGCTAGGAGTATGGCCTCTGATTCGTAGACCATAAAATATGGAGATATGCCGATACTACGACTAGCTTGAGTGCGCAGTCCCCAGACCACAGCTGGTAGTTCTTTGAGCCATCTGCCTGGATGTTTTTCTTCTTTCTAATAGAGCCTTTTCTTGAGGGCATCGAGGATCATACCATTAGCCCGTTCGACCTGGCCGTTAGCTCTAGGATGAGCAACGGAAATGTATTTAACAGAGATGCACCGGTCTTCACAGAAGTCCCAAAAATGATGGCCAGTAAAAGTTGTCCCGAGGTCGGTAATGATGCTGTTCGGGAGACCGAATCTGTGTACGATGTCTTTGAAGAGCTCGACTGCTTTCTTAGCAGTAGCTGCGACGAGTGGTTTGTACTCAATCCACTTGGAGAACTTATCAATGGCGATGTACACATATCGGAAACCTCCTGGCGCTGGTTTGAAAGGTCCGATCATATTCAGTCCCCAGCATGAGAATGGCCAGGAAGCTGGGATGGTCTGTAGTTCCTATGCCGGTACATGTATTTGCTTGGCAAAAAACTGACAACCCTCACATCGTCGAATGAGATTTTCCGCATCGGAGATGGCCGTGGGCCAGTAAAAACCTGCTCGGAAAGCTTTGCCGACCAGTGTTCTCGAAGCCGCATGATTGCCACAGGAGCCAGAGTGAATTTCGGAGAGTAGCTTCACACCGTCGTCTTGGATGATGCACTTCTGCAGTATCCCTTCCTTAGCACTTTTCCTCATCAGGCTGTCGTCTACCAACACATAGTGCTTACTTTGGCGAATTAGTCATTCGGTTTTGGTTTTGTCGGCGGGTACTTCGCTGTTGGAGAGGTATTTGATGAACTGTTCCCTCCAATCGGCATCCTGCGAAGGTATCGTGAGCACCAACTGCTCGGCAGGGGGTACTTCTACAACTTCTTTGTCTTCTTTAATGGATGGTGTCAAGAGGTCCTGAACGAAAACCCTTAGCGGAACCGCGGTGTGAGAAGATCCTATTTTTGATAGCTGGTCGGCTAGTTGGTTTTGGTCCCGTACCACGTGGTGGTACTCGATGCCGTAGAATTTCCCTTCAAGCTTCCTGATTTCAGCGCAGTATGTGTCCATTTTCTCACTGGAACAGGACCAATCTTTATTGAGCTGATTGATAACCAGCGCGGAATCCCCGTATACCATGAGGCGTTTGACGCCGAGCTCGACGGCTATACGGAGGCCGTGGAGACATGCTTCGTATTCCACGGCATTGTTGGAGACCGGAAAATGTATGCGAAGAACATATCGTAGTTTATCCTTTGTCGGTGTGAGGAACAGAATGCTCGCACCGGCACCATTGATATTAAGGGCGCCGTCAAAGTACATCACCCAGTGCTCGGGGCAAGTGGCGGCGATGGGTTCTTGGATTTCCGTCCACTCAGCGATGAAATCGGCAAGCGCCTGTGACTTGACAGTCGGTCTGCTTCTAAAGTCAATGGAGTAGGTGCCAAGCTCAATGACCCACTTGATGATACGACCATTGGCCTCTTTATTGCGGAGAATATCCCCCAGAGGGAACTCAGTGACCACGACGATCTTGTAGTATTTGAAGTAATGTCAAAGCTTGCGTGAGGTGATCAAAATTGCATATAACAGTTTTTGCACCTGAGGATAACGAGTTTTGGGCTCATTAAGTACCTCGCTGATGAAATAGACCGGACGTTGTACCTTGTAGGCGTGTCTAGTTTCCTCGCGTTCGATGACAATAGCCGTACTGACAACTCGAGAAGTGGCGGCGATGTAAACCAGTAGAGTTTCATCTGGTCATGGCGCTGTCATGATTGGAGGTTTTGTTAAAAACAACTTGAGCTGCTCGAAAGCTATGTCTGTCTCCTCTGACCAAGAAAAAAGCTCGGAGGCCTTGAGGAGCTTGAAGAAAGGTAGCCCTTTTTCACCGAGGCGCGAGATAAATCGGCTTAACACAGCCATGCAGCCTGTAAGCTTCTGTATATCCTTGACGCACGTCGGCCGTTTCATGTTGGTGATGGCGGAGACCTTATCAGGGTTCGGTTCAATGCCCCGAGCACTAATGATGTAGCCTAGCAGGATACCGGATGGAACTCCAAAGATGCACTTTGAAGGGTTCAGCTTCCATCGGTATTTGCTCAAGTTTGTGAAAGTTTCTTCAAGGTCGGCGATGAGGTTGTCAGCGGTTTTAGTCTTGACAACCACGTCGTCAATGTAGGCCTCGACGTTACGGCTGATCTGTTGGTTGAGGCATGTCTAGATAGCCCTTTGGTAGGTTGCTCCAGCGTTCTTTAGTCCGAAGGACATAGTGGTGTAGCAGTATGCACCGAAAGGCGTAATGAAAGATGTTTTGACCTGGTCTTCCTTCTTGAGGGAGATCTAATGGTAGCTGGAGTAACAGTCAAGAAAGGAGAGCAATTCGCAGCCAGCGGTGGAGTCTACAACCTCGTCTATCCGAGGTAGGCCAAACGGGTCTTTAGGGCAGTGTTTGTTAAGATCAGTATAATCAACACACATTCTCCATTCTTTATTCTTTTTCTTAACAAGAAAAGGATTAGCTAACCAATCTAGATGATACACTTCTTTTATAAATCCGGTAGCTAAGAGCCGTTTTATTTCTACCCTATTAGCCTCCTTTTTGTCCGGCGCGAATCGACGAAGTTTTTGCTTGATCGGTCTAGCGGTCGGCGAGACATTCAAGGAGTGCTCGATCTTCTCCCGTGGTACCCTCGGCATGTCTGCAGGTTTCCAAGCAAACACATCGGCGTTGGCACATAGGAAGGAGATGAGCGTGCTTTCCTATTTGGGGTCAAGGTGAGCCCCAATTTTCACTGTCTTGGAAGGGTCGTCGAGGCCGAGGCCGATCTCCTTGACTTCCTTGGACTTGGCGGAGGCACGAGGAGGTTCTGGGATCTCCATGTCGTCAGTAGACGGCATCTTGGCTTCGGCGATCACGCTAGCCATCTGGATGGAGAGGTTGGTGGCTTCGGCGAGGGAGAGACTTTCTGTCTCGTAGGCATAGGCGACAGAGAGGTTGGCCCGCAAAGATAGGACCCCTGCGGGCGAAGGCATCTTTAACACCAAATACGCGTAGTGCGAAACGGCCATGAACTTGGCCAGAGCAGGTCGCCCTAGTATGGCATGATAAGCGGTGTCGAAGTCTGTGACATAGAAGTTGATATGCTCCACTCGGTAGTTGGTTGCCATGCCAAACTGTACTGGCAGGGTAATCTCCCCAAGCGGTCTGGATGCCCTACCAGGTACCATGCCCCAGAAGGAGGAGTCTAAAGGCGTGAGATCTGTTGGCCCGAGGCCGAGCTCCCTTAGGGCCCCGGCAAAGAGTAGATTCAAAGCGCTCCCACCGTCGATGAGTACTTTTCTGAAGAGCACCTTTTGGATAGTCATGTCAAGGACGAGGGGAAAACGCCCTGTGTAGGGTATGTCTGCCCACTGGTCGGCCCTGCTGAAGGTGATGGAGACTTCAGACCACGGGCGATAGCTGGGGTTGGCGGTAGTTTCTTCTGAAACGACGGCGAGCACTCGTCGGGCGGCGAGCTTCCGTTCCCTTCTGCTCTTGTTGGAGGCGAAACCCCCGAAGATGGTGGCGACCACCTTGTTGTGGTCCTGGAAGGCATTATTATTATCCCCAGGTGGTCGGCGTCCTCCGTTCCCGCCATTGTCATCGTTGTACTTTTTCTCCTGGAACTCCTTAGCCAAACCAAGGCAGTCTTTCATCTTGTGTTTGGCATTCTTGTGCAGGGGGCATGGTCTGTCAAGGATCTTCTTGTACTACTCATCGTAGTTACGCTTTGCGCACGGCTCATTGATGTTGGCAACAAAGTGATCTTGTCGGCGGCGGCGATTTTGACCAGATTTGTATCCATCTGGCTGATCTCGTCCGCTGTCCTGATGGAAACTGCGGTCATCGTAGCGGCGACCGTTGTGCTGTCGGTCGTCGTTGCAGTCGTCGTGGCGGCGATCGTTGTGCTGTCGGTCGTCGTTGCGGTCGTCGTGGTGGCGAGGCGGGCGATTAGTGCCCGTATCTTCATTAAAACGTACCTCCGCTTCCTCGATGTCAGCGTACTGGTTGGCAGTTGTGATCATCTCACCAATGCCGGTAGGTGGCTTCCTGTTGAACTTAGAACAGAGTTCTCGGTGATGAAGTCCTCGGACGAAGGCAGTGATGACTTCGGCTTCCGTGATGTTGGGAATAGAATTCCTCATCTCGGAGAAGCGTCTGATGTAGCTATGGAGTAGTTCGGACGGCTTTTGGGTGATGCGGTTGAGATCGTGCTTGGTACCCGGCCGCCTGCATGTGGTCATGTAGTTGTCGGTGAAAACTCTCTTCAGATCTTCCCAAGATCCGATGGAGTCTGGGGCAAGGCTTGTGAACCAGCTCATGGCAGCTGGTGTGAGCAGGACGGGGAGATAATTTGCCATGATGTTGGTGTCTCCTCCGGCGGCACGGACGGCGGTGGCGTAAGCCTACAGCCACTGAGTTGGATTCATCCTCCCTGCATAGGGCTCGACCCTGGTGATTTTGAAACCATGGGGCCACTGAAGCGTTCGGAGCGCCCTGGTGAACGCTAGGGGCCCTTCCGGGCTATCAGGACCGACATCGGCAGTATTGCCGGCGACGATTGGCTCTAGAGCTGAGTCCGGGTTGCCGTACTCTTGCTCGTACTCCTGGCAACGTTGTACTTCATCTTCATGGCGCCCGAAATGTCGTTGATCGATACGCCGTCGTGCATCCCGAAGGTTACTGAGGTGCACTCGGGCGTCCTGTTCGACCTCTTGGTCGTGCTAGCAATGATGCTCGGCGTGGTGGCCTCCAACTCCCCCCTAGGGAGGTAGTGACTGGTCGGCGAAGTGGCTTTGACTAGGGCAGCGATTAGATCTAGGATCGGCTGATCGGCGGATCACGCTTGTGGAGCATGAAGGTCTCTGAACTTCTTGGATCTCATTAACTTGACAGTGTGCCGCTTTAAGCATAGCGGCAACCTTGGCGAGCTCGGGCGTCTGCGGGAGGTGAGCAAGTTCGTTGGCGGCCATGGCCAGATTGGCGCTCGAAGTCTTGAAAACGTTGTGGCCGTCAACGCGGAGGAATTCTTCGTTGAGGTTGCGATGGAGGGGCCTTCCTTGTGAATCGAACTGGTTATCACGAGCGGCCTCAGCCATCGCAATGGCGCGTTCATTATCACGCCATTGCGCATGGTTAGCATTCCTATTTTCACGAGCGGTGTGTTCCTCATCTGTTTCGCCATTCTGAGGGGGGCTGTCGATACTGACGTTGAAGATTGAGCCCCTCGGAAAGGCAGGAGAGGAGGTTGCTTGGTGAAGGTCTCGGCGAGGGGCTCGGTGGAGCCTTGAGACTCGGAGTCTGGATTTTCCTCAAGGATAGTTTGGAGGGAAGCTCCGGGACCCCGGTTGGCATGTAACATGTTGACGGTTGGTGGAAGCTGGTCGGCGAGCCGATCGGCGAATTTGCCCCTCAAGGTGCCCTAATATGTAGCGGCGGTGTTGGCGAGCCCAAAGGGCAGGGCGGCGAGCCCTGAGGTTTCCCGAGCACTGAACACCGACAGATCAGAATCGGAAGGTGGTCGGTGCTAAACAAGGGTGTCCAGGGCCGACTCAGCAATGGAGAGATAATCGGCGAGTTTCAAGCTGACCCGATCGATAGACTCGATCAGATCGTCATTGTTGACGTGCCTCCTCCGATAGCAAGGAAGCGAGCGGCGAGTGGCTGATGAAGTCGACCCCGGAAGTGACTCTGAGATTGGATCTACAGTCGCAGGTGCGAGGGTGGTCGGCACAGAATGGATCTGCACCGGCTCGAGAAGCTCTCCAATTCCATCGGCGTTGATGACCCATGTGATGGATCCGACCGTGAAGATCTGGCCGAGTTGCGGGAGGAACGAAGAGCCTATGGAAAAAGCCATCTTGTTCGATAAGGAAATAGCATGCACACCCCTACCTGGCATGCCAACTGTCGACAGAATATCGTCGGCAGTCCACCGAGGGGTATCCCGCGATGGTAGATTGATTGGTAGAGGAGCGTGTAATCAAGAACAAGAAGGCAACAGAGACACACGAGTTATACAGGTTTAGGCCATCAGTATGACGTAATACCTTACTCCTGTGGTCTGTTGGTTTGTATTAGCTATCGTATGATTTGCCGTGATTTTGTAGGGGGTCACTGCCCGCCTTATATAGTCCGGGGGGCAAGGTTACAAGTCAGTTAGATCTGAGAGATAACCGGAAAGTAATAACAGATTACAAGAAACATGGGATCGTGCATATCCTATCAAACTACGTGACATCTTCCGGATATCCTTCCCATGCCTTACGGGAGGCGCCGAGCAGAATCGTGCCCCGCAAGGCTCCTTCTCGTGGGCTGGACCGCCCCTGGAGGCGTAGCCCATGTGGCCTGCCGTGGGTATCCGGGGTCATACCCCCCACAAGTGGGGATCGTTATTTGGTAGATCTGTTCCTGAGAGGGCTGACCTTAATTATGTGCTATGCCTGAATCGGCTGTTTTAGCCGATATCGAGTGCTTTCATGAATAGTTTACATCACAAGACTGTTGAAGTAATGATGGGTTGAAAGATGTGTTAGCCCCATGATCTTATTATTGTATTATGGCCTGCATGATTCTGCCTCATGCCCCACTGATATTAGTAATAAGTTAGGGTCATCAAGTCTATTGTTGTTTCTACGGCCTGCATAATTCTGCCTCATGCCCCACTGGTCATAGCGATAGATGAGATCTAATATGTTCATTAGATTTATCTTTATTAAATGGTTAAATGATGATGAGCTATTTCTTTTATATGAAAAGGGATTCGGTTACTTGTAGTCATTGGCTTAGCATAAATTAATCATTGTTGACATCCTTTTGCCAGTGACTAATGTTTGTCTAAATAACGAGATTTATCCTAAGCGATAACTGATTTACCTTCCATAATTCCATGAGCTTTAACTGATTTATTCTTATAAATATGTTGGAATCGACTATTTAGTCGATTTCCTTCCATATCGGCTCTTAGAGCCACACATTCAGGACTGTCTGGTAATACCGACACGTTCTGCCTTAAATTACTGATTAGCTTTCTCTCCTTGTCAATTGTAGGGTCAAATTGATTGGCACGTCTCAGGAGGAGTGCGCAGGATCGACCATCCCTGCGCTGAAACTAGGCGGATCTCCAGCTCCATCGAGCGGACCCTTCCAGCTTGCTCGTGTGCCCTCGGCACGAGACGAAATTTTGTGCCAACACACATTCTTGGCAGGCCCGGTGGGACCCCACGATCGTCATAGTGATTCACAACAACACCGACATCCTTATGGTACATTATGAAGATCTACCTGATGGAGATAAAGATGTCATCGGCAAAGCTATAGAAGAATTTCAGAACAAGTGCTTGTTGTTCTACACCAAAACATGTGACAACATAATTGTTCAGAAATATCCACTACCAAGAGTTCTATTACACAGGCAGACAGATACAATTGAAGCTAAAGACAGGCGTTTCTTTACGGAAATTGTAAACAAATCTGTTCATGATGCCATATCAAGCCATAATGAAGCTTTCTTGGACACATTCCACAATGCCATGAAAGAGGTGTTTCATGGGTTTCCAGTTGGTCAAGCTAGGCTGGCTTATTACAACATTCCACATCCATCAATCCAAGGGACTAATCAAGTCGGTACTAGCCATCAAGAAGCAGCACCAGCTGGTAATGATGATGTCTAGGCAGTTTAGGGTTCATCTGAACAAGCTCTAGGTACTACTACAAGTTAGAGTAGTATAATCCTAGACCATCAATACAGCATGTGCAATAGCCGGCGGGGCAAGGTCAGAATCAGGTGATTAATTTTGGCACATCGGTCCACATACCATCATCGGCTTAAAAAATAGCACCATCAATTCAAAGGATCTGTAAAGATATAGATCCTCATGTCTACAATCAGAGACTTCAAGCAGCAATCCAGCAAAGAACCCAGCAGATAGAGATTCCACAGGGGTATCATTATGGCACAGATTATAATACTCTTTTGACATGATTCCAAATCTAGGGTATCAGGGCACATGGGATTTTAATCCATAGATGGGTCAGCAAGTACAGAGAAATCTAAATTCACATGCTAACAAGTTATTGCTAAAGGTGACCAAGATGATGAAGAATCAATTTGGTCTGAATCCAAAAGGGCTAAACTTTTCGTACAAACGCCCATACCCAGAATGGTATGATTTGGTCGCTATTCCTACAAATTGTAGGCTTCCAGAGTTTGCTAAGTTCACTGGCCAAGATAGTACAAGCACAATAGAACATATCAGTTGGTATCTTACATAATTGGGTGAGGCATTAATTGAGGAGGCCCATCGAGTTTGTTTTTTCTCCTTGTCCCTGTCAGGGCCAGCCTTCACTTGGTTTTCATCACTGCCGGTCAACTCCATTGCCATCTGGGCTGACCTCGAGAAGAAATTTCGTACATATTTTTATACTAGGACTGGAGAAAAAAAGATTACCGATCTGACAACTATAAGGCAGAAGACTAATGAATCGGGCACTGAGTTTCTTTAGAGGTTCTGAGAGACTAGGAACTTATGCTTCTCATTAAACTTAGCTGATGATCAGCTAGCTGCTTTAGCCATTCAAGGAATGCTGCCAATGTGGAAAGAAAAACTACTGGGACAAGAATTTGACAACTTGGATCAATTGGCTCAATGAGTGGCAGCGCTCAATAGCCAATTCCAGAGTATACGCAGAGATACCCAATTCTAGAAGAGTACCACCGTGATCGAATCTTATAATCCATACTCAGTTGATGACGGCTATGAAGAAGAAGAGTAAGTGGTTGCTGCGGCTGAATGGAATTGGGGAAAAAAGACAGTAATGGTGCCAAATCCTTGGGGAAGAGGAGTCGAGGAGAGCTATGACTTTGATGTCACAAAATCAGACAAGCTCTTCGATTTCTTGCTTGAGAAGGGACAGATCAAGTTGCCCGATAATCATGTTATGTTGCCCCATGATCAGTTGAAGAATAAGAAGTTCTGCAAGTTCCATAACGCTACTTCTCATTCCACTAATGAATGCAGAATTTTCTGGCAGCATATACAGAGGGTTATTCAGTAAGGAAGGTTCAAATTTGATACGCCTCAGAAAATGAAAGTTGATGATAATCCTTTCCTAGGATATCAAAACATGGTCGATGCTAGGCTACTCAAAGGAAAGACTAAGGTCCTAACATCAACCAAATCAAAAGAAGTTGGAACAGTCGATCCTAAGAAGCAAATATCGGTCGACAAATATAGGGAGATTAAAATATGACGCGATAAGCAAAAGAGCCGATATGAGCAGGGAGAAACATCAAAAGCAGGGGCGACAAAGCCATGGGTTACATCTTGAATTTTGTTGAATAAATGGCAGCGGTAGAAGGGAAGGGATTATCAGCATTGGTTAGAAAAGCAAGAGTACTAGCGTCAATTGGATAAAGAGGGGTATGAAAGAAAACAAGCTGAATTGCATTGGAATTGTCCTTTCCTCAGACATTGCTGGAATGAAGGTTTGAAGTTGCCTACCAGGAGTAACTATCTAAGAGTGCAGCGATCAGTATTGGGAGTTTAGGCAATCTCAAGCCAATCGCCGGTCTATCCATTCTCAAGATGCATATCACCATAATAACATGGATCGGCATTTAAAAATGGAAGTATTCATAATTGGCTAGGAAAAAGAGTTGTCAATCAAGATTAGGCTGATTATGAAGAAGAAGGCAACAAGAGAGAATATGTTTGGTAGGAAGGCCAATGGTGTCTAGGAGGTTTGATAAGAAGCCAGAAGAGAAGGGTGCAATGCCTAAGGAATAGAGAATTGGAACAGGCTCAGGCATCTGGCAAACCTCAAGTATGGCGTACTAAGCAAACAGCCGATAGAAAGCAACCATCGGCTAATATTCAAATGGCTTTTCTGTTGCCATCAGAGTTCAGAGCTCCGGTAGATCAAGAAGTTTATTCGGATTTTGATGAATCGGACTATGAGAAGATAGTTGCCAAGTTAACGGTTATACAACAAGCAATATTTGATAAACCAGTCAAGCTTCGGCACCTAAAGGCTTTATATGTAAAAGGTTTGGTTGATGGGAAGCCGATGAACAAAATGTTGGTGGATGGAGGTGCCTCCGTTAATCTCATGCCTTACACCACTTTTCATAAACTTAGCAAGGGACCAGGAGATCTGATTGAGACTGACATGATGCTTAAAGACTTTGGAGGTAATGCATCTAAGACTCGGGGGGCAATAAACGTCGAACTAACAATTGGGAGTAAGACTCTGCTCACCACATTATTTGTCATCGATGGAAAAGGGTCGTATAGTTTGCTCCTTAGTCATGATTGGATTCATGTGAACTATTGTGTACCATCAACCATGCACCAGTGTTTGATTCAATGGCATGGAGATGATGTCGAACTAGTTTGTGCTGATGAGTCTGTAAGTATCGCAATAGCCGATCTAGTCTTTTGGGAGCTAGGAGACTTCGAATGCTTTTCTGGCAAGTTATGGGAAAGAGGCTTCATTAGAATCAACGATGAAAGCCAACAGCCGATCCAAGCAGTCGGCTTTGAAAATTTATCTTAATGGATAATCCAATAGATGGTACAGATGGCAAATTGGGATATGGTTTCACATCGGCCGATGAATTAGAAGAAGTAGATATTAGTTCTGGAGACAGACCTAGGCCGACATATGTAAGTGCCAAGTTGGACCCTGAGTATAAACGAGAGTTAGTTGATTTGTTAAAGGAATTTAAAGACTGTTTTGCTTGGGAGTAATATGAGATGCCTGGTCTAGACCGGTCAATTGTCGAACATCGATTGCCAATCAAACCTGGATATCGGCCATTTAAATAGGCTCCAAGGAGATTCAACCCAAACATGCTTCATGATATCAAAAAGGAGACAGAAAGGTTACTGGAGGCAAAGTTTATTCGATCGTGCCGATATGCAGAGTGGATATCGAATGTCGTCCCTGTATATAAGAAGAATGGAAAATTAAGAGTTTGCATTGATTTTAGGGATCTAAACAAAGCCACACCCATGGATGGTTATCTGATGCCGATAGCTGATATGTTAGTAGATGCAGCAGCCGGGCACAAGGTTATTAGCTTCATGGACGGCAATGTAGGATACAACCAAATTTTCATGGCTGAGGAAGACATAACAAAGACCGCTTTCAGGTGTCCCAGTGCAATTGGTTTGTTCGAGTGGGTTGTGATGACCTTTGGTCTGAAGAATGCCGGTGCAACTTATCAAAGGGCGATGAATTATATTTTTTATAAGTTGATCGGTAGGATTGTTGAAATCTACATTGATGATGTGATGATAAAATCCAAAGGGTATAAAGAGCACCTAGCTGATTTGCGAGACACTCTAGAATGCATAAGAAAACATGGTTTAAAGATGAATCCTAATAAGTGTGCTTTTGGAGTGTCAGCTGGACAATTCTTGGGATTTATGGTCCACGAGAGAGGAATCAAAGTTGGTCAGAAAAGCGTAAAAGCAATTGATGAAGCAGTTCCCCTGACTACTATGACAGAGTTGCAATCTCTGCTTGGTAAGATTAGTTTCATCAGAAGATTCATTTCAAATTTGTCAGAAAGGATTTTGCCATTTTCTCCCTTGTTGAAGTTAAAAAATGATCAAGAATTCAAGTGGGGTGACATACAACAAAAAGCGTTTGAAGAAATAAAAGAATACATGAAGTGTCTACCTGTGCTGGCCCCTCCTCAGCAAGGTAAGCCTTTAAGTTGTATATATTGGCTGATGACAAGACAATTGGATTGGCCTTGATGCAAGAATTTGAAGGAAAAGAGCGAGTTGTTTTCTATCTGAGTAGAAGGCTTCTGGATCTAGAAATAAGATATTCTCCCACTGAAAAGTTATGCTTGTGCTTATATTTCTCTTGCACTAAGTTGCGACACTACTTATTATCAGCCGAATGCACGGTTGTTTCCAAGGCTGATGTGATCAAGCACAAGTTATCAATGCCAATGCTGAATGGGAGAGTGGGAAAGTGGATTCTTACATTATCAGAATTTGACTTGAAGTACGAATCGGCTAAAGCAGTCAAAGGACAAATAATGGCCGATTTTGTCACCCAGCATCATAAGTCAATCATTGGTTATGTAGAGCTGATGCCTTGGACATTATTCTTTGATGGATCATCATGCAAGCAAGGCGGTGGCATTGGTATTGTTATTGTCTTGCCTTGGGGGGCAAGTTTTGAGTTTGCTCTTCCAACTGAACCAGTGATTACCAACAACCAAGCGGAGTATGAAGCAATTCTTAAGGGACTTCAACTTCTTCATGAAGTAAAGGCCAAAGCAATTGAAGTATTTGGAGATTCATAGTTAATTATTAATCAGTTGATCGGCCTATATGACTGCAAAGAAGATACTTTGAAAGGATACTATGACGAGTGTCAAAAGTTGCTCAAAGAATTTCTTCATGTCTCTTTCCAACATATTCTGAGAGCACAAAACCAAGAGCCTAATCCTCTAGCTCAAAGTGCATCAGGATATCGAGTGTTTTGAGAAGTCTTGAGTAGTGAAGCCTCAAATGAAGATTGGAGAGTTGAAATAGCCGATTACCTTAGAAATCCATCACAAAAAGTTACTAGAAAGCTAAGGTATAAATCGACTAAGTATGTTTTACTGAATGATCAGCTATATTACAAAACAGTTGATGGAGTATTACTCGAATGTCTAAATCGAGAAGAAGCTAAGGTGTTGATGGGCGAGGTGCATGAAGGGATATGTGGAGCTCATCAATCGGCTTATAAGATGAAGTGGATTATTCGCAGATCTAGATATTTCTGGCCAACAATATTGGAAGACTGTTTTGAATATTACAAAGGGTGCCAGGATTGTCAATGTTTTGGTAATATCCAGAAATCGCCTGCATCGGCCATGAATCCAATAACCAAGCTACGGTTGTTTCGAGGTTGGGGAATTGATTTAATTGGCTAGATTTTTCCACCCTCAAGCAAAGGACATAAGTTCATATTGGTAGCAACAGATTACTTCACTAAATGGGTTGAGGCAATTCCTTTGAAGACGGTAACCTCAAAGAACATGGTTGATTTTGTCAAGAAGCACATTGTGTATCATTTTGGGATTCCTCAAACTATAACTACCGATCAGGGGACAATGTTCACATTAAAGGAGTTTGGAGATTTTGCTGCTAGTATGGGAATTAAGTGTAACACCCAAAAATTTTACTACAAATTAGTAATTAATTCTAGCCTTTGTTAAAATTTTCTAGGTATTTTTAACTTAGGCCAAATAATAAATATTGGATAAATAAAATAAACTATAAGGTTTAGAAACATGTTTGTTGCATTCATGCCAAAGCATATTGTTTTTGGTTGAGTGTAGGGCTAGTTGATTTGAAGTTGAATTCAAATCTTATTTGAATTTGGTTTAGAACTGTAAATAGAGGAAATATAATTGGAAAAGGTTTTGTTTTTGAAAAAAAATCTTCTTTCTTCCATTCTGGCCTAACCCTAGGAAATCAGCCCAGTCCTTTTTCCCCTTCCCGCACTGGCCCACTGGCAGCCCAGCCGCGCCCTTCCTCCCTTCTCTCTTTTTTTCTTCAGCGCTCGGCCTTCTGCCTCGCCAGCGTGGCCCACTGCTCGGCCTGCCTCGCGCTTTCCTCTACACTGCACGAGTGCACGGCCCAGCCCAGTACCCCGGCTCGCTTGGCCTTCACCACCCGCGTGCCTGCGCCACACGCCGCTCCTTTCTCCCTCACTGCCCTGCGGGTCTTGCCCGTCAGCGCCGACCCTTTCCTTCTTCCTCGTGCCTCTTTCTTTCCTTTCTTGCTCCCGGTAATGGCGCGCCCATGTATGGCAAGCCACCGCGCCGGCGCTCCTACAAGGAAAGCGCCCTATCTCGCCCTCGCCCCGCCCGCCTATAAAACTCCGAGCTGAGCCCCCGCCTTCTCTCCCATCCTCTACTCTCGATTTTCAGCAGCCGCCACCGCAGCTCTCCCTCGCCCACGCCTCAGAGCTCGACGCCGATGCCACCCGGAGATTCGTCATGACCTCTTGCGCCCTTAGGTACCCCTGGTTTCATGAATTGGTCACGAATTTCTCGGATTCAACCTCACCCACATGCTGTCTCTCTCTCCAGAGCACCGCCGCCGTCGACCTCGCCTTTGGAGCCCATGCCGAACGCCGTGAACGCCTCCACCGGACTCGCGGTGAGCTCCCGACCCTTCTGGTGCCTTCCATTCACTGTTTCGTGCGCTAGAATGATGTATCATTGATCACCGTCGCCGCCGGCCATGGCATGCTCGCCGGTGACCCTGTGCAGCGGCGCAGGGCTCACCATGCCATCTGATCGGCTCTAGACGATTGGGATTAGATCCCACCGGTTGGATCATAACCGGTCTAGCGGGAGCTGTGGACTCGGCCCACGCTGCCGCGTCAGCATAGGCCCACGCTGTGTGGCTCACCGCGCCAACCAGAGGGTGCCACGCATTCGCCCAGTCAGCCGCCGGGTCAAACCGCAGTCAAGCGCGCCTCTTTTGCAGAAAAACACCTCTATTTTTGTAGATTCAACCCGTAGTCCATTTTAATTCAAAGTAATTGTTTTTTAGTCCTATTTTTATTCACTTTAGACCCTGTATTTTCCAAAATTAGTACCCGTAGTCCAAGAACACGGTTTTATTCAAATTTAAGCTTGTTTTATTTACAGAAATGCCATTACATCTTATTTCATGCATAACTTTCGCGTTTTAAGTCCGATTTGAGTGATTCATTCGCTCACGTGTTCGTAGCAATACGTAGAATAGATTTATAAGCTTTTCAACTTATGTTTTTACTGTTTGGTGTACTGTTCTAATGGAAGTCTATCTTGTATGCATGTAATGATTGGTATGATGCTTGATTGGTGATTGGATCACGATTAGAGGGTGAGCCATTTGAGGTGATTGAGGACCCATAGTAGGATCAGCAGTACTTTCAGGATGACTTTGAGGAAGGCAAGTGTACCAAAGGCCCCTTGTTACCTATGAACTATTACCATACATATTCATGCATGTGTTTAATTTGAAATGCCTTTAAGGACTTTACCTAGGTGATTACTTGTACCACATATCCTTGATACCTGGGGTTTTTGGGTAGGCATTTTGGATAGATGCTGTAGCGCTTAACATAAAATGATTGTTAAACATGATTAAAGGCTATATGTAATGTGATAAAATGGAGCTTTTAGCAACAGATAGGGGGCTAGAGTACGGGGTTGAGTACTCTAGTGCCTCTCCATAAGGACTTAATCCTGAAGCGGCAACCCAGGAGGGTCCGTACAACCCCGAGTGTCATATGGCTCTGACTTTAACCTATTAACTAGATTGTACTAGCTCGTCTGTAGCTCCAGTAAGGGGTAAGAGGGTATCTTTCCTTTTTCTGCTAGGGTGTGTACCGTGCTGCGATGCCCACATGTGCCACTCCTTTGTAGCTACGACTTGTTAGTGCAACTAGCTAAGGGTTTCATAGTGAAACTCTGCCACACTTCCTGGGAAGAGGTGTAGTGGGTCTCACGAACCCCGGCTTTGGGAATCACGGCTCGATGCGTAAAGATGTACAATTTCTATAGAAATAATTAACCTGTTATAACAGCTGTGCTCACGGATACGAGCGGTCTGGATCCTTCAAGATTAGTGGTTACTATGGATGATGGATGGTTGGGAATTGAGATAAATATGACTATACTTTAATATCACCTGGGAATTGGGACTGTTCATTAAAGTAGTGATTCAGGATGCTAAAATTTGATCAACTAAAATTGCGAACTGCAGTCAAACAATGTCAAGCCTTTTTTAGCCTCATAGATCCCTTTGATATACTTGCTAAGCATGGTGAGCTTACACTTGCTTTACATCCAATGAAAATCCCGAATGAGTAACAGATAATGGATATGAAGAGTTCCCGAAGGATGTCCAGGACTACTAGGGAGACGTTCACCAGTTGGAGTCCCTGTGGCAGTTGGGCTAGTTGTTCCGCTATGATTGTAATAATATTGCCTTTGAGCAAACTTTGTATTAATTTTATGATGAGATATGTGATGTAATAAGTACTTTACTTTGATACTATTGCAATTTGTGATATATGTGTGTGTTTGGACATCCTGGGCGCACATATATGAGTACCTGATTTTGCTATACAAAATTAGGTGTGACAAATTGGTATCAGAGCTATAACTGACTGTAGGACGAACAATCTAGTTAGAAATGGATGTTTCTAGGATCACATTATCTTTATTTTACTACCTTTAATTTGCTATAAAATTTTTGCTTATATTTTGTCCTTTATCTGTTGCCAAAAATTATTTTGTTCTAATACTCATCCTTTTCATTCTTATAGATGGCCCACACCAAGCAGACCCCACGCAAGAGGACCATCGTGATGCCCACCAAGAGGACTAGGTTCACATTGGGCAAGTGTGTCCCGGCACATCTGGTGGAAGCTCTGAGGAACCAGGAAGAGGAACCACCTATGGAGGTGCCCATGGGGGAACCTCTGGAGGACTTGCTAGAAGATCCAATGGATGAAGAAACAGAAGAGGGCCCCATGTTCGAGGAGCCCATTGAGATAGAGGAGTCTAAGGAGGATCCTATGGAGGAGCATGAACAAGGTGGCCAGGAGGGAGCTAGTGACCCCGATGATGGAGATGACTCTGATGATTCTGATGCTAATGGAGGTGATGATGGTGGAGATGGTGGTGATGATGGAGGAGACGATGGAAATGGGGGTAATGATAGTGATGATGATCACAATGCATTGTTGGCATAGGGGTGGACCGCGGAGATCCACTACGACTTGGAGGGTGATGCCTACTGCCACCCCAAGCTTCTCGCACTTGTACATCGCTACCACCCCGGAGGCACTGTTCAGTACAGGACGTAGCATTGGACCCACCCCGACTACACCGGCTTTTGGGAGACAGAAGTGTACATCCAAGAGGGGACTCAGGTGCACTACATCCACCGCGCCATCACTGCATGGCTCACACGTGCGGTCGTCATCAGGGATGCAGCTTGACAGGCGTTGATGGTCAACCGCGACCACCACTTCGACGACATCGCCTGGGAGGACGACCGATATCTTCCCCGACGTCGGAGCAGCCAGTCTACATGCAACATCACTGCACCACTTGGAGAGGCGAACCTAAGGCTGAGGCCTACCTTGTTGTGCTTGGCTGAGACCAACACTGACTTGGATCAGATCCTGGACGAGCTCGATGTCATGGGGAAGGCCTATCTGCAGCTTGCCGTGAGAACGCTACACTGAAGCAACAGCAAGGAGGTCCAGATGAGGAGACGCCGGGTGTACCTGCTCAGTCACCCCCAAGGAATAGAGGAGAGTTTGGAGACCCCAACACCAGCACCAACATCGACCTATACCCATAGGAGAGTCTTAAAAATATGTAATAAACACGCGTAGATACACGAGAGAGTGTTTAGTTTCTTTCTTTTAATGGTTGAACAAGTGTTACTTTCATGGTTGGATGTTTATCATTATGAACAATGTTTGATTTGGATCTTTGATATGATTGTGATGACTTGTGGGCATATCTACGGTCATTTAGTTAAGGTTAAGGTTTAAGGACATTATGAATAAATAGTTGGGTTTTGTTTTATCATGTTGTCCATTCTGTATCATTCTAAGCAGTCTATCTTTATCAGTTCATATCTCATAATCTAGATGTCCAATGGTCATAAAATTTTTATGGAGATAAGTAGACTTCAACATCTTTCTTTTGGATCTGGAATCACCTCAATACCTATTATAAATTGTGAGATACAGCTGTTGTAAGTTGAGGTTTCTGTGCTGTCAGAATTCTGGAACAGTACTGCTTGTCGTCTGTATTTGACTAAGTAAACGTCAGAATCTAAAAATGTGTTCTAAATGAAAGTTGTATATAATTTCATAAGCTTTCCATAAAGTTAAAATACGCAATCAGATGATAAACAGAGAGTGAGATCTGCTCGTTTTACTGCACTGCTATTGTCCAACTCGCCGGAAAAATCAGAACAAATATCTTCTTGTATACCCTACATATATCTCTTGTCTTGATCTTGTGACACCTACTCTTTATTACACCAGTATCTTTTAAGAGTTATATGCTTGGACATGTGAGACTTATATGATGCATCTACAGATGGTGAACACCAGGAGAAAAAACCAGGGAGGCGAGGAACTGCCACCACCTCCCCCCAGTCACCATGGAGCAGCTGATGATGATGCAGACACAGTTGCTTCAGTAGATGGCCCAGAACATGCAGAACATGGGGCAAGGGAATGGGAATGCACCCCCTCACGTCAGAGATAAGAGGGGAGAGTTCCTAAAAGGACATCCACCTGTATTCAAGCACTCTGCCGACCCACTCCAGGCTGACGACTGGCTACGTGCCATTGAGAGGCAACTGGAGATTGCCCAGTGTGATGATAAGGAGAAGGTTTTATATGCTTCTGGACAGTTGCAAGGAGCTGCACTGGATTGGTGGGACTCATTCCGCTTTGGCCATACCGAAGCTAATCCCATCACTTAGGCTGAGTTCCGTAGTGCCTTCCGCTCTCACCACGTGCCTGCGGGACTAATGAAGCTGAAGAAGGAGTTCTTGGCTCTCAAGCAAGGGAGCATGACCGTTGCTGAATATCGTGACAAGTTCATACAATTGTCACGGTATGCATCGACTGAGGTAGATGAGGACAGAAAGAGGCAGGAGCTATTTATGGAGGGTCTGAATGATGGCCTCTAGTACCAGTTGATGTCTCATACCTTTGCTAACTTCCAGTAGCTGGTGGATAAGGCTTTAGTGATTGAGAACAAGCGCCGCCAGATGGAGGACAAAAAGAGGAAGTTTCAAGGACAACAATCTTGGAGCAACTCTCGCTTCCATGCCAACCCTCAACAAGCTCAACCTCAGCAGCGCTATCAAGGTCAGACAGGTCTCAACCGCAACCAGCAACCCCAGCGTGCACAGCAGCAGTAGTACAAGGCACTAGCTCAGCGCCAGCAGCAGCCCAACAATGTAACTATGAGGAACAATGCCTCCAATGCTCCATAGAGGAATGGCACACCAAAAGCGCCAAATGCAGTTAATGATAATAAATGCTTCAATTGTGGAGAGTCGGGACATTACTCCAATAGATGCCCCAAGAAGACGGCTAACACGTAGTAGAATTATCTTCGGGGGAAGGTGAACCATGTGACTGCTGAAACAGCTCAGGAGGCACCAGATGTGGTGATCGGTACATTTCTGGTCAACTCAAACTCAACTACAGTACTTTTTGATTCTGGTGCTTCGCATTCCTTCATAGCATATACATTCATAAAGAAGCATGGTATTCCAGTAAGTGTTATGAAGAAACACATGTTAGTAAGCTCACCTAGAGGGGTAATGAAAGCAGAGTGGATATGCTTAGCTGCTAGTCTTAGCATAACGGGGGTAGAATTTCAAGCAAATCTTGTAGTCATAAACTCATCTGGTATTGACGTCATCTTGGGTATGGATTGGTTAAGGTGGCAGAAAGCAGTTATTAATTGTGGCAAGAGTTCTATGAATCTTACCACTTCATCCGGAGAGGAAGTTGAGTATGTGGCAACTCAGTCAGCTGTAGAAATCTACCAAGTTAATCAGTTGGAGGGCACAACCTTAGAAGATATAAGGATAGTAAATGAGTACCCAGATGTCTTCCCTGAGGATTTGTCAGGTATGCCACTTGATCGAGACATCGAGTTTATAATTAAACTTTTACCTAGAACTGCACCCATAGCTAAAAGACCCTATAGAATGGGAGTGAATGAATTAGCAGAACTTAAGAAATAATTAAGGGAATTGTTAGATAAGGGGTATGTTCAACCTAGTTCTTCACCTTGGGGTGCACCAGTACTGTTTGTAGAGAAGAAGGATGGTACACAGAGGATGTGCATAGATTACAGGTCACTTAATGAGGTCACCATTAAGAACAAGTACCTACTGCCTAGAATCGATGACATGTTTGACCAGTTGAAAGGGGCTTGTGTGTTTTCCAAGATCGACCTTCGATCTGGATATCATCAGTTGAGGATAAGACATACCGATATCCCCAAAACTACTTTTGTGACCTGATATGGACTGTATGAGTTCACAGTCATGTATTTTGGTCTGACAAATGCACCTGCTTACTTCATGTATCTGATGAACAAAGTGTTCATGGAGTACCTTGACAAGTTTGTCATCATGTTCATTGATGACATATTAGTGTACTCTAAGAATGAAGAAGAACATGAAGAACATTTGAGGTTGGTGTTGCAGAAGCTTAGAGAACATCAGCTTTATGCCAAGTTTAGCAAATGTGAGTTTTGGCTAAAAGAAGTATCTTTCCATGGTCACATAATCTCTAATGGAGGAGTAGCAGTGGATCCCAAGAAGGTTAGAGATGTGTTGAGTTGGAAGCCACCTAAGGATGTTAGTGAGATTCGGAGTTTTCTGGGTATGGCTGGGTACTATAGGAGATTCATCGAGGGATTCTCTAAGTTAGCCAAGCCCATGACTGCCTTGTTAGAAAAGAATGCCAAATTTGTATGGACTAAGCAATGTCAGGACAGTTTTGAGGAGTTGAAGAAGAGATTGACTTCTGCCCCAGTGCTCATCTTACCTGATCTCACCAAAAGCTTCTCTATCTATTGTGATGCCTCACGACAAGGTCTAGGTGGCGTTCTTATGCAAGAAGGAAGAGTCATTGCCTGTGCATCTAGACAGCTGAGAAAACATGAGTTAAATTATCCGACTCATGATCTAGAATTAGCAGCCATGGTACATGCTCTCAAGATTTGGAGGCATCACTTGATTGGTCATAAGTGTGAGATTTATACGAACCATAAGAGTTTAAAGTATATATTCACACAGTCAGATCTAAATCTGAGGCAGCGCAGATGGCTAGAGTTAATCAAAGATTATGATTTGGATATACACTATCACCCGGGAAAGGCTAATGTTGTAGCAGATGCCCTGAGTAGGAGGAGTTATGTGAACATGGCCTATACAACTCAACTACCTGAAGAGTTGTGTGAGGAGTTCAAATACCTGAATTTGGGTATTGTGGCTAACACCATGGAGTTAGAGGTAGAACCTACTCTGGAACAAGAAATTTGTAAGGGACGGCTGAATGATGAGAGGATCAAGGATATTGTGGAACATATAGTGATTGGTAAAGCCCTAGGATTCCACATGGATGATCAAGGGATAGTATGGTTTCGAAAAAGGATTTGTGTGCCAGAAGTGAAATCTATTAGGGAGTCTATTTTGAGGGAAGCTCATGACTTAGCCTATTCCATACACCCAGGGAGTACTAAAATGTATCTTGATCTTAAAGAGAGATACTGGTGGTATGGACTAAAGAGAGAAGTAGCTGAACATGTGGCCATATGTGACGCATGCCAAAGAGTAAAGGCAGAACATCAAAGGCCAGCAAGTTTGCTACAGCCTATGAAGATACCCGAGTGGAAATGGGAAGAAGTTGGAATAGACTTTATAGTTGGATTACCCCGTACACAGAGAGGATTTGACTCTATCTGGGTAATTGTGGACCGTCTGACAAAAGTGGCACATTTCATTCCGATCAAGATAACTTATTCGGGTGCAAAGTTGGTAGAGTTATACATGGAAAGGATTGTATGTTTACATGGAGTACCAAAGAAGATTGTTTCGGATAGGGGTACACAGTTCACATCACATTTTGGCAGAAATTGCATGAGTCCATGGATATGAAGTTGAACTTTAGCTCAGCTTACCATCCTCAGACAGATGGGCAGACCGAGAGAACAAACCAAATCTTAGAGGATATGCTAAGAGCTTGTGCTCTGCAGTATGGGACAAGTTGGGATAAGAGTTTACCCTATGCCGAATTCTCCTATAATAATAGCTACCAGAAGAGTCTTAAGATGGCACCGTTTGAGGCATTGTATGGCAAAAAGTGCAGAACCCCATTGTTTTGGAATCAAATAAGGGAAAGTCAAGTCTTTGGACCAGATGTTTTGCAACTGGCAGAAAAAACAAGTACAAACAATAAGGCAAAACTTGAAGGTTGCACAGTCTCGACAGAAAAGCTATGCGGACACGAGAAGAAGAGATTTGGTGTTTGAAATCGGTGACTTTGTTTATCTCAAAGTTTCACCTATGAAAGGAGTCAAGAGATTTCATACCAAGGGAAAGTTGTCACCTAGGTATGTGGGACCATTCAAGATCATCAATAGGAGAGGAGAAGTTGCTTACCAGCTAGAATTACCGGAGCAGCTCTCAGGTGTTCATGATGTCTTCCATGTGTCACAACTTAAGAAATGTTTGAGAGTACCTGAGGAACAACTACCTTTGGAAGAACTAGATATCTGAGGGGATCTATCATACAAAGAATATCCAGTGAGAATCTTGGAAACCACAGAGAGAATCACAAGGAGCAAAATAATAAGAATGTGCAAGGTTCAGTGGAACAGACACTCTATGGATGAGGCAACTTGGGAAAGAGAGGAAGATCTGAGAACTGACTATCCCAATCTCTTTGAACCATCTAAATCTCGAGGACGAGATTCATCTTAAGGGGGTAGGTTTGTAACACCCAAAAATTTTACTACAAATTAGTAATTAATTCTAGCCTTTATTAAAATTTTCTAGGTATTTTTAACTTAGGCCAAATAATAAATATTGGATAAATAAAATAAACTATAAGGTTTAGAAACATATTTGTTGCATTCATGCCGAAGCATATTGTTTTTGGTTGAGTGTAGGGCTAGTTGATTTGAAGTTGAATTCAAATCTTATTTGAATTTTGTTTAGAACTGTAAATAGAGGAAATATAATTGGAAAAGGTTTTGTTTTTGAAAAAAATCTTCTTTCTTCCATTCTGGCCCAACCCTAGGAAATCAGCCCAGTCCTTTTTTTTCGTTCCCGCACTAGCCCGCTGGCAGCCCAGCCACGCCCTTCCTCCCTTCTCTCTTTTTTCTTCAGCGCTCAGCCTTCCGCCTCACCCACGCGGCCCACTGCTCAGCCTGCCTCATGCTTTCCTCCGCACTGCACGAGCGCGCGGCCTAGCCCAGCACCCCGGCTCGCTCGGCCTTCACCACCTGCGTGCCTGCGCCGCACACCCTCCTTTCTCCCTCACTGCCCTGTGGGTCCCGCCCGTCAGCGCCGGCCCTTTCCTTCTTCCTCGCGCCTCTTTCTTTCCTTTCTTGCTCCCAGTAATGGCGCACCCATGTACGGCAAGCCACCGCGCCGGTGCTCCTACAAGGAAAGCCCCAATCTCGCCCTCGCCCTGCTCCCCTTCCTTTTACCATAGCCTCGCCCGCCTATAAAACTCTGAGCCGAGCCCCCGCCTTCTCTCCCATCCTCTGCCCTCGGTTTTCAGCAGCCGCCGCCACAGCTCTCCCTCGCCCACGCCTCGGAGCTCGACGCCGACGCCACCCGAAGATTCACCGTGACCTCCCACGCCCTTAGGTACCCCCGGTTTCATGAATTGGTCACAAATTTCTCGGATTCAACCTCACCCATAGCTCTCTCTCTCTAGAACACCGCCGCCATCAACCTCGCCTCTGGAACCCGTCCCGAACATCATGAACGCCTCCACCGGACTCGTGGTGAGCTCCCGACCCTTCTCGTGCCTTCCATTCACTATTTCATGCGCTAGAATGCCATATCATTGATCACCATCACCCTCGGCCATGGCATGCTCACCGGCGACCCTGTGTAGCTACGCAGGGCTCACCGTGCCATCCGATCGGCTCTAGACGGTTGGGATTAGATCCCACCGGTTGGATCATAACAGGTCCACCGGGAGCTGTGGACTTGGCCCACGCTGCCGCGTCAGCATAGGCCCATGCCGCATGGTGCATCATGCCAACCAGAGGGCGCCACGCATTCGCCCAGTCAGCCAACGGGTCAAACCGTAGTCAAATGCGCTTCTTTTGCAGAAAAACCCCTCTGTTTTTGTAGATTCAACCCATAGTCCATTTTAATTCAAAGTAATTGTTTTTCAGTCCTATTTTTATTCACTTTAGACCCTATATTCTCTAGAATTAGTACCCGTAGTCCAAGAACACAGTTTTATTCAAATTTAAGCTTGTTTTATTTACAGAAATGTCATTACATCTTATTTCATGCATAACTTTCGTGTTTGAAGTCTGATTTGAGTGATTCTTTCGCTCACATGTTCATAGCAATACGTAGAATACATTTATAAGCTTTTCAACTTATGCTTTACTGTTTGGTGTACTGTTCTAATGGAAGTCTATCTTGTATGCATGTAATGATTGGTATGATGCTTGATTGGTGATTGGAACACAATTAGAGGGTGAGCCATTTGAGGTGACTAAGGACCCACAGTAGGATCATCAGTACTTTTAGGACGACTTTGAGGAAGGCAAGTGTACCAAAGGCCCCTTGTTACCTATGAACTATTACCATACATATTCATGCATGTGTTTAATTTGAAATGCCTTTAAGGACTTTACCTAGATGATTACTTGTACCATATATCCTTGATACCTAGGGTTTTTGGGTAGGCATTTTGGATAGATGATGCAGCGCTTAACATAAAATAATTGTAAAACATGATTAAAGGCTATATGCAATGTGATAAAATGGAGCTTTTAGCAACAGATAGGGGGCTAGAGTACGGGGTTGAGTACTCTAGTGCCTCTCCATAAGGACTTAATCCTGAAGCGGCAACCTAGGAGGGTCCGTACAACCCCAAGTGTCATATGGCTCTGACTTTAACCTGTTAACTAGATTGTACTAGCTCGTCTGTAGCTCTAGTAAGGGGTAAGAGGGTATCTTTCCTTTTTTTGCTAGGCCACTCCTTTGTAGCTATGACTTGTTAGTGCAACTAGCTAAGGGTTTCATAGTGAAACTCTGCCACACTTCCTGGGATGAGGTGTAGTGGGTCTCATGAACCTCGGCTTTGGGAATCACAGCTCAATGGGTAAAGATGTACAATTTCTGCAGAAATAATTAACCTGTTATAACAGTCGTGCTCACGGATACGAGCGGTCTGGATCCTTCAAGATTAGTGGTTACTATGGATGGTGGATGGTTGGGAATTGAGATAAATATGACTATACTTTAATATCACCTGGGAATTGGGACTGTTCATTAAAGTAGTGATTTAGGATGCTAAAATTTGATCAACTAAAATTGCGAACTGCAGTCAAACAGTGTCAAGCCTTTTTGAGCCTCATAGATCCCTTTGATATACTTGCTAAGCATGGTGAGCTTACACTTGCTTTACATCCAATAAAAATCCTGGATGGGTAACAGATAATGGATATGAAGAGTTCTCGGAGGATGTCTAGGACTACTAGGGAGACGTTCACCAGTTGGAGTCCCTGTGGCAGTTGGGCTAGTTATTCCGCTGTGATTGTAATAATATTTGCCTTTGAGCAAACTTTGTATTAATTTTATGATGAGATATGCGATGTAATAAGTACTTTACTTTGATACTATTGCAATTTGTGATATATGTGTGTGTTTGGACATCCTGGGTGCACATATATGAGAACCTAATTTTGCTATACAAAATTGGGTGTGACATTAAGCTACTAAATTCTTCTCCTTACTATGCTCAGACTAATGGCCAGGCAGAGGCGTCCATTCAGATTATGATTAAGCTGGTCAAGAAAAAGATTGAAGAACAACCAAGGAAATGGCATTCAACACTTAATGAGGCACTATGGGCATATAGGATGGCCTATCATGGATCAATTAAAATATCGCCTTATGAACTTGTGTATGGCCATAATGCAGTTCTTCCTTGGGAAGTTCAGATTGGATCGAGGTGTGTTACATTGCAAAATGATTTGTCAGCCGAAGTCTACAAGAATCTTATGATAGATGACTTAGAGGACTTGAGTTGCCTTCAGCTGTGTGCTCTTGAAAATATCAAAGCCAACAAACTGAGGATTACAAAATATTACAATAAAATGGTCAAGATTAAGCAATTTTTGGAAGAAGAATTACAGGGACTCGAAAGCTCCCAAGAACATGTCATTAAGGAATCAATTGCGTGCAGCTGATTCGAATGCAACACTAGAATCGACTTTCTTCAGATAGCACCGGCAGATAACAATAAAGGCTACGATCGGCGCTGGGACAAGGCATGTTGGACTCTACAAAAAGGGAAAGATTAGAGTCCAAGTTATCTTAATTTCGGAATGTTTTCTTTAGGGCCAGAATTGTGATGAGTCATGCTTAGGTAGGAATCATGTGTAGGTAGGAATCATGCGTAGGTTCTGGGTATAAATATTGGACCCCGGCTATTGTAAAATACACACAATCAATCAAATACAAGTTACTTACTTTTTCGGCTCTAGCCACCCCTTAGGAGTAGGAGTAGAGTAGATCTCGGTGAGTTCTTCAGCCAGTACGGCTGCATCAATCTGGTCGACCTCCACTACTTGTCTGTAAGTACTATCATGGCTTATACTTCTGTTCATACAGTTGTATCAATCCGGTCGACCTCCACTATGACTCTGGTATAAGCTACTTATCGACTCTTGTCTAGTTCAAGTACGGCCGCATTGATCCGGTCGACCTCCACTGCTCGAACTAGATTAAGGTCAAGTTATTGGCTCTATCTAAGGTTGGCGTTCCTTCGGATAGATTCATTAAGTTACCGATATTGCTTATTGCTTCCATTATTTATTTAATTACAACAATATCACCTCACCCGATTGGGATTGATTTAGATCGGCCTTATATCTTTTTTAACCCATCATTTGTTAATCTAAATTTGATCTAACCTACATCTTAAATGATGAGTTATGTTTTATCGGTCGTTTCATGTCAATCTTGATCATGCATAGTGTGCAGTTTAGGCATGTTTGGTCTTGAATAGATCTGCTGGCTAACAAAAACCATTTCATGGCACATTATCATGGCCTGTGTGATTCTGTCTCACACCCCACTATTAGCACCGTGGAGTGGGGATCGTTACTTGGTAGATTTGTTCCTAATAGGGCATGACCTTAATTGTGCGCTATGCCTGAATTAGCTGTTTTAGCCAATATCGAGTGATTTCACGAACAGTTCACGTCACGAGACCGTTGAAGTAAAGATAGGTTGAAAGATGTGTTAGTCCCATGATATTATTATTGTATTATGGTCTACATGATTCTGCCTCATGCCCCACTGATATTAGTAATAAGTTATGGTCATTGAATCTATTATTGTTTCTACAGCCTGCATGATTCTACCTCATGCCCCACTGGTCAAAGCGATAGATGAGATCTAATATGTTCATTAGATTTATCTTTATTAAATGGTTAAATGATGATGAGCTATTTTATTTATACAAAAGGGATTTGATTACTTACAGTCATTGGCTTAGTATAAACTAATCATTATTGATATCCTCTTGCCATTGGCTAATGTTGGTCTAAATAACGAGATCTATCCTGAGCGATAACCGATTTACCTTCCATGAGCTTTAATTGATTTATCTTTATGAGTATGCTGGAATCGACTATTTACTCGATTTCCTTCTATATCGGCTCTTAGAGCCGCACATTCGGGACTACCTGGCAACACCGGCATGTTCTGCCTTAAATTACTGATTACCTTTCTCCTTGTCAATTGTAGGGTCAAATTGACTGGCACGTCTTGGGAGGAGTGCGTAGGATCGACCATCTCTGTGCTGAAGCTAGGCGGATCTCCAGCTTCATTGAGTGGATCCTTCTGGCTTGCTCGTGTGCCCTCGGCACGGGACGAGTGAAATTGTCGATCAGGTCGAAGGACAGTAAATTCGGCAAATGGTCACCTAACTAGGAAGGATCTTATCGGATCAATCGTTGTGCGCCTGGTAATGCTTATATTTTAGAAACACTAAGAGGAGAGGAATTTTGTAATACCCCGGTATTACGATCTCGTTTAGCACTGCAATTTAGGCCTAAGAAAAATTTCCTAAATAAGTTTCTCAGATTTTTAAAAATTAGATATTGCGCTCATGTTTAAAATGCCATTTTTAGCCAACGATAGTGAGCAAAGTAATTAAATAGCGAACGGTGTGTTCTCGTAGATTAAGCAGGAAAAAGTAACTTTTATAAATAAAAATAGAATCCATTAATAAGTAGAACGATATGCCTATATATAGCGCAACCGTTTATATATATATATATATATATATATGTGTGTGTGTGTGTGTGTGTGTGTGTGTGTGTGTGTGTGGTGTGTGTGTGTATACATGTATATATATATGCACATTATGACCGACGGACGCATATGCCAATGTAATGGCTCCTGTGTGAGCGATGTCAACGTCATCGATATAAAATGGGATCCGGCTCTGAGCATCACTGTGCGTTGTAAATTGTTATTGTTTTTCCCCTGGTCCGGTCCGGCCGATCGGTGCTGGCCACGTCGTTCTCTGCTCCGCCACGCCCTGTCCTTTCGCTGCCTCCGCCTGCCTCTCGGTCTTGTCTGTATGTCTCTAATTTATTTTGCCACGCCACCGGCCTTGCCTCGTCCTTTCTGTCTCTGTTGTCCTCAGGCGTGAGTTGTACTTTTCCCTCCCCTTTCTTTTTCTTCAACCAAGAGGAGGCGCCTAGCTCCGATTTCCCTCCCCACTCAATCGCTCGGTTTCCACCCGCTCTGCTTGCGTGTGCTATCTTCGCAGCTGCAAGGTTCTTCTTCCCCGCGGACGCGTTGGATGCCATCCCAGCGCTGCTCTTTCCTCCTTTTCCCCCGCTCAGCGCGCGCCCCTCGGCCCTGGCCACGCTGGATCGCTCCATCTCGCAGCTGCAGCGTCTCCGTCGTCGGCATTGCCCCTGCCTTCGCGTGCTCGCGCCCGGCGCATCCGCGCTCCCTCTCCCTTGGCTTGCCCGCACGCTTTTGCATCCGGCTCTCTACCCCGTGCCACCGCACAGGGCCGCACTGAGTAGCACCACGCCGAGCCCCGCGGAACTCCTCGGCTGCGCTTCATAGTGTCGTGCCGAGCCCACCACCACCGCAGCGCTGTGCCCCGTGTCCCACGCTGCGTCCCCACACCGGACCGCGGTCCAGTGGCGGCTCCACCGTCGTCCGCTTCCAGAGTGCGCCCATGCCTCTTCGCCCTCGCTGGACCACGGCCGCCATGGATGCGCCTATCGCCGCTGTGCCGTGCCCGCTCGGTGTCTCGGTGTTCGCGCAGCCCCACCTCACCGCGCTGCCCCACTGCGGCCGAGGCCGCTGGCATTTCCCCGCACCGCCTCACGTCCCCTCCACCGCCTGCGAGCCGCCGATTGGGCCGGCGAATCGTTTCCCGTCCATGCTCTATTTTGGGGATGAAGAAAGGGACCCAGGGGTAAGAAACGAGTAGTGCAAGGTTCTTTTTGCAAATTGCGTGACCCATATGAACAGTAGTGTGCTAAATAAGGAGAAGCGCAGGGTTGTTCCTGCTTAATCACCGGGGCTGTCGGGCAGGCCACGCTTGGGCCGGTCTGCTGGGCCGCGCGCGCCTCGCTGGGCCGGCTTGCCGGCGACTGCTGCGGGGCCGCACGCCATTACCGCGCGTCTCACTGTGGCTGGGCCGCTGCCCATGGCCTGCTCGCTGCCCCGCCCGGGCCGCTGGCCATGCGCTGTGCCTGGGCTGTCCGCTGGTCAGATGCCTACCTGGGCCTCATGGTCGCCGCGTGGGCCGCGCTGGCCGTGGTTGGCCTAGGTGCCTGTCTTTTTGTAGTTTTTGCTTAAAATGGCTAAAACTTGTAAAATCAATATAAAATGGTATAGGCATCCAAAAATTATGAAACTAGTTTTGTTAGTCTCCAAACATCATGCTCTACCTGTTAGTATATTTTGTTCACATAGTTTGATAATATTTTTGGGAGCTATATAATTATTTTAAAATGCTTAATATTGTACAAGATGAACTTGTAGGAATTTCTCGGGTAAATTGGTAATAGTGTTAGCTCTGAAAATTCGACAGTAGATTTCTAGCAATAATTAGTTGCTAGATAGACAATGAGGTCCTAATCCGAATATAGTATATCAGATAGAAGGAATGAAGAAACAACGTTGGTTTATATAACTAAAAGAATTGTTGAGAAATAACGTCTTATGCGACAACATTGATATGTAGCCTAAGTACGGTCGTCGTTAGAACTAGCTCGTTCACTTGAGAGACATAGAGCGTATTTATACGAGTCACGATTGCAGTCAGTTGATCATACCCTTGCATTTCATTACATTGCAAATCATGATAGGGACGTCGATGGATCACGGAGTCATCGGGAGTTGCTGGAGAACTGGTGCTTTTGGAGATCATGTCGCCACGATGGAAAGCTAACTTCTGATTATATTTTACCCATGCAAGCCCTGGTGCATAACCCCTACTTTCTGTAGTTTAAATTATATTTGTGCATTAAGTTTCAAGGAGTTGAATGAAACCCACTTGCATATATATCTTTATCCTATGAGTCTTACTAGTATGATAGGATCGTGTAGATTGCTATGCTATAGGACTCCGGTAGAAGTCGAGTGATTGCATGTCCCTCACAAGATATAGGAAATATGTTACTATATGATTATCACCTGGAATCTATAAAATGGTGGAAAGGAACATGGTGACCGGGCAGGGATATGGTTTGGGTATTGGTGAGTGTAAGGAGTTGTGTCGCCGTGGACACGAGGCATAGCTTGGTTACACTATTTTTCCCTGTCTGATCGGTTAAGGACCGATCACTGCATATGACTCTAGGCAGGTCACAGACTTATTATCCCGAGCACATACTTGTGTATGGGCGCTTGGAAGACTTGTTGCTCTCTTGTCGTGGATCTGGCTCTTTCCGGACCGACTGTTAGGGTTTGTTTTGGTGGAGGAGGTCCTTGCGCCGCACTGAGTCCGGGACTCAGGGGCGGGGGCTTGGAGTCCCAGTTTGGACGGGGACCTAGACACCTAGGACAGGAGAGTGATGGGTTGGTCCTGCTTGTGCCTGGGGTACAAGCGGGGCGTGTGTTTTCGGGGTACCCAGCTGGGGGCATTGATTCGCGAATCGCCAGGCTATCCGGTACGGCTTGTCTGCGGTTTAGCATCATAGTAAAAACTGAAAGATGAAAGATGGAAGCTGGACAAAGGAAATCTGATTGCTTACCACCTGCTTGAAAGTAGCATAGGTGCTTACATAGAATGGTTAGTAAATGAACCAATGCGGCTATTAATAAAAATTGAACATAAGGACGCACACTTAGTAATGCTTCCTGCAAATGCAATAAACCCATGAGCCAGATAGCCTTGCATATCCTTGGAGTCTTTTCTTTTCTCTTGTTGGGTAAGCCTTGCTGAGTACAATTGAGTACTCAGGGTTTTATTTCCCCTGTTGCAGGTGACAGGTGGATGCTTGAGCTGACCTTTGTGCGTGGATTCCTCCTGGTGGGGTCAGAGAGGATTTCCTTTACGCTGCGATTGTAGTTGCTATTTATAACTCTCACTAAATGCTTTTATAAATGAAAGTTCATAATCTGTTGTCGTAGTATATATATCAATACTTCATCATGTCATTAATAGATGTTTATTTCCGCTGTAACTCTATTCACATGTTTCTATTCCGCTGTTCAATTAAATTGTTTATAACCCTGATAAGATGATTTCATTCCACTGTTATATTAATAAATATTATACTCTGATGTATTAAAAGTGATGTAAGAAATGGTTACGAATGATGCAAGCTTTATTCTCTCATTTGTGATCCTGATGGCAAAAATGTGGATTTTTGGGTTCTCCCCTGGGGTGTGTCCGACGGAACCGAGTAATTTAGTGTTCTCCCTCGAGTGCTTAGTGTCTAATGGAAGACAAGCACTCCTGTGAGGCATTAGATTAGGCGGTTCTGCCACAAATTTGACCGAGCAATCAATGGGAAATATCTAAAGAAATATTACCTTAGCGTTTGGATTAATACTTAATATCCGATTTGTTCGGTCGTCAGCTCTAATAGCCGATATCAGAAAGGTATCGCCTCTAGTGCAAAAAATAAACCCAAAGGAGTAAAAGTTGGTACAATGTGTATCGCATATAGGAGCAAAGCAAACATGGACGAAGTGATGCATGTAATATGAAGTACGTAACAAAGGAAAATCACTCAAGATGAGGAAATTATTTGCTAAATATCACCTATCACAAGCTACGGGCCGGAAAACACCTTGCTTACTATATCATCGACCAGGGTGTTGAAGGCTACATAGTTAGCGGCGCTAAACAAGTCCTCGACCAAGTGCTCATGATCCCTAGGGTGCGCCGTGTCTGGAAAACCATGGGGAAGAAGATAAAGATTGGCTAGAGCGGGCTTGTGCAGCAGCCAGCGCCACGGTAGCACCATGACAAACGCCATGAAGAGCGACCTCCCTAACATGGTTTGGGATATCATGCAAGCGAACCACCAGAATGACACCCCTGGCATTGACAAATCCCGCCGCGTGATCTGCAGCTGATTGAAGGCTTTCTAACTGAGCAGTTAGATCTAAAAGATTTGAGGAAAGAATTATAAGAAATCTTGAAGGCAAAGTTAAGAAGAAGATAGAGAAATTGTGGTAGATGTCTCACCTATGATTCTAGCTTTAGCCCTGGCCAACCTTTCCCCATCGGGCTAGCCTTAGGGGGTGATCGGCCTTGAATCATGGCCAAAGCCGATTCTACAAGGGAGAGGTAGCTGGCTAGATTCTGGTCAGTCTGATCGATGGAGGCCAGCAAATCGTCATTGTCGATCTGCCTCCTCGGATAGCGGGAGAGCTGGCGGCGAATTGGTGCTGAAGATGACCCCAAGGGCTGAGCAGAGTCGGCCCTCTGCTCCGAAACAATGGGAGCACCCCAAGTTGCACCCTCTTGGCGAAGAAGGTGTTGGCACGATGATGCAGATCCATTGAGGGCATCCTCAGCAGACCTCTTGTTGGGAGTATGCCCTAGAGATAATCATAGAGATGATTATATTGCCTTGTATCCATGATATATTATGAGTTCATTGAATTTCCATTAAAGACAACCTGTATCGATTAGCAATTATGTGAATTGTTTGTGAAACTCTTTTACTTGTATGGTTATTCTAATGTTGTCCCTGGTCAGAGTTTGTGTGTGGATACACATGAATAATGGATCAGCACATTATTAGTTGATGACTATGTTTCACAAGACAAACATGGAGATGTCAAACTAATAATGTGGGCACATGTATGACATGGGGCTAGACTGACCCAACGTGAGATGTTGTTATTATCTCTATTCACGTCATGTACATTATGTCCTTAGACCTGAGATTGTTGTATGTATTCAAGATGTGAAACGATCTACTCAAGGACTATCAAACGCTACTCCGTAACAGGGTAGTTATAAAGGTGGTTTTTGGGTTTTGTTGGGAAACATGCTATGAGACATAGACAATCAAGATGGAATTTGCCCCTCTCTATATATGAGAGAGATATCACTGGATCACTCTAATGATTAGATCAAGAAATGCATGGCTGTGCTTGGGTTAAGTGTTAACCTATGAGTTGGACCAAATATCGTGAGGCAAGGGAATAACAAGTATGTGGTTTTGTGGTGGTTTGTCTGATATGATCTTTGCGTACACATAGGAGTTGACATGCCTTGCTAGAGGCCGCTATCCACCGAGTAGGAGTACTCGGGCCATGTCTATGTGTGCGTGAACCCATAGGGTCGCACGCTTAAGGGGCTAGAAGCCTAATTCGGATTGGATCCAAGTTAGACAAGGCTTAGGGTTACTAATGGGCCTCCAACTCAGGAGCTCATTAGGTACGCCTATAAATATGTGGGGTGGGCAACAGGGCTAAGTAATCTACGCCTTTTGGCAGCCGCCACCACCCATCCTACGCCCACGCCTGCTGCTCCTCGTGGACCTAGCAGTCTGGAGGCACAACGCTTCCTCCCTATACGTGTGGATACCTTGGAGGTGCTGCATCTGGAGCACAAGGACAAACCGCACGAAGGGGATGGATGGGCGGATGACCTCGCAACTGCACGGCACTACTATGACGCGTTCAACTACATCGAGTCGCTTCCGCTGCACCTACGCGTCTAGTGGTAATCCTGTGATCTATAACTAGCAGTAGATCCTAGTTTATGAGGTCAAAATTTTTTGTTTTTCGGCTAGCATAGCATCCTCATAACCCTACACCTCTTACTTTTCTCCATGATCTCAAACCTACAGAAAAGCAGGAATTATACTAAAGACGCAGAAGGTTTGAGACGAAGCGGGTTGTTTTTTGATCCACAGCCGTGGCCCGTATATATAGCCCGGGAAGGCGAGAAGATAGATTTCGTCGGGGGTGTAAAATTGAAACTAGATACGGAAATAGATCGACACTCTAGAAATTTAGGGGACAAATAATGAAGAGATAACAGAATTGGACTTATTACTTCCCTAAATTACAAAATATCGTGGGATGAATACGAAGAATTTACATTGACCAGAAATCAACCCACCAAGGCTTCTTTGGATTGAAGGGAGTCTGGGTCCCCACAAGGCCGAAGGTCATCGTGAACCAAGTCACATCGGCCCATTGATAAAATTATGCCAGGAGAAGGGGAAAGGCCACCCTCCTAACAGATGCCTAGCTAATTTCTCGGTAACTGGAAAACTATAGGAAAGAAACCTGTGGCTTTCCCGGTGGGTGTTTGGTAGAGCAAACAAGGGGAAGGTGTCCACACATTTTAGCCCTTGCAAACACTAGAATGGCTCTATGAGCATGGAGAGAAGACTCAGGTGATATCACAAGAGTTCTTCTAACTATAGTGGTTGATCCTCTTGCTTGACAAGGCGCTAGAATGAGCGACATAATCACCCTATGCACAAGAATTCTTCTAACCGCTCAAGATCTTCATAGCAAAAGGATAGACCATGGAGGGTCCGGTGGAGTCAGAAGCACTCGAGGGGGTAGGTGGAAAAGAAACATAGCTGAATTGTTGAATTGCTCTTGCCATGGTCGGATAGACATTTTATAGATGGCCTGGAAAGATGAATCCAAGTACCCGTGAAGCAATGATGCTCTTGTAAAAGTTTTGAAGCATGGGCTCATGAACTAACATAGACAGCGACAAACAGTAGACCCCAGATCAAGATTCTCTACCCATGACTAGGGACCTATCAGGGATACAGACATGATAATTTTGGAGTAAAATTACTTTTATCCCAAAATTGGGGGCATGTGTTTACCCCAAAATTTGGAAGAAGAATCATAGGGACTTGAAAACTCCCAAGAACATGTCATCAAGGAATCAATTGCATGCAGCTGATTTGAATGCAACACTGGAATCGACTTTCTTCAGATAGCGCCAGCAGATAACGACAAAGGCTACGATCGGCACCGGGACAAGGCATGTTGGACTCTGCAAAAAGGGAAAGATTAGAGTCCAAGTTATCTTAATTTTGGAATGTTTTCTTTAGGGCTAGAATTGTGATGAGTCATGCTTATGTAGGAATCATGCGTAGGTTCCGGGTATAAATATTGAACCCTGGCTATTGTAAAAGACACACAATCAATCAAATACAAGTTACTTACTTTTTTGGCTCCGGTCACCCCTTAGGAGTAGGAGTAGAGTAGATCTCGTTGAGTTCTTCAGCGAGTATGGCCGCATTGATCTGATCGACCTCCACTACTTGTTTGTAAGTACCGTCATGGCTTATACTTCTGTTCGTACGGCTGCATCGATCTGGTCGACCTCCACTGCGACTCTGGTATAAGCTAGTTATCAACTCTTGTCTTGTTCAAGTATGGTTGCATCGATCTGATCAACCTCCACTACTCGAACTAGATTAAGGTCAAGTTATCAGCTCTATCTAAGGGTGGCATTCCTTTGGATAGATTCATTAAGTTACTGATATTGCTTATTGCTTCCATTATTTATTTAATTACAGCAATATCACCTCGTCCGATTGGGATTGATCTAGATCGGCCTTATATCTTTTTTAACCCATTGTTTGTTAATCTAAATTTGATCTAACCTGCATCTTAAATGATGAGTTATGTTTTATCGGCCGTTTTATGTCAATCTTAGTCGCGCATGGTGTGCGGTCAAGGCATGTCTGATCTTGAGTAGATCTATTGGCTAGCGAAAATCGTTCTATTGTCCATTATCACGGCCTGTGTGATTCCACCTCATAACCCACTGTTAGCACCATGGAGTGGGGATTGTTATTTGGTAGATCTGTTCCTGATAGGGCATGACCTTAACTGTGCGCTATGCCTGAATCAGCTATTTTAGCCGATATCGAGTGCTTTCATGAATAGTTTACGTCACGAGACCGTTGAAGTAAAGATGGGTTGAAAGATGTGTTAGCCCCATGATCTTATTATTGTATTATGGCCTGCATGATTCTGCCTCATGCCCCACTGATATTAGTAATAAGTTAGGGTCGTCAAGTCTATTATTGTTTCTATGGCCTGCATGATTCTGCCTTATGCTCCACTGGTCATAGCGATAGATGAGATCTAATATGTTCATTAGATTTATCTTTATTAAATGGTTAAATGATGATGAGCTATTTCTTTTAAATGAAAAGGGATTCAGTTACTTATAGTCATTGGCTTAGCATAAATTAATCATTGTTGACATCCTTTTGCCAGTGACTAATGTTTGTCTAAATAACGAGATTTATCCTAAGCGATAACCGATTTACCTTCCATAATTCCATGAGCTTTAACTGATTTATTCTTATGAATATGCTAGAATCGACTATTTAGTCGATTTCCTTCCATATCGGCTCTAAGAGCCACACATTCGGGACTATCTGGCAACACCGGCATGTTCCGCCTTAAATTACTGATTAGCTTTCTCTCCTTGTCAATTGTAGGGTCAAATTGACCGGCATGTCTCAGGAGGAGTGCGCAGGATCAACCATCCCTATGCTGAAGCTAGGCGGATCTCTAGCTCCATCGAGCGGACCCTTCTGGCTTGCTCGTGTGCCCTTGGCATGGGACAAAATTTCATGCCGATAGGTAGAAAGCCCAAAATTGCATCTTTTCGTGTCTTTGGTTGCAAATGCTATATCTTGAAGAAAGGCACTAGATTGTGCAAGTTTGACAAGAAATGTGATGAAGGATTCCTACTTGGTTATTCCACTACAAGCAAAGCATATAGAGAGATAGTGGTACTCTTGAGGAAGTTCATGATGTTGAATTTGATGAAACCAATGGTTCACAAGAAGAGAATGAGAACTTGGAAGATGTTAGAGGCATTCAACTTTTAAATGCCATGAAGAACATGGATGTTGGTGAATTGAGGCCTAGGCAAGTGAATGATAATGAAGATGATCAAGTGCAAGTGGTCTCTAACTCAAATGTGTAACATGATACAAATCAAGTTAGTACAAGTGGCTCCAATGATAATGACCAAGATCAAGTGGCTAGTGCATCATCTCAACTCAATGATCAAGCAAGTGTAAGCAATCAAGTTACAATCCTCTAACCAACCAATATTGCAAAGGATCATCCATTGGACACTATCATTGGTGATATTTCAAGAGGTGTGCAAACTAGATCAAGATTGACTTCATTTTGTGAGCATTTCTCATTTGTGTCATCCATTGAACCAAAGAAGATAGATGAAGCATTGAAGGATGTTGATTGGGTGAATGCTATGCATGAAGAATTGAATAACTTCACAAGAAATCAAGTATGGGAATTAGTAGAGAGACCAAAGGGACACAATGTGATTGGAACCAAATGGGTTTTTAGAAACAAGCAAGATCAAGATGAGATAGTAGTAAGGAATAAAGCAAGATTGGTAGCACAAGGATATACATAAGTTGAAGGTCTTGACTTTAGAGAAACATATGCCCCGGTTGCTAGATTGGAAGCAATTAGAATCTTATTAGCCTATGCTTGTGCCCACAACATCAAGCTATATCAAATGGATGTCAAGAGTGCATTTCTCAATGGTTAGATCAATGAAGAAGTATATGTTGAGCAACCTCCTGGTTTTGAAGATGACAAGAAGCCCGACCATGTGTACAAGTTGAAAAAGACATTGTATGGCTTGAAGCAAGCACCTAGGGCATGGTATGAGAGATTGAGAGACTTCCTACTCTCTAAAGGGTTCATGATGGGCAAGGTTGACACCACTTTTTTCACCAAGAAGATTGGCAAAGACTTATTTATATTGCAAATCTATGTTGATGACATCATATTTTGATCAACCAATCAAGACTTTTGTGAAGAATTTGGAAAGATGATGGCTAATGAGTTTGAAATGTCCATGATTGGAGAGTTAAGTTTCTTTCTTGGTCTTCAAATCAAGCAATTGAAGAATGGTACATTTGTGAGTCAAGGCAAGTACATCAAAGACATGCTCAAGAAGCTTGGCATGAGTGATAGTAAAGCCATTATGAAAACTAGACCCTTGCTTCTAATGTTGATCTTGAAAGGACCGTGACGCCTAAGAGGGGGGGTGAATTAGGAAACTTAAAAAATCTACTTCAAAAACTATGGCCTCTTTTTCTAACTCTAGCAACACCTATGCAATAGATGAACTATCTAAATGTGCAACTACGGTGTTGCTAGTGAGTTGCTATCTCTACCACAAAACAAGTAATGTAAACAATGTAAATGTGGAAGCTAAAGAGTAAGGTAGAGATATGCAAACTCCCGTCGATGACTCCGGTATTTTTACCGAGGTATCGAGAAGCGTGCAAGCTTCCCCCTAGTTCTCGTTGGAGCCCCTCGCAAGAAATCCCTTGCAAGGGCCAAGCTCCCGGTCGGGTAACTCCGTGGATAGCCTCGGGCCTTCCCCATGCACAAGTGGGTCTCCGACGTGCCTTCCGGCAAGCCTCTCCCGGATGCTCCCCGCCGTCTTCACTATCAAGCTTCCGGCCAAAACGCCGTGGGCCTTGTTCCCTCCGGTACACAGTGGCGGCCACACCACAAACGCGGTTGGTGTGATCTCGCAAGACTTCAAGCCCCTCCAATGTACAACAATGGTGCTCGCAAGCACCGAGTGGTAAGAGGTATGCAAACCTCACTAAACACTAGGCCTAAACCTAGAGCAAGCGCATAAGCGGTGGTCTAATCAACCTAAGCACTTCACAAAGCACCTACGCTAATCACCTGATGAATCACTAAGCACTATGCAAGTGGAGATCACTAAAATGGTGTATCAACACCCTTGGTATGTTTCCTCAGCTCCACTATACTCAAATGGCCGGTTGGGGGTTGTATTTATAAGCCCCACTGAGAAAGTAGCCGTTGGGGTTGAACTCCCGCAATTCTGCTACTGACCGAACGCTGAATTGTCCTGACCGGACGCGTCCAGTTGTCCCGACCGTTGAACCGCAAACCACTGATCGGACGCTGCCAGCGTCCGGTCACCTGCTACCAGACACGTCTGGTCATAGTTTCACCATTCTGGAACCTCTTTGTAGTCGATCTGACGCTTGTTCCCTGTGTCCAGTCGGTTTCACCACCCGCGTCCGGTCGTCCCGACTGTAGAGTCATCGGTCCAGCGTCCGGTTGTCCCAACTGCAGAGCCACTGGTCCAGCGTCCGGTCGTCCCAACTATAGAGCCACCGGTCTAGCGTCCAGTCGTCCCGACTGCCGAGCCACCAGCATCCGGTCCAGCATCTGGTCGCCTCTGCGAGCTCATTTCTTTGCGATCTTGCGGATGGCTTGGTTCCTATCTTCATGCTTGGACTTTGCTTGATATCTTGGTTCTTTTCTTGTGCTCCTAAGGTCTTGCTTAAGGTGTTGATCATCAAATCATCACGTTGCCTTTGTCCAAGTCATGTCTTGCACCCTATTGGACTACAAAACAAACACTTGCAAATTCATTAGTCCAATTTGATTGTGTTGGTCATCAAACACCAAAATCCAAAGTAAATGGGCCTAGGGTCCATTTTCCTTATAGATCTCATAGGGTATTCTAGTTTTTTGTGTATGACTAGTTACTAATGGTGCTAAGGATGGTAAATTAGTGCACTCCAATTGGTATCATGCTTCAAAGGTCCATCTTGTATACCTTAGCATCATTTGGTAGACATTGTCTCCTATATTTCCTATCTAAGCATATGTGCAAGCTACAATTCAAACTCTAAGCACATATGTAGGGGGAGCAATTGCTACCATTTGGGATTCATGAAACTTGTCCATATCCTTTTACACATGGTAAATATGCTTGGGCAAGCAACATGGATTCAAATAAATTTTAATTCATATCTTTGTGAAAGGGTTGTCATCAATTACCAAAAAGGGGGAGATTGAAAGCTCTAGTTTGGTTTTGGTGAATTGATGAAACCCTAAGTGCTAACCTAGTTTATCAAAGTGATTAAGAGATAGGTAGCACTACTCCAAGTGGAGAAGCAAATGAAGATCATGACATGATGATGGTGATGGCGTGGTGATGATAAAATGCTTGGACTTGGAAAAGAAGAAGGAAAAACAAAATGCTCAAGGCAAAGGTGAAATTGATAGGAGCTTTTTGGTTTAGTGATCAAGACACTTAGAGAGTGTGATCACATTTAGGATCAATAGCCATACTATTAAGAGGGGTGAAACTCGTATCAAAATGTGGTTATCAAAGTGCCACTAGATGTTCTAACTCATTGCATATGCATTTAGGATCTAGTGGAGTGCTAACACCCTTGAAAACATTTGTGAAAATATGCTAGCACATGTGCACATGGTGGTATACACTTGGTGGTGTTGGCACTTTTGCAAAGGAGAAGAAGTTGGAGTTGATGAGGATCAACTTGGTGAAGAAATGGTGGCGAGAAGGTGTCATTGTGTGTGACTAGCGCGCGGTCTCGGTCAAGTGACCGGACGCTGGGCGAAGAAGTGACCGGACTCGTAGGGCCTGCATTCAGACAGTGATGACGAATGCTGATGTAGCGCACTAAGTTGATCCAGAGGGGATCAGACGTAGAGGCGAGTCTGGTCAATAGGGACTGGACGTGTCCATTCGCAAAATAGAGGTTCAGTGAGCTCTCTAGAAATGACAAAACTCTGAGGCTCATGCGTCCGGACTTGGCACTGAGGTTGTGTCTGATTGGTTAGGCACGTACGCTGACACGGGTAGGCATGAGAAGCCACTGAGGACTGGACCCTAAGATGCATTTGATCACCTATGATCAGACATATCCGGTCATAAAACAGAGGCTCAGGGAGCTCTCTAGAAATGACCGGGCTCAGGCATTGCAGTGTCCGATCATCTTCGCTGTGCTGCGTCCGGTCGTCGTATGACCATTGGCGTGCGAAGTTACTGTTGAGTTCGGGTGGTTCTGGTTGAATGCAGAGTGACATGTGGATGGCGTAGCGTGACCGGACGCTTGCAGGGTGCATCCGGTCGATCTGACTGGCGCGTCCGATCGTCCCGCAGTCAGCCCAATAATTGAACCAACGGCTCTATTGTTTGGGGCATCTATAAATTTCATTTGGTCGGCTCTAGCTCACTCTCTTGGCCATTTGCATTGACATAATAACCTTGTGAGCTTAGCCAAAGCCCTCCCACTCATCTCCATCATTGATTCATCATCTTTGTGAGATTGGGAGAGAATCCAAGTGCATTGCTTGAGTGTTTGCATCTCGAGGCACTTGGTGTTCGTGTTTCGCTGCGGGATTCATTTGTTACTCTTAGTGGTTGCCACCACCTAGACGGCTTGAAGCAGTAAGGATTGTCGAGTGGAGGTTGGTGATTGTCTTCGGCTCAACATTCTGCCCAAACCAGTATAAACCTTGTGTCTTTTTAGCACACCATCCGGGCCAAATGCGCAATAATACAAATTTACTCATTGGTGTTTACTCAAAACACCAACAGTTGGCATGCCAGGTAGGGGACCTTTGCGCATTCCGACATTAACATCAGGCCACAGATGGCTAGCCATGGAATCAGCTGGGTCCTAGGCACACACGTGCGCTTCGGTGACCTAGACTTCATCATCACGATGGGAGGAGAGTTGGCATTGGCTCATGTCACCATCCAACCTCTCACTTGCATCGGCCTCAACTATGGGAGGCTTGAGCATCAGCTCAGTGTCTCCCTAGGACCCTAGCCATCTAGGGAGGACCCATGTTGCCTCACCCTCTCTCTGGAACACCCCACATGGAGTGCACCAACAGCGCTTCTGTTCGGTCTCCGCAACACCGCAGCGACCGTTAGCCACCTTGTGGCACAACGCATGATCCCATCCCTCGCGAACAACGAGTTCATGGGGGTGATCAAACACATCATGGAATCCTTCCATGACCTCCTGGCAAAGGAGCAGGGTCGCCCTCTAGCTCTGACTTCAGCAGGGGAAGCCATCACCCTCTCGTGAATGCTTCATGGCGGGTATCGCCGAGGGGCACGTCAAAAGCATCCACAAGAGGGAGGCTACTCAAACAAATGACCTCAGCGATGAGGCCGAGAGGGAGACAGTGGCCCCACCATGCATGCCAGTGGAGTAGCTAAAAGCTCGTCATTGAGAGATCAAGGAAGCGCGACTCTAGTTCGAGCAGGAATGTGCGGAGCTCGACCAGGAGATAGAGCGCCATGGAGACGGTGGGCGCGCATGTGCCATGGCCCACAACGTGAACTGGAGGATCATCACAGACGATGAAGCCCTCCCTTGCTTCGCCCGGGCAAGCTAGAACATCACCGTTGCCGTGGCCTTGCTCCATGGCCTTCTAGAGGCCACGATGCCCGAGGATCGTCAGGCCCACCGGGAGATTCTCACGTTGCTCGAGCATGTGGCAGCATAGTAGGCCGAGAGATCATTGTCTCAGCAACACGCGCTCGACGCCAACTAGCGCATGCTCTTAGAACGCCCTGGCAGGGACACGTCTATCCACCAGGAACCACAAGGAAGTAGGCAGCACACCGTGGTCCCGGTGCGTCGGCGTCCCGGTCGCAACCATGACGCATGCAACACCCTCAACACCCACAGACGCGCCTACGATGACCTAAGAGATGGATCTAGACATGGCTATCACCCTTGATGTGGTGGATGTTATGATAGCGACGAGGACTGAAGCCTGAGCCTCGGCCTACCGGGGCCTCAGGCCTTCGGCCGTCACATCCTCAACGCTGCTTTCCCATCGAGGTACCGATGACCAACCAATATCTAGAAGTACTCTAGGGAAACAAACCCTGGACTATGGCTCGAAGACTTTTAGCTTGTCTACCAAGCTAGTGGTGTGGATAATGACGACTTCATTATCCGCAACCTTCCATTGTTCTTGGCCGATTTGGCATGAGCGTGGTTGGAACACCTGTCATCCAATAGAATCCAGAGTTGGGCAGACCTGAAGGAGATCTTTGTGGGGAATATTCAAGGCACATACAAGTGCCCTAGGAACCCATGGGACCTCAAAAACTGCCAACAGAAGGCCAGTGAAACCCTCCGTGGGCACATCCGGTGCTTCTCCCGACAGTGCAATGAGATACCTAACATCGCCGATGCAGACTTTATCAGAGCTTTCCTATTCGGGACTACCTGTGAGTCTCTAGTTCATAAGCTAGGATGCAAGGGCCCGTGAACCACTATGGAACTCCTAAACATTGCCACTAGACATGCCTTAGGAGAAGAAGCGGTCAAAGTGATCTTTGATCATCTCGATGGCAAGGCAAGGTGGGATGAGGGCGCCGGTGAAGGCGCCTCCAATCGTTCTGCCAAAAGGAAGAACAAGAAGCAATGGCGCAAGGGCTCGCTATGGCCATTGCTGACTATAAGGGTGGTCAGAAGACCATGGAGGGCACTCTAAACCATTTTGAAAAATTACTCGAGGGGCCATGCCCAAACCATGCCTTCTCGGTTAAGCTTCTGTACAAGGACTGCAGCCTAATGAGGTGGTTCTTGTCTAGAGGCTTCAACAAAGGGGAGCATGGGAAGAACCTTGACCCCACCACGGACAACACTGAGGGGAAGGATGGTGGCTTTCCAACACCGAATGGTTGCCACATGATCTTCAGAGGATCGGTAGCCTACGACTCCAAATGCCGTCAGAAGGTCGCATGCCGCGAGGTCTATACGACCAAACCAGCCACACCTACCTTCCTCCGGTGGTCAGAGTCCACCATAACCTTTAATCAGACTGACCACCCAGAGAGCATCCTACATTTGAGGAGGTATCCGCTCATGGTTGACCCGATCATCGGCACGAAGCGACTCACCAAAATACAGATGGATGGAGGCAGCGGCCTCAACATCATGTATGTCAAGATGCTCGACAAAATGGGCATCGACCGGACATGCGTCCGCCCAACCAGAACACCTTTCCACGGCATCATGCTCGGAAAGTAGGCCATGCCACTTGGGCAGATCGATCTACCCATTACCTTCGGGGATCCATCCAATTATAGGATAGAAACCCTCACCTTCGAGGTGGTCAGGTTCCCCAGAATCTACCACGCCATCCTAGGACATCCATGCTACGCGAAGTTCATGGCCATCCCCAACTATACCAACCTCAATCTAAAGATACCAGGCCCTAGTAGGATCATCACCATCGGCACCTCCTTCCAGCGCGCCTATGAGTGCGAGGTCGAGTGCTGTGATCATGCCGCAGCAATCGTTGCCTTCGAAGAGCTCACCACCATCAAGAAGGAGGTCGCCAAAGAAGCGCCCAACCCCAAGAAGTCGACTAGGTCTTTTGAGCCTGCGGAGGGCTCTAAAGAGGTCCTCATAGATCCTGATAGCCCCGACGACAAGGTGGTGCGCATTGGCACCATGCTTTCCTCTAAATAGGAAAACGTGCTTGTCGACTTCCTCCATGCCAACAAAGACATCTTTGTGTGGAAACCCTCAGACATGCCAGGCATCCCAAGGCAAGTCGTCGAGCACACCTTGAAGATCCATTTAGGCTCTAAGCTAGTGAAACAGCACCTACGTCGCTTCGACGAGGGGAAACGCAGGACCATCGGCGAAGAGATCACAAAGCTTTTGGCGGCCGGATTCATCAAGGAAGTGCACCACCTAGAGTGGTTGGCCAATCCCATTCTTGTATGAAAAAGAGTGAGAAATAGAGGATGTGTGTTGACTATATGGGTCTCAACAAAGCATGCCCAAAGGATATGTTTCCTTTGCCACGCATAGACCAGATAGTTGATTCTACCTCGGGGTGCAAAACTCTCTACTTCCTTGATGCGTACTCCGGGTACCATCAAATTGTGATGAAAGAGTCTGACCAGCTCACGACATCAATCATCACCCCCTTCGGATCATTCTGCTACATCACAATGTTGTTCAGTCTGAAGAACATTGGGGCTACATACCAGCGTTGTATGCTCAGGTGTTTCGGGGACCTCATCGGGTGGACCATTGAGGCCTACATAGACGACATCGTGGTCAAATCCAAACAAGCCGATCACCTTGTAGCTGATCTTGAGCAGACCTTTGTAAAACTCTGAGCAAACGACATCAAACTCAATCCCGAGAAGTGCATTTTCTGAGCGTGGCATCGAGGCCAACCCAGAGAAGATCTTAGCTATCACAAGGATGGGTCTAATTCAGAATATAAAGGGTGTGCAGCAAATTATAGGGTGCCTCGCTGCACTTAGCCACTTCATCTCATGCCTCGGCGAATGAGGTCTCCCCCTTTATCGACTTCTAAAGAAGGCCAATCACTTCGAATGGATGTTCGAGGCCCAGGAAGCACTTGACATGGTTAAGCAGCTCCTAACAAAGGCCCCAATATTGGTTCCTCCCACCTAGGGAGAACATGTTCTGCTCTACATCATGACCACCACACAAGTGGTCAACGCCGCCCTGGTAGTGGAGCGGGAAGAAGAGGGGCACGCCCTCAAAGTACAGTGCCCTGTATACTTCGTTGGTGAGGTCCTATCCGACTCGAAGACCTGCTACCCCCAAATCTAGAAACTTCTATACGCTGTCCTTATCACTAGGAGGAAACTACACCACTACTTTGAGTCGCATCCAGTGACGGTCATGACGTCCTTCCCCCTCAGTGAGGTCGTCAAAAATTAGGACACCACGGGGAGAACCGTGAAATGGGCGCTTGAGCTGATGGGTCAGGGCATTGCATATGCCTCCCAGACAGCCATCAAGTCCTAGGTGTTGGTTGATTTCATCGCAGAATGGACCGAGGTCCAAATGCCACCAGCGGTCATCGATCAAGAGTACTGGACAATGTACTTTGATGGATTGCTTATGAAGAAGGGTGCCGGCGTGGGGATAGTCTTCGTATCGCCCCTTAGGATATGAATGAGGTACATGGTCCGTCTCCATTTCCCCTCCTCCAACAATGTAGCCAAGTACGAGGCGCTCATCAATAGCCTATGCGTTGTTGTCGAATTGGGCATCCGATGCCTCAACATTCGAGGGGATTCCTAGCTAGTCGTCGACCAAGTCATGAAGGAGTCAAGTTGCCATGATGCCAAGATGGCCGCGTACTGCCAAGAAGTCCACCGATTGGAGGACAAGTTCGATGGCCTTGAACTCAATCACATCCTAAGGCGTCTCAATGAGGCAGCTGACGCGCTTGTGAAAGCTGCATCCGGCCAAGAGCCGGTGCCAATGGGCAACTTTGCCAGCGACCAGCACAAGCCCTCGGTTCGCTATGAGGAGTCAGAATAGGGCGGTGACAGACCGTCCAATCCTGTCCTGGGGCTGAACAACTGTCGGCTACATCTGGCTCTGAGGTCATGGAGCTCAAAGAGGATCCAACGATAGAGCCTGACCCTCTGATCGACTGGAGAACGCTCTGCCTCGACTACCTCCTCCATGACACACTATCGACAGATAGGATGGAGGCCTAATGGCTCGCACATCGCACCAAGTCCTTTGTTCTTATGGAAGGCAAACTCCACAAGCGAGGCCACACCGGGATCCTACAACGCTACATCACCTTCGAACAAGGGAAGCATTTGCTGAGCGATATCCACGGTGGGGTCTACGGTCACCATGCCTTGCCTCGAACCCTGGTCAGAAAACATTCCGACAGGGCTTCTACTGGCCTACCATGGTAGCCGATGCCGAGCAAATCGTACGCACCTACGAAGGGTGCCAGTACTATGCTCGATAGACTCACCTACCGGCCCAAGCACTCCAAACAATCCCCATCACCTAGCCATTCACAGTTCGGGTACTCGATCTGGTTGGACCACTCAAAAAGGCGCCCGAGGGCTATACCCACTTGCTTGTCACCATTGACAAGTTTACAAAATAGATAGAGGCTCGACCGATCTCCGTGATCAAATCCGAGCAGGCCGTGCTATTCTTCCTCAACATTGTCCATTGCTTCAGAGTCCCAAACTCCATCATCACGGACAATGGCACGCAGTTCACTGGGAAGAAGTTTCTCTGATTTTGTGATGAACATCACATCCGTGTCGACTGGGCCTCCGTAGCACACCCCCGAACGAACAGGCAGGTACACGCATGGACGGCATGGTCCTACAAGGCCTCAAACCCAGGATCTTCAACTGGTTGAACAAATTTGGCGCACGCTGGGTCACCGAACTTCCTTCAGTACTCTAGAACATGAGGACGACCCCTAGTCGAGTCACCGGCTACACGCCCTTCTTCACGGTCTATGGTTCCAAGGCTGTCCTCCCAACCGACCTCAACTATGGAGTGCCGAGGATCAGGGAGTACGACAAATAGGGTGTCGAGGCATCCCATGAGGACACCATGGACCAGCTGGACAAAGCTTGCGACATCGCCCTCCTTCACTCGGCCAAGTATCAGTAGGCATTGCGATGGTACCACAGCCGACGAGTGTGGGGTCAGGCCTTCAACATCAAGGACCTAGTCCTCCGCCTCGTCCAGAGCAACAAGGATAGCCACAAGCTCTCCCCACCATGGGAGGGACCGTACGTCATCACAGAGGTACTTCGGCCAGGCGCCTACAAACTAAAAACCATCAACGGTGAGGTCTTCACCAATGCCTGGAACATCAAGCAGCTACATCGCTTTTACCCCTAAATAAATGCATACTTTCTCTTATTAGTTTTGTTATTGAAAGTCCTTGATCTTTTGTGACATCCGAACCCAGCAAGGGCAAAGGGTTGGGTCTCACCTGGGGGGCTGATATGAGTGTATTTACCTTGCAAACATTCTCTGTGCTAGCCTCCCTTTCTTACATTAATGCCTAGGAGGTAGGTTTTCGGGAACAAGCTCTGAGTATAACTGGTTGGACTACGAGAAACCTACGCCCCAACGGCTACGGCGCCTTTGCTCACCAGCGTGATTAGAGCTGGCTCGACCACACTCTGAGCTTTTATGGCCTTAACAACGGAAAGGGTCAGAACATGCTAAACCCTTCTGTAGAAAAAAGGGGGGAAGAGTTGAAAAGCTATTTGCTATAACAAAATTTGAGAACTTGTCCATTTTTGCACAAGTTCGTCGCTTGGCTTATCTGCCGAACTAAATCCCTGTATGAGATACTCCTGTCCTCTACTCCCATAGGAAAATCTTATCTCAATAGGAAACATAAGTTGATCAAACAGCTTGGCTACTATCGGGAAATAGATCGATCGAACGGCTCAAAACCGCCGCCAAGAGATAAGCACCCTTACTTACTTACATTACATATTAAATTCGCTACCGAGCCTCCAACCCTAGCAACAGTAGGGGGATGGACATCGCTTGGGGGCTGGCAAGAGTGTCTACTCGCTAGACATTTCTCTTTGCCCAACCCCTCCTTACGTTTAAAAATTGGAGGCGCGGTATGCGGACATAGACTTTGAGTAAAACTGGTTGAACCGCTAGAATCCTATGCCCCGGTGGCTACAGTGTTTTTGTTCACCAGCGTGATCGAAGTCTTTGTCCCCACGCTCCAAGCTTTAGCATCCACCTTCTCAAGAAGGGTTCGGAGGGGCCTACTTATGGAATTTCCATCAAGAAGAAGCTGTCAGGTCACCCAAGCCGATCGAACGGCTTGGATCACTACCGAGAGACAGAAACAGAAAACTAGGATGCTCATGCAGGTTACCCCAGCCCCGTCATGAATGTTAGACCCGAACCCCGCACGGACATATCCGGTAAGAGCTCCCGAAACCCATCACTCGTGCCATCGAGGTAACGTTACCGACCCCTGCTATTTCTTTATGACTCATTCATTCAATCATCACGTATATTCAAACATTGCACATGCGATTGCTGCATCGCAACGCTTCACGTTGCATCACAAACTGGTACTCATCTCATTTGATATGAACGGCGATAGATCAAGGTTTGAAGGCTGGCCCGCGAAGGGCTCGAGGCCGCCTCATGTCAAACAGAGCTAGGGGAGAAAAACCGAGATGAGCCCTAGCGGCCTTGCCCGACCCCGCTCAGAAGCGGACAGGGATATCTCGACCTTTCTTGTTTGATTCTAACCTTGAGCCAAACCCATAGAATCTCCATCGAGGAGAGGCCAACGAGCCACCCGAGCCTATCGAACGGCTTAGGCATCTACCGGGGGGCGGGTTAAGAAATAGTGGAATGCCACATGAGGGTCTACCGACCCCGTCAATGGATGATGGACCCGGATTCCACTCGAACATGCCCGTTAGCGAGCTCACTAAGCACAATGCTCGAGGCATCGAGGCAAGTGTCATTAGCTCAGCCCCTCTAGTTGCGGAAACCGAGGACAAGGTGACGCATGAATCATGGCCGACACCTACCGAACCCCACAGGGCTCTGGGGCTCAAACCGCCCGATCCAAGATCGAAAGGCTGAGGTTTGAAGGCCAGCTCGTGGAAGGCCCGAGGCCACCTCATGTCAAACAAAGAGCCAGAGGGGAAACACAGATGAGCCTCAGTGGCCTATGCCCATCCCGCTTAGAAGCGGACAAGGCCATCTCAACCTTCTTGTTCGATCATAGCCTCAAGCCGAGCCCATAGGGGAATCTATTGGAAGGCGGGTTAAGGAGCAATGGAATGCCCCCTGAGGGCTTTGTCGATCCCATCACAGGTGACAGAACTGGATTCCGTTCAAACATGCCCGCTAGCGAGCTCGCCGAGCATGTCACTCAAGCCATCGAGGCAGATGGCATTAACTCAACCCCTCCGGTTGTGAAAACCGTGGATGGGGTGACAGTCACAAAAATGAGCCGACCCTTGACCAAATTCCCGCCACGTGCGGGGGCTCAAGGAAGATCAAACTTACAAGGAGACCTAACGCACGGTTGCAGAATAATAGCTAAGATCCTAGGGCGAGGGTACATGCGAATACAAGAGATGCATTCTCCTAAGTTTCGCTGTCCTCCCCTCGATTTTTAGTGACATCCGACCCAGCAGCGGCAAAGGGGTGAATCTCACTCGGGGGCTAATAAAGGTATAAGTATACCTTTTCTAAAACAGTCACCGCGTCAGACCCCTTCTTCACACTAAACCTAGTGGCAAGGTTTATGGAAACGAATGATTAATCAGGCCTGGTTGAACTACAAAACACCTACCCCTCAGCGGCTATGGTGTCTTTGCTCACCGGCGCGATCGAAGTTTTCCCCTTACACCTCGGGCCCTATGGTTTTAACGCACATAAGGGTCAGAATACGTGAGCCTTCTCTTATCGCATACAAAAAGGGAAGGAAACAAATTCAATCAAATGAAACAAAATATCAAAGTTATGAATTTGTTCTTAATACATAAGGATTGGCAATTGTCTAGAGTATAATGATGCTTATCCAAGATCACCCAACCTAGTTGACTAACTATCCCCTCTAGGGGAGAACTATCTCTTCAACTTTGTTCGCCAGGTTCCGTGCGACAGGAGCCACCGCCTTCTCTATTTCATCTAGCTCGGAGGCTTCGTTGCTAGGCGTGAAGCCAAGGCTCATTGTCTCCAAGTCGATACTTTCGGCATAGTGGGAGCGGGCGATGGCAAAGGCTTGGGTAATCCCAAAGCAAAGAGCTTCCCTCTCGAGCTGGCGCACCCACGCCGAGATATCTACGGCAGCACAGGCTGCAAGTGAGTAGGTTCCCTCTAGCTGTGCCACCTCTAGGTCATCAAAGACCACCCCGACGGCAGTGCACAGGAGATTGTGCTCATCGCTCTCCACCTAAAGGATCCCTCGCTCCTCGGCAAGCTCCGTGACTAGCCTAGCGGAGATGCTCTCGGCCTCCAGCCTTCGGGCTACTATGGTTCCAAGATTAGCCCAGAGGGAGCTGACCCCCTGATGCGCCTTGTCGCGCTCTCAGACAGCTTGGTCGCCCTCCTTGTAGGCCGCGCCATGCTCCGAATGGAGTCTCTCCGTAGTCTGGTGCTGCTCGTCTTGCTCCTTGCGTAGCTAGGCTATCACCTCAGAGTCTAGGCTCGCCCTCTGCTATAGGGTCATGGACCTTTCCTCGGCTCCTAGCTTGAGCTCCCGCTCCTTCTCCACCTCGGCTAGGAGGTCGAGGACCCACTGGCGAGCCTCGGCATCCCTCTAGAGTAGCTTGTCCCACTCCTTTCGAACTCTGGCAGCCTCCTCCTCATCCTGTCGTGCCCCGCTGATAGATCCTAGAATGCTTTCTCAGCATCCTCCGCGTCCAGATGGGCCTCGGCCTCCTGCTGCTGGAGCTCGGCCACCTCCTCGGCTAGGGGAGTCAGCTCAGTCACCCACCGTTGGGCGACAGCAAGCTAGGCGCTCACATCTCCACGCAGCTAGGCCTCTTCGTTGAGACGGTCCCATTTCACCTTCTGCTCATGGAGGAACCAGGATTTCTCCCGGCTATGAGCGATAAGGGACTGAAAAGAAGATCAATGTCAAAACACAAAAAACATGAAGAAAGAAAAAAGCAAGAGGAGAGATTAAGGGATACCCAACCAGTAGGAACGATGATGTTGTGTAGGACACCCCTGGCCTGGTTCAGGACTTCCATCATGGCTGAAATCCCTTCGTTGATACTCTCCCACTCTATGCTCTCGGTAGCATCATCGAGCAAGAAGAGTATCGACGTTGGGTCTTGAGGATCCATCCACTAGAGCAGCGACTCACCCTGCACGGGTGAGCGGCTACCCTCAAACGTTAGGGCCAAGGGCGACCCCCCCACTGGTCCTCTCCACCACCGCCACGATACTCGAGGACCCTTTGGACATGCCCCCCTCTGATTGGCCAATGTCGGGCACTGTCACCTAGGCCGGCGGCAGCACAGATCATGCCGCTTCCTCGCACACCACCATGGCTATGTTTGGCTGTGCCTAGCTCATCATAGTCATTGCCGCCTCCATCTGCATCGAAGGGGCCTCGACTGTCGGTGTCACACCCACAACAGTCGGTGCCACGAGTGCGAGCGGCAACTCCATCCGCTCCGATGTCGGCAACAGAATTGCTTTCATCACCGCCTGCTCGGCGACCTCCGAGGGCGTTCCCTCAGCCTCGGCAATCGTTTGTCCTACCAAAGGCATGGGCACCACCACGGGCGGCGCCTGACCAGCCAACGAGGCTGTGATGCTGGCTCTACTCCCGCTCGAAGCAAGAGTAACATCGAGCGACGGGCGACGTCTCGCCTAGATGGTGACACTCTTCTTGGACACTCTTCTTGGCTCAAAGCAAGAGTGGCCCTGTCTCAGAATGTTGCAAGAAACAGAAGGCGTGAGTCACGCTGAAAAATAGAGAAAACATAGAAAATAGAGAAGTCAATGACTTACATTGGCGCCGTTGGGTGTAGGATACATTTGGGGGACGAATCCCTAGGTCCTTGCTCTGCCTCCTCGGGACGGGGCCATTTGGAGCCCGCCCCCTGCTCCCGGGCTGAGGGGCTCACCTCCCCTGCACTCGGGGGTGCTGTAGTGGAGCCATCCCCCTCCCTCAGCACCTTGGGTGCGACGGCAGATCCGCTCGCTTCCGCTAGCACCTCAGGTGCGGTGGCATATCCGCCCACCCCGGCTGACTCTTGAGGCACGGCGGCGGGCCCGCTCCCCTCCGCTGACACCTTGGGTGCGGCCGCTGATCCACCTGCCTCTACTTGTTCTGAGGATAGGCCGATGGTTCAGCCCACCTCTGTCGTCCTCACAGACTCACTCCCTCCTGCATGAAATGGGAAGGGTCCCTGCATGGATGAGGGGATACCTATCAGTGTATCCTCGCTCTCTAGGTCATCCCACTTGGTGTTAGTAACTACCTCTTCTTCTTCTTCCTCGCCATCATCTTCATCATTGTCGGTTTCCTCCCCGCACTCCCACACACGCAACTTCTGCTTCTTCTTCCTCCTCTCGTCCTCCTTCACCTTCCGTTGCCACTCGGCCATGGCGTGGTTGGCTGCCGTCATGGTCGGATCCTTCGGCAGCGGAGCTAGAAGATCTGTAAGGACAAACTTCTTCAGCTGGTCCCCCTATCTCAATATTAGTGTCAAGAGGTCGAGAGTTCAATTAAAAAGGAGGCACGAGGAAAGAAAACTTACAAAAACAATGTATCCCGGTTCTGGCCAGATTGGGGGATGCCCCAGCATCGGATATACAAAGTCAAGGATAGCGTCGGCATTGTCCCATAGAGGCTCCATCGCCTCCTTGATACGCTGTGCCACTTCAGAGGGGGAGAGTGGTACCTCGGCAAGCGCTGTCCCATCGAGTGATGCCCCAGGCACCATCATTTGTAGGGGAAGCACGTGCCTCATCAGTGGCGCCACCCTCCGCGTGTGATAGGCGCCGATGATCCCCAACCCCTTCACACCCCTCTTGTTCAGAATTCGGACAGCAGCAAGATGGTCCTGGATCTTCTTCTTGTCTTTCTCTGGGACTCCCCACCTCCTCCATGATTCTAGGACCTCTTTGATGAGGCGCCCGATGAACTCTAGCAAGGGGGCAGCTGTGTCATTCTTCACGTAGAACCATTACGAATGCCACCCCTTGTTGGAGGTCGACAGATGCATCGGGCGGTACTCATTGACCCAGTTGTTGCGTAGTTGAATACCGGCGCTTCCCATTAGCACGTTTAGCTCCTGCTTCTTCTCCTACTTCTTCAGAAGGGTGACGGCGAAGAAGTACCATCATAGGTCGAAGTGGGGACTAATCCCTAGGAACCCCTGACATAGGGCGGCGAACGCCACAATGTGTTGGATTCTGTTGGGATTAAGATGTTGTAGCTCCACCTTGTAGTAGCACAGCAAGCACCGAAGAAACTTATGGGTGGGGGTGGTGAATCCTCGCTCGTGGAAGTGAGCGAAGGATATGACATACCCATTGGCCGATGACGGCGCGTCCTCATTGTCGGGCAGCCGCCACTCCTCAGCGACAAATGAGGCCCTCCAGGCGCTGAAGGGTGATATCAGATCTACACCATGGCTCCATTGGATGATTGGGGTGGGTGGATGCAAACTCGACGGCGGCTGAGATGCGGATGCGGGAGGCTAGGCGATTGGCGGCGGAGGCTGTAGATGTAAAGGCAAGGAGGCAATGTACGAAACCCTAGGGGCAAACCCTTTGGTTTTATAGGGGCGACGGATGCAAGGAAGGCAACCATTCGACTGGATCTCTGTGCCTGCCATGATTCACCACCATGTCACCATGCGGGATATGCACCCCCAATCCCTATCATTTCCCTCCAAAATCGTGTCGAATGTTTCGCCTCCCTAGGTAGACCAGGACTCTTTAGCAGCAAAAGGATATAGGTTAAAAAGCATTCCTCCAGCCCGGTTGGGCCCAGGAGTTTTAGGGCTGGCCCATCAACGGTTTCGACAGCCGTCCTAAGGCACCCTTACGACAAAAGGATGGGCCCACGATTGGCCAAAACTTAGGCGCACAAGCTTCAAGAGACTTGGTCCACGATCGAGTCTCAGCTAGGCTGACTCTGACTGGATCCCCACGAACGGGATGTCAGGGTCCCAATTGAGCTATCCGGCTGAATAACCACCAAATCTCATGACCATACCCGCGGAGGGTCCGACCTTGGCAAAGAAAAAATTGCATCTTTAGGGCATGCCGTGGGCGACAATGGAGGGCTAGGGCTCTCAGAATCCTCTCTTTTAGAAAACCCTCCGATGGAGTATCCTACTCCTCCGTAGGCTCAGGGGCTACACCCACCGGGTGTGCTCGCGCGCACCCACTGGCAAGTCAAAAATACCCCAGGCGATTTTGCTTGAATCACCCGGGGGCTTGGGGGCTACTATCGAGGACCAATATTAGGGTACCAAAAGAGGAGGAGCTAACAACCGTCTAGCGCTGACTCATCTGCACAATCAAGAGTGTGACTACACCGCTTACCGAGTCACTCCTCATCCATCCACCAGGACCAAGGGCCCTACCCCAAGATGACTCTGCCTCGTCTGATGTCTGGGGGCTGGCTCCGCCTCGCCTAATGTCTGAGGTCAGACTCCACCTCGCCCGATGTTCAAGGGTAGGCTTCGCCTCACCCAATGTCCGGGGGCTGGCTCCACCTCGCCCGACATCCGAGGGCAGATTCCATCTCACCCGACCACTAGGGGCTGGCTCTGCCTCACCCGATGTCTAAGGGTAGACTCAGTCTCGCTCGACCCCCAGGGAATGGCTCCGCCTCGCCCGACGTCTGAAGGCAGACTCCGCCTCGTCTGACGTCCGAGGGTAGACTCTACCTCACCCGATGTCCGGAGGTTAGCTCTGCCTCTCCCGATGTCCGAGGGCAGGCTCTACCTCACCCAATCCTTGGGGACTGGCTCCGCCTCGCCTGACGTCTGAGGGTAGATTCCATCTCACCCGACCGCTGGGGGCTGGCTCCACCTCACCCGACGTCTGAGGGCAGACTCAGTCTCGCCCGACCCCCAGGGGCTGGCTCTGCCTCGCCCTATGTCTAAGGGCAGACTCCACCTTGTCCAACATCCGAGGGTAGACTCTGCCTCGCCCGATGTCCGGGGGTTGGCTCTGCCTCTCCCGATGTCCGAGGGCGGGCTTCGCCTTGCCCGACGTCTGAGGGCAGACTCCGCCCTGCCCGATGTCTAAGGGTAGACTCTACCTCGTCCGATGTCCGGGGGTTGGCTCTGCCTCTCCCGATGTCTGAGGGTAGGCTCTGCCTCGCTCGACCCTCGAGGACTGGCTCCACCTTGCCCGACGTCCGATGGCAGACTCCGCCTCACACGACGTCCGGGGGCTGGCTCCGCCTCGCCTAATGTCCGAGGGCAGATTCCATCTCACCCAACCACTAGGGGCTGGCTCTACCTCACCCGACATCTGAGGGCAGACTCAGTCTCGCCTGACCCCTAGGGGCTAGCTCTGTCTCGCCCGACGTCTGAGGGCAGACTCCACCTCATCTGACGTCCGGGGGCTGGCTTCGCCTCACCTGACGTCCGAGGGCAGGCTCTGTCTCACCCGACCCCCAGGGGCAGGCTCCGTCTCACCCGACGTCTGAGGGCAGGCTCTACCTCACCCAATGTCTGAGGGCAGGCTCCACCTCGCCCGACATCTACGCGCTACTCCTTCATAACTACACGCGCAGATAAGGCAGGACACTCAAAGTCAACCACAATATCGAGGACCATACCCTGCACACCTACAGAAAAGTACCATCAGGATATGACAAGACAGGCGCTTTAAGGCCCTTCCAGACATGTCAGAGCCCAAACAGTGTTGTGGGCGCCAACATTTGTCTTACAATGTTGTGGGCACCGCCATTGGCCCTCGGTTGTGGATCCTGATGAAAGAATATGACAATCACTATGGTCCAGGAGGAGACTCACATCCTCTATAGTGATGGATGTGCGGTCACTGCGCCGCTCGCTCCCCATAGGGTCATGGATCACACCCTAGTCCGTCGCGTCGCTAGCCAAGGCGGGATAGGACATGACCACTTGCTAATCAAACTGGAGCACGGCATCATCAGTAGACAGACGCCCCGCATGGAGCTATCCCTGGCACTGTCTGTGGTGTCAGCAGGGCTCGCTTAGAGGAAAAGGAAGACCCAGCACCTTCGAAGGACCTTCTTCACCTCTGGTTTTTCTTCTTTCTCCCGTCTGTAATCTCTACTTCCCCTTGGTCTATAAAAGGGAAGGCAAGGCACCCCACTAAGGGGACCGATCAATAGAACACACCACGCATCACATAACACATAGCTGAGCAGCAACCAAGCTCTTAGCGTCCTTTCAACCTTTCCATAAAGGACTTGGGACATGTCCCTCTCTCGCTAGTTTGTACCCGCTACTATAAACCGTTCAGTGCAAATAACACGAGCAGCAACCATGAACTAGACGTAGGGACATTCTGCCTGAACCAGTATAAACCTTATGTCTTTTTAGCACACCGTCTGGGTCAAACGTGTAATAATACAAATTAACTCGTTGGTGTTTACTCAAAACATCGAAAAGTGGTGGTGGAGAAAGGAAGTTCCTGGATGATATAGATTTGTTACTTGCATTTGCTGAAAAGATGGATGATAAGAAGTTGTTCTTGTTTGTTGATGTTGAGGACAAACCCGTAGAAATGTTTTGTAATTCAGCTGTTACAGAGACAAGAGTGAGTAATGTGGGCCATGATAATGCCACAGAACCTAGAGAATCGAGCAATCCTGATGTGTTTCAAAACTTATTTCGCATGAAATTGATTGGGACAGTCTAGAGATAACTCCTCTTGTAGAAGACCAAATTGGTACTGCACTTCCTGTGATGAATGAGGAAACAATGTACGAGTTTGTTGGGCTTAGAGTAGATGATGAGAGAGCTAAACAAGCTAGGATGGTAGCTAAAAAGGAGAATGCAACTAATCTTGATGATGTGGGCCTACAAGGTGCAGAGTTGTTGGTTGATGATCATGTACCTGGTGAGGATTCTGTTCTGTATGACAGAGAAAACCCTCCAATGAAAGTTGGAACCATATATGCTAGTATGAATGAGTTCAGGGCTGTAGTGCAACAGCATGCTATAATGGAACAATTTCAACTTGCAACAGAGAATCTTGTAAAGATTTGTTCAGAGGGCACTGCAAAGCTGATGGATGTCAATGGTCTATTGTAGCAAGGTTGATGCGAGATCAGCAACAAGTCAGGGTACTAACATTTTCACATGCAGCATGCTAACTTAATGTATTATGTACTCTTGTAAGTCATGCATGCATGTTATGATACTAACATTTTTGTTTCAATTTGACAGGTTACAGTGAATAAAGGAAAGCATTTTTGTCCGTCTACTGCAAGAGTGAAAACCAAGATGGCAAACTACAAATGAGGAAGGTGTATTTTTCCATAGATTCTTTTGTTGTTTGAAGCCAAGTATTGATGGTTTCCTAAATGGTTGTCGGCCATTTTTTAGTATTGACTCTATAGCTCTCAATGGTAGATGGAATGGACATCTACCTTCAGCTACAGAACTAGATAGGCACAACTGAATGTTTCTAGTTGCATTTGGATATTTTGATGGTGAGACTACTGATAATTGGACTTGGTTTATGCAGCTGCTGCAGAAGGCCATTAGGAATTCACCTCACCTAGCTATAAGTTCTGATGCTTGCAAGGGCCTAGAGAATGCAGTGAAGAAGGTATACGCTTGGGCAAAGCACAGAGAATGTTTTGTCCATCGGATGAAAAATTTTAGCAAGAGGTTTCAAGGGCCTGCATTTGGGAGAATGTATCCTGCAGCTAGGACTTTCCAAATAGAATACCATGAATACTTGATGCAGAAGATGTACGAAGTAAATAAGAAGGTTGAGCCATGGTTGAAAGCCAATCACAAGTTGAAGTGGATGAGGAGCAAATTCTTAGAGGCAATAAAGTGTGATCATATCACAAATAATTTGGCAGAGGTTTGGAACAATTGGGTGAAAGACATTAAGGACCTTCCCAAAGCTGACCTTGCTGACACTCTGAGGTCCAAATTCATGGAACCATATGCAAGAAGGAGAAGAATAGGTGAGAAATTTAAAAGACATGTAATGCTGGCAATTGTTGTTCGCCAACTATATGCAATGAGTTGGCAGTTGGGTCACTTGAACATAGCAGAAGGTGAAAGAGAGGAAGCAGATGTGACAGAGGCCACTGCTTCACACAAGATCATAAGGCATGTGGTTAATATTAAAAACCATGTATGCACCTACAGGGAGTGGCAAGTCTCAGGTAAACCATGTTCGTATGCTTTGGCACTCATCACCACATGTAGAAATCCTAAGATAGAAGAGTACCTGGATCCTTAATATTCGATGTATGATTTTAGACTAGCCTATGGTGGTGTGATCAAACCACTTCGTGATAAGTCTTAATGGGTGAAAGTGGATCCTGGATTCAAAGTGTTACCACCACTCAGTAAGAGAGAGGTTGGAAGACAAAGGAAACACAGAAAACCTAGCTACATTGAGAACAAGGGAAGCAAACCTAGGGGCAAAGGCGCGTGGCAGGTGAAGTGTCCAAATTGCTTGGGTCTTGGTCATAGGTCTACATCCCCAAAGTGCCCTTTCAATGGAACAAAGAAGAGGTAAATGCTTATGCCTTTTTTGAACTAACACATATTTGCTTCATATTTTGTACTCATCTCAATTTTATATTTAAAGAAAAAGTCGGGCTAAGAAAGGGAAGGCAGGTAGGCCTACTGGTTGTACCAAAGATGATGTAGCTCCTAGTCCATCCAAAAGGCAAGGTTCATGTGCCAGAAAATTCAGTGAATAATAGTCCTGGTTCTGTTACGAAAAGGTAACTGAACCTTAACTTGGAATTTCAAACACTAGTCTTTTTTTGGGCTAAATATTTACCTTATTTTATAGCCAATTGTAATTAACAATGGTGGAACCTAGAGGGACAAATCAGCTCACTACAAGTCTCAGCAGTGACAAGAAAGTAAAAAAAATGATTCACTTTGTACGTGCTTATCTTAGGCCATGTACTGAACCATTCTATTTACCCATGATATTCGGTCAAACTGGAGAAGGATCAAATAATACTATGACCACTCGAAGGAAGAGTCAAGGAAGAGGCTAGATCTCAAGAAAAAACTCACTCCAAAGAAGGAGAAGAACATGGATGTTTGAATAATCTTACACCAATGTCATGAGCTTTTGTTTGTTTAGATTCTCAGCCATCTTTTGTGTATGTGAACTTGTAGACTTAAATTGGCTGGATGATTCTACTCTCTATGCGATCTTATGTGAACTACGTGAACATGTACTCTTATCAAATTGGCTAGATGGTTGAACTATTGACGTGCACGTAATATTTACTAAATTGTATGGCTGTTTTTATTGTCTTTGCTGAAATTTTATTATAATTTATCACATTTATTTTGACCAAAATATTAGACCTGTGCAAAAATTTTATTCTTGGGGAGTACGGGAACTATAGGGATGGAGAATGGAATGGCTGAGAACGATCTCGGAAAAAAAAAACGCGCGAACAAATGCAACCAAGGTTGGGCATGTGTATAGGCCACTTGAATAGAGAGAGAGGTACTATCATCTTTTCCGGCGTACTAAATAGTGATTAATAAAACAGAGAAATCCTTTGAAATTCTAAATTTCAAAAGAATTTGTAGGTGCAAGGTTATATGTCAAATCTTGAGAACGCGCGTAGGATTAAATATCAAAATTTCTCCCGATGGACACATCTGAATGAAACTTTGAACTGAAGCACGCCTCCTCCACTTCCTCTCTCGGCTCTCACAACCCTCGACTTCTTCCGCTCCTCTCCCCCCTACTCCAACCATTGGAATCGCAGATCCATCCGGTTCTGACCGATTGCTTCACCTGTTGGTGAGGAAGCCTGGCTTGCTTGCTTGGATTGATTTTTCTGCCCTGATCCGCAGCGGCGAGCGGAGATGAACTGCGAGACCTGTCAGCTTAAGGAGCTGGTTCGATACCGATCCTAAGCCCTGCCTCGGTTTCACCACGGTTCTTTGCTTGCTTTCTCGTCGCTTATCTTGACGAATTCGTTTTCTTTTATTTTTTCCTGGTTGTTTGGGCCGCAGGAGCTGGAACCGACGGAGATCAGGGATGCGCTGCGATGTGAGTGCTCTGATCTTAGTTTTTCGCATTCCTTGTCATCTCTCTATCTTCGTTGAAAGGGGTCTTTTATTACCTCAACAAATTGCTCTCTATTTACACGACACGGAAACCCTAATGTACTGTATTCATTCACATGCTTCTAATGTACTGTATTCATTCACATGCTTCTTTGTTGTTATGGTTCCAATATTTTGGAATAGAGTAATTTCATGTTGCATTGAAATCATGATGATGGTTTACTAGTGGATGTCACCTAGGTTTCCCCCATGGGGAAACTTAAATGCTGTATGTATGTATGGCACTGGAAGCTTAACAAAAAATTGGGCTAATAGTGGAGTTACTCTCTGCAGCAGATCATATTATCATACGACACGACACTATGCTGTGTATTTTTCACTACTTTGTTGTGCTTATCTTGGTTCCAGAGTCCTTGCTGCTGTGAGTTCTTAACCTTTTTCTATGTGCTTGAGTTCCTTCCATTCTACAGATAGTTAAACTTTATACTTGCCCTGATTATTAGTAAGTGCACTCATCACTTAGATGACTTCATGAGATTTCTCTGGGGATCCTTATCTCTCTTAACTTCAGGTCCTTCTATTAGTAATAAGAAATTGGAGTATTTCTCTGTGTTCTTTTATACTACATAGCACCTGCTAATGGATATGGTAAATATGAACTATGCTGCAGGCATTTTGCACACCATATTCTTCCATAGAACCCTTAGCCTGGTTCGCCCCAAAGATGTTGACTGTGATTTCCTTGAGATCACTTATGTGAGTATTTCCCTGCATTAAGATCTGGGTTTGTTTCCATGGTCAAGGCATACGGTGTTGTGCTTTAAGTAATTATATTTATATATTTACTACTTTCATTTGAAAATTATTGATGCTTTCGCTTTTCACAGACTCCCAACTGCAATTTTCACCACTACTTATATTCACAATACATGGTTCTAAAGCCAGATTTTGTTTCAAGAGAAAATGTAACCTATATTCCTCAGTGACAACTTTTCCAAAGACCCAATAATTGAGTGTTCTAAAGTTAGTAACTTACAAGAAGATGTGACCCAGGATTATTTAAGAACATGTCTGGAACCCAAATCTGTGACTAGAGTGTTTACTGGCATTTCACATATTATACGACTGTCTAGCGGTTAGCCATTAGCCATGGTTCAGTATTACTGTTACTAATATTGAGATTAGACCTGGAAGTGGATTAGCATCTGCATCCAATCAACCCAGTTCAAAAGGAATCCAACTAGTGAGGCATGCATCCAATCCAAACCGTTGTCATGCACAGAAAATCCAGTTCAGTACCCGTCAATCCAAATCGAATCCAATCGTCCAAATACTTCCGTCCCCGAGGTACTTACCGTTCCAGCAGCCTGTTCCAGCTTGCCGGCGTCACCGACCTTTGTTCAACATCTCCAGGGACGGAGGCAGAGAAGCAATGGGACGCCATCATGGACGTGCCCGCCATGGTGCTCGTGCAGCCTAACCAGGTGGTGTTCCAGTCCCAGGCGATCCTCGCTGCACAAGCAGAGGCCAACAGCACCCGGGGCCACGAGCCAACGATGATTTAAGCCGGAGCGCGTCGACGCTGTACGCGGCAAAGGCGGCCAAGGTACGCAGACGTGATCTGGCAAGCTGGAGAAGCATATCACCACGCACTTATTAGGCGGCAGGCATCGCCGCAGTAGCAGGAACAGCTGGAGGAAGACGACGCCACGAGCAACTGCTGGAAGCTGGAGATGCCACGGTGGAGGTGCTGCCGCCCACCTGGCAGAGGCACCGGGAGGAGAGGGGAGAGGTCCATGATATCCAGCTCTTTCTATCCAAACCAATCCAATGCGTTTGGATCTCATGGAAAGACTGTCCAGGTCCAAACAACATCCAGCCAATTAAATCCAAAGTGGGTTGAATCCATTTAGATTTTGGATGATCCAAATCCATTGTCAGGTCTAATTGAGATCTCCTTTTCGGTAGACCGGAATCAAAAGGAGTTAACTGATTTTAATGTGTAGTTGTGAAGTTTAGAATCAACAGAGAAAAGTGATCAACAGATTAATATGTGCTGTGGGCAGCAACTCATGTTTTGTGTGTTAGAAATCCAAAGATTACTCAAGCAGGCGGCGCTGCTCTCTCTCCCGCGCCCTTTGGTACACGCTGGTCCATCCTCCATCGCTGCGGGCACGGAACCCTAGCGTTAGCGAGCACAAGGGGAAGGAAGTGAAGAGGCAGTAGATAGAAGAGTTCTCTAGAAGGAATGATGCATAACCATGATTTACATCTTGGGAGGGAGAGAAGCGCATGGGAGGGGGCGTTGTGTGTACGCAGGTGGGTAAAAAATTATTCGGTGAAAAAAGACGGTCTGGGGAGGGCTGCAGGAACGCATAAGACTCAATGGTGAATGTTAGAGCGCTGATGGCCCACTGACAGATTAGTTTGCACCTTTAGATTTAGAGATACAATTGACCCGAGGGTTCTAATATAGAGTGGGTAAAAAACTTTTGGGTAAGATGTATTTTCATTTTTTTTCGCTCTTTTATATTATAGATAGATAGATACACTGTATAGCATTTCAACAAGCGTTTCAGCAAGTTGCTTTCTCTGTATCAGTTTCCAACTTAACCACGATGACAGATGTATTGTCCAAATATGATTACCTTGCTTGTTGCAGTCTAATAACTTTCTTTCATTTGCATTTTCTTTGCCACTGCTTACTTCGATGTTTTCATGTGTTTAGGTACAATGTGGTCTACTGGAACTAGGAAAGGAAGTTGATGAAAAGATAGACCAGTTCACTGCTTGGGTGGAGACACCCAAATCGCAGAAGCCAGGTCTGAACTACAACAATTAGCCATTTTAATATTATAATGCAGTTTACTTCTGTTACTGCCGAACTATGTTATCTTTCTTCTGATTAAGATTAGTGGCTGAACTGAATATCTCAGATATGCCTCTCCTTCGACGAGAAACAGACACCCAGGTTGGTTTGTCAACAAAACAGAGCGCATTTATTGGGAGCAATGGTTCATCAATTTGCATGTCATGAGCCCAAAAAGGTACAGCAAGTCAGACAGCTCCAAAGGGCTGACAAACATCGGAGGTAATTTAGTTAACTAAAGTTTCCTGGCCTTCGTGAGGCTGTCATAAACATATTAAATGTAGCAGTAACATTTTGTACAATATGCTCCTAGCGAATGCCCTGGAGGAGACCAGCACAAGGCGTGCTGCATTGGAGTCGTTGATTAATGAAGTGCTATTCGCCTATTCCAGATCATAAACTTCGCCAATGAGAAAAAGGACCACATTCCTGCCATCCCTGACAGAATTTTCAATCATGAGATCATGATCCCAAGGTGAGTCCTATATTTGATATTGGTCGGTCTGTGATAAGGCCCATCCTTAGTTAGCCGAAACAATTTTTTGTTAAGATTCTCTACATATATCTCGATCTCCAGGTGACCCCTTTTCCTTGGACGTGTTGACAGCTCGGATTCTGTATTTGGATGGAACACGGATGTCATTCCCAGAGTGCTGAATAGCGGGCACCCGTACTCACTTTAGCTGAAGACGCCAGCACACTATTCCGTGTACATAAGGGTGTACCCTGCTCATCTGGCTTAGGGAAAACCTAGTTCTGTGTACATAATGGTGTACCCTGCTCATCAGGCTTGTAAATACTGTGTTGGGATATTGCTCATCAGTCGAATGTTCTTAAGTTTGATTAAGTTCATAAAAACAATATCGATATTTATGCCTCCAAATATGTTTATTATATAAAAATATATTTCATGATTAAATTTAATGATAGTTATTTATTATAAAATTATATACGCTATTGGGAGCTTAGGGCTTCCAATAGTTCACCAGCTGGTTTGGTAATTGAAAACTCACTCATATTACCTTAGTCATCATGGGGCTTATAGCTTCCACCTTGTTATGAGAAGTTGGAAGGCAGAACAGCTAGACAGAGTGCTCATTCTCCCACCTTAGTTTGATCAAACCTTCCGGGGGTTTTGAGTAAGTTTTGAAAGAATCATGCTTAAGTTCTTTAGATGGCAAGTCTCTTGGTGGTGTATGAAACTCACCAAGGCCATGATGCTTAGCCTTCACATAATATTCTAAGGCACCTGTGGAGCTCATGGGTAGAGAATGAATGCAAGGCATACTTGTATTGTGCATATATTGCTAAGTCAAACACTTGGATCAATGGTACTTAATTGATATCATAAATATTAATGTTTTTTTATAGATTTTAGTAACTTAATATTGTTTGACTGTTTAAAAAGGTGAGAAATATATTCTTTTGGGAACGGAGTGAATACACCTGATTACCAAAGGTCCACAGCTAGATATGAGGGTACCTTGTTAGAGATGGACTTACAACAAATCCTTAAAGGCTGGGGGAAAGGAATAAATCTAATTTAATGGAATTTCTCCAATACAATCCTACGCTCCAAGAATCTCTATAGTAAAATTACCAATATGAATGGACTCCCCAATTCTCAGATTCAACGAGTAAATTAATGTCAACAGATTTTCTATGTTCAGGTCAGGGCGTCAGGCTAAGCCATGTACAGATATCAATCGACGCCCTTTTGTATGTTAGGTGGCATAAAAAATAAAGCCATTACTTTCAGTCCAGGTAAAGATCTCAAAGAAAGAACTTGGAGGGCTGAGAACGCCACCATATATGGTGTGGGGCAAAAGAACCAACACCCACAGGCCAGAATGAAGAGATGCATCGCGGAATGCAGAAACTGAGATCCAGGCCGTGTGCATAGGAGTATACGACCATCATTTTCACAAGCAGCCACGTGCGTTGCAAGTAAATAGGCTATCAGCACAACAACTCTAGTAGTCTTTCACACTTTGGACAAACGCAATGGAACTCACCAAAAGCAGAAAATTTCCACAGCAGAGGAGAAGAAAAGACTTTACAAAAGAATAGCTCGCAGTGCATTCTGTCACCTAAAACACAGCAAATGCACCTTTGTAAAATAATCTAGTGGAAGATCCACTGTGTCGAACTCCATCGTTGCTGACAACGGGTTAAACCAAGCAGGTAGGCGTTCTTCAAGTTGCATGTAACATGAAACCAGCATGCATCGATTTTTGTCCCAATCAATATCCCAAATCTCCTTCGATCTGGATGTGACCGAGTTACTTACATGATTATACAGTTGCACTTGGACTCCAGCTTTGGAGGTTTCATATTATCTGAATTCCTTGCAATACCCGATGCAGAACATACAGGGGGGGAGTCTTTCACAACAGCATCTTTCTCTGTAGTTTCCGTTGTAGTTGTTTCACCTTCCAATCTTTTCCTTTTGACCTTACGATTTGGAGTTCGTCTGTGAGGCAGCTTTGGTAAACTCTCTTCCTTAGGAAAAGATCCTCCGACTATTGTAACAGTTGGGCGAATAGAGTCGACAAACTCTGATTCCTTCCTGTTTTCCAATGCAATAGTCGCAGCCTTGTATGCAAGGTCATGGACAATAGAACTACAGAAGAGAATTGTATCAGCAGCCTCTTCCAATGTGAAGCATCTCTGGATTTGTTTCCTTGATCCTTCTACTTCCGCACAAAATTCTTCTACAATTCAGAGAAAAATATTGTGTCAAATACTTATATATTCTTTTTTTAAGAGGAGCAGGAAGGGTGGAACCCCTACTGCAAATAAGTATCAAATACTTATATATTCACCTATATTCATCAAAGGATACAAATAATTTCATTGATTATGAGAAGAAAATAGAAGGCATGCATATCTTTGAAGATACATCAGGGCTAGCAATTTAATATGATAAATCAACCAAAAAAGCCCTGCAAATTTTTACTATGCTGCAGTGTGCACAAGAACAGTATTCTCTCCGTTCCAAATTATAAGACGTTTTGGTTTTTCTAGATACATTGTTTTAACTATGTATCTAGATATAGTGTGTATCTAAGTGCATAGCAAATCTATGTACGTAGAAAAGCCAAAACGTCTTATAATTTGAAATGGAGGGAGTAGAATGGTTTATTAAACAATCATGAAGATGTTCTTTGAAACCAAACACTTGGAAATTACCCACCCCTCTTGTAAATTTCACACATCAAAGGTATTTTTATGCATGGCCCCTTCAAATAATTAACACACCTAATTGGACTGACTGCTTAATCATAGAATTATAGGCATGTTTGGTTGCACATCCCGAGTGGCCTGACCAAATATTGGAAGTGGACAAAGTTGGACAGTGCAAAATTTTGGCAAAAAATGATATGTTTGTTTCATGGCCAAGCCAAAGTAGCCTAATTTTCTTGTCAAATCAAGAACATCACATGTGGGGCCTATGTCATAAGTATTTTTTAATCAACTATAGGGAAAATTGGTCTTATTTTATCAGATTAATTATACGGAATACAATACAAAATACTTCAAAAAGATTTGCAATCAGATACTTGGTTTAGCAAATATTGTGATCTGAACATTGATAATGCAGCAATCAACGCAATTTTTGGAACCAGCAGCCAGCTGACACTTCAGCTTGTGCTTAACAGTGTCGCCAAGCCAAAATGTGGCACAAAAATCAGCTGCCCTGGAATCTTCTGCGGCTTGCTGCTTATTCTACACGGCGTGGCCATAATTTCCTTGGCTCGGACAAACTGGACCCTAAACCAAATGTTTTTTTAGGGATGCTTGGATGTGTTGTAACTCTCTTCTTTTAATGCAATGATACGCAACTCTCCTGTGTGTTCGAGAAAAAAAATGCTAGCCAGATAACCTAGGCAGCGACAAAATTTAGCTCGGCACTGAAGGACATGAACCAAACAGACCCATGTCCACCCTGGATTTTCTTTTATTTGGTCCAAAGAATAAATCATGTCACAAAAGATCTGTTATATACATACAACAGCTAATTCCGGACCAGAAAAACTATATACCAGGCAAGACAAATAGAGGACCAATGCATGGCTCAAGCAAGTAACATATATACATGAGCTTTGAGATAGGCACAACTCATAACTCTTGTAGGTGAAAAAAAGAATACAGAAATCCGTACCATCATTGGGAAGTTTCCTTATGTCAGCTTCTTGTCCAGAAATCAACACGTCCTCCTCGGAGATGGCAGACATGTAACAATCATCCAATCTGTTTTCCTCAGCTGAACCCTGAACTATTTCGGACTGCATTTGAATATCATCAAAGTTGTTCTCATCACTTGAATGTTCGGGAGCACTACCTTTATTGCACTGACTGATGGCATAAGTATCCTCTTCAGTTTCAGGCATGCAACTTTCCTCTGGGCCTGATGACTCTCGGGTATCACTTGGCATTTCAGTATCTAAAGAATACACATTTGTACTGGTATGATCCATGTCAGCCATTCTGCCAGCACTATGATTCTCAACTGTTGTATCTCCTACCTCACTTTTCAAGTCAACGGGACTGTCATCATCGGCAATAACCTGTGAAGACGACGAATATTCCATAGCACTTGGCAAAGCATCCTTACAAAAAGCATCATTTTCTTCAGAAGAGATCAATGTTCTTGAAGTGCTGCTTTCCAAAGTGTCAATTGGGAAACAGGAACCTCCTACTGCATCACTCTGAGGGCAAAGTGAAGCTGAAGAGCTACAAATTGACATATCTGACACAGAAGCAATGCTTTGACGACTCATAGTACTGCTCATCTGAGACTTCTCAAAGTCACCCCTCTTACCACTCCTAAGGCGCTCAAAACATATGGTTGATTGCCTCGAAGACCCAAGATCACTGGAAGAAGCAGCTGAAGAGCTGTCCAGTCCAAAGCTACGCTTCATCATACTGACACCATCTCTTGCATAATAGGGTTCTGAACAGAGAATACTTGTAGCAGCCAGGGCCCTCCCTTCTACAACAGGCCATTTATTGCTGTTTGACTTAGGGACTAACAATACTGATATCCCAGTACCCTCAGTAGTTTCAAGTTTAGGGTTTTGATATGTAGTTGATCCCAATTGAGGAGAATTGTCACTGGTCATAGTTTCAGAGACAGTTTCATTACATTGGGACAATCCATGATTATGGTTATCCATTTGGTCTCTGATGAAAAGGTATGTTGGTTTTGTTTCTTCACATTCAGTCACACTAGATCGATGAAAGGAAATATCGTTTGTATTTCCTAATGAGTCCCCAACATGTTTCTTTCTATGCTCTGCGTCTATCTTTTCCACCTGCCCCAGTAGCATTTCCTGAGGTGTGTGCCCCATTGAGTGAATTGGAGGGGCCTGATCCAGGCAATCAGTGTAAGATTCACTGTTCACTAGTTGATGATCAAGAGATACTTCTTTGCTATAGCCTATACAATCTGTGGGTATGGGAGGATCAGATGCGATGCAAGGTTTCAATTTTGCAGTTTTATCATATTGCTGGTTTTCTTCTCCAATAGTTTGTACAGTAGAACCGGTGAAGATATTCCCAACCTTTGAAGCACATACATCACAATAGACACCCTCTTCATCCACATCCATCGCATCAAATAACTTCCCACATCTAGAGCAAGTAGCAATTTTACTATTGCCAACCTGAGAACTATCAGTAGAATGGCATAAGGACTGATTAGGTCTTCTGCTTCCTTCCAAGTCCTGTCTTCCACTTACTAGATGTTTTACTATGACCAGTGAATTATCCGTAGATTCCGTGCTCTTGTAATGAATGTCTTCTTCATTTAGCTCATCCAATTTATCAAACATAAATATATCCTCATGACCCCGAGAACTATCATCTTCTTCCCATTCACCAACTAAATCACGTTGCTCTTGGCTGCCAGGCGTATAAGAGCCAAAAGTGGCACCATGGTAAGAGCTTGCATTTCTGCTAGTTGTCAAAGAGGAATTGTGTGAGAACATAGGTTTGTGCACATCAATTCCATTCCCAGCCCCAAATGTGCTGGCAGGGGCACCTGATAGAAGTGGTCGGAACCTATCTTGTGGAGCTTTGCGGTGATCCTGGGAAGAAAGACCATCACATCTTAGTTTCATGTTTCGGCTTTAGAAAATCTACAATAAACAGAAGTATGGTCTTCATTTGCTGAAAAAGTACGCCCACAACATTGTTCAAATAAAACTATACAACAATGTGCTATATAAAAATAGTTCTCAGTAGCAGTAAGAAATGAATCATTTGCATAAGGCGCCAACTAGTATCTTGAGTAGAAAAAATGCACCAATTGACCAAGATCAACACGAGAAAATTAATGTATGCTAAGTGTCAATCTACCAAATCAACTGCTAATTACACAATACAAGAGATGCTTGCAAGACATGGGAAAATATTCTATTATTATAACATAAAAAGCAGAGAAATGCTTACCATCAACCAAAGTGCAGAGTCAAATGACCGCTTCGGGACAGAACTAGGTGTGAAATTTTTGGACAGATTCTTTGATGATGCAATGGTTCTGGTTTTCATCACAACCAAGCTCTTTTTCACAACTGGGCTACTGGAGTAGCTAATTGGTACAGACTGCATAGAATCCAGATCATCCTCACCAGATGATGTTGCAGAAGCTTTGCTGTATGAGCTCATTCGGTCCCGTTCAATGCTGTGAGACGAATTGGCTCTTCTAGATGGAGTGGGAGACATTGACTGTCTTCTACCTCTTGAACCATTTTCTAGTCCACTAAAAGATGAAGGTGATCCACCCCTTGACCGGCATACTGGACGATCAGTTAGAGATGTGCGAAGGTTTGAAGGCGCATCAAAAGGGAAACCAGGAACATTTGATTGCCATCCATGCAGCTTTGGTGAAGAAGATCTGCGATTAGGTTTCACTGGTGAAGCTCCTCTTGTTCCATTCAAAGTTAGACCACTTGAACCAGTACTCATCCTTCTTGAGACAGGACTTGGAGACCTTTGAGGAGGTGTTAATGTCTTAGCAATCGGAGGGGTTGACGATCTTCGTGATGGCGTTTGTGATTGAACAGCAAGTGGTGGGCTAGAGCGAGAAGCTGAACTAGATGATCTTGTCCTTCCCATAGAGCGTGGCGATGGGCTAAGCCTACTTGGGCTTGCACTGCTTCTACTAGCTCTTTGACTATTATCCATCTGTATATGAATAGAACACAATATATTTGATACGTAATGGATGCAAACTAATATAGTTCTTGGAATAAACCCGTCTGGACATAAGCACTCACCATGGATGATCTTGAAATTTGTATAGGCTTGCTCTGAGCTCTGCCCCTAGAAACCTGAGTGATGGATTGGTTTTCTTCGTCATCCAAAGATCGAAAAAGTGGAGTTTCTGGAGGAGTTAATAACCTGATAATTGGAAAATTTAATGGAGATCAAGTCATTACCCGGCACCAAGATATAAACACTTACATAGAAGTGCAAGCATAGGAAGTATTATTAAGTTCAGAACCACCAATTACATTTATTTTTTTCTGTAAGATAAATCAAATAGCCATTTAGACATAGAGTTATGCTACTAATAATTCTTCTGAGCAATGATCCTCCAATAACAAGAGTGAATTAATGGTTAGCATCATACATTCATACCATCCGTACAACAAAAGTAGCCAGTAGGTCACCATATCATTTTTAACATTCTTCAAACATGAAAGGTGCATTTGGCATTTTTTTCAATGATATTCCATGTTTTAAGCGATGAAAACATTCTAGCTGTTATGAACTAAGAACGTCAGAACATCAAATGTAATGCTTACGAAAGGATTATTGGCTAACTCATACTATCATAATATGGAATCACTTCATATCAAGATTGAACAGCATTAAAAATCCTAGTCTTAACTGGCAGTCATCAAGAGTGCTTAGTGATAAGAAACAGAAATACAAGATAACAATGTGAATATTTTTATAAATATTTGAAGATTCGATGCTGTTCCTTTCAATGTAAAATAGGATTGAAACAGGACTACAGAATAACCACGTGTCCACGTGAGCTCTTTTTTAACGAAGCAACAACCTTACAAGTTGTGGCCGAAATTCAGACGAAAATCTACACAGAATTACCAGATTTGTAAGAACTGACCATGCAACATGCTAAACAAGTTAAACAAAAACAAGCACCACTCATGAAGGAAACAAGAACTCAATCCATAATATTTAAATATCAACAAAGCAAACGTTACATTACAATGTACGATGCAAGGCAGGTGCTTCATAAGGTAAGCAAATCAAGGCTACAGCAACTATCTACCATTTCAAACAAGACATATAAAATGTACAATCAAGTTTGCATACCACTCATAATCATTTTTATCACCGTCCGCATTAAGCAAATCATGGCTTTCTCCATGGGCAGGAATGTTAACACCAAGTTTTACTTCCGGGAAATAGCTCAATTTTGCTGATGGATGGAAAGAAATAACTTAAAAATGGTAAGTAACAAAAAAAAAACACTATGGGACTGTATAAAGAGGGACGAAGATGAAATTTACAAGCATTACCGATTGAGTCATCAAAATCCTCTGACGGTTCCAGTAAGAAGTTCTCCGTCTCAATTTTCTGCATATCAGAGAACAAAGCGAGTTCGTCATCCTTTGATTTCACAGGAAGCACATTTCCAAAACTGTTGGTCCTCTTGTGATAAGTCTCCCGTGCAGGAGACCTTGATCTCCTCAGTGAGGGTGACGGTGGCATTTTTCCTGGCCTCTTAAGCCTGGTACCCTTCTTTCAGAGACAGTAGAATGCAGTCAGATTCCATCCGGAACATATATCATGGCCTACAATATATGGTAGTGTTAATAAAGAACTGAACAGGTCCAAATTGCACCAACTTATCATAACTTTTAAATGTGTAGAAAAACAAAGGATAAGGTATGAAAATGGCAAATATATGAAAAGAAATACAGCATCACTCTCATCATGCATTACAAAAAAAATAACCAATCCATCATGCCACCATCAGAAATAGCCCACCCAATTGCACCCACAGAGTAATCATACCAATACATTCATAGAAAGTAATAAAAGAAAATACACCAACAAAAGAAGGCCACGGAAAGGCACAAAGTTGAAGCTACCATTATTTCTACCACTTGAAGTACGGAAACTGCCAAATCCATCACATCTGGATGAAAACACGTACCAACTAGCAGAATTTGCTAACGCAATGAAGTATTCCAGGCGTCTGAATTTGCTATTTTACAATCCACTGCACATCTTATTGCATCAAATGAAATATTGCATAAAAAAAGTCAAATAGTAAGTCTTCAAAAGAGTCAGCAACAATCAACCAATTGATTGGAAAGTTCCCAAAGTCACTTATGGACAACAAAAATATCTCTAGAAAACCTAAAAGTTCATATTCAATTGAACTATCAAGCACGCTCACCTCATCCCGTGTTAGAGCTAAATCACCAGGCATTCAGGCAATTTGGAGGGAATAACATTTCGGATAAATCAGCATGATAACAAATCGAAATTAGACCTAGCGACAAATCGGACAGCACAAATTGAGCCCAAACTCGACCTTGCAACATCTCTATTTGCCACCCCAAAGATAAACTTGCATCAGTCACATCACAAAATACAGCTCCCCAATAGCAAAGCAACATAAGGGGAGCAGAATTGAAGCAACCCAAGAGTAAAAGAAAGAACGCATGAGATCGGTGGCGATTGAGCAACCAATTTCTACATATCAAAACCTGCACGAAGAACCGGGCAATGATTGGGCCACAGAACCCATAGTTCTCTGGCCATCGGATGCTTACCAGTGTGAGATCGAGCTGTCCATCCAATGCTAAGGCTTCTGGAATGAGCTATAGCGCCTGCACGGCTGCATCGGCCAGCCTATCCAGTCGTCCTCGTAACATTAGAACTCCTCATTTAAGATGGAAGCTGAGGTACTTCAAGATACTTACTAAATTGTTTTACCATTAACGCAAACATGATAGACGAACTTATTCACTTGAGAGAGAACATGGTATCACATTATAACACTAGATATGGCACATTGGTGCTACTCACCACGCTTGAATTCTACGGCCGACAACCTGAGATCTAAGAGGAACTGCACACTGCAGCGCTTGGTGGCAGGCTGGCAGCTAGGGCTTAGGCCAGGCAGGTTATCATAGCATCAGGGAGCTTATGCAGTCAAGGTTCATGGTCTCACAGTGGCCTGACTCAGGAAAAAATGCACCAAATACATTATTGGAAGCCTAAGAAAATACAGTGGCCCAGATGACCAATTTTAGTGGATTAGTCATCGCTGGCAGCAGCAAAGAGGGCAACCAGCACATAAGTGGGCTGGAGGCGCGACGCCTGTGTTTCTAGTTCAAAACCGAATCTAGACACCAGAGCAACACAACACGCGCTCAATTCTACTAGTTTCCCAAGGAACACCAGCAAGCAACGTGCTCCCAGAGCCATAAACTAGCAAATCCTGCGCCAAACATCTGTTTCGAAAACTGAGAGCAACGAATTGGACCCCGAAGCTAGCAGTACACGAATACCAACCCCCAAAATTCATCCAAAATGGCGCTAATTTGGCGAAGACCCAAATCCCATGCTCCACATTTCCCCTCCCAGGCCACCCACACAAAATTAACAACAAAATCATTCACCACATTATAAAATGAAAAACAGGAAGGAGCTCGGGAAGCCGCATTCCACCTCATTAAAATGAAAAACAGACCACCCACCCGCATTCCACCGCCACCTTCCGTCCGCCGGCAGTTCGCTACACCAGCCGCACCGGCCCCCGCGCCCCCGATCTCCCGCCGCGGGCGCGAGCCCCGAGGCAGATCCGGCTTCGGACCCGAGCGTGGTGGGGGGTCCCAGCCGTGCCGCGGGCGCGCTCCTCTCCTCCGCTTCCGCACTCGCGCTCGCCCTCGGCCTCGGCCTCCGGGGCTCGACGCGTCGCGCGCGCCTGGGGCGTTGCCACGGGTAGAAGCAAAGGAGCTCGGTTGCCTTGCTGCCTGCGCGCGTCGTGCGTGCGCTTCGCTGGAGGAGCAGAGAGGGGAAGCGGTGGACTGGGGAAGAAGTGGCTTTTGTTTTTTCTATTTTCGTTGGCGTTATTTCCTTTTTGGTTTATTTGGAGTTAAAGAAAGGGGAAAGATGATTAGTTGAGGATTAGGGGTGAGGTGGCATGGTATAGTGCGGGCAGGCGTTTAAATTACGGATTTGTCCCTGGAAGAGATTAAGAATTACAATGTGGGTGGGTTCCCTCACTCTGCTTGGTTGGACGGCCAGCAAATTTGGCATAGCCAGTATCAATTAATTCGTGTGAAGAAATGACTTGGCTTTCTTTTTGGCACTTTATTACTATTCTCTGCGTGTGCAGGCGGAGAAAAATCCGCCCGCCTCTCGCTCCGCACGGCTCCTTCCGTCTCGTTGCACTTTAGCTTCTTCCTCCTGCCATCTCCTCACCTCGCCCGACTCCGACCTCTTCGACTCGGCTCTGGCGACGCTATCTGAGTGCCCCCACCTCCACCACCTCCCACCACCCGTGGCAACTCCTTCCCCTCCCACATGCCGTCGCGAGCTCCCATGACCTTCTTCTGCAGTGAGCTCCGACCATGGAGCTCCCCACCCCTTCTTGGCCCGGCCGCCTCCACTGCCGCCAGGCCCCCTAAACCGACCTGCGGCTGTCCACACCGCCTGGCTGACCTTCATCCCTCTAAACCCCTTCTCTTCTAAGCCCGCCAGAGTTGGGGAAGAAGGGGGTGGCACAGGCCATCGAAACCTTAACCACCGCCAGAGTTGGGGAAGAAGAGGGGGCGGGGGCGGGCGCGGGCGCAGGCAAGAGAGAAGAGAGCACCTGCGCGAATCAGATGGCCGGGATGAGCACGAGCACGAATCGACGATGGGTATGGGTGTGGGCGCCATAGCTCCAGCATGTGCGCACTAGGGAATAAGCATTCCAGTTCTTTTTGTATAAGATTGCTTTTCTAAAAGGAAAAATCCTACTTTTACACTAGCTCGGTAGCTTAATGAGACAAACCAGGCAGGTCTTTGTTTTATTTTGCTATCAGCGACACTAAATTAATAAGTTAATACTCCATCTATCAAAAAAGAATGCAACTATACTTGTGTTCGTCATATTAGTTTAAATTTGACCAAATTTATAATAAAAATGTTAATATTTATGTCTCTAATAAGTTTATTATGCAAATATATTTCATGATTAATATAATGGTACTTATTTTGTATCATGAATGTTAGTACGTTTTTGTATAACTTTAATCAAAGTTTAAACTATTTAATTTCTCGAAAAGCAAGAACTATATTCTTTTGTGGATGGAGATAGTATAAGGAGCCAAACCAAGCTTGCTTATTGAGTCAACCTAGGTGAGTAGTCAAATGCACACAGACCTTGTTTGGTTGATGCCATAGAAAATTTATCTGGCCTATATGATAACATCTAACCACAAGCAAGAAATTTTAGATACATGGGATTGTTATCTGAACTAGGCAACTATTTTAGGGTCTAGCCACAACCAAAGTGGCAAGATATACTCCGGAATATCACTACAAATTGGTTCTCTTTTTTGCACGAGCGTGGCTTAGCACAAGTTTCATTAAGAGAGAAAGAGAATTACACGACACAACTACGAGAGAGCCTCCATAGCATAGATTACAAACACCAAGCCAGCGGTAAACGATCTGGAACAAACCAAAGCAGCAAGAAAAAAATAAGCAACATGGAAAGCGACCCTTAGCCCTAAAACCCTACTAGATTGTGCTTGTGAGAATAATAGTCATCAACGCAAGAGTTGCCTATAGAGGATACATAACCGCGGTGGCAAAGCATCTATCTAGAGAAGATGAGACGAACATTTAGCAACGTCGGTGGCAAAGCATCCGCCAAAGAAGATCAAAGCAACCTCTGCGGCAAAACATCTGTAAGTGGAGGGCCAACACACTCTTGGTAGCAAAGCATCTGCCAGAGAAAAGGCCAAAGCAACATCGACGGCAAACCATCCGCTAAGAATCCAATGGCGGCCAAACATTCACCGAGGAAGGAACGGTAGGGGGCAAAGCTAAAGGGACCGGGACGCCTAAGAGGGGAGGGTGAATTAGGCAACTTAAAATTCTAACTCTAAACTATGGCCTCTTTTTCTAACCTTAGCAAAACCTATGCAAAAGATAAACTATATAAATGTGCAACACGGTTTTGCTAGTGTGTTGCTATCTCTACCGCAAAAGGAGTGATTCAATCAATATAAATGCGGAAGCTAAAGAGCAAGGTAGAGATATGCAAACTCCCGTCGACGACTCCGGTATTTTTACCGAGGTATCGAGAAGCACGCAAGCTTCCCCCTAGTCCTCGTTGGAGCCCCTCGCAAGGGCCAAGCTCCCGGTCGGGTAACTCCGTGGATAGCCTCGGGCCTTCTCCACACGCAAGTGGGTCTCCAACGTGCCTCTCGATAAGCCTCTCCCGGATGCTCCCCGCCGTCTTCACTATCAAGCTTCCGGCCGAAACACCGCGGGCCTTGTTCCCTCCGGTACACGATGGCGGCCACACCACAAACGCGGTTGGTGTGATCTCGAAAGACTTCAAGCCCCTCCGATGTACAACAATGGTGCGCACAAGCACCGAGTGGTAAGAGGTATGCAAACCTCACTAAACACTAGGCCTAAACCTAGAGCAAGCGCATGAGCAATGGTCTAATCAACATAAGCACTTCGCAAAGCACCTACGCTAATCACCTAATGAATCACTAAGCTCTATGCAAGTGGAGATCACTAAAATGGTGTATTAACACCCTTGGTATGTTTCCTCAGCTCCACACACCTCAAATGGCCGGTTGGGGGGTCTATTTATAAGCCCCACTGAGAAAGTAGCCGTTGGAGACGAAATCTCACTTTTCTGCTACTGACCGGACTCTGACCAGCATCCGGTCAGCACTGACCGGACACGTCTAGTCACGAAAATGGCTCTCTAGAACCTTACTGATGTTGACCGGACTCTGGCACTCAGCGTCCTGTGCAGCGTCCGGTGCAGCGTCCTATGCATTGGAGCGTCCGGTGCAGCGTCCGGTCGCTGCTGTTGACTCTGCTGTTGCCGAGCCTCTTGTGGATTTTGGTGTTTGATGACCAACACAACCAAATTGGACTAATGAATTTGCAAGTGATTATTTTGTAGTTCAATAGGATGCAAGACGTGACTTAGACGAAGACGACGTGATGATCCGATGATCAACATCATAAGCAAGACCTTAGAAGCACAAGAGAAGACCCGAGATATCAAGCAAAGTCTAAGCACAAAGATAGAAACCAAGCCGGACACAAGATCGCGAAGAAACGAGCTTACAGAGGTGATAGGATGCTGTAGCGTCTTGTGCAGCGTCCGGTGCAGTGTCCTGTGCAGCGTCCTGTCACCTCTGTGAGCTCGTTTCTTCGCGATCTTGTGTCCGTCTTAGTTTCTATCTTCGTGCTTGGACTTTGCTTGATATCTTGGGTCTTCTCTTGTGCTTCTAAGGTCTTACTTATGGTGTTGATCATCGGATCATCACGTCGCCTTCGTCCAAGTCACGTCTTGCATCCTATTGAACTACAAAATAATCACTTGCAAATTCATTAGTCCAATTTGGTTGTGTTGGTCATCAAACACCAAAATCCAAAGTGAAATGGGCCTAGGGTCCATTTTCCTTACAATCTCCCCCTTTTTGGTGATTGATGACAACACGACCAAAGCAAGCAAATAATAGAATTTTAAAATTTAAAAACTACCTACTTGCTAGGATGCAATGCAAGGGGCAAGATTATATGATGCTAAAAGATACTACTTGTAAGATTATATAAAAACTTATCTTGCCCTTGCAAATGTCCCCATGTGATATTATGGATTTAAGTCTTGCTTCCTACAAATTCTCCCCATTACATAGGCTAATTCATAATCCACTATCCTCCCTTTCTCGGACCATTTCTATAAATTAATGCTTGCTTTTGGTCCTCTAAATTCTCCCCCTTTGGAATCAAACACCGAAAATGAAGACATTAGTAGCACAAGGGAGGGTCAAACTTTGTGATCCTTTCTATGTAGAGTGGAATAGGTCACAAGATTTGACTCTCACATTATATAGATTAAGCTCCCCTAAATATATGCATACATATGATAGAAGGCAAAGCATATGCATAATTGGCAAAGTATTGCACAAGGGAATTTAATCTATATAATGCACGGAGAAAGCATATAAATATCAAAATGAAATCAACATAATGATATTAGTTTAGAAATACCACATGTATGAATCAATTTGATTTCTACCACTTGCAATCGGTGGTGGATATTTGAAGTATGATGCTTAACTCCAGGGACTCCATTTTCCTTGCAATGAGACCACTACACACATGATAAGCTTGAAAAGGTGTTAGTCTCAAAGCATCCAACTTGTAGATTAACCTCCCCCTAAATTTGTGCACACAAGTATAGATTACTTGTAGGAAACATACACATTGATTTTAGAATAAAAAATACCACTTGAAAAATGTCATCACATGAATGTGAGAGTCATTTTCGAAGGCGATATTCAGGAGAAATTATCTACAATTTGGACTTTGACACATATTAGATGAACAATTGAAGGAAAAGCTATGTGCCATGCTCCAAAACAGTTTAAAACCATGTAGGATTGCTCCAAGAAATAAGAATGAAACCGAGCAAGCCTACCATATGAAATACCTAGTGTATGCACGACAAAAGATATAAGCATGCAAATGCAAATCTAGGCATAAAAAGTAACTAGATGCTTAAAGATACCAATTGAAAGTAATAACATCTAGTTACCTAACATGGGAAGGAGAATTTGGGTCCATAGTATTCACTAACCCACTTGACAATGCTTTTGTCCATCATGATGCACCCCATGAAATGCACCCATGCTTTGCCAAGTCTCCAAATTCCCCGAAGTCCTTTGGACTTCTCACTTTCCTTTCAGGATCCAAACCTTCTTGGTGCTCCTCATGTTGGAAATGATCTCCTTTGGCACCCAAAAGCGTTTGACCCCATTGTTGGCTTGCTTGTTCACCTTGATGGCCACCACCTTGTCATTTTTCTTCTTCTTCAAGAGATAAGGTGTGGAAGCCTTCTTGTCCACCTTGTTGGTGTAGGTGTTGGAGAGCTTGCTTGTTTGCTTCTTCTCTTTCTTCTTTGCTCCTCCCCCATTCTTCACCTTGCACTCATAGGACTTGTGACCTTCCTTGTGGCACACGTAACAAACCACTATTTGTCCTTCATCAAGCTTCTTCACTCCCTTTACGGTGTTATCTTGATGAAGTTGGGTTTGCTTCGCCTTGCCTTTCACTTGAGTCAAGTCCTTGGTGAGGCGAGCTACTTCTTGCTTGAGTTGCTCATTCTCCTTTGCAACCTCTTGTGTGCATGTATCTATAATAACTTTCTCAACACAAACTTGGTTGCACAAAGGTGAGTCTAAACATAAATCATTACAAGAAGTAGAGGCATCTTTTTTAGACATGTTAAAGATATAACTTTTCTTTTTAGATGCCTTGGTGGGGGTTGTACTAACGGCTTCAATATTAGCAACTTTATTAGTTAGCTCATCATAATGTTTGCACATGGTTTCCATTTTTGCAAGCAAACTTTTATAAGCATCTTGTGAGCTAGCTAACTTTTCTTTTAATTTTTTATTTTTCTTTACAAGTTGCTCATCATTGATTGTGCATTCATTTGTTGTTGCACTAGCCTTAAGTTGCTCAATTTTAGTAGATAGTTCAACATTGAGATTTGCAAAGTTCTCATATTGTTCAAGCAAAGTTTTGTATGCTTCTTGTGAACTATCTAGCTTTTCTTTTAAACTTTTAAGCTTCTTTTATTGACTAGTGCAAACTTTAGCATAATTAAGATTTTGTTGCACAATTTCATCATAAAGAAGGCATATCATCATCACTATCACTCTCACTAGAGGATGAGCTTTCGTTACCTTGTGCCATAAGGCACACACGAGAAGAGCTTGATGATGAGTGCTTGCGGCCTCGCCTCTTGTGATGGTGTTCTTCTTCACTTGAAGAATCATCCCATGATCTTATTGATGTGAGGGCTTGGTTCTTGCATGCCTTCTTTTTTGTCTTGGGTGAGGGCTTGTTTGGATAAACTTCCACAAAGTGCCCTAACTCGCCGCATCCATAGCATCCTCTCTTTCTTTGCTCATTTCTTTGATTGGTGAAAATGAGATCTTGAATTTAAATGGGCACACCCTTGACATTGAGCCTTTGGATCATCTTCTCCACCTTGTTGATTAATTTGATTGATTCTTCATCAAGGTTGGAGGTGGAGGAGGAAGATTGATCATCATCACTTGAATCTTCATCATCATCATCGTCGTCCTCATCTTCTTCTTCATCTTCACTTGAGGAGCTTGAGCTTGAGCTTATCTCAACTTGCTTCCCTTTCATCTTCTTTTTCTCGCTACATGCGAGAACTTTGCCTTTGCTTGATGAAGAAGCTTCTTCTTTACCCATCTTATGTGATATTTCAAATGCCACTAACTTGCCAATAACTATGCCCGGGGTCATGGTGCTCAAGTCCTCCATGTTGTGAAGGATGGTGATGATGCTTGCATATTTCTTTTGTGGTAGCACGGAGATGATCTTCCTCACGATGTCCGCATCATCTAGCTTTATTAATCCTATTGAATGGAGCTCATTGATAATTAGATTCAAACGAGAATTCATATCACGAACAAGCTCATCATCATTCATTGTAAAGGAATCATAATTTTGTTTAGCTAGACAATGTTTTTGCTCACGGACATTACTTGTGCCGTCATGGAGCTCTTGGAGTTTTAACCAAATTTCATATGCCGTATTTAAAGTAAATACTTGGTTAAACACATCCACGCAAAATGATTCAAACAAGCAATTCTTAGCTCTAGCATTGAAATGCATTTCTTTTTCATCACTCTTTGTGGGTTTTTCGGGATTCTTGATGGGTTTCATCCCATCACGAGTGACTCTCCATACACCCAAATCAACTGCCTCAAGGTGGCAAGCCATTCTAGCCTTATAATAAGGGAAGTTAGTGCCATCAAAGTGCAGAGGCCTAGAGGTATCCATCCCAACTACTCTAAATAGCGTTGGCTCAACGGCGGTTAAGCCAAAGGTCCAAATTGAGCCAACCGGCTCTGATACCAATTGAAGGGACCGTGACGCCTAAGAGGGGGGGGGGGGTGAATTAGGCAACTTAAAATTCTAACTCTAAACTGTGGCCTCTTTTTCTAACCTTAGCAAAACCTATGCAAAAGATAAACTATATAAATGTGCAACTATGGTTTTGCTAGTGTGTTGCTATCTCTACCGCAAAAGGAGTGATTCAATCAATATAAATGCAGAAGCTAAAGAGCAAGGTAGAGATATGCAAACTCTCATCGACGACTCTGGTATTTTTACCGAGGTATTGAGAAGCACGCAAGCTTCCCCTAGTCCTTGTTGGAGCCCCTCATAAGGAATCCCTCGCAAGGGCCAAGCTCCCGGTCGGGTAACTCCATGGATAGCCTTGGGCCTTCCCCACGCGCAAGTGGGTCTCCGACGTGCCTCTCGGCAAGCCTCTCTCGGATGCTCCCCGCCATCTTCACTATCAAGCTTCCGGCCGAAACGCTGTAGGCCTTATTCCCTCCGGTACACGGTGGCGGCCACACCACAAACGCGGTTGGTGTGATCTCGTAAGACTTCAAGCCCCTCCGATATACAACAATGGTGCACGCAAGCACTGAGTGGTAAGAGGTATGCAAACCTCACTAAACACTAGGCCTAAACCTAGAGCAAGCGCATGAGCAATGGTCTAATCAACCTAAGCACTTCGCAAAGCACCTACGCTAATCACCTAATGAATCACTAAGCTCTATGCAAGTGGAGATCACTAAAATGGTGTATTAACACCCTTGATATGTTTTCTTAGCTCCACACACCTCAAATGGCTGGTTGGGGGTCTATTTATAAGCCCCACTGAGAAAGTAGCCGTTGGGGACGAAATCCAGTTTTTCTGCTACTGACCGGACTCTGACCAGTGTCCGTGAAAGCTCTAGTTTGGTTTTGATGAATTGATGAAACCCTAAGTGCTAACCTAGTTTATCAAGTGATCATGAGATAGGTAGCACACTCCAAGTTGCGAAGCAAACAAAGATCATAGCATGATGATGATGATACCATGATGATGATCAAGTGCTTGGACTTGGAAAGAAGAAAGAGAAAAACAAAAAGCTCAAGGCAAAGGTATAAACCATAGGAGCTATTTTGTTTTGGTGATCAAGACACTTAGAGAGTGTGATCATATTTGGGTTTGATAGCCATACTATTAAGAGGGGTGAAACTCGTATCGGAATGCGGTTATCAAAGTGGCACTAGATGCTCTAACTCATTGCATATGCATTTAGGATCTAGTGGAGTGCTAACACCCTTGAAAATGTTTGGGAAAAATATGCTAACACATGTGCACAAGGTGATACACTTGGTGGTTGGCACATTAGAGCAAGGGTGGAGAAGTTAGAAGTGAAATGGAGTTGGTCGAAATGATGCTGGCGTCGGTCAACTGACCGGACGCTGGGTCGCTCTGTGACCGGACGCTGAAGGGCTGCATCCGGTCGTGTTGTCAGTCGGCACAGTGATTAGGGTTAAGCACCGGACGCTAGGGCTGTGTTCGATCAAGCATGACCGGATGCGTCTGGTCGGCAAAAACACATTTTGGACCCTTACTGTAAATGACCGAATGCTGAGGGTTCAGCGTTCGGTCAGCTCTGTCGGAGCGTCCGGTCAACATGTCGACCATTGAGATCAAACGTTCACTGTTGAACGCAGGAGACACGTGGCCACCATCGGGTGACCGGACACTGAGGAGCAGCATCCGGTCAGTTGGACCAGAGCGTTCGGTCAGCCCGCGTTATGCCCAGTGAAGGGGTATAACGGCTCTATTTCGTGGGGCTTCTATTTAAGCCCCATGGCCGGCTGTAGCTCACAACCTTTGGCCATTTTCATTGACATAGCAACCTTGTGAGCTTAGCCAAAGCCCTCCCACTCATCTCCATCATTGAGTCATCATCTTTGTGAGATTGGGAGAGAATCCAAGTGCATTGCTTGAGTGTTTGCATCTAGAGGCACTTGGTGTTCATGTTTCGCTATAGATTTCGCTTGTTACTCTTGGTGGTTGCCACCACCTAGACGGCTTGGAGCAGCAAGGATCATTGAGCGAAGGTTGGTGATTGTCTCTAGCTCTGATCGTGGTGATTGTGAGGGGTTCTTGACCTTTCCCCGGCGGAGCACCAAAAGGTACTCTAGTGGATTGCTCGTGGCTTGTGTGATCCTCATCTTGTGTTGGTTGTGCGGCACCCTATTGAGGGTTTGGCGTGTGAAGCCAATTAGCGCGTGAACATCTAAGTGAGTGAATCGCCACAACAAGGATTAGCTTGTCGGCAAGCAAGTGAACCTCGGTAAAAAATCATTGTGTTCATCATTGATTCCAAGGTGATTGGTCTTCATTGTTATTTATCCTTGTGATTGATTGGTTCCTTCCTCTACACGGTGGTATAACCTTCTTGATCACTCTCTTTATATTACCGTAAACTAGTTGTCAAGCTCTTTAGTGTAGCTAGTTGTGAGAGCTTGCATGCTTGGTTGGTGTGGCTCTTTAGTTAGTCTTTGAGAGCACACTGACATAGAGTAGTGTCATAGCTATTATGTGAATAGACACTATCTAAACTAGAATTATGATAGGAGGCTTGCCTTTTGAGTAGGCTAGCGCAACACTTGCTTCGCCTCATAATTGTCTAACCATTTTGTTAAGTGTTGTTGTAGAAATTTTTATTAGGCTATTCACCCCCCCTCTAGCCATTAGGACCTTTCAAGTGGTATCGGAGCCGAGGTCACCGTTATTTGAGGCTTAACAACCTTCGGTGTTAAAATGGCTCAAATCAACAACACCAAGAAGCCACCCCAATTTGATGGCATAAATTATCCTTATTGGAAGTCAAAGATGACCACACACATCAAGTCAATCAATAGAAAGGTGTGGAAGGTGGTAGAAACCAAAATTGAGATTGGTGACCCGGAGAATCCCACCGCGGCCGAAGAAGTACTTCTCCAAAACAATGGCATTGCTCTAAGTGCTATTCATGATGCAATTGATGAAAGAACATTTGAGCAAGTCAAAAATATTGAGATGGCTCATGAGGCATGGAAGAAGTTGGAAGAGTCATTTGAGGGCACTCAAGCCATGAAGGGTGCAAAGGCTTATATTCTCAAAGAAAAGTTTACAAGCTTCAAGATAAAGGATGATGAGAGTGTGCCGGAGATGTTCCATAGGCTTCAAGTGCTTATCAATGATCTCAAAGCACTTGGAGAAGAAGTAAAGAATAATGACTTCTCCCATAAGTTCTTGAGATGCTTACCTTCAAGATTTGGTACATTGGTCACTATTCTAGTGAGGAGTAGTTTGGACACCATAACACCAAACCAAGTATTGGGAGATATAATGACCGATAATACATATAGAGATGATGAAGAGAAGGAAGAAAAGAAGGAGAAGAAAGATGAGAAGAAGGATGAGAAGAAGAAGAGCGTGGCATTCAAAGCCACATCATCTAAGGGCAAAGCAAAGCAAGAAACATCAAGTGAAGAAGATGAATCATGGGATGATGATGATGATGAGAAGATGGCTCTATTTGTCAAGAGATTTGGTAAGTTCATGGTGAAGAAGGGCTACCATGCTAGAAGAAAGAAGTCTTCATCCAAGAACAAAGAAGAGTCAAGAAGGTGCTTCAAGTGTGGAAGCAAAGATCATCTTGTTGCTCAATGCCCATACAATAGTGACAATGATGATGACAACAAGAAGAACAAGAAGAAGGACAAGAAGGAAAAGAAAGAGAAGAAGGACAAGATGGCCTTCAAGAAGAAGAAGGGTGGTTCATATGTAGTCACTTGGGATAGTGATGCTTCCTCAAGTGATGATGATGATGATAGTGATGATCACAATACCACCAAGAAGAAGGTTCTTGCAAGCATTGCCATCAATGAGAAGCCTTCTCTCTTCGAATCTTCATCGTGCTTCATGGCTAAGGCCACTAAGGTACAATCTTATGATGATGAAAGTGATGAAGAACATGTTGATGATAATGAACATGAACATGAAAATGATAGTGATAGTGATGATGATGAACCTACTAAGGATGAATTAATTGATATGATAGAAGATGCTAGAGAACACTTTGATATCAAGAGAAGGGAATGCAAAAGCTTGCGTAAGGAACTAAAAGCCCTTAAGCAAGCCTTTGATGAGCTCAATGCATCTCATGCGAGGCTAGAGGAAGCCAATGAGAAGCTTGGTAAAGCTCACAAAAAGCTTGAAAAGGCTTATTCCTCTTTGCTTGATGAGCAAAATAAAAAGAAGCATGTTGAAACTTGCAATGTAGGTTTAACTTGTGATATAATTGATGAATCACTATCTATGTCTATCATTGTTGCTCCTACTAACCCTTCTTGTAGTACTTCCACTTCTACCTCATCTAGTAGTGATGGTCTCACTTGTGATACCTCACTAGTGGTTGAGAATGAGAACCTCAAGAAGGAGGTCACTAAGCTCACTCACACCTTAGCTAAAGCTTATGGTGGTGAGGACCGCTTGCTTATGTGTTTGGGTAGCCAAAGAGCTTCTCTCTACAAAGAGGGATTGAGCTATACTCCCAAGAAAGGCAAAGCGGCCTTTGCTCCTCACAAGACTAGTTTTGTGAAGAACAATGGTCGGTTTTGCACTAGTTGCAAGCAAGTGGGTCACAAAGAGCAAGAATGCAAAAATAAGAGCAAAAATGCTAATGTATCCTCCATTAAGCTTGATTCATGCTATATGCTTACTAAGGGTACAAATGGTGTAAAGGCTAAGTTCATTGGTAAACCATGGATGGGCTCAAAGAAGAAAGCCATTTGGGTACCAAAGAGCCTAGTGACTAACCTTCAAGGACCCAAGCAAGTTTGGGTACCTAAAAAGAATTGATCTTCTTTTATAGGTCAATTACAAAGCCAGAGGAAGGCATTGGGTTTTTGATAGTGGGTGCACTCAACACATGACCGGTGATGCAAGAATGTTCAACTCAATCAACACCAATGGCAATGATGGTTATGATAGTATCACATTTGGTGACAATGGCAAAGGCAAGGTCAAAGGGCTTGGTAAGATTGCAATATCAAATGACATGAGCATATTTAATGTGTTGCTAGTAGAGAGCTTGAACTTCAATTTGCTATCCGTGGCACAATTGTGTGATCTTGGATTCAAATGCATATTTGGGGTAGATGATGTAGAGATCATAAGTGTAGATGGCTCTAACTTGATCTTCAAAGGCTTTAGATATGAGAATCTATACTTGGTTGATTTCAATGCTAGTGAAGCTAGATTATCTACATGCTTGTTCACTAAGTCTAGCATGGGTTGGTTATGGCATAGAAGGCTTGGTCATGTTGGAATGAAACAATTGAATAAATTGGTTAAGCATGACTTAGTTAAAGGCTTGAAAGATGTTGTGTTTGAAAAAGATAAGCTTTGTAGCTCTTGTCAAGCCGGCAAACAAGTTGGAAACACCCATCTTAAGAAAAGCATGATGAGCACTAGTAAAGCATTTGAGTTATTGCACATAGATTTATTTGGGCCAACACAATACACTAGTATCGGTGGAAACAAATATGGCTTTGTGATAGTGGATGACTACACTAGATACACATGGGTATTCTTTCTAGTGGACAAAAGTGATGTGTTTGCAATATTCAAATCATTTGTCAAGGGCATTCATAATGAGTTTGAAACAACCATCAAGAGACTTAGAAGTGACAATGGTAGTGTGTTCAAGAACACTAGAATTGATGAGTTGTGTGATGAATTTGGAATTAGACATCAATTCTCGGCCAAATACACACCTCAATCAAATGGCCTTGTCGAGAAGAAGAATAGAACACTCATTGATATGGCAAGGTCTATGCTTAGTGAGTACAATGTGAGTCAATCTTTTTGGGCCGAAGCTATCAACACGGCTCGCTATTGTAGCAACCGCCTCTATTGTCACCCATTAAAAGAGAAGACACCATATGAGCTCTTGAATGGTAGAAAGCCCAACATTGCATATTTTTGGGTCTTTGGTTGCAAATGCTATATCTTGAAGAAAGGCACTAGATTGGGCAAGTTTGACAAGAAATGTGATGAAGGATTCCTACTTGGATATTCCACTACAAGCAAAGCATATAGAGTTTGGAATTTGGATAGTGGTACTCTTGAGGAAGTTTATGATGTTGAATTTGATGAAACCAATGGTTCACAAGTAGAGAATGAGAACTTGGAAGATGTTAGAGGCATTCAACTTTCAAATACCATGAAGAACATAGATATTGGTGAATTGAGGCCTAGGCAAGTGAATGATGATGAAGATGATCAAGTGCAAGTGCTCTCTAACTCAAATGTGCAAGATGATACAAATCAAGTTAGTACAAGTGGCTCTCATGACAATGAACAAGATCAAGTGGCTAGTACATCATCTCAACCCAATGATCAAGCAAATGCAAGCAATCAAGTTCCAATCCTCCAACCAACCAATGTTGCAAGGGATCATCCATTGGACACTATCATTGGTGATATTTCAAGAGGTATACAAATAAGATCAAGATTGGCATCTTTTTGTGAACACTTCTCATTTGTGTCATCCATTGAACCAAAGAAGATAGATGAAGCTTTGAAGGATGTTGATTGGGTAAATGCTATGCATGAAGAATTGAATAACTTCACAAGAAATCAAGTATGGGAGTTGGTAGAAAGACCAAAGGGACAGAATGTGATTGGAACCAAATGGGTCTTTAGAAACAAGCAAGATCAAGATGGGATAGTAGTAAGGAACAAAGCAAGATTGGTAGCACAAGGATATACACAAGTTGAAGGTCTTGACTTTGGAGAAACATATGCCCCAGTTGCTAGATTGGAAGCAATTAGAATCTTGCTAGCCTATGCTTATGCCCACAACATCAAGCTCTATCAAATGGATGTTAAGATTGCATTTCTCAATGGCTACATCAATGAAGAAGTATATGTTGAGCAACCTCCCGGTTTTGAAGATGACAAGAAGCCCAACCATGTGTATAAGTTGAAGAAGGCATTGTATGGCTTGAAGCAAGCACCTAGAGCATGGTATGAGAGATTGAGGGATTTTCTACTCTCTAAAGGGTTCACCATGGGCAAGGTTGACACCACTCTTTTTATCAAGAAGATTGGAAAAGATCTATTTATATTGCAAATCTATATAGATGACATCATATTTGGATCAACCAATCAAGATTTTTGTGATGAGTTTAGAAAGATAATGGCTAATGAGTTCAAGATGTCCATGATTGGAGAGTTAAGTTACTTCCTTGGTCTTCAAATCAAGCAATTGAAGAATGGTACATTTGTGAGTCAAGGCAAGTATATCAAGGACATGATCAAGAAGTTTGGAATGATTGATAGTAAAGCCATTAGCACACCAATGGGAACCAATGGCAACTTGGATAGTGATGCAAGTGGAAATATGGTGGATCAAAAGTTGTATAGGTCTATGATTGGAAGCCTACTCTATGTGACCGCATCAAGGTCGGATGTCATGTTTAGTGTATGCATGTGTGCAAGATTTCAAGCCTCACTAAGAGAAAGTCATTTGAAAGCTACAAAGAGAATATTGAGGTACTTGAAGCATACACCAAATGTTGGTTTGTGGTATTCCAAAGGAGCAAAGTTTGAGCTAGTTGGTTACTCTGACTCGGATTATGCGAGATGCAAGGTTGAAAGGAAGAGCACCTCGGGCACTTGTCAATTGTTGGGAAGATCACTTGTTTTATGGTCATCAAAGAAGCAAAATAGTGTTGCATTATCAACCGCCAAAGCCGAATACATATCCGTCGGTAGTTGTTGTGCACAAATACTTTGGATGAAGGCCACTTTGAGTGACTTTGGAATCAAGTTCAAGAAAGTGCCATTGCTATGTGACAATTAGAGTGCAATCAAGTTGACCAACAATCTGGTTCAACATGCAAGAATAAAGCACATTGATGTCCGCCACCATTTCATAAGAGATCACCAACAAAAAGGGGACATTTGCATTGAGAGTGTAGGCACCGAAGATCAACTTGCCAACATATTCACCAAGCCATTGGATGAGAAAAGGTTTTGCAAGCTAAGAAATGAGTTGAACATATTGGATTTCTCAAATATGTGTTGATGCACTCCCCACTCATATGACATGCCTCTCCTTCGAGCAATCCAAGGTAAAAGTTGATTGGCATGACATACATCTTTGCTAAAGACATGATTAGTGCATCTAGTCACATTTTCAATTTTATTAGGACCTTTCTAGTGGTTCTATTTTATTAAGCTCATTCATGAAAATCAAATGATTTTGATGTTTATATGATATCACTATTGCTTCTATGCTTGATTTGATCTAGTAATAGCATATCACATGTTCATGGGCTTGTAAACCTAGTGTTTGATCTAGAAAATGAGCTCTAAGTGTTTAACTCAACATGTTACAAGATAACCCTTATTTGGAGGTGTGAAGAAGCTTGTCCTTGGATCAAACCGAGTTAAATATCTTTGATAAATGATCTAGACTAGACCAAATTTTGGAAAATGATCCTCACCCCATTGATTGATATTGATAATCTCGACCCTACAAGTAATACTATCTATATTTAGAACCTTTGTGGTCATTGATGACAAAGGGGGAGAGAAACAAAGATAGTAGCAAAGATAGTGAAAAAGGGGAAGAAATATCATAAAGGGAGAGAAACATAAAGATATCTTGATATATGACATAGGGGGAGAGATATGACAAAGGAAAGGGAACAACTAAAATTTTGAGCACACAAGTAGGGGGAGCAAGCTCATGAACTTGTATGATGCATTTGAATGTGCCTTTCATATGTTTGCTTGCATGGCATAAGTTCTAAATTTAAAATATCCATGCTTGTGTGGTGTATGCTAGTTGTAGGTTTGAATGATGAAATGAAAAACTAGCATGCATAGAATATCTAATGATTTCATTGCCAAGTGTTTCCAAGTGGTATTGAGCTAATCATGGTGCTAAGGATGATATATTGGTGCACTCCGATTGGTATCATGCTTCAAAGGTCCATCTTTTATACCTTAGCATCATGTGGTAGACATTGACTCCTATATTTCCTATCTAAGCATATGTGCAAGCTACAATCCAAACTCTTAGCACATATGTAGGGGGAGCAATTGCTACCATTTGGGGTTCATGAAACTTGTCAATATCCTTTTACAAATGGTAAATATGCTTGGGCAAGCAACATGGATTCAATTGAATTTTATTTCATATCTTTGTATAAGAGTTGTCATTAATTACCAAAAAGGGGGAGATTGAAAGCTCTAGTTTGGTTTTGGTGAATTGATAAAACCCTAAGTACTAACCTAGTTTATCAAGTGATCATGAGATAGGTAGCACACTCCAAGTTGCGAAGCAAACAAAGATCATAGCATGATGATGATACCATGATGATGATCAAGTGCTTGGACTTGGAAAGAAGAAAGAGAAAAACAAAAAACTCAAGGCAAAGGTATAAACCATAGGAGCTATTTTGTTTTGGTGATCAAGACACTTAGAGAGTGTTATCACATTCAGGTTTGATAGCTGTACTATTAAGAGGGGTGAAACTCGTATCGGAATGCGGTTATCAAAGTGCCACTAGATGCTCTAACTCATTGCATATGCATTTAGGATCTAGTGGAGTGCTAACACCCTTGAAAATGTTTGTGAAAAATATGCTAACACATGTGCATAAGGTGATACACTTGGTGGTTGGCACATTAGAGCAAGGGTGGAGAAGTTAGAAGTGAAATAGAGTTGGTCGAAATGATGCTGGTGTCGGTCAACTGACCGGACGCTGGGTCGCTCTGTGACCGGACGCTGAAGGGCTATGTCCCGTCGTGTTGTCAGTCGGCACAGTGGTTAGGGTTAAGCACCGGACGCTAGGGTTGTGTCCGGTCAAGCATGACCGGACGTGTCCGGTCGGCAAAAACACGTTTTGGACCCTTACTGTAAATGATCGGACGCTGAGGGTTCAGCGTCCGGTAAGCTCTGTCGGAGCGTCTGGTCAACATGTCGACCGTTGAGATCAAACATTCACTGTTGAACGCAGGAGACACGTGGCCGCCATCGGGCGACCAGACGCTGAGGAGCAGCGTTTGGTCAGTTGGACCGGAGCGTCCGGTTAGCCCGCGTTATGCCCAATGAAGGGGTATAACGGCTCTATTTTATGGGAGCTTCTATTTAAGCCCCATGGCCGACTGTAGCTCACAACCTTTGGCCATTTTCATTGACATAGCAACCTTGTGAGCTTAGCCAAAGCCCTCCCACTCATCTCCATCATTGATTCATCATCTTTGTGAGATTGGGAGAGAATCCAAGTGCATTGCTTGAGTGTTTGCATCTAGAGGCACTTGGTGTTCGTATTTCGCTGCGGATTTCGCTTGTTACTCTTGGTGGTTGCCACCACCTAGACGGCTTGGAGCAGCGAGGATCGTTGAGCGGAGGTTGGTGATTGTCTCCGGCTCCGATCTTGGTGATTGTGAGGGGTTCTTGACCTTTTCCCGGCGGAGCGCCAAAAGGTACTCTAGTGGATTGCTTGTGGCTTGTGTGATCCTCATCTTGTGTTGGTTGTGCGGCACCCTATTGAGGGTTTGGCATGTGAAGCCAATTTGTGCGTGAACCTCCAAGTGAGTGAATCGCCACAACGAGGATTAGCTTGCCGGCAAGCAAGTGAACCTCGATAAAAAATCATTGTGTTCATCATTGATTCCGAGGTGATTGGTCTTCATTGTTATTCATCCTTATGATTGATTGGTTCCTTCATCTACACGGCGGTATAACCTTCTTGATCACTCTCTTTACATTACCGCAAACTAGTTGTCAAGCTCTTTAGTGTAGCTAGTTGTGAGAGCTTGCATGCTTGGTTGGTGTGGCTCTTTAGTTAGTCTTTGAGAGCACACTGACATAGAGTAGTGTCACAGCTATTGTGTGAATAGACACTATCTAAACTAGAATTGTGATAGGAGGCTTGCCTTTTGAGTAGGCTAGCGCAACACTTGCTTCGCCTCATAATTGTCTAACCATTTTGTTAAGTGTTGTTGTAGAAATTTTTATTAGGTTATTCACCCCCCTCTAGCCATTAGGACCTTTCAGTCCGGTCAGCACTGACCGGACGCGTCCGGTCACGAAAACAGCTCTCTGGAACCTTATTGATGTTGACCGGACTTTGGCACTCAGCGTCCTGTGCAGCGTCCGGTGCAGCGTCCTGTGCATCAGAGCGTCCGGTGCAGCGTCCTGTGCAGCATCCGGTGTAGCGTTCGATCGCTGCTGTTGACTCTGCTGTTGCCGAGCCTCTTGATCGAAGCGTCTAGTGCAGCGTCCTGTGCAGCGTCCGGTGCAGCATCCTGTGCATCGAAGCGTCCTGTGCAACGTCCTGTGCAGCGTCCTGTCACCTCTGTGAGCTCATTTCTTCGCGATCTTGTGTCCGACTTGGTTCCTATTTTCGTGCTTGGACTTTGCTTGATATCTTGGGTCTTCTCTTGTGCTTCTAAGGTCTTGCTTATGGTGTTGATCATCGGATCATCACGTCGCCTTCGTCCAAGTCACGTCTTGCATCCTATTGAACTACAAAATAATCACTTGCAAATTTATTGGTCCAATTTGGTTGTGTTGGTCATCAAACACCAAAATCCAAAGTGAATGGGCCTAGGGTCCATTTTCCTTACAAAAGCATCCTCCACAAAACCAAATGACGGCGACAAAGCCAATCACCTCAGCAGGACAGACCACTGCGAAGAAGTATATAAGGCACATACAGGCACAATAAAAGGAGCAGATCCGGTGATAGGAGCAAAAGAACGTGTGGATACACGGCGGTAGGAGTGCTTAAATGTCGTCTTCAAGAAGGAGAGTGACATCCACGGACGCCACCATCATTAATCAAAGCAGCAGGAATGGAATCTTCGAACATCTCCAAGGAGGTAGTGACACAAGCTAGACCAACGTTGTCGGCCTGCAACAAAACGCTGGGTTTCACCCAAATTCCGAGCGTCCACAGTCACAAGCCTCCGACACAGGAAGACAGAGAGGGCGACGAGAGCATAGTGAGGCAGAGGGGCTGCCGCGCGAGCAGATGCGACAAGGAGGGCACACAGGCCGTGTCGGCTACGCCACACGTATCTCCAGCATACCTCACTAAGACCAAGGGCTCAAGCCCGTCGTGACCAGTGTGCTGCCAAGGATGTGAGCAACTCTCTCGCTCTGGCCACGAGAGGCTGCCCAAGGCATAGACTAGCGTGCCCATGGTGTAGCAGTCGCCACGAGGTAGCTGCGCTCGCCCCGCTAGGTCGCAGATTCGGGACAAGGAGGACCTGATCCAGGCCTAAGAGCCCCGAATCTAACATCCTTGCACCGGCAGCATCCTTCAATGTGCGCCTGAAGAACAACTATAAGATGGAGAAGAGACAAGAGAGGGGGAGGGAATTGTGGTGTGGACGTATACTGCCCCCGCTGCGCACATACCTGCAATGGTAGGGGATGAGTTTTTGGCAACAGCAACGTCACTCCTCCCTTTGCCCTAGGAGGCGACAGGGAGGGGTACCCTTTACTAAACTTTATTATTTGTTTTCAGCTGGTTATCTCTTTTTATATAAAAAAAGAAGGTACATATAAATAGCTATGCAAAGCGTTATTTCCTAAAATTAACGCGCACACATGAACATGTGCACACCTTAGACAATGCGTTCAGATTTCAGGATAGGACTGTTTGAACCTGACATCACAGTAGGTCATTACTGATAAATGGTGAAGCTGCAGGCTAACCACAGACCACAGTGTCCAAAAATTACCTATATCTAACTCAGAGTGTTTTCTCGGCGAAAGAAAAATGACAGAGTACGACGACTACACAGTACTACCATAAGTAAACAAAGGCCCTATTTGCTTTGCTGAAAAGCCATGACTAAAAATACTATTTATTGATTTGTTGTGAGAGAAAAATACTGTTCGTTCGCTGAAATAGTACGTCTCATTAGACAAGCGAACATGGCCAAAGTCCACAACAAACAACATCATATCATTGGAACAAGGGGGTGACGACTGTTAGGTCGTTGAAATGTTGATTTTTTTAATGGCATGGCATGGCATACCTGGTCAGCTAGTTTTGTTAACTAGTGACCGTGCAGTGAACAACCAGCAGTACTTTGTTATTAATTACTCGTTCTCCTCTTAAATTTGAAACATGTTTAGGCGTGGTAGCTAAAAATTACTCCCTCTATCTTAAAACAAATCGATTTCTAGAATTATTCTAAGTCAAATAATTTTAGGTTTAATCAACTTTATAGAGTACCAACATGTATGAAATCGATTAAGTGTATTATGAAAATATATTTCACAATATATCTAATGATATTGGCCCTGTTCGTTTCGCTGAAAAGCTAGGACAGAAAGTATTGTTCGCTGATTTGTTACGAGAGAAAAACATTGTTCCTTCGCTGAAACCGTACGGCTCATAAGATAAGCGAACAGGGCCATTGCTTTCATGTGATATTACCTTCTAGTAAGTAAATGTAGTACCATAGCAAGACCACAACAACGTGGGATTATTATTATTATTATTATTATTACACATAGGAAAGGTCAATCTCAATATGAACAGGAGGCGAAAGGCCCCCAAATGCGCAACAACAATCAGCACCTGAACTGAAACTTCCCAAAAGTGTTGCGCCACATAACGAATGCACAATTATGCCCTTAATCATCATCTCCTCCGCAGCCACGGTTTGCTTGGGACTAACAACAAATTATACACACGAAATAAAGCTGGAAACGAATCAGTGAAGGATTGCTGGTAAATGACTTTGCATTTTTTAAGGATAAATATTAAATAACAAGCACTCCAATGCAATGCAAGTCTGATAGAAATAGAACTGGCCGCACCTAACGGCAAACGCCAACCGTGGTGGGTATTGGCAGTTGGATTAGGAGTTAAGACCAGGCCAGAGCCAGCACAGTATATCCCCGTACCAATTAGTAGCTCTCGTCCTGCTCCCTGCGTATTTAGCATCGTCCCTGACAGCAGCCAATCCCGTGGGTCCCTGCTTGTCATGTACTCCGTACGGTGCAAAGTATAGTAGGATACATGCTGATCCATGCTGTCTAAGTGCGACAGGAATATATGCTGTCTGTCGTAGCCTCCTCTTTTTTCCTCCGACAGAGATGCTACGCCAACAGCTCCATTCCGTCCGTGTTAGTACAGATATTTTTCCACATTTAAAGGGAAACAATGAGACATAAATCCAGTGTGGTAGTGAAAAAATAAAGAAAATCAGGAAAAGAGAAAAAAAGATCAGAGAATGGTATTTGGCAATCATGCAGAATGGGCTTAGGCACGTTCGCGAAAAAATTGACAATCATGCAATCCTGTCTCCAGCAAAGCTCAAGTTGATGCCAATTGCGGCATCGCGTAATGCCGTAATCCCATGTCCTCTAATAGAATCGTACTTATCAAAAATCATTGAATTAACCTGATAAGCCAAAACGATAAAGTTATAAAACTGTACCATAAATTTATGGTTTTAACAACTATGTACATATATAAACACTCGTCCACAATATTTTTCAAAAAACCACAACGCTCAGCTGTTTCAGAAGAAAAAAAGGAAGAAGGAAAGTGGTGTATCACCTAAGCTACAATAATAACCTTAATCTTACAGTAGTTGATCCCTCGCAATCACAGGTGCATTACGAAAGTTGCAAGTTAGGAAGCCGCATGAGTAAAACGCCTCAATTTTCTTAAAGTAAAATCCCAGCAACAGCCGACTAATAAATTATATATTTAATATAACGGAAGCGCTATCGGATGCGCGTGTCTGGACGTCCTAAACTTCGTTTTCCACATGCCTGCACTCCGCCCCCATTCACGCTAGCACGGCCTGTCCGCGCTTCGTTTCCCACGCGTGTCTCCACTCCGCCCACATAGGGCCCGTGCCTCTAGACCCGTGCAGAGACCGCTCGTGCCACCTCCGCTGTCTCTGCTCGCTCGGCGGCGCCCCAGCAGCTGTTGCAGGTGGCTGCGGCATGTGGGTTCAATTACAACATGTGCACCATTTGAAACATACATATGAAAGGCAGATGAAACACTTGAAACATGCCTCTATAATACTTGTTAAAACACATGAAAACACTTGAAAACCATTGCAAAGTATACGCAACATCTAGATAAAACACTTGCAACATATGTGTAAAACATATGCAACATCCATATAAACATATTTGCAACACACGCCTGATAAAAATAGATGAAATATTAGAAACAGAAGCTTGCAACATACATGTAAAAGTATTTTTATGCAACATTCCGATCTACTTTTGCAACATTCATAAAAAACACTTGCAACGTACCTATGAAACATCTTAAACACTTAAAATATACTCTTGAAACATGCGTTGTTCGCCTTCTTCTTCCGGACGACGCAAAACAGACCGCCTAGCCACACGCGGCGGTCGGTGCCTGCACAGCGCTCGACGAGCGCGGTGGAGAGGGAGGAAGGCGGCCGCGGGCGCTCGGATACGATGGAGATAGAGGGTGGAGGAGAGCGCGGGGGAGGCGGAGAGTGCGGCGTCGGGGAGCGGCGTGGAGAGGAACGGGGCTCGGTGGACGATGCGGGCATCGCGGCACTACGAGCAACTGGGCTAGGAGGAAGAAAACTGCGTTCGTTATTTTTAGATGGACCATGAGGAAAAGTAGGTCGGGCTGGTCCGCAAGCTCAGGAAGCCAGCGTCCGAGCGGACAAAGGATGGACTCAAGCATTACCGTTAATATAATCACAAAAAACACTGTCCTGAAGATGGTGCCAAATGCCAAAGCAAAGGGAATGAAACCCCGTTGGTAGCTGGTAGGCTGTAGAGGTAGAGGCGGGGGCACGCACGGTCCATCGTTCTCCCCCACCCCACATGCTGCTATATGGACAGCGTACGAGGGTAGCGGGGATGGGAGGCGTGTGTGCAGCCGTGGGCGGCGTCGCTGACGCTGATCCCATTCCCAACCGCTGCGCCGGCCGGTACGGTAGGTGAGCAGTTACCGTTGCCCGGTTTGGACCCCACTGCTCGCACCAAAGCTCGGTGAGGACACTGGCGCCTGGACCCGTCTCGGCCAGCCTTATCTCTAGAAGAAGGCAAAGGCAAACTCCAATCAAATACAGAATTTTGCAGTACTTGTTTTTTCTTGTCAACTTGACTTGAGTGGATGGCTCGTTTCTTTTTTCTTTTTTAGTATAATAAATATGAATGAAAGAAAAGAAAAGAAAAGACTGAAGATGAATCTTAACTTGAGTTTAGTGACTGCGTGCTTATATGAGGATGACCATGCATGCACCTCTCGCTCGCCTTCACGGACAGGGGACTGGATGCCACTTCGAGTTTCAGTTATCCAACGAAGGGCGAAAAGGTCGCCTAGCAACTTCTCGTTTTAGGTGCAGCACAGAGCATGCATAAGCCTGAAAACGAAACGCTTGACATGCAAGTATTTGGTCGCATTCGCCTCCACCAAACAGAACCCCCTGGTGGCCTGGTCCTTTTGTTCTGCTCCTATTCTAGGACTTTTTCCCTTGCTGTTGGCCACATGTTGCATTTTATTCTGTTTTCAGTCGATCTGTTTCCAGCAATCTACCCAACTAAAATTTAGCTACCTAAAATTTTAAAGCTAAACTTTAGCTAGCTAAAAGTTCTCCTAGCTAAACTTTAGCGGGATGTTTGGACCCTCCAGCTAATAGGCAGGGCCTGTTCGGCTGGTATTAAAGCCGTCAGATAAGCTGATTGAAGCTGTTTTGTTGTGAGAGAAAAATACTGTAGATTCTAGCTGATAAGTTGGCTGATAAGTTCAAACGAACAGGCTTTCAACTAAACTTTAGCTGGGTTTAGCTAGGCGGAAGTAGCTAAACTCATGTAAACTTTAGCTGATCTTTTAGCTGAGTCGTTTGAATCCCTAGTAACTAAATTTAGCCAGCTAAAGTTTAGTCAGTGGATCTAAACAGGCCGCTAATCCAAAATAGAGAATTCACCATCCCAACTTGAACATGACTCTGACCCTGGTCAGGCCTCAACTTCATGCATGCTTAAGTAGGTAATTTGAGTTGTGTATATGATGGTAAGAATAAGATGGCCACACACCACCACATACAGTTCTCACCGTGCATGATGGTCGATGGATGTGGACCATTTCATTTTTTTTTCTCTCATGCTAGCTTTTTGCAGCCTGATGTGGACCAGATTTGAGTTTCAGTTACACAACGGTAAAGGTGGCCTAGCCACCTCTCGTTTTAGGTGCAGGGGGGGAAGGTGGCGACCTAAGAAGCGAAATACTTGACTAGCAAGTATTTGGTCACGCTCGTCTCCACCACCAACCAAACATGCATATATCTATCCTTTTCCATCTGCTCACATCTCTTTTGGATTCGCTTGTACTCCAAGGATATGTAATCGTTCTTCACAAGATACTCCACATTTCGACGATCCCTTTCTTTATTTACAAGGTGATCATCGAAACTAAAGTGTATTGGTCACATGAAAACCGATGTTGCATCGCATTGATGCGTAACCTTGATCTGGCTCTTTCCTAGGTTATTGCAACATGCTTATTGCTCAGAAAAGGCATCACATTATATTAAAAAGGTTGCATCATCACAATCCTAACATAATCAATGCATGTATAGGCCAAGAGAGTAGAAAACTGAGCGTACGTTAGTTGCGTCGTAGCTTTTTGTGATAAAACCTGACTATTTAAGTTCGAAACTCTGGGTAATCGGAGGAAAATAATCATAATATTATTCATACTGCATTATATGTCATTTTCAACATGAAACATATTACTATACTTTTAGAATATTTGAAAAAGAATATGTGACGTCATATTTGTATGTGATGGATCTCATGTGGCCAGTTTGCTAGCACCGTCTATATGCTGGTCGTCAGAGCATCTCTAAGGGTCCATTTGGTTGGGGCGCGAGGTAGGATTTAACAAATCCATTCCAGATGATAGGAATGAGATGATTCCATGTATCCGTTTGGTTGGAGTGATAGAACCATTTCAATGCGGTGTTTGATTGGAAGAACACGAGGAAGTAGGATGACAGTCTCGTCCCTGTGGGTTCGACCTGTCAAACCACACCTTATTTTCTTCGTCTGGCAATCGATCTCTGCGCCACCGTCCGCTCGCGCCTAGATGAGCGCCCCGTCGTCGCCCATAGCTTCGCTGGCCCAGCCATACAGCTACTACCCGTCCTCCTCCGCTTGTCCTAGTCGTGCCTCGTGCGTGCGAGCGGGAAACAGACGACACGAGACAGGAGCGAACGTGTCCGATGGATTTTTGAGAGCGGAGCGTCTAGCATCTCAAGGGAATATTCCTAGGTTAATATAGCTCCATTCTTGTGTATCTGAACCAAACAACCATGAAACTAGGATGGAATGGCTCCATCCCACCCCATCTCATGAACCAAAGGCACCTAAAAAAGAAGGTATCAAGCTCGCCCTCGCCATCCCTATCAGCCCCACCGATAAAAAATAATCCTCCAGCGGTCACACTATCTAGCTCGCTAACCTTGCACGCTTGCCATTCTGCGCCCTCTCGCTCCGCAAGTGTGGCGTACCGGCAGCAGCGCCTCGCCATCCTCCTCTCTACGTGAGGCTGACAACATGGCCGGTGTTGCCCTACCTTGTCTTCGTCAAAATTTGGTTCATTTCCATCCTCCTCCGTAAATTCAAAAGATGATTATGTTAAGCTCCTAAATTCATGCCTATTTTATTGTTGATAGAGTAAATAACAGAGAACCCACTTTAACTAGTGAAAGGATCAAAATGCCTAAGAGGAGAGGTGAATTGGGCTAATTCTAAATTTTCTTGTAATAATTAAATCCTACGGTTAGCCCAATTAACCTCTTGTGCCTAGAAAAGTGTTTCTATTACTCTAACGCACAAAGGACTTGCAACCTATGTTCCAAACTTACTCTAGCATGACAATTCTATGAATGTAAAGATAAGTATTGAATTGCTCAAAGTAAATACTCAAAGTAAATAGAGAGAGAGGAACGCGGCGATGTTTTGCCGAGGTATCGGAGAGTCGCCACTCTCCACTAGTCCTCGTTGGAGCAACCGCGCAAGGGTGTAGCTCCCCCTTGATCCGCGCAAGGATCAAGTGCTCTCTACGGGTTGATTCTTCGACACTCCGTCGCGGTGAATCACCCAAAGCCGCTCACAACTTGAGTTGGGTCACCCACAAACTCCACCGGGTGATCACCAAGCTCCCAATCACCACCAAACCGTCTAGGTGATGGCGATCACCAAGAGTAACAAGCACGAACTCTCACTTGACCACTCGAAGCCTAATGAGAAGATGGATGCACACTTGGCTACTCTTGATTCACTAATGAGGCTACTCTCTTGGATTCTCAAATCTCAATCACCTCACTAGGACCTTACTCTTTTTGGCACTCACAAACGTGTTTCTCAGCTGTTGGAATGAGCAAAAGTGACTCCACACATGAGTGGAGCTTCTATTTATAAGGCAGCCTGAAAAACAAACCGTTATGAGCTTCTGCAGGGTGACCGGACGCTCCGGTCAGTTCAACCCGCATTCCAGTGAAAATGTGTTGATCGGACACTGGCACGGTCCGGTCACCACTGACCGGACGCGTCCGGTCGCATTAAACCCTTACTGGAACTTTACTATACTCGACCAGACGCTGAACCCCCAAGGTCCGGTCAGTACTGACCGGACGCGTCCGGTCGCAGATTCCCTTCTCTGGAACCTTACTGGAGTCGACCGGACGCTGCCTCTGAGCGTCCGGTCACTTGACCTCTCCAGCGTCCGGTCGCACCGAACGTAGTCTCTTGATCAAATGAACTGACCGGACCCTACGGCCAGCGTCCGGTCGCACCGAGGCCAGCGTCCGATCAGCATTTGACCCTCTATTCACTTCCAACTCTCGAACATATGTGAATGAAGTTTGCTCCAAAGGATCTTAGGCATTTGTAGAAGCTACCTAGAGCTAGTTTTAACAAGTGTGCACCACACCTAACTCACTTGACTCACCTAGGTCAAGCTACCTGTCCATACCCCCCTTAATAGTACGACCAAAGGAAAAATAAAGTCCTAAACTACTCTAAATATCACTCCAACTCCAATCGACACTTAGAACTAGTCATCCTTAACCTTGTCGTCCATCCTTTGAAAACTGAAACTATTTCCATCGTAGGGGCATGACAACCTTGATTTGCCCAATCGATCTCCATTACCATGACCTAACTTAATTGCCTCTGCAAAACACACGTTAGTCATAGTAATCTTGTATTGTCATTAATCACCGAAACCCAACAAGGGGCCTAGATGCTTTCAATCTCCCCCTTTTTGGTGATTGATGACAATACCACCTCGAGTATGTGAAAGAGTGAGGTTTTTGACGGGCTTGGTTCATATAAGCTTTTGTCGATAAGAACAAAAGTGTTAGTCAAGCTTATATGACCCAAGCCAACACAATATACTCAAAGAATATGAATTAAGCAAGAGTACAAGTAACAACGCTCATTTGCATCGGAGTATAAACGTGGAAGCAAAGGCAAAAGAGCATAACACAAGTGATATGACATATAAATAATGTAAAGTAGAGAGCACATATGTCATATATCACAATCACGTAGATATCACTATCACATAGATATAATAATATGCATGAAAGTAACACACGAATGCATAAACATAATAGTGTATCACACAAATAAGACTCCAAATGTATATAGTAGACTAATACTAGATAACTAGCTCCCCCTAAATGTCGCTCCCCCTTAGTCTACATACTCGAACCCTCTCCCCCTTTGGCGTCAAACACCAAAACCTAAGGGTCGGTCAGAGGGGCTACAACGGATGAGCCGGGCGCTGAAGTACGTGGAGCAAGATGAAACTGAGTGCCATCATGATCTGACCTTGAGCTCTATACTGACTGACCCTCTATAGCAGGAAGTGTCGCTGAAGCGGTCTGAGTCTGAGCTGGGGCAGGTGCTGCCTGTGAAGCTGCTAGAATATCTGTCGTAGGATCTGAAGAGGCGACAGACGAGGGGAGCCTCTGAGTAGTCATGACAACTAGAGCTACTGTAGAAGGACCGGTGGCATGCATATGAGGTAGTGTAGGCATGCCGGTCAACTCGCTGAAGGATGCTCCAAGATTCCTGGAGACTGACGTGTCAAGCACAAAAAGCGAGGAAGACTGATCCGGTGAGAAGCCCGTATGATATGGAGTGAACTACGGGGCAACCACTGGTGAGGACAACCACTGGGACACCTGAACTGTGGGTGAAGCAAAAGGAGCTGGAGGCTATCCCTGACTCTGATGCCCACTGGGCTGTACTATTGGAGTCGTCGTAGTGGTGGCAGGCTGAGCAAGCTGGGGCGAAGGCTGTGGCTGTGGGGCCCCAAGAGCTGTTACTACATGCTGCATAAATCCCATGAGTTGCTGCTGCATAAGTATCTATTGCTGATGCATCTACTGCTGCTGCTGCTGAAGGAGCTGCTGCTACCGCTGTCGCTAGAACTCGTCCTGACGAGCCTGAAACTGTGCGAAGTTGGCAGCGGTCTCCTAAGCCTGTCGTGCCTGATCCTGCTGCATCCGCTCAAGAATAGCAATCAAGGCAGGGTCCGTCTGTGGTGCAGGTGGAGCTAAGCTGGAACTACCGGCCTCTGCATCATGTCTGCGTGGAGGCATCTGAGGAATCGGCTGATAGTCATCATCCGAACTGCCACTGGACTCGGTCATCTCCTACTGTGCCTCAAGCTGCTCCTCCTCAGTAGCGGCTATGCCTCTGATGATCTTGTCCTGCTGAGCTGCTGACTCTGGAACATCTGGACGACGACTGGGACGAGCGGGTGCCTGTGGTGTGCTGTGCTGGATCCTCTGTGCCATGTTATAAGCCAAAAACTCTATGGTGGCACCTCTGTACTCGGTGACCATCTCTGGGGTCCTAACCTGCACAGACTGAAGCATCAGGAATGTAATCCAATGTGCATATGGAAGTTGTCTGCGACCCTTGAAGCCCTCAGCTATAGTATCCTCCATCTCTGATAGAAGGAGGTCCCAAATGTCGAACGCGGTCTACTGCATCAGGGCATTGAGGAGCCAGAGCTGTAAGCGAGTCAGACCCTCTCTGTATCCCAACCTGGGAAGTAGTGTCCTCCTGATAATAGCCTCTAGTACTCGAGCTATAGGAGTCAGGTCACTGGGGTTCCTCCTCGACCCCTCACCAAAGGGCTCCTTGAAGCAATGGTGCACAAGATCAGTAGGGGGCACCAACCCTCCATGAGGATGCCTGGGAGGCTCCTGCTGTCCATAACATACCTCATGCAATCTGATAGGTTGATCCTGTAGCCTCAGTATCTCTCGGGCCCTAAAACTCATCACCCTGTAGTCTCTGCCGTTGAATGCAAAATGTATGAAGTTATGATGCGGGTCAACGTAGAGCGATGCGTAGAACTACCGAACCCAAGATGGTACATACACTCCTGTCTGGCCAATCAGATCTGTCAGCCCCGGCAAATATGACAAGTAGGGGCGGATATGCTCTCCGATTGCTGCCACAATAGACTCTATACTGTAGACTCTCTGAGATCTGAACACTGCCCCACTGTTGAGATAAGCATTGTAGAAATCCTCCTGCAGTGGCGTGTAGAAACCCTTTGATGCTCTCTCATCCCTCCTCGGAGGGAACCACACGTCAAACTCAACAAACCTTAGCTGACAAACCTGTCTGGCTATGGCGGCCCTCAAGTCAAGATGTACCACTGGAGGCGGACCCTGTGGTCTAGGCGGTGGGCATGAACCCCTGCCCTGTGTAGCTGACCTTGATGGAACTGTAGCACCGGTACGACCAGAGCGGCGTAGCTGGGGTGCCAGCTCGGTCTCCTCGGCCTGCTGGCTCTCCTGAGTCTCCTGAGCTGGCTGAGGCTCTGCTGGTGGGGGCTGCTGCTGTGGCTCCTGCTAAGACTCCCCCTGACGCTGAGGCTCCTCAATAGCCAGACGACGTCCTGCCATCATGACAGTCCTAGGTGGACTACCATGAAGTCGCTCAATCTCCCTAAGTCTGCCCTACGCATCTGGTGCCAGATGATCTGCTATGACAACACCACTGCGGGCACCACCTCTCTCGACATGCTCTGCGGCCTCAGCGACTACTGCTGCTCTCGCTGTCTCTGCGTCGGGGTACTTGCGCTTCTTGGATGTCACCTGCTTCGTTGCCTTGCCTTTCGGTCCTACAGGCTGGCGAGGTGGGGGCCTCCGATCGTCATCTCCTGGACCACCACCAACATTCTTCGTGCGAGCCATCTGATCTGACAAGAAGATGAACTGCCTCTGACGAAGATCAACTATCAAACTGACACTCCTGAGGCTTGGCCTCGATCCTTACTCACGAGCTTGGCTCCGAGTTGACTGCCAACTGCCACAAGAACCTCAAACGACACCGACTCGCTGCACGATGGAATAGATAGATATACAAATAAATATAATATATCTAATAGACACGAAAACCCTAGGAAGCAAGCAATGTAGGTACAAAATTGAGGCGACGGGCTTTCTACCTGATGAATCGGCGATCCGAGAGAAGAAGAGACGTGTCACGTGGGGGAAGCCTCGGAACCGGCTAGGGTTAGGGTTCGCGATTAATTGATGAATCGGCGGCCCTGGATGATTTGAAATCAATGCTTGGAAATTGATCTAGGTCACAAGCAAAGCAAATTGAAAACAAGGATTAGGCCTTACCAACCAACGAGGAGGCAAGGGCTAGGGCTTGGATGGCGCTGCAGGCGGCACTGTGGTGGCGCACGGTGGCTTGGGCACGCGGGGAGGCCCGGTGGTGTGCGAGGCTAGCGACTTGGGCACGGGAGGCGCATGGTGGCTTGGGCGCGCGGGGAGGCGCGGTGGTGTGTGAGGCTGGCGCGAGGTGCTCGGCGTGCGGTCGCGGAGTAGGAGCAGGGGCGAGCGTGGGCAGTACTCCAGCGACAAGGAAGCTCGGCGGCGTGGTGGAGCTATGGTGGCGTGGCGGCTAGGGCACGGGCTAGGTCACGGTGAGATGCGGGACAAAGGGTATGGCAGATGCGATTAAATAGGTCCCCCAACGCGACAAGAAAGGAAACGGAAAAAGAGTCCTGAAGCCACACGAGATCCACTGACCGGACGCTCCGGTGGTAGCGACCGGACGCTACCACCCAGCGTCCAGTCGATTCCAGAGAGGTCCAATTCCTCTGGAATCACGACCGGACGTGTCCGATGGTCCATGACCGGACGCAGGCAGGGTCCAGTCAGCTCAGCCTAATTCTCCTTCAAACAACCAGACGCTGGATCCCTTCCTGACCGAATGCACAAATGCAGCGTCCGGTCACTCTTTTAGCAGCAGTTCACCTCCTGTGAACTGACCGGACGCTGGACAACAGCGTCCGGTGGTCCTTTTCCAGCAAATCTTCAAAGTTCCTTCATGCTGCCTATTCCCAATCAAGTCCCAACTTGAATAAGATCCAAATAAACACTAATTGGGACTGATGTGAGTGACCTCTCTCAAACCCTCATATTTTTCAAAATATTTTGCCTTAGGCTATAATTCTTTTTAAGAAAATAGGCAATAAGAGGGCAAATGGAACAAAACGACAAAACAACATCCATGCATATGCAATACTTTGTAAGTAAATCTAGTTGCTTGTCAAGTTTGATCCAAGGTTAAGCTTCTTCACACGCTTTTCGGCGGTTATCTTAACCATGTTAGACAAGCCCTATATGCATTGCCAAAAATTAAACATGTTGTATATTACAATGAATGCAAGGGACAACACAAGCTCAATTTTTAGTGAAGTTGCTAAAGTCAAGTACATTGAGCTCATTCCGCAATCTACAAAATGTAGCCTCATCTAGCGGTTTAGTGAAGATATCCGCTAATTGATCTTCGGTTCTTACACCTTCTAGTGATATATCATTTTTAGCAACATGATCTCTTAGAAAGTGATGGCGGATATCTATGTGCTTGGTGCGAGAGTGTTGAACCGGATTATTTGCAAGTTTTACCGCACTTTCATTGTCGCACAAAAGAGGTACATTTTCTAGAACTACACCATAGTCTAGCAAAGTTTATTTCATGTATAAGATTTGTGCACAACAAGCACCCGCGGCAATGTATTCCGCTTCGGCGGTGGACAAAACCACACTATTTTGTTTCTTGGAGGACCAAGACACAAGTGATCTACCAAGCAAATGGCACCCTCCGGATGTGCTCTTTCTATCCACTTTGCATCTGGCATAATCTGAATCGGAATAGCCAACTAATTCAAATATAGCTCCTTTGGGATACCAAAGGCCAATGCTTGGTGTGTGCTTAAGATACCTAAGGATTCTTTTTATGGCAATTAAATGTGTTTCCTTAGGACTAGCTTGAAATCTAGCACACATATACACACTAAACATGATGTCGGGCCTAGATGCGGTTAAATATAACAAGCTACCAATCATAGAATGGTAGAGAGTTTGATCAACCGGGTTACCTCCCTCATCTAGGTCGAGATGTCCATTGGTAGGCATTGGTGTCTTGATTGGCTTACATTCATCCGTCTTGAATCTCTTGAGAAGATCTTTTGTGTATTTCTCTTGAGAGATGAAGATGCCTTCTTTCATTTGCTTGACTTGAAAACCAAGAAAGAATGTAAGCTCACCAATCATGGACATCTCGAACTCCTTCGACATCAATTCACCAAATTCTTTGCATGAGTCTTCATTTGATGATCCAAAAATGATATCATCAACATATACTTGACAAATGAAGATGTGCCCATCAAGCTTCTTGGTGAATAGTGTGATGTCGACCTTCCCAATAGTGAAGCCCTTCTCAATGAGGAAGTCCCAAAGGTGCTCATACCAAGCTCTTGGGGCTTGCTTAAGTCCATATAATGCCTTGGACAACCTATAAACATGATTTGGATATCTAGGGTCTTCAAACCCGGGAGGTTGATAAACATAGACTAGTTCATTAATAAAGCCATTTAAAAATGCAGTTTTCACATCCATTTGATATAGTTTCATTTCATGATGTGATGCATATGCAAGTAGGATATGGATGGCTTCTAATCTTGCAACCGGTGCAAAGGTCTCCCCAAAATCCAAACCTTCAACTTGGGAGAACCCCTTTGCAACTAGTCTTGCCTTGTTCCTCACAACAACACCTTGATCATCTTGCTTGTTATGGAACACCCACTTTGTTCCAATGACTCTTGCACCTTTTGGTCGCTCTTCAAGAGTCCAAACTTCATTGCGAGTGAAGTTGTTCAACTCTTCATGTATGGCATTGATCCAATCCAGATCTTTGAGAGCTTCTTCTACCTTGGTAGGCTCATAGCAAGAGACAAAAGAGTGATAAGCAATAAATGAAGCAAGTTTTTGAGATCGAGTCATTACACCCTTTGATGGACTCCCTATGATGAGATCTTGTGGATGATCTTGTAGGAGAGATATATTTCTTCTATTGACCACTTGAGGAGGAGGTTGTGGAGCATCAACATCTTGTGCTTGTACCACCATTTGCTCATGGGAGATATGAGTATCTTCATTTTCTACTCTCCCATCTTTCTCGCCATCTTGTGGCACACTTGATGAAGAAGGTTGATCAATGATTTGTACATCATCTTCATCATCTTTTGGCTTGATGTCTCTCACCAGAATATTCTTTATAGCCTCCCTCAATGGTTCATCACCTACATCATCAAGATTCTCATGTGCTCCTTGGGAGCCATTAGATTCATCAAATTCCATATCATATGTTTCTTCAACTAAGCTGGTGGCATGATTAAATACTCTATATGCTTTGGACTTTGATGAGTAACCAACAAGAAAACCAATATCACAACGTCTTTGGAACTTCCCTAGGTGTTGCCGCTTCTTGTAGATGTAATATTTGCAACCAAACACCCTAAAGAAGGAGACGTTCGGCTTCTTCCCATTAAGCAACTCATAAGGAGTCTTGCCAAGGAACTTTTGAAGGAATAGGCGATTGGATGCATAACATGCGATGTTGATTGCTTCCAGCCATAGAGCTTCGGGGGTGTTGTACTCATCTAGCATTGTCCTTGCAAGAGTGATCAAAGTCCGGTTCTTCCTCTCAACTACACCATTTTGTTGAGGAGTATAAGTTGCGGAGACTTCATGCTTGATCCCAAATTCATCACAATAAGCTTCAATGTTTGTGTTGTCAAATTTTTTTCCGTTGTCACTTCTTATCTTCTTGAGCTTCACTTCAAATTCATTTTGAGCTCTCTTGGCAAACTTCTTGAAGCAAGATGCAACTTCAGATTTGTCATGAAGGAAGAATACTCATGTATACCTTGAGTAGTCATCAACAATCACAAGACAATAGAGATTCCCTCCCAAACTCTTGTATGTTGTTGGTCCAAATAAATCCATGTGTAGGAGTTCTAGCACTCTTGTGGTTGACATGAAAGCTTTGGTTGGTTGAGTATTTGCAACTTGCTTGCCGGCTTGACATGCACTACAAAGCTTATCCTTTTCAAACTTCACATCTTTCAACCCTCTCACCAAATCATTCTTCATAAGCTTCTTGAGTGAACTCATACCAACATGAGCAAGTCTTCTATGCCATAGCCACCCAAGTGTTGTTTTTGGTGAATAGACAAGTCTTCAAATTTGCATCTTCGGAGGTGAAGTCCACTAGATACAAGTTGTTATATCTAAATCCATTGAATATCACTTGATTATCATCTACCTTGGATACACAACCTCCTTCTCGGTGAACAAGCATTGGAAGCCAAGATCACACAATTGTCCAACGGATAGCAAGTTGAAGCTCAATAAAGCAACATAGAGCACATTGGAGATGGAATGATCATTTGATATTGCCACTTTGCCCAATCCTTTAACCTTGCCCTTTGAGTTATCTCCAAATATTATTTTCTCATGTCCATCTACCTCTTCATCTAGTGAGGTGAACATACGAGGATCACCAGTCATATGTTGAGTGCAACCACTATCAATAACCCAATGACTTCCACCGGTCTTGTAGTTCACCTACACACAAGAGATTCAAGCTTTAGAAATCCAAACTTGTTGAGGGCCCTTCACCTTCTCAACAAGTGACTTAGCCACCCAAATCTTCTTAGGCCTATTCTTGTTAGGGGGTCCTAAGAATATGACTTTCATCTTTCCACTAGAGTCCTTTCTAAGCATGTAGTGAGCATTGAAGGCAAAGGGTCTAGCATGCTTGGGCAAGGGTTGTGGCGGTGGAGTTTGACACTCATGAGCAAAGTGGCCTTCTTGTCCACACTCAAAACATCTCTTTGGCTTTGGCTTTGGCTTTGATTGTTGTTGTTGAACTTGAGCCTTCTTCTTCTCTACACTTGCCACATATCCAATGCCACTTCTATCCATCTTCATGATGGTGTTCATGAGTAGCTCACTTTGGAGGTGCTTGCCTCTAGCAAACTTGCTCAACCCAATCTTAAGATGCTCTTTCTCCAACTTGAGCTTCTTATTTTCTTCCTTTAGAGCATCATCTTTCTTCTCTTCCTTGAGCTTCTTGTTTTCTTCTTTGATTTTCTCCTTCTCAAGAATCAACTCTTTGTCATGATCGAGAGTTTCTAGCACAATGGTGTTGTGGCTTTTCATTTCTTCAAGATCTTTCATGAGCTTCTCATTTGTGTTCTTGAGCTTGACATATTCATCATAGTCATTGCACTCAACCACTTGCTTGCCTTTGCCACTAGATCCTTGATCAATGCTCTCATCAATCAAATCATCACATGATGTAGCTATATCAATCTTAACAACATGGTTAGTAGCATCATGTGGCTCATTTGGTAAAAATTCTTGAGCAATAACAGGAGTATCATGATTGATCTTAAGAGTTGTATATTCATCTTTTAACTTGTTGTGGCTAGTGATGAGCTCATTGTGCACCCACTCAAGTTTATCATGTTTATCTTTAAGCTCTTTCTTAGAAGATTTGAGCTCCTTGAGTTTGGATGATATAGCATCATTAGTTTCTCTAAGCTCATCATTAGCCTTTTCTAATGTGTCGCACTTTGCTAAGAGTGAATCATTTTTAGCATCAAGCTTTTTATTTGTAGCTCTACTCTTTCTAATAATCTTAGTGTATTTGCTTAGTATTTTGACAAGATCATCATATGAAGGTGAATCATCATCATCGCTATCGCTATCATCACTAGCTTGCTCATCATCACTACTATCACCATCATTTGATACCTTGCGTTCACCCTTCGCCATAAGGCATAGGTGTGTAGAGGATGATGGCGATGGTGGCGGTGAAGATGAAAGATCAATAGCAATGGCGGCCACCTTCTCATTGTCACTATCATCATCGGATGATCCACTTGATGAATCAATGTCCATGAGCCAATCACCGACGATGTAGGCCTTTCCACTCTTCTTCTTCTTGTGGAAGTCTCTCTTTTTGCCATCTCTCTTCTTGTATGACTTGTTCTTCTTCTTCTCATCTTCATCTTCATTGCTTGAGTCATCTTTCTTGCCCTTGTTCTTGTTCTTGAACTTGTCTTTCTTAGGCTTTGTGCATTGATGAGCGAGATGGCCAAGTTTGCCACAATTATAGCAATCCATCTCGGAGATAGGCTTTCTTCTTGAGCTTGTGAAGAACTTCTTCTTCTTGCCATCGAACTTGATGCCACTCTTGTTGAGCTTCTTTAGCATCTTGGCGGTCTTCTTCACCATGAGAGCAAGACTTTCATCATTAACTTCATCTTCACTTGAGCTTTCATACTCAAGTCTTGCCTTGCCCTTCTCTTGGCTAGCTTTGAATGCTAAGTCTTTATCTTTCTTCTTGTTAGAGGATGAGCCATCTTGTGGCGTGATGTGCATGTACATCTCATGAGCATTGATCTTTCCCAAGATTTGTGTCGGTGTAGCGGTGGAAAGATCACCTTGGTGTAGCACGGTCACAATATGCCCATATTTGTCAATGGGGAGGACACTCAAGATCTTTCTCACAACATCGGATGGTGACATTTGAGTAAGTCCAAGCCCATTGACTTCCTCTACAAGAACATTCAAACGTGAATACATCTCATTAGCACATTCTTTGGGAAGCATCTCAAATGAATTTAGCTTTTTAATCACAAGATGATAGCGTTCCTCATGCTCACTCTTGGTTCCCTCATGGAGCGCACAAACGTCCGACCATAGTGCATGGGCGTCTTTGTGGTTCCTTACGTGGTTGAACACATCTTTGCAAAGGCCTCTAAAGATGGTGTTGCGAGCCTTTGCTTTCCATTTTTCTTAATTAACCTCATTGCCTTGTAGGTTAGTAGCATCCTGAGGTTTTGGGAAGCCTTGTGAGGCGGCTCTAAGAATACCAACATCTAGAGCTTCTAAGTACGCCTCCATGCAGATTTTCCAATATGGAAAGTCATCTCCCTCAAAGATAGGAGGAGGTCTATCCCCGTGAGACATCTTGCTCTAAGCGGTTAAGCTTAAAAATGTGAGCATGAGGCTCCGATACCAATTGAAAGGATCAAAATGCCCAAGAGGGGGGGGGGGTGAATTGGGCTAATTCTAAATTTTCTTGCAATAATTAAATCCTACGGTTAGCCCAATTAACCCCTTGTGCCTAGAAAAGTGTTTCTATTACTCTAACGCACAAAGGACTTGCAACCTATGTTCCAAACTTACTCTAGCATGGCAATTCTATAATGTAAAGACAAGTATTGAACTGCTCAAAGTAAATGCTCAAAGTAAATAGAGAGAGAGGAACGCGGCGATGTTTTGCCGAGGTATCGGAGAGTCGCCACTCCCCACTAGTCCTCGTTGGAGCACCCGCGCAAGGGTGTAGCTCCCCCTTGATCTGCACAAGGATCAAGTGCTCTCTACGGGTTGATTCTTTGACACTCCGTCGCGGCAAATCACCCAATGCCGCTCACAACTTGAGTTGGGTCACCCACAAGCTCCACCGGGTGATCACCAAGCTCCCAATCACTACCAAGCCATCTAGGTGATGGCGATCACCAAGAGTAACAAGCATGAACTCTCACTTGACCACTCAAAGCCTAATGAGAAGATGCATGCACACTTGGCTACTCTTGATTCACTAATGAGGCTACTCTCTTGGATTCTCAAATCTCAATCACCTCACTAGGACCTTGCTCTTCTGGGCACTCACAAACATGTTTCTCAGCTGTTGGAATGAGAAAAAGTGACTCCACACACGAGTAGAGCTTCTATTTATAAGGCAGCCTAAAAAACGAACCGTTATGAGCTTCTGCGGGGTGACCGGACGCTCCGGTCGTGTTGACTAGATGCTCCGGTTAGTTCAACCCGCATTCTAGTGAAAATGTGTTGACCGGACGCTGGCAGGGTCCAGTCACCACTGACTGAACGCGTTCGGTCGCATTAAACCCTTACTGGAACCTTACTGTACTCGACCGGACACTGAACCCCTAGGGTCCAGCCAGTACTAACAGGACACGTCCGGTCACAGATTCCCTTCTCTGGAACCTTACTGGAGTTGACCGGACGCTGCCTCTGAGCGTCCGGTCACTTGACCTCTCCAGCGTCCAGTCGCACCGAACACAGTCTCTTGATCAAATGAACTGACCGGACCCTGCGGCCAGCGTCCGGTCGCACCGGGGCCAGCGTCCGGTCAGCATTTGACCCTCCATTCACTTCCAACTCTCGAACATATGTGAATGAAGTTTGCTCCAAAGGATCTTAGGCATTCGTAGGAGCTACCTAGAGCTAGTTTTAACAAGTGTGCACCACACCTAACTCACTAGACTCACCTAGGTCAAGCTACCCGTCCATACCCCCCTTAATAGTATGACCAAAGGAAAAACAAAGTCCTAAACTACTCTAAGTGTCACTCCAACTCCAATCGACACTTAGAACTAGTCATCCTTAACCTTGTCGTCCATCCTTTGAAAACCGAAACGATTTCCATCGTAGGGGCATGACAACCTTGATTTGCCCAATCGATCTCCATTACCATGACCTAACTTAATTGCCTCTGCAAAACACACGTTAGTCATAGTAATCTTGTATTGTCATTAATCACCGAAACCCAACAAGGGGCCTAGATGCTTTCAACTAGATCTAACTTAACATCTCTTACAAAATTTAAATTTAAATTTCTCAAAGTTAAAATTTTAAGTCAAATAAATTCAAGGAGAAATATATAAATATAATGTATATGTAGTAATTCGTATCAATAAAATGTAGATTAATAGGATCTGAAGAACGAGATTTGGCTAGTTTACTGGAGGGTGCTAAGATGTGGAGGGTATCTTATGAAGTTGATAGTTAAATTGAGATATGGAAGGTGCAATTTTGATTGCGTGGTAGAGATGCTCTCACATTGCAAAAACGGGATCAAGTCGTTTCTTTTCTTCTTTAAAAAACTTGAGTGACAATTTAATCGAAACATTCATTATCCATAATATAGGTTGTTTACATACACGTATTATATAGGAGACACTTTATGTTGGACAACTACTAATTCAAATCGACTTATATTTTGTGTCATTTCTTACTATAATACTTAATATATCATGTACATGCATTGCTATGAAAACATTATCAGAGATTATCCAAAAATATTTTTAGAAGTGATGCCCACCTGCCTCTTTCTAAAGGTCTGTGTTAATCATAGATAATAGAGGCGGTGTTGCATGCTCACCTCCAAAAAGGGATCCAAAAATCAAGAAAAGGGGTAGTCAAGTCCGATATTGAACCTATTATTATCACACCATTAACCATGCTGCTTCCTCTGCTAGATTCGCATTGTCGCCCCTCGCCTAACCTGCTAACATCTCGTTGATGGAGAGGGAGAGAGGGTGCCTCCTACACAGGATCCAACCCGCCATTACTGCCAAATCTAGGAGAGGGGCGAGAGGGTGAGTGTCACACCCGATTTTAAAGGACAAAATCAAATGCAAACTATATGTATGCCAGGATCAATTTCATACATATAGTGACTTCATCAGTGTACATCAAAACAATGTTCATTATATAACTCATAATATTATTACACAGAAGACACCAGGTCTTACAAAAGAGCACAAACAGAAACTCTAAACTTGTAGCCGAACTCCATTCCACAGGAAGGTTGACTGGGGGCTCCGTACGCCAAGCACTCATGAAGGTCTTCTAGAAAACTCCATGTCGTCTTCATCAATTCTCTGAGCAGCTGCTTCTAGTATGGGGGTGTCGACATATTATCATCAGCAGTCCTCCGAGGGGTATCCCACGAATGTAGATTGATCGGTAGAGGAGCGCGAGATCAAGAACAAGAAGGTAACAGAGACACACGAGTTATATAGGTTCAGGCCATCAGTATGACGTAATACCTTACTCCTGTGGTCTGTTGGTTTGTATTAGATATCGTATGATATGCCGTGATTTTAGAGGGGTCCCTGCCCGCCTTATATAGTCCGGGAGGTAGGGTTACAAGTCGGTTAGATCTAAGGGACAACCGAAAAGTAATAACTGATTACAGGAATCTTGGGATCATACATATCCTAACAGATCTTGTATTATCTTTAGGATATCTTTCCGATGTCTTGCGAAAGGTGTCGAGCAGAGTCGTGCCTTGCAAGGCTTCTTCTTGTGGGCTAGGCCACCCCTAGGGGCATAGCCCATGTAGTCTGCCATGGGTATCCAGGGTCGTACACCCCATAGCTAGTCCTCGAGCGCCTTGTACCCATTGTGCAACGCCGTCTTGAGCTTGTCTGACCAGGTGTGAATTACGCCGAGCAGTCAAGCTCATGGTCCGACCACCATGCTGTACTGCTGAGCAGCGTGAACCGTCGCCGAGCAGTGTGAACCGTGGCCGAGCAGCACGACCAGTTGCCGAGCAGCGTGAATCGTCGCCGGGCAGTATGAACCAAGTACAGCTTGCCATAAGGGTGTAAGGAGCTCAATTTCAGAATCGAAAATTTCTCCACAGTGAGTCAAGTGTGCCCACTTAGAGTCTAAACAAAATTATAGGAGTCATTCTTCCTCTGTAGGCATGCAGTCTTCGAGAAAAAATCCCGCACACTCACCATGAGGTGAAGTGTGCCCACTTAGTCCCCGAGCCTGACAGCAGATGATGTAGTCATGTGGTGCTAGGGTCCAAAGTAGAAGACGTAACAGACAACCAGCTGAGCAGTCAGCTAGTCCCCGGGCATAGCTCCGAAACAAGACGAAACACATTCACCGCAAGGTGAAGTGTGCCCACTTAGTCCCCGAGCCTAACAGTAGGTGATGTAGTCACGTGGTGCCAGGGTCCAAAGTAGAAGAAGTAACAGACGACTAACCGAGCAGTCAGCCAGTCCCCGAGCTGCGAGCGGATATACCGGAGCAATCAAACATTAGCGAAAAATAAGAGTAATGGCTGTATAGTAACGGTTACTAAGCCTCGATAATTTGCGGAGAAAAATGCGGTCATTCGGCGAGTAACAACAAACAGCAGCAATAAATGAATGACGTGGGCTATGGTTGCGTGAAAGCCCAGGTGCGGCCCATTAAACCGCGTTGGAGAATTCGGAGTGGCGTAGATCGTGGGAACGGTTTCCCAAAAACCCTCGGATGCAAAAAAGGGGTGGGGAAAGTGCTTTATAACTGTGCCGCCACAGTCCCCACTCCCACCCTTGCCACTTCGTCTTTCTCCAATACTCTCGCATTTCCAGATTCACAGGCACAACTGCCTTCGCCGCCAAACCCTAATCAGAATATGAAGGATGGCGCCGAAGAAGGGAGCCGTGAAACCGAAGAAGACGAGCCCGAAGAAAGCGGGCACCGAGGCCCAGAGGGATGAAGAGTGGGTGCCGTCGCGCACTGGAGAGGCGGAGCTGAACAGGTTGGTTGAGGCAGGCGTTCTTCCTGACCGCGCGACCGCCAGATGGCGGCCGGCCCTCGGTGAGCCCTTCCCAACACCTCATACCGACAAAGTTGTGGTATTTGAAGATTACTTTTGGCGTGGGTTGGGATTCCCTGTTCATCCATTCCTTAGGGATTTGTTGGATCTATGGGTAGTTAGTTTGTGCAATATCCACCCAAATACCATTCTTCACATCTCTATATTTATCCACTTCTGTGAGGCATTCCTTGGTATCCTTCCCCACTTCAACCTTTTCCGTTATCTATTCTGGCTGAAGAAGAGAGGCGGTGGTGGTTCCAAGGTGGTCGGCGGAGTATACCTTCAACTACGTGACAGAATGGCAGGTGAATATCTTACTGTGCCACTAAACACATTATTGAAAAACTAGAACACAAGGTAGTTCTACATAAGGCAGACTGACCTAGCCATCCTCTGTGACCCTGACCATATCCTGGAGAACCAAAAGAGCTGGTCGGAGATGCCAAGAAACACTAATATGGACCAAGTGAAAGAGCTTCTTGACTTGATCCGGGGTGTGAATATAACGGTGGATTGGTAGCAGTAAGTTTTATATCGCACCGCGTTCAACCCTGCAAGGAGAGAGCTCATCCTACCTTTGAATTCAAAGGAAAAACCGATGGTACCCAGGAGAAAACGGATATGCTATTGAAGGAGGTTATCGAAGAGCGAGCTGCAGAGCTGTTCACTTCGCATGTTTCGTTCAACATGCCAGGGTATTCAAAACCCTTTAATTGCAGAAACCAGCCACCCTAGGTAAACGTCTCAGCATTATATTCCTGATGCTTTTAATCTATCGTCATTTCCAAACATCTAGACTCATTCACCTATAAAAAGATCCACTCGCAGGATAGAGTCGTATACTTCTCGGGTGTACCGAGGAGTGAATGGCCGACTGGAGTAGACAGCCGACAACCGCTATAGCCCAAAGAGGAGGGGCTGAGCACCTCGTCGGATGGTGCGTCCCCAGTATTAGAGAAAGTTCGTGGGAAAAGGCCAGCAGTAGACGAGCCGGCTCGGAAGAGGAGAAAGATGGCGGGCACTACTTCTTACAAACCGGGCGGCATCTCACTTGGTGATGACCAGGCTACTTGACCGTGAAGGACTGCAGTGTTGGAGTGGTCTGACAATGATGAAGACCTAACAACGCGTCCACCGAGCATGAAGGAGCCACCGCTCCGCGCTGAAGTCCCCGTTCATAGCGCGAAAGAGATTCCTGCACAACCGACGATAGAAGTCCCAGCGGTGCAGATGATCGGAGTCCCCGAGCAACAAACGAGAGTAACCTCGGAGCAGCATGTGGAGAGGGATCTGGAACACCAAACAGATCGGCGGTCTTCCCTTGAAGAGCAGGAACCTCCCCAGTAGAGCACTGAGCCGGACCACGCAGCTACACCTGGAGGATCAGGCAGGTATCGCTGGTTCAAGAAGTTGAACCGAAAGACCAAACCATGAGTATAGTTGTCTTGTAGTAGTAATGTTGTTCCTTAACCTCTTTTGAATACCGACAAGTTGACATTATGCAGAGCAACGCCGAGGACTGCACCCACGGTAGAAACAACATCGACTGCTCTCGTCCCGGAGTCCCCGAGTGCTCGGCAACTAGAAGAGAGGTCAGCTGCCGCTGTCGGCGGTCCCGGCGTTGCCGAGCCATTGGCGCAAACAATAGGCACGTCGGCGATAGCGACCGAGGCTACGACTGAAACCGTCGGTACTTTGGAAGCTACAGCTACTACTGATGCACCGGAGGCTAGGGAAACAACTCCATCGATGGCCGAGCAGCAAACTGGACCACTCGAAATGACTCCAGGAATGGTCAGAGCCACTGTCTGGCCATAGAGCCCCCCAGTGGTGCCTCGAGCGACGGTTTCCGAGGACGAGGTTGAGGAGATCGAGCGAGCCGAACCTCAACCCCAGTCCGTCCAGATTATCCGAAAACACGAGGAAGAAGTAGTAATTATCAAGGAAGAAAACACCACCAGGGAGATGAAGAGGCTGAAATCCGCGGTAGCTAGAGTAATGACTCAAATCAAGGTTAGTACAACTGTAATATTAATAAATGGTGTTGGAGATCGAAGTTCATCACTAGCATTGTACATGCACAGGGTATAACGCATACAGCCAAGCAGCGGCATCAATTGATAAAGATGATGGAGCCCCTTGCCGAAGAGAACAAGAAACTCCGGGAGGCAATGAACCTATATGAGAAGAACATCCAGAGGTCCTGACGCGAGCAAGACCTTGAAGAGTCCAATTCGCGGGACCTAGAACATTAGAAGGGGGTTCTATCCGAGCAGTTGTCAGCTGCAACCGAGCAGCTGCAGAGGAAATCCGATTAGCTGGCAGCATCATCCGAACATCTACAGAAGAAAACCGAGCAGCTGGCCATAGCGTCAGAACAACTGAAAAATGCTTCCGACCAGTTGGAAAAGAAAATCCAGCAGCTGAAAAGCTTAACCGATCAGAACTCTGGTATGATTATTGGCGAATATACTTTGTATTTGGTGGAACAACCATCTTTTAGGTGATAACTATTTTGCTTGCAGAGCGAAACGCGGAGCTCGGCCAACTTCGTAAGACCGTCGAGCAAATCCAACAAGAGAAAGCAAAAGAGTCGGAGCGAGCAAACAAACTGGCCGAGGAGCTAAAAGGTGAATACCTCCTGGTCGGAATTACCGCTGAAGTATTTTTCTGGTATGACAGAACATTGTAACGTTTGCAGGTTATCGCCGTAAAGCCAAGGCACAGTTCGATGTGCTGGTGCAGGAAGCCCAGGTCCAAAAAGACAACTTCAATGCTCTAGTTACCGCAATAAAACCGGTGCTTGACTGCATCGACCCAGAAACGGCACCCCGACTTGACGGTAGGAGGCAAGGGTCAGATACCATCATCCAGAGGTGCAAGGCAGCGTGGGAGAATTTCAAGATCTTCAATCACAACGCCATTGTGACCATTGCTACTCATGTCCTTGTGGTTGTTCGGTCCCACTACCCAACCATCGACGTTCAGTCGATAGGGGGCGGTTTTGCCGAAGGACTGAGCGATGCGGAGACCCAGAAGCTGGAGGATGCAGCGAAGAAACTGGCCGGCGACATAGATCTGTTTGGTGAGACGGATGGCAGTGACGTAACCCAATGATCTGCTTGGCTGATATCATCTGTAATTTCTGCGCAATGCAATTAAAACGCGCGAAAGCGCAAGAAAACTTATATATACGATAAATGTTATAAAGTGCATGTGTATGCAGTTAGATTGTATTTCGGCGAAAAAATCGTCGTATTTATGACCATAAGATATTTATACGGAGTATAAGTAGAGTCCAAGCAGTTAGTTTGCTACTAACCCCCATGGCCTCAGCTAGCCCATAGTCCATGACGTCGAGCGCGGAGCCCGAGCATGTGTATGGGGAAAAGGCATGACCAAGGAACCACAGCCAACCACCCATAATGTAGAGCGCGAAGCTCGTAGCACGTGTGGAGAGAGATTAGAAACTGGGTCTTCTCGATAAGGAAAAGAGCGAAACGTATGCTGCTTGGCGGTTATTGAAATGGCTGTAGATGGCGGAAACGGCGACCGAGCAATAAATTCTGCTCTGAGCTCTCGGCCTTGGATACCCCATAATCTATAACGTCGAGTGCAGAGCTCGTGCACGTGAAGAAAAGACAGGCGTGACCAAGGAACCACAGCCGACCACCCATAACGCAGAGCGCGAAGCCCGTGGCCTGTGTAGGGAGAGATCGAAGGCTGGGTCTTCTCCGAAGAGAACAAAAAAGAAAGTAAGCTGCTGGCTGATCGGTGAAATATCTTTAAAGATTTACAGTGATTTATTTGGCGGTTTGGAGAAAAACATGTGGCAAGACACGTTGGCGATTTGGAGGAGACGTGTTTGGAGAAAAATTATTCAGCGTTTTTTGGCGAAAATGTGTCGGCGTTTTGGAGAAATCGTTCGGCGTTTTTTGGAGAGAACCGTTCGAAGATTTTGGAGATTTAGAGAACTTTATTCAGTGAAATCATGGTCGGCGATTTGGAGAAATCGTTCGGCGATTGTGGAGATTTGGAGAACTTTATTCGGCGAAATCGTGGTCGGCGATTTGGGGAAATCGTTCGGCGATTTGGAGAAATCGTTCGGCGATTTTGGAGAAAACCGTTCGGCGATTTGGAGAAATCGTTTGGCGATTTTGGAGAAAACCGTTCGACGATTCGGAGAACTTTATTCGGCGAAATCGTGGTCGGCGATTTGGAGAAATCATTCGGCGATTTGGAGAAATCATTCGGTGATTTTGGAGAAAACCATTCGGCGATTTGGAGAAATCGTTCGGTGATTTTGGAGAAAACCGTTCGGTGATTTGGAGATCATTATGGAGTATCGTAATGGTTCGGCGACCGTACGCGGAGATCGAAAGTTAAAGGGAAAAAATGGACACAATTTATGGAGACCAAAACTTTATTCATCATAAAATGGAGAGTACATATCTGAAGCATTTCAAGGATAGAAACGTATAAGGTGCTCGATGTGCCATGAGTTTGGAACATCAATCCCATCTAGGTGACATAAGTGATAAGATCCTGGTCGGGTGACCTCTTTGACGATGTAGGGCCCTTCCCAAGGGGAAGAAAGCTTGTGCAACCCTTCGGTCTTTTGTTTTCTGCGGAGAACGAGATCGCCGATGGTGAATGAATGACCTTTTACGTTGTGGTTATAGTACCTTCGCAGGACTTCTAGATACTTGGCTGTGAGGACACAGGTGATCAGGCGTTCTTCCTCGGCCCGGTCAATGTCCTCTGTCCGAACAGCCGCCGCCTGCTCTTCAACATAATTTTCCACCCTGGGTGCTCGGAAGGCAACATCTGCTGGTAGTATGGCCTCTGAGCCGTAGACCAAAAAATATGGAGACACATCGGTACTACGGCTAGCTTGAGTACGCAGTCCCCAGACCACAACCGGTAGCTCCTTTAGCCATTTGCCCGAATGCTTTTCTTCTTTCTGATATAGCCTCTTTTTGAGGGCATCAAGGATCATACCATTAGCCCACTCAACCTAGCCATTAGCTCTAGAATGAGCAACGGAAACATATTTAACGGAGATGCACCAGTATTCACAGAAGTCCCAAAAATGATGGCCGGTAAATGTGGTTCTGAGGTCGGTGATAATGCTGTTCGGGAGGCCGAACCTGCGTATGATATCTTCAAAGAGGTCGACTGCTTTCTTGGTAGTGGCTGAAACAAGCGGTTTGTACACGATCCACTTGGAGAACTTATCAATGGTGACGTACACATACCTAAAACCTCCTGGTGCTGGCTTGAAAGGCCCAATCATGTCCAGTCCCCAGCATGCGAATGGCCAAGAAGCTAGGATGGTCTGCAATTCCTGTGCCGGTATGTGTATTTGCTTGGCGAAGAACTGACATCCTTCACAGCGCCGGACGAGGTCTTCTACGTCGGAGATGGCCGTGGGCCAGTAGAAGCCAGCTCAGAAAGCTTTGCCAACCAGGTTTCTCGAGGCCGCGTGATTGCCACAGGAACCAGAATGAATTTCATGAAACAGCTTCACTCCTTCGTCTTGAGGGACGCACTTCTGCAATACCCCTTCCTTGGCACTCTTCCTCATCAAGTTACCGTCTACCAACACGTAATGCTTACTTCGGCGGATTAGGCATTCGGTGTCGGTCTTGTTGGCGAGCACTTTAGAGTTGGTGAGGTACTTGATGAATTGCTCCCTCCAATCGGCGACCGTCGAAGGCACCGTAAGTACCAACTACTCGGTAGGGGGAACCTCCTCAACTTCCTTTTCTTCTTTACTAGATGGCGCCAGGAGATCTTGCACGAAGACCCCTGGCGGAACCGTGGCGCGAGATGAACCTATTTTTGAGAGCTGGTCAGCTGGTTGATTTTGATCTCGTACCACATGGTGGTACTCGATACCGTAGAACTTCCCTTCAAGCTTCCTGATTTCGGCATAGTATGCGTCCATCTTCTCACTGGAACAGGACCAGTCCTTGTTGAGCTGGTTGATAACCAACGCAGAGTCTCCGTACACTATGAGGCATTTGACGCCGAGCACAATGGCTATATGAAGACCATGGAGACATGGTTCATATTCTACGGCATTGTTGGGGGCCGGGAAGTGTATCCGAAGAACGTAATGTAGCTTATCCTTGGTCGGCGTAATGAACAGAATGCCTGCACCGGCATCATTGACGTTAAGAGCGCCATCAAAGTACATCACCCAGTGCTCGGGACAAGCAGCGGCGATGGGCTCTTGGATCTCGGTCCATTCAGCGATGAAGTCGGTGAGCGCCTGTGACTTAATGGTAGGTCTGCTTCTGAATTCAATGGAATAGGTGCCGAGCTCAATAGCCCACTTAATGATGTGGCCATTGGCTTCTTTGTTGCGAAGAATGTCCCCCAGGGGAAACTCAGTGACCACGACGATCTTGTAGTATTCGAAGTAATGTCAAAGCTTGCGTGACGTAATCAGAATTGCGTATAATAGCTTTTGTACCTGAGGATAATGAGTTTTTGGCTCATTGAGTACTTCACTGATAAAGTAGACTGAACGTTGCACCCTGTAAGCATGCCCGGCTTCCTCGCGTTCGACGACGATAGCTGTACTCATGACACAAGAAGTGGCGGCGATGTATACGAGCAGAGTCTCATCTGGCCTTGGCGCTGTCATGATTGGCGGCTTTGTCAAGAACAACTTGAGCTGCTCGAAAGCTGAGTCTGCCTCCTCCGACCAAGAAAAGTGCTCGAAGGCCTTAAGAAGCTTAAAGAAGGGTAACCCTTTCTCGCCGAGGCATGATATGAAGCGGCTTAAAGCAGCCATGCAACCTGTAAGCTTTTGTATATCCTTGACACATGTTGGCCATTTCATATTGGTGATGGTGGAGACCTTGTCAGGATTAGGCTTGATGCCTCAAGCATTGGCGATGTAGCCCAGTAGTATACCAGATGGAACTCCAAAGATGCACTTTGAAGGGTTCAACTTCCATCGGTACTTGTTCAGATTGGCGAAGGTTTCTTCGAGGTCGGCGATAAGCTTGTCGGTTGTCTTGGTTTTGACGACCACGTCGTCGATGTATGCTTCGATGTTGCGGCCGATTTGCTGGTCGAGGCACATCTGAATGGCCCTTCGATAGGTAGCCCCAGCATTCTTGAGTCCGAAGGACATAGTTTTGTAGCAGTATGCTCTGAAAGGTGTAATGAATGACGTCTTTATCTAGTCTTCTTCCTTGAGGGTGATCTGATGATAGCCGGAGTAACAGTCAAGGAAAGAGAGTAGTTCATAGCCGGCGGTAGAGTCTACAACCTCGTCTATCCGAGGCAAGCCAAAGGGGTCTTTAGGGCAGTGTTTGTTAAGATCAGTATAATGAACACACATTCTCCATTCTTTATTCTTTTTTTGAATGAGAATAGGGTTTGCTAACCAATCTGGATGATACACTTCTTTTATAAACCTGGCAGCTAAGAGCTGTTTTATTTCAACCCTAATAGCCTCCTTGTCTGGCATGAATCGGCGTGGTTTCTGCTTGATCGGTTTGGCAGTCGGCGAGACATTCAAGGAGTGCTTGATCTTCTCCCATGGTACCCCCGACATGTCTGTAGGTTTCCAAGCAAACACATCGGCGTTGGCACGTAGGAAGGAGATGAGCGCGCTTTCCTATTTGGGGTCAAGGTGAGCCCCAATCTTCATGGTCTTGGAAGCGTCATTGAGGCCGAGGCCGACCTCCTTTATTTCCTTGGACTTGGCGGAGGTGTGGGGAAGCTCAAGCTCTGGAATCTCCATGTCATTGGCGGGTACTGTCTTGGCTTCGGTGACCATGCTAGCCATCTGGATGGAGAGGTCGGTGGCTTCAGCGAGTGCGAGACTCTCTGTCTCGTAGGCATAGGCGATGGAAAGGTTGGCATGCAGAGCCAGGACTCCTATAGGCGAAGGCATCTTCGACACCAGATACGCGTAGTGTGGTACGGCCATGAATTTGGCCAGAGCTAGCCGGCCAAGTATGGCATGGTAGGCGGTGTCAAAGTCGGCGACGTAGAAGTTGATATGCTCAATGCGGTAGTTGCTTGCCGTGCCAAACTGTACTGGTAGGGTGATCTCTCCAAGTGGCTTGGATACCCTTCCAGGTACCACACCCCAGAAGGAGGAGTCCAAGGGTGTGAGATCTGATAGCGCGAGGCCCAACTCCCTTAGGGCTCCGACGAAGAGTAGGTTTAAAGCACTGCCACCATCGACAAGGACTTTTCTGAATAGCACCTTCTGGACGGTTGCATCGAGGATGAGGGGGAAACGCCCTGTATATGGTATGTCTACCCACTGGTCGGCCCTACTGAAGGTGATGGGGATCTCGGACCATGGACGATAGCTGGGGTCGGCGGTAGTTTCTTCTGAAGCGACGGCGAGCACTCGTCGAGTAGCAAGCTTGTGTTCCCTTCGACTCTCAGTGGAGGCGAGGCCCCCGAAGATGGTGGCGACAACCTTATCGTGGTCCTGAAAGGTGTTGTTATTGTTCCCCGGTGGTCGGTGACCTCCTGTTCCATTGTTGGCATCATCGTCGAGCCTCTTGTCCTAGAACTCCCTGGCTAGACCAATGCAGTCCTTCATCTTGTGTTTGGCGTTCTTGTGAAGAGGGCACATGCCGTCGAGTATCTTTTGGTACTGCTCGTCATAGTTATGCTTGGCACGAGGTTGACTAGCGGTGGTGAAGATGTGTTCTGGCCGGCGGCGGCGATTTTGGCCTCGCCTGTGTCCTCCTGTTCGATCACGGCCGCTATCGCGATGATAGCTGCGGTCGTCGGGGCGGCGGTCATTATGACGTCGGTCATCGGGGCGATCGTCGTATCGATGAGGTGGTCGCTGAGTGCCCACATCCTCGTTGAAGCACACCTCGGCTTCCTCTGCATCAGCATACTGGTTGGCGGTAGTTATCATCTCGCCGATACCGGTCGACGGCTTACGGTTAAATTTGGAGCGAAGTTCGCGATGGTGGAGTCCTCGGATAAAGGCAGTGATGACTTCAGCTTCCATGATGTTGGGGATAGAATTCCTCATCTCGGAGAAACGCTGGATGTAGCTGCAGAGGAGCTCGGATGGCTTCTGGTTGATGCGGCTGAGATCATGCTTCGTGCCTGGTCAAGTACACGTGGCCATATAGTTGTCGGTGAAGACTTTCTTCAACTCTTCCCACGAGCCGATGGAGTCCAGCGCAAGGCTGGTGAACCAGCTCATGGTGGGTGGCATGAGCATGATGGGGAGATAATTTGCCATAATGCCAGTGTCTCCTCCCGCGGCACAGACGACAGTGGCATAAGCCTACAGCCACTGAGTTGGGTTCATTCTTCCTTCGTAGGGCCCTACCCCGGTGATCTTAAAACCACGGGGCCATCGAAGCATTCGAAGATCCTTTGTGAAAGCCAGAGGCCCCTCAGGATTGTCGACATCATAATCTGCGGCGTTGTGGTCGGGGATAGGCTCGAGGGCTGAGTCTGGGTTGCCGTACTCCCTTTCGTAATCTCGGCGGCGACATACTTTGTCTTCATGGCGACCAAAGCGACGGTGCTCGATATGTCGCCACGCATCCCGGAGGTTGCTGAGATGTACTCTAGCATTCTGTTCGACCTCCTGGTCATGTTGGTGATGGTGTTCGGCGCGATGCCCCCCGGGTACCCCTTGGAGAGGTAATGACTGGTCAGCGAAACAGCTTTGACTTGGGCGGCGGTTGAACCTCGGCACAGCTGATCGGTGAATCATGCTCGTAGAGCACAAAGGTCTCTGGTCCTCGTGGATCTCATTGACCTAACAATGAGTCGCTTTAAGCATGGCGGCGATTTTGGCGAGCTCGGGCGTTTGAGGGAAACGAGCGAGCTCGTTGGCGGCTACTACCAAATTAGCGCTTGGAGTCTTGAAGATGTCGTGGCCGTCGACGCGGAGAAATTCTTCGTCGAGGTCGTGGTAGAGCTGGAGCGGTCTTCCTTGAGAGTCAAGCTGATTGTTCTGAGCAGCCTCGGCCCTTGCGATGGCTGCCTCATTTTCTCACCGCTGCATGCGGTTGATGTTTCGGCTTTCCCGAGCAGTGCGCTCCTCCTCAGTTTCGCCGTTCTGAGGAGGGCTATCGATGCTGACATTGAAGATTGCACCACCCCAGAAGGGTGGGAGGAGAAATTGATCGAAGAAGGTTTTGGCGAGGATGTCCGTAGAGCCCTGAGACTCGAAGCCCAGAGTTTCTTCTAGGATGGTCTGGAGGTGCACCCCGAGGCTCTAGCCTAAGTGTAGCGTGTTGACAACCGGTGGGAGCTGGACGACGATCTGGTCGGCGACTCTACCCCTTAGGGCGTGCTGGTAAGCAGCGGCGGTGTTGGAGAATCCAAAAGGTAGGGCCGTAGCCCTTGCAGTTTCCTGAGCACCCTTCGATAGATCCAGATCGGAGGGTGGTCGGCACTGAACCAGAGTGTCTAGTGCCGATTCGGTGACAGAGAGACAATCGGCGAGCTTCAGTCCAACTCGATCGATGGATTCGATCAGATCGTCGTTGTTGATTGGCCTCCTCTAGTAGCGAGGAAGCGGATGGCGAGTTGTTGCCGAAAGAGACCTCAAAATTACCTCCGAGATCGGATCTGCAGTTGCAGGTGCAGGGATGGTCGGGGCAGAACCGATCTGCTCTGGCTCGAGGAGCTCTCCGACTCTGTCAGCGTTGATGACCCACGAGATGGATCTGACCGTGAAGATCTGGCCGGGCTATGGAAGGGACGAGGAGCCTACGGAAAAAGCTATCTTGTTCGACAAGGAAACAGCATGCACAACCCCTACCTGGCGTGCCAACTGTCGACAGATTATCATCGATAGTCCTCCAAGGGGTATCCCACGAAGGTAGATTGATCGGTAGAGGAGCGCGAGATCAAGAACAAGAAGGAAACAAAGACACACGAGTTATATAGGTTCAGGCCATCAGTATGACGTAATACCTTACTCCTGTGGTCTGTTGGTTTGTATTAGCTATCGTATGATATGCCGTGATTTTAGAGGGGGTCCCTGCCCGCCTTATATAGTCTGGGAGGCAAGGTTACAAGTCGGTTAGATCTAAAAGATAACCAGAAAGTAATAACTGATTACAGGAATCTTGGGATCATACATATCCTAACAGATCTCGTATTATCTTCAGGATATCTTTCCGATGTCTTGCGGAAGGCATCGAGCAGAGTCGTGCCTCGCAAGGCTTCTTCTTGTGGGCTGGGCCACCCCTAGGGGCGCAGCCCATGTAGTCTGCCATGGGTATCTAGGGTTATACACCCCACAGGGGGTGTGGGGAAATAGCAAGGGTGAGTCCATGTCGAACTCTGCATGTACTTGCGAAAGTAAATGATATGAAGGCTTGAACAAAGGATAGGCTGACTTGGTTGACCACGGTAATCATTTTAGTTGGTTATGTTTTATTAGCACTTGATTACTACAGATGAGTATAAGATCCCAACCTTAAGAGTGTATAATAACATCATTAATATCATTATCTTAACACGAGGTAGCAACCTCCATCAAACTGAGGTAGCAACCTCAACCGAACCGAGGTAGCAACCTCAACCGAACCGTCTTATGTCCAACTGATCCATTTCTAATCATGTGAGGGTCCAGGTCGCTTGTATCTATGAGCACGGCTGATATATCAGTTTTACACTCTGCATGTTGTACACTTTCACCTCAAGTCATGATTCCCATTTGCCTGGGGCGGCCATACCCCAAAACACTTCCAAGGTGAGTAGGCAGGGTTTCACTACGAGGCCTTTACAAAGAGTCATCTAGCGAGCGATAATCTCCTAAGGTTCCACTAGAGCCGAAGCACGCAGAGGACCCCCTAGGACCTTGTCACATCTCAGGACCTCCCTCGTGGAATAGCCCGATTAACACCACACTAGAATCCTCTAATTGATTAGCCAAGCCTAGAGCCATGTAGCTCTCGAGGTTGTACTGTAATCCTGGGTGGTTGCTCCATGAACCGGTCCTTAAGAAGGACCCGGGCATAAAATATAGGCCACCATCCAAACTTATCATAAAACATCATCACCTACATAACCACCAAGACATACCATGTTCCCGAGTCCCTAAGTTCCATGTTGCTAATAAGCCAACATTTTATCATAGTTCCATATTCATTAAGTCAACATTAGCATATCATCATCATGTGACATTGGTATAAAAGTAAAGTTGCTAAGCATAGCACTGCTACCCATTATATAAGCCAGGTAACAAGGAATATATGGAATTCTAGTATATCCTTAGGGTACTCATATATTAGACACATGCATGCATAAAATGTGATTAAAGGTGAATAGGAAAAGAATATGGTCAAGGATCCTGCACTTGCCTTCCCCAAGCTGGTGCTGCTCATAGTCTTCAAAGTCAAGCTCTTGTAGATTCACGTGCAACTCTTCTCCTATACGCGACAAGCATCGGTACACGAGCACATATAAGCAAAACATGCACTAAATTAGAAAACAGTACCAATACATGATACAGAGATAAACAATCTTACAAAGCTGAGACGAACTAGTAGGCGCGAGAACCACCTAAATTGGAGCTAAAACGCTTAAGTTATGGCCTAATTAAGCTACTGGTGGTATTGTTGCAATGAAACCGAACTAAATTCGCATTTTAAATAATTAAAACTGAATTAGAAAAGGGTTTTGGACTTTAGGTGCAAAAACCGACGGCTGCAGGGGCCAAACTGCTAAAAATAGGGCTCAGATCTAATTACTTTTAAACTAGAGTGGACCGCGGGTTAATTAACAAAAACTGTAGGGGCCTTTTTAAAAAACCATAGGGCTGACCGGCGGCGCCCTGGTTTGACCGCCACGCGGCGGCCTACGGTTGGCCGGGGCCAGTGGACCAGCCGTGGACTAGCCCCGTGGACCAAGTCCACCGGTCCACGGTGGACCGAGGTAGGGCCGGTGGCGGGTTGGTGGTGGCGCGCCATGGATGGCCGGCGTGAGCTCGCAGCGGCGGCTTAGCGAGGCAAGGCGAGCATGACGCACACCTTCGCCACGACGGAGAGCAGCTAGAGGCGGCTGGCTACGTGATGGCGCGACAAGCGACGGCAGCGCAACTACGACGAGCGACTGCGGCGCATAGAGAGGGAGGGAGAGCACACGGGTAGGACAAGGAGGTTCTTCACCTCGGCGCAAAGCCCGTGCGATGGTCCTCATTGATGGGGACTCAGTGGCCATGGAGATCGATGGCGGTGGGTCTCCTCGATGTGGTGGCGGCGCGTCTATGAGCTAGGGCACGAGGGTGGCGACTGAGCTAGGGTTTCAAGGGGGCCGTGCGGCGCATAGGGGTCTCCATTTAAAGGCGTGAGTGAGCCTCAGGATGCATGCGGGGCCAAGAGAACCGAGCAGTGGCAACGCCTGACTCAGGCTCGAGTCTGACCAGAGGATGGGCTAACACTATAGCTAGGGCCACTGACAGCGAGCCCCACCTATCGGTGGCTAAGCGTGGTGAGGGGGCTTGGCTGGTGCTGTGCTCTGCTACTATGGCCTACGCAGGCGCACACTAGGGAGGAGGAGGGGAGCCGGCCGTGGGCTAGGCCACTAGCTGAGGCAGGGCAAAAGCATGGAATGGGAAAAGAAAAATAAAAGAAACTCTTTTATATTTTTCAAAAGAAGTTTTGAGTAGAGTTTTCACAAAATTGATTAAAACTCTAGGCTAAGGACATACAAGAGCAAACATATAAAACCATGCAGCAACATGAATGCATCAATACATTGTTTCTACCTTATTTTTATTTTTAATCTATTTTCATAAATCTTTATTTCTTCCTATAAAATGAAGACAACTAAGCAAAATTAAATCAAATTAACTCTAATTTTTAGAAATCAAAATTTATGGTGTTACAAACCTACCCCCTAAAATGAATCTTGTCCTCAAGATTCAGATGGATCTTCAAAGAGTTGGGGAAATTCTGCCTTTAGTTCATCTTCATGTTCCCATGTTGCATCATCTTCCGAATGATGACTCCATTAGACTTTACACATCCTGATAACCTTACTCTAGGTAATTCTCTTGGCAATTTCTAAGATCTTTATTGGACGCTCAATATATAAGTAAGGTCATTTTTCACATTAAGTTCCTCCAAAGGTAGTTGTTCCTTTGGCACTCTCAAGCACTTCTTCAACTATGATACATGGAACACATTGTGTACATCTAATAATTGAGCAAGCAACTCAAGCTGATATGCTACTTCACCTCTCCTTTCCAAAACCTTGAATGGACCAATTTACCTGGTGTTGAATCGGGTATAGAACCCAAGATGCTGCAGTTGCCCAATTTCGGCAGCAATTGCAGAAAGCCTATTTGTAGCATCCATAGCCATACGTGCTAGTACTCAATTTCTTTATGATGAAGTGGAGACACTTATCGAGCCTCCATTTATAGAGTGGTAGAGTAATATCGCCATGTAGTATGAATTGCATGGTTGCATGCAGCCTTTATGAAAAAACAAACTTTGCAGAGCTGTTTCATCTAATCGATTCCGTAATGAATTCGGCGGATCATCCACATCACGAATTGGATGGCAGGCATAATTCTTACTAGTTCTCTGCACTACTTTTTTGTCGTTGAAGACTATCATGCCTGTTTAATGAAAAACTGGCAGGCTAGCCAACTTTCCCTTAACCTTGAACCTCTTGAGTCCCCTAATAGGTGACACTTGTAGACATATTCACCTACTTCAAAAACTAACTCCCTGCAATGCGTGTCGACATAACTCTTCTATCTTGATTGAGCTATCCTCAAGTTCTCCTGAATAATCTGAACTTGTTTCTTCACATCTTTCAAGATTTCAGGTCCAAACACTTGGCTTTCCCCTGTTTGGTTCTAGAGCAAAGGAGTTCTGCATTTTCTACCATACAAAGCCTCAAATAGGGCCATCTTGAGACGAACTTGGTAACTATTGTTATAAAAGAACTCTGCATAAGGTAAACTCTTATCCCAACTAGCACCATACTGTAAAGCACAAACTTTCAACATGTCCTCCAAAATCTAATTTATCCTTTCTGTCTGTCCATCTGTTTGAGGATGATAGGTTGAGTTGAAGTTCAACTTTGTTCCCAGAGATTCATGAAGCTTTCCCCTAAAATGAGATGTAAACTGTTGGCAGTACTTATCGACCAAATTCGATCGCCAAATAAGATACAAAAAGAGGAGAACTAGCATAACTTACACACATATGTTATTCATATTCACATATTTCCACATGTATTAGAAGATCAGTGTTTTGAAGGACATATACATGTATACGGTGGAATTATAGTCAAAGTACGCCATCAGAGAAAGCGTAAGCAGATTCGCTCAAAGGAAATAGAAGAAAGGCCCATGTACCTTGCAAATCTAGGCCAAGCACCGACGTGGCAAGGACCCAGACCCATCTAGGAAGCAACCACATGAAGATGGTGGCGAGCGGAGCCAGCCTAGGTGCGATCCACTCAAAGGAAATAGAAGAAAGGACCATGTACCTTGCAAATATGGGCCAAGCACTGATGTGGCAAGGACCTAGGCCCATCCAGGAAGCAACCATGCGAAGACAGTGGCGAGCAGAGCCAGCCCAGGTGTGGCCGCACCTACGGTGCGCCCGCACCCCCACCCCCACCTCTTGGGCCCACATTCGTCCGATGGTGCAATTATGGTGCCTAGGGTCGGTTCATGATAGTTTCCTAATTTGCCCCCACCAAACCGACCTCAATCATGTATAAAAAGAGGAGTAGAGCTATCTCCCAAACACACACCACAACTCAAGAGCCTCTCTCCCTCTACTTGTTTCTTTTTATCTTTTTAGTTTTGTTGGAGCAAGGCAAGCTTCATTGGAGAGCTTGAACCTCTAGGGGCAATCTTGGTATGAATAATATGAAGAGTTCCCTTATGTTCTTGTTCTCATATTATCAATATAGCTATGTTATGAAATTAGAGCAAAGTTCTTATGTTATTCATTTAGCATATAGAATTTTATGCTTAATCTTTCATATAACATAGATGTTTAGACCAAGACCTAAACTGAGGTAGTGAGTTTGACTTTAAGTTAGTTTTGGTCGTTATATTCATATGGGTTTGTCATCCATCCCCGTGGCGGATGCTCTAGTAGAGGACTTCTGATAAAGACGGATATTCCTGGCCGACGTTAGAGTAGTAGTCGATAGCATAGACATGGTGTCTAGGCTAGAGGCTACTTTTGTTTGCCTCGTATCCCATGGTTGAGGGGTCAGAGACAGGTGGTGATAGCCCTATCCATCCTCTGTAATCCCCCATGTTCGATACGATGTAGAGCTGGAGGCCGGTATCGCCTGGCAGACTAAGCATAAGCCAGTGCTCGAAGTACGTCTATAGTGACCAAAGCTATCTTAACTTAGGATCGCTACCCTTAGAAATTCATGTATTTGTATAATTTGCTTATCTTAGCATAGCTATACAAGATAAGCCTAGTCATGTTTATGAATATTCTTTTATTCTTTATTCTTTCTTTTATCTTTATCCTTGAGATTGGCTTGAGTGTGTGTGTCACACTATCCAATATCTATCTTGGATTACCCCTATTATGAACTTTGGTCTACTACGTAGTCATGTTATCATGTCCATACCCTTAATAGAGACTTTTACTCCATGCCTTCCTTTGAGAAAATATAAATGAACGATACCCGAATACTTTTGGGTGAAATGCTACAACGATATATCCGTGCGCTTGCGAAATATTTCAGCATGTGTTCAGAAATATCATCATGGTGTTTTTGGTGCCATTGCTAGGAAACACTAATCCTAGTGATTACGCTAAGAAACACCAACATAAATTGAGTGCCTCTGTCTGACACAATCTTCTTAGGGACTCCATGCAAACACACAATCCTTGACATATATAGCTCTGCAAGTCTTGCTCTAGGGTCACTGGAATGAAATATGCAACTTTAGTTAAGCGATCCATGACTACCCAAATTGAATCATAACCACTTTGAGTATGAGGTAAACCCACTATGAAATCCATATTGATTTCGTCCCATTTCCATTCAGGTACTTGTAGTGGTTGCAACAATCCTGCTGGCCTCTGATGCTCTGCCTTAACTCTTTGACAAGTATCACACAAGGCCATGTATTCGGCAACATCTCTCTTCATACCATACCACCAATATTGCTCCTTCAAGTCTAGATACATCTTAGTGCTACCAGGGTGAATGGAATAGGCTGACTCATGGGCTTCTCTCAAAATTAGTTCCCGAATTGGTTTCAAATCTGGCACACAAATTCGTTTCTTGAACCAAACTTTTCGCTATTCATCCATATGAAATCCTAGTGCTTTGTCTATCTTAATGAGCCCAGCAATATCCTTTATCTTCCCACCTTCTAATTGACCTTTGCGAATATCCTGCTCCAAGGTTGATTCAACCTCCATGGTCACTACTTGAGTATTTGTGACCCATACCAGGTTAAGTTTCTCAAACTCCTTACATAACTCAGTTGGAAGCTGACGTCCAAAAGCCATATTAGCATAGCTCTTTTGACTCAAGGCATCTGCTACAACATTTGCTTTTCCAGGATGATAGTGTATGCCAAGATCATAATCTTTAATCAATTCTAACCATCTACGTTGCCTCAGATTAAGATCGGACTGAGTGAATATGTATTTCAAACTCTTGTGATCCATGTAAATATCACATCTATTACCCAGAATATATTGCCTCCATATCTTTAAAGCATGAACCATAGCTGCCAACTCCAAGTCATGGGTAGGGTAATTCTTTTCATGTTTCTTTAACTGTCTTGAAGCATAATCTATAACTCGACCTTCTTGCATAAGTGTTGGTGTTTCTTAGCATCACCACTAGGATCCAAGCACCTTATGCAATTGCAAGTGTGTGTGTCGCTCCTGGTACTACCTCATCTTTGAATTTGAGCACCATAAGGAGCTGCCCCAGTTTGTCACCGAATTCATGTATGGCAACTGAAAAGGCAAACGCCAATTCGCCAGCTTCGCCGGTGAATACCCTTCCTTTTCCTTCTTGCCCTTACCCATTCAGGATTTAGTCATCTTAGATTGTTGCATAGGCCTCTTCCTCTGCTGGTGCATTGGACTTTGCTATGTTGTCTGCAATCTACTGACTAGCAAATTAGTGGTACTACCACATAGCAACCTTTGTTATGGTTTAGCTTGCTTGGGGTTCGATCCCACAATCTCCTCACACTTCCATATGGTAGAACTATGGGTAAGGTCACCTAGGGTGTTAGTTGTCAGCATCTACTCATCCAAAACTAGAGCATGGATGTGTAAAGAATCTAAATGGGGAGAGGATATTCTAGTATGCAAATTTTCAGGAACTATGTTTCTTAATGGTTTTATGCACATGCTGGAGGTGTCCCATATAGTTGCTGTTGATATGGAGGGAAAAACATGGAGGAAAATTCTTAGGCCACTAGGTCCTGCAATGTCCATCCATGGAGATCAGGGTCAGTTGTGTCTATGTATTGCTGATATTTTCAATATGTCTAACCTTTCAATCTGGATCCTTGAAGACTATGGTACTAGTAAATGGATATTGAAGCATACGGTGAACACGTTGTAGCTATTTGGACTGAACAATATTGAACTTGGTTCCTGAAAGTGCAATCAAGCCCTAATTGTGGGTTTTGGTGATAATGACCCCAATTAGAGAACTATGAGATTTATCAAGATGTCAAGTAGGGAATTCATGTTCAAGGATGCTACATGAAATGAAGGAGCCCCCAATTACAAATGTAGATGGCTTCAAAGTCAAAGGATGTTTAAATTCTTTTATATTTTGAATTTGAGTATAGGAAAAGCTATACTATAAAGGGGGACACAATGCTTAAGCTAATATGTGCTACCAAGTGCTCAAACATACACATGCATCCTTAGATTCATAGCCAAGACATTCTACACTCCACTCTTACCCTTGCTGTCTTGCGTGGTGCGGCACTGCCGCACTTAAAGAGAGGCACTACCATAGTGCGGCACTACCGCACTTGTGCCGTGACACTGCTGTGACTTAAGTGACTGTTGGGGGATGGGGGTATTTATTCCCTTCCCATTCCTCCCCAATGGCTCTCTACCTCTTCTTCCTCACTCTAGCTCATCCAAAATAGAAAGGAGCCTCTCTCTCTCCCTCCCTCCATTAGTGACCTTGAGCCCTCAAGCAAATCCATTGATTTCTTCATCAATCCTTGAGAGAAAAGGGTCTAAAACTTGATTAGAGAGTAGCTCCATTGATTCCTCAACTCAAAAGAGCACTTGGTTCATGTTTTGGCCGATGGTTGTGTTTGTTACTCTTGGAGCTTGGCTCCTAGCCGCTAGAGCATCGCCCATGGAGCTTGCCAACTTGTGTGGTAGCCTTGGGAGGTTTGTAACCATCTCTTGAAGCTAGTAAATTCACCCCTCATCTCAAGAGTTAAGTCTCTTGACTTGAGAATGAGGAAGGGTTGGAAAGCCCTAAGCCTTAGTGGCTAACCTCAACAATGTGGAGGTAGGCAAGCCTTGGTGGCGAGCCGAACTACGGGATAAATCATTGTGTCACTTGTGCTTGATTTACATTACTTGCATTTCATATTATTGGTTGAGGTGATTTCTAGGGTTTCTAGTCGATCTACTTGTGTGTGGTGTTCCTACAACTTCTAGCTCTTGATTTGTGACTATCATACCTGTAGTAGGCTGAGAAATTTCTCTAATCTAAGTTTCCATTCACTGATTTTGAACTATGACTCAAAGTTGTCTGCAGGTGCGGCAGTGCTGCTGTTCTGGTCCGGCAGTGCCACCCTCCAGAGCGGTAGTGCCTCATGGTGAATTTGATAAAAGTTTAAGTGTTTGTTTTGACATGCCTAATCATCCCCTCTAGGCCAACCAGAGATCCTATAAGTGGTATCAGAGTAGGTTACCTCATATGCGCTTCACCATGTGAGGTATGGAGCCCGGAGGAGAAACTAGTGGCATGAAGCGGGTGGATGTCGACACGGATAGTAGCAAGCTGAGTGCATCAACAGCAAGCAACACCACGCTACCACGTCTTGAGGCCACCGATGCTGAAGGAGCTCTCAATGAGAATGGGAGAAGAAGAAGGAAGGAGGCAAGAAAGCTAAAAAGAGAATCAAGAGAGAAGAAGAAGGAGGAGCAGCGGTTAGAGGAGAAGAAGCAAAGGAAAGAAGAAAGAAGGCTCAAGAGAGAAGCAAGAAGAAAAAAAAGAGAAGCTAGGAAGAAGAAGAGAAGGCAACAAGTGCATCATCAAGCATTTCAAGTAGTTCCAAAGATGAAGATGATGATGAGTCATACGAAGTGTCAAAGGGGAACAAGAAGGAGAAGAAAGGAAAGGGCAAGGCCGACAACAACAAATATGCCGTCGTATCCTTTAACTATTCTTCTATTCCTATGACTAACCATGATCGAAGGTCTTTCATCAATGTGCCCATGGGCAAGTTAGCTCATTTCAATGGGACTAACTTTGCCAAGTGGAAGCACTTGATGAGAGCCTATCTTATAGGCCTTCACCCCAGTATTTGGGAGATTGTTTGTAATGGATTTGAGCCACCGGTTGATCCCAAGAACCCAACACTAGAAGAGATGAGAATCATTCACCTCAATGGTCAAGCCACAAGTGTGTTGCTTAGATAGTGATGAGTACAATAGAGTGATTGGATTTGATGTTGCCAAGCAAATATGGGACACTTTGCACCTAGCACATGAAGGGGTTGACAAAGTGAGAAAGACAAGAATTGACTTGTTGATGTCAAAGCTCAAACGGTTTGTAATCTTGGATGGAGAGGGGCCACAAGAGATGTTTGATAGGTTGATGACAATTGTGGGCAAGACTAGAGGCTATGGTTGTGATGAGCTAGATGATCATAAAGTTGTCAAGATTATGTTGGAGGCTTATTCACCTAGAAATGAGACCGTAGTGACTCTAATTAGAGACAAGAAGAAGTTTGAGTACTTCACACCAAATGATGTACTTGGGAGGATCTTGACCTTTGACATGCAAAGAGAAGAAGCAAATGAGAGGAAGAAACTTGGAGAATTGAAAGCAAAGCTAGAGGGCATCAAGACCAAAGATGTAGCTCTCAAGGCCAACAAATTAAGCAAGCAAGGCTATACAGGCAGGTCCAAGATCAACCAACAAGCTTCAACTAGCAAGCCCAAATCAAGCAAGCAAGTTCAAGAAAGAGTAGAGACCACATCATCTTCAAGTGAAAGTGAAAATGATGATGATCAATATGAGAAAGTTGATGATGTTGCTCTCTTTATGCAGAGATTTCACAAGGGGCTAAAGAAGCAAGGCTACAAGGTAGTGAAGAGAAGCTTTCCAAACAAGAAAAATAGGACATGCTACAATTGTGGAAGCACCGATCACTTCATTGGCAAGTGTTCATTCGAGATCAAGGACAACAAATACAAGAAGGACAAGAAAGAGCAGAAGACCGACCATAGAAAGAGCAAGAAGTACATGTGAGAGACTTATATTGGGCATGAATGGGACTCAACTAGAGAGAGCACAAGTGAGGAGCATGAGAAGGTTGCAACCATTGCTATTCACAAGTCATCCCCTACACCAAGGCTCTTCAACATGTCCGACGATGACTACTACTCCCCTCACATTTGTCTCATGGCAAAGGGTGAGAAGGTAAAATCCAAATCAAAGGCCAAATCTCCTCCACCTCCTAGTGATATCTCTAGTAGTGATATTAGTGATAGCTCTAGTGATGATGAATCTAGTGATGAAGAAATAAATATGATAACTAAAAATTTGGATGGAAAGACCAAATTATTCATCACTAAGCTAATAGAGGATTTAGAGAGTGTCCAAGACGAGCTAGAATCTAGAGAAGAGACTCTTATCCAACAATAGGATCTCTACATTGCTAGCAAAGAAGCTCTTGCATTAGAGAGAAGTGAGGTGGAATCCTTGCGCAAGGCTTTGGCCAAAGAGCAAGAGGACCATGCTATTACAAATAAAGCAAATAAAGCTCTCAAGAAAAAGTATTGTGACTTGGATGAAAAGCACAAAGAACTTGAGATGCAATATGACATTCTTTGGGATAGCAACTCACATCTCCCTAAGGCATAGGAAACCTCTACTCCCTCCACTAGTCAAGGTTGTGGAAAATGTTTTAATCTTGATTTGAATGCCTATTCCACTAACCTTGCAAACATGGAGGCTATGAGAAAGGAGATTGCTAGGCTTAATGAAATCATTGGAAAATGGTGGATCGGTGAGACCCAATCCAATGACAAGAAGAATGATGAATCAAAAGGGCCACAATTCAAGCAAGAAAGGCATCCCTCAATCAAGCATGGGCTTGGACACACAAAAGGAGCCAAGACAAATGGAAACAGGATAGTGAATGGCTATGAGTGAGTGTAGTTTGAGAGGAAGGGCAAAATTGGTATAGATCAACCTACACAGACCATGGCAGTGCAGTGTCCCCGAGTGGCAGTGCCGCGCAACGGCAATGCCACGGTGAAGGGCAGGAGTGCCGCGCCCCGCAAAAATGGGAAGGCTACCAATTCTGTTCCTAATCAAACTAAGACCAAGAAGAAGGTGTACCAGGAGAAACAGGTTTTCCAGAAGCCTAAGGAATTAGTGTGGGCCACGAAGAATAAGTATGCCTATCAACCGAAGACTTATGCACCTCGACAAAGCTTGACATTATGCTTTGTTTTGAGGAACAATAGCAGTGGGAAAGTGGTTGTAAAATATGTTGGAAAGGAAACCAACATATATAGGAATACTTTTATTTGGGTTCCTAAGATTCTTGTGACTAACATGCAAGGCCCCAAGTCAAATTGGGGACCTAAATCTAGCAACTAAACTTATTTTGTAGGCATACTCCTCCGGTGGATCAAGTTGGGTGCTTGATAGTGGATGTACAAATCATATGACTAGAGAAATGAGTATGTTCTCATCATATTCCCTAATGACGCACTCAAATGAAAATAGTCTTTGGAGACAATTCAAAGGGGGATGTGGTTGGTCTCGGTAAAGTTGCTATAACCCTTGAGCATTCAATTACAAATGTATTACATGTGATTCGTTGAGTTACAATTTGTTGTTCGTTTCTCAATTGTGTGAGATGGGCTACAATTGTCTCTTTTCGGATAAGTGTGTGGAAGTCTTTAGAAGGGAGGATTCCTCTATTGTCTTTATAGGTCAATTAAAGAACAAGCTTTACTTAGTTAATTTTAACAAAAGTAAAGCTAAGCTTGAGACTTGTTTAGTGGCAAAATCTAGCATGGGTTGGCTTTGTCATTGCCGACTAGCCCATGTTGGGATGAGGAACTTAGCCAAACTTCTAAAAGATGAACACATCCTTGGACTAACAAATGTTCACTTTGAGAAAGATAGTATTTGTAGCGCTTGTCAAGCCAGAAAGCAAGTTGGAGCACCTCACCCACAAAAGAGCATCATGACCACCAAGCAACCATTGGAGCTAATACATATGGATCTCTTTGGACTGGTCACCTACCTAAGTATCAGGGTAACAAATATGGTCTTATTATTGTTGATGACTATTCTTGTTTCACTTGGGTATGTTTCTTGCATGACAAGTGCCAAGTTCAAGAAAAGGTGAAGATATTTGTTAGAAGAGCTCAAAAGGAGTTTGGTCTTCCCATCAAGAAAGTGAGAAGTGACAATGGGACTGAATTCAAGAATACTCTAGTTGAGGAGTTTGTTGATGAAGAGGGTATCAAGCATGAGTTTTCAACTCCATACACCCCTCAACAAAATGGTATAGTAGAGAGAAAGAACCATACACTCATTGACATGGCAAGGATAATGCTAGATGAGTATAAGACGCCAGACATCTTTTGGTGTGACACCATCAACACCGCTTGTCATGCCATCAACCGCCTCTACCTACACAAGAAGTTGAAGAAAACTTCATATGAGCTTCTAACCGGTAACAAGCCTAAGGTGTCTTATTTTAGAGTGTTTGGGTGCAACTGTTTCATACTTAACAAGAGACCCAAAATCTCTAAGTTTGCACCTAAAGTTGATGAAGGTTTTCTTCTTGGTTATGGATCAAATGAGCATGCCTACCGTGTCTTCAACAAAACCTTCAAGAGAGTTGAGATTGTGGTAGACGTGACATTTGATGAATCTAATGACTCTCAAGTAGAGCAAGTTGATTCAAGTGTTGTAGGAAAGGAGGATCCACCATGTGAAGCAATCAAGCAATTGACATTTGGTGATATTAGACCACAAGAAGATGAAGCCACTAAAGTTCAGGTTCCTCAAGTTGGTGCTGCACCAATTTCTGCTGACATACCTGATGCTACACTACAGCAAACACCTGATGCAACTCTAGAGCATGACAGTGCCACACTTGAAGGCGGCAGTGCCACACCTACACAGTCAATAGCAGCTGATTCAACTCCAGCTCGTGGACAAAACCTACAACCCATATTTGAGCAAGATGATGATGAAGATCCTAAAGATGAACAAGAGGCCATTGAGCATCCAAGGCTAAGGCAAACAATACAACGGGATCATCCCATTGATAACATCCTTGGGAGTTTTCTAAAGGGGGTAACAACTCGTTCACATTTAGCAAACTTTTATCAATATTGCTCGTTATTTCCTCTTTGGAGACTCTTAAGGTAGAACCAGCACTTGGAGACCCGTATTGGGTGATGGCCATGCAAGAAGAGCTCAATAACTTTGAAAGAAACCAAGTGTGGACTTTGGTGGAATGACCCAATACTAATGTCATTAGCACCAAGTGGGTCTTCCACAACAAGCAAGATGAGAATGGAGTGGTGACAAGGAACAAGGCAAGATTGGTTGCTCAAGGTTTCACTCAAGTAGAGGGCTTGGACTTTGAAGAAACATATGCACCAGTGGCAAGAGTTGAAGCAATTCGAATGCTTCTAGCCTATGCCGCTCATCACAACTTCAAGCTATATCAAATGTATATGAAGAGTACATTTCTCAATGGCCCTATTCAAGAACTTATTTATGTTGAGCAACCACCGGGCTTTGAAGATCACAAGTTTCCCAACCATGGCTACAAACTCCAAAAGGCGCTCTATGGGCTTAAGCAAGCACCAAGAGCATGGTATGACTGCCTTAAGGAATTCTTGCTTAAACAAGGCTTTGAAATAGGCAAAGCCAATCCTACCCTTTTCACTCACAAAGTTGGCAAAGATATATTTGTGTGTCAAATATGTTGATGACATAATATTTGGTAGTACTAATCATTCTTTTTGTGGGGAATTTAGTAGCATCATGACCAAGAGATGTGAGATGTCCATGATGGGTGAATTGAAGTTCTTCCTTGGATTTCAAATCAAGCAAGTGAAGGATGGAACTTTTATTAGCCAAATGAAGTACACCCATGATATGCTCAAGAAGTTTGACATGGTGAATGCCAAACCTATCAAAACTTCCATGCCAACAAATGGACATCTAGATCTCAATGATGCAGGGAAAGCCATGGATACTAAGGTATATCGCTCCATGATTGGCTCTCTACTTTATTTGTGCGCATCTAGGCCTGATATTATGCTTAGTGTATGCATGCGTGATAGATTTCAAGCTAACCCAAAAGAGTGTCACTTTGTGTCTATTAAGAGAATCTTGAGATATTTAGTATACACTCCTAACCTTGGCTTGTGGTATCCTATGGGCTCTAGGTTTGATCTACTTGGGTATTCGGATGCCGATTACGCCGGTTGCAAAGTAGATCAAAAAAACACTTCGGGGACATGTCAATTCCTTGGATGGTCCCTAGTGTCTTGGAGTTCTAAAAAGCAAAATTGTGTAGCCCTTTCCACCGTCGAGGCTGAGTATGTTGCAGCCGGTGCATGTTGTGCTCAACTACTTTGGATGAGGCAAACCCTTTAAGATTTTGGATGTCACTTCACTAAAATCCCACTCTTGTGTGACAACAAAAGTGCCATAAAGTTAGCCAACAATCTCATAAGCCACTCAAGAACTAAGCACATAGACATCCGACATTATTTCTTGAGAGACCATGAAGCCAAATGAGATATCAAAATTCGCCATGTGAGCACCGAAAAGCAACTAGCTGATATCATCACTAAGCCTCTTGATGAGTCAAGGTTTTGTGCTTTGTGTAATGAGCTAAATATACTTGATTCTCGTAACATGGTTTGAACTATAGCACACCTTGATTGATGAATTAGCGTGGATAGGAGAAATGAATTGCAAAAGTTTAAATATTGTGCCTAAAAATATTTATCATAAGAAACATGTGCATTATGATCGTTGTTTGTATTGATTATTTGTTGCTGATCATAGTGTGCTTGAGATATGTGTCACAATCCTATATATAGAGAGGTATTTAGTTAGTAGCTAAATTTGCTGTACTGGGGAGTGCGGCTGTGCCGCGCCTGCCCTACGACAGTGCAGTACTTTGAATTTCAACTAAAATTCGGCCCATGATAGTAGTTACTGTGGAGGCCCATTTTCTTACCTCTTATTTCACCTGGTCCCCAGGGTAGCCCTCTTCTCTTACCTGATGCCAATGCCTCTCTCTCTTCTCTCACCGCATGCAGCCGCCATGCCTCTATCCAGCGCTACCGTCGCCTCTAGCTGTGTCGCGCCCTGCTGCTGCTCTTGCTCATCATCACCAACAACAGCTGTAGCTCATGGGCGGCGCCATTTTCTTCCTTTCCTCCTCAATTCACATGAATCAAGGTGAAACCCTAACCTAATCCCGATCTATGCCATGGAGTTCTATATTTGTTAGAAGATGGTTTCTAGTGACTGCATGATTAGGGTAAAAACTAGTTTGATGGATGAATTGAATCAAAACAATGATTCATTGGTTGAGCCTCATATGTACTTGCGACAGTGCCGCATGTTGGGTGCGGTAGTACTGCACTCAAAAGATTGAATTTGTAAATGCAGATGTTGTTCCATCGATGACTCTCTGTTTTGGTTGGATTTGTGCACCAGATTTGTTTCTATCTTAAATATGTAGCCACTTTATCTACATTGTAGACATCTCCATGTATTTGTTTAGGTCTACTCATTCTGAGATTGTCTAGTGGTTTTGGAGAATGTTTGAGAAATAGTCTAAATAGTTGAGAAGAATTGAATCATGGGAGAGGTAAAGCACTAGGTGCGGCAGTGCCGCTCCTAGGGTGCGGCAGTGCTGCACCCTCTGACCTGATTTGTTCAGAGTGCTTTCCTAACTCAAGATTTGAATCATCTCATCTATCCAGAGTGTTTTACAAGTGTTCTTCTATACCCCTTATGTATAATTTCTTATTTGGACCTAGATTTGTTTGCATAGATGTCCTCTGGAGGTGATGATGATCGAAGGGGGAAGAGGAAGATGATCGAGCCTTGGGATAAGCAGATGCCTAGTCATGGTCGTGGTAGGACCACAGGGGGCAGCAACAGTGCATCAGGTAGAGATGTTGCTAGAGACAGGGGGAGGAGAGATTAGATGATCCAGGATGAGAACCTGGAGAGGGCTAGCCATGTCATTCCTCCAATGCTTGCCCAGATACTCTACCTCATCTTGAGGAGTTTGACTGGAGCTACATCAGAGAGTATTCTAAGGATGTAGTCATGAGGCATCCTGTTGACACACGTGCTCATCCCGTACTCAACTATGTGAAAAAGCTAAAGATGGTGGAAGAAGCACGTGAGAACAATTCCTATGAACAACCAAAGGATTTGGAGATTGACTATAGGTTTTGGAATGAGTTTCATTTCAACTTCTATGCATGTGTGAACTTTAACTCCAAGAATTCCAAGGTTGTGAAGATGTAGTATGTTGATTGGGAGGAGATGAAGGCAAAGAATGAGCCATAATTCAATAAGGTGATCAAGGCTTGTGAGTTGTTTGACCTCACTGATATTATGACCTTTAGATATAATTAGAATGAAGAAGTGCTAGCCCAGTTCCATTCCACTTTCTTCTGTAGCATCTACATTGATGATATTCACTGCATGGCTGAGGGACGTCATTATAGAGTTGATTTTGTGACTTTTAGCCGAATCCTTGATTTTGGAGAGGAGGAGTGGGGATTTCATTTACATTCATGATGAGGCTAGAGCTGAGATCCGTGATATTGCCTATATGTGGATTGATAGGAGAAGTGCAGATGGGAAGGTTAGTGGCCTAAAGAGCTATTATTACATTCTGAATAATTTGATTAGGCACACTATCAATCCCTAGGATTGCGTAGCCTCTGATCTTAATGGCTATGTTAGGAATGTACTTGCTAGATTTGCTCCTGGAGGTGACAGGTTTAATGTCCCTCGCTTCATTTGGCATGAGCTGAGGAATGCCATGGAGGATGGGAGAAAGGGGATATCCAATGCCCCCTATCTCATGTTTATGATTGAGAGGGTCAATGGCTACATATTTGAGAAAGATGGTCTTCACACTGTCTACAAAATTGAGAAGACCCGAGGGGCAGGTGCTAGCGGGGTAGTGAGACGCTCTCCATCAGTTGACGACATGCCTGAGTCGTCCCGATCTAGGCCTCGCAAGGAAAAGAAGATGGAGAAGTTTGGAAGATGGATCAAGGCCATCTTCACCACTTGCACCTATGCAGCGAAGACCACATATCAGGATCGGTTGGAGAACTATGAAGCCAACTGAGAGGCTAGAGAGTGTGTAGGGCTACCACCTCTTTCTCCAGTTCAGTCACCGCCGAGGTTTGATGACCTCCCTTGTCTTTCTGAGACAGATTCAGAGGATGAGGAGGAGGAGTAGGAGCAGCTAGAGCTTGATCCTCACACGAGTTTAAGGTCCACCTTGCAGTCCATGAGCAGCACCAGCGTGAGCACCACACTTTGACCACTCATCACCAAGGGAGGGCAGTGGTGTTTTTTTCTTCCTCCTCCAACGATGACGATGATGATGATGGTGGAGAGGAGGACATTGCAGGTGCTAGTGGAGTTGCTGGTGGGGATGATGTCGATTGGGACACCATCCAAGAGGATGAGGAGTGAGTGTTGGTCTTTCTTCTTTTCTTCTCTTTTTGGTGCTTTATACCAAAGGGAGAGAAAATTAGAGGGGTCAACAACTTTTTCAATGCCATGGAGAGGAGGTTGCTGTAGCTAGAGTCACGTTCGTATCCGTTTAGAGTAGTCTTCGTTAGGTGAGAGTTTAAGAGTCCATTAGAAACTCTATTTATTTAATAATGCTACTTAAGTACTTTATATATGTGTGGGATATGGACATATATTAATCTATGCTGTCGCTTGTGATACAATTATGCTAGAATGTATATCTTTATATGTATCACATGTTGTGTGGTGTCTGTGCTGATCTATAATATTACAGTAAGTGCGGCAGTGCCGCACTCTAGTGCGGTAGCGTCGCACCAAGCTGCAATAGCAAACCATGTTGTACATAAACTATCATTTGCATCATGTTTTACATACCTGACATAGTATGCAGCACCCCACAGGAGCATGGATGTAGGGGGAGCCCCATCACTTTTAATAAAATGTGAATCTTGGCTTCTTATGCCAATTTGAGAATTCAATTCTCTATTCACATACTTAGGGGGAGGCTCTACACCCATGGCTCAAAAATCTCAGTATTTATTTCATATCTTTTGTAAGCTCTAATTGGGTTGTCATCAATCACCAAAAAGGGGGAGATTAAAAGTGTAATCAAGCCCTAATTATGGGTTTTGGTGATAATGACCACGTAATTAGAGAACTAATGAGATTTATCGAGATGACAAGCAGGGAATTCATGTTCGATGATGCTATACGAAATGGAGGAGCCCCCAATTACAAATGTAGATGGCTTCAAAGTGAAAGGAGGTTTAAATTCTTTTATATTTTGAATTTGAGTATAGGAAAAGCTGTATTATAAAGGGAGACACAATGCTTAAGCTAATATATGCTACCAAGTGCTCAAACATACACATGCATCCTTAGATTCACAGCCAAGATAGTCTATACTTCACTCTTACCCTTGCTATCTTGCGTGGTGAGGCACTACCACACTTGAAGAGAGGCACTGCCACACTGCGGCACTACCGCACTTGAGCCATGGCGCTACCGCGAGTTAAGTGACCGTTGGGGGCTGGGGGTATTTATACCCTTCCCCTTCCTCCCGAATGTCTCTCTGCCTCTTCTTCCTCACTCTAGCTCATCCAAAATAGAAAGGAGCCTCTCCCTCTCCCTCCATTAGTGACCTTGAGCCCTCAAGCAAATCCATTGATTTCTCCAACAATCCTTGAGAGAAAAGGGTCCAAAACTCGATTAGAGAGCAGCTCCATTAATTCCTCAGCTCAAAAGAGCACTTGGTTCACGTTTTGGCCGATGGTTGTGTTTGTTACTCTTGGAGCTTGGCTCCTAGCCGGCTAGAGCGTCGCCCATGGAGCTTGCCAACTTATGTGGCAGCCTCGGGAGGTTTGTAACCATCTCTTGAAGCTAGTAAATTCACCCCTCATCTCAAGAGTTAAGTCTCTTGACTTGAGAACGAGGAAGGGTTGGAAAGCCCTAAGCCTTAGTGGCTAACCTCAACAACGTGAAGGTAGGTAAGCCTTGGAGGCGAGTCTAACCACGGGATAAATCATTGTGTCACTTGTGCTTGATTTACATTACTTGCATTTCATATTGTTGGTTGAGGTGATTTCTAGGGTTTCTAGTCAATCTACTTGTGTGTGGTGTTCCTACAACTTCTAGCTCTTGATTTATGACTATCATACCTGCAGTAGGCTGAGAAATTTCTCCGATCTAAGTTTTCGTTCACTGATTTTGAACTGTGACTCGAAGTTGTCTGTAGGTGCGGCAGTGCCGCTGTTCTGGTCCGGCAGTGCCGCAGTCCGGCAGTGCCACCCTCTAGAGTGGCAGTGCTATAGGGTGAATTTGATAAAAGTTTGAGTGTTTGTTTTGACAGGCCCATTCACCTCCCTCTAGACCAACCAGAGATCCTACAGTTTTGAGGCTGCCAATGCAGACTACATAGTGATTATAGTTCACCTTGAATGGAATTTGATTTTCCTTGTTGGGGAGGACAGAACACTGATGACATATGACATGAGCCATAGAAAAGTTCATGTCCTTCCTGCTCGAGTCATCCGCTTTCCTAAAAGCACCTAGAGTATTTATTTGAACAGACCTCACTATCTGCCTTATGTTCCCTTGTTCGTGGAGTCATTAGTAGAGCAGTAAAGGTGCACATGCTGTATTTTGTTGTTAGGACATGTCTTTGTTTAGGTAGGGAGTTGTTTTGAGCCTATATATAGTTCAATTTTGGCTTGGTAACTAAACCAATGGTATGTTGAATATTATTAATTCTGCTGCTTTGCGTTGTGTAGGTTTTGGAGTCTCAGTGCTTTTGAACAATTTTCCTACAATGGCTATGGGAGGAAGTAGGGCATGCTGCATTGGCTGCCAAGTTGCTCAAAGAGTGCCAATCTAAAGGAGCAGAGCATATCTACCTTATGTAAGTCTGTAGGAAGCAGAACCTTTATTATGCTATCTATATACCGCTTGTGTTAATTTATTAGTTGACACAGTTGTTATGTTAGTGTCGAGCATTGTTATTATAACAAGTACTCTTCATTGTGGACATGATGAATGATGTGTAATGATTATATCTATATGGTGTATGTTCAGTAGCTTATTAAGGCCCAGATGAATTAGTAAATACATTGTGAAAACCGGATGCAATTCTATCACTGTTGGATGTAAGGGCTGTTGGTTGTTGTTTCATCACCGCCGTACCACTCGTCTTTGGTGAAGTAGACGGCCATCACCACCGCTATTCGTCTAATGCGGTAGGGGTCAATAGTGCATCACCGCCGAATCATTTAGTAACCCAACACCGACTAAAGGTTCATCATGGGTGGATCATACTGCAACATGACGGTGACCATGCCCTATGACCAGATGATTCATATGCTGAAGCAATGGTGATGTTTGCCTTGACACAGGCGGGTCATGCTCCAATGCGATGGAATAAGGATCTGATCCCGGACGGATCATAAGCCTTGCGGCGGTGTTAGTGCATACCCACACATGCGGGTTGTGTTTCAATGCGACCGAAGTAAGGACCTTATCATAGACGGATGATTAGCCAATACGGTAGTGTAGTGTACACCCTAGTTAGTCTTAGATATTGACGGTGATGGCTATGAGTATCACTGCCGATAGCTTACTGCCGAGGCCAAAATTGGACTGCGATGTGGGTTACGATGCGACTATGAAAGGTGCAAGTATAGTAGTGCATCCCATGGTGTGGGCAGGCAAGGATGTGTTCTTGCAGCCTCTCCCATGCTTTTGGGATGGATTCTGATGCTATCTGCTAGAAGTTGGAAATTCTTCCACAAAGGGCATTGGTTTTGTCCATCAAGAAGAACTTCGCAAGGAATGCCGTGGAACACTTGTTCCATGTGTCGATAGCTCCCCGGTCCTTGTAGAACCACTGTTTCACCCTCCCCTGGAGGGAGAATGGGAGCAAGAGGAGTCTAATTACTTCTAATGTGACACCCTCCATGACAATGGTGTCGCACAGCTCCATGAAGTGATGGAGATGTGCGTTGGCGTCCTCGCTAGGCAATCCACATAATGGATTTGCCTACACCATCATGATTAGGCCGGTCTTCAGCTCAAAGTTCACGTCGCCCATGTTAACGGTAGGCCCAACGGGCACATTGGCAACAATGGGGACGGAGTACTCGTGCAACATCTTGTTTGCCATGGTGTTTGGTATAGATGGTGCTGGGTGTTGATGGTCACTAACATCAATTATAAACCATCAACATAACCTGTATTTATACTTAATTTCATCACCAAACATAGGTATAGGGGTTTAAACTAATAAATTCCATGAGTTTTGGTAAATCTATGTTTTTAGCAGGGTTTATCCATAAAACTGTCAAGGGGGGCCTATTCGTCAAAGGAAATTATGGAATTCCGCCGCGTAATCGACGTGGGAAGACTCTAGAAGGCGAATCACCAAAGTAGAGCTCGTGTCTCTAACATGCGGATCATAACATCTTTACTACCTTTGGTGAGGATCCACAAATATCACATATATTGAGAGACTTGAGAGTGTCATACAATGGAATATTTGAGTTTTATTTTGAAAACTTATAAAAAGTCCGGAACAATGGTGAAACAAAGAACTTGAGACATAGTGCTTGACTTGCTCGTTCTGTCTTTCAATTGTTCAAGACCCAAGTGAACGTTAAGAAGCCCCATGGTTGAAGGTAATAAGGGTAAGTTTTAAAGTTAGATCAGTTTATTCTAATCAGGAGTAGAATTTTTGATTGAACGCATGTGTACTTTTGAGGAGTGAAAACATTATAGCAACTCCTGATCCATTGCTGAGTTTAGCTTTGCTCAGGGACTAGCAAAGGTTAAGCTTGGGGGAACTTGTTGATGGTCACTAACATCAATTATAAACCATCAACATAACCTGTATTTATACTTAATTCCATCTCCAAACATAGGTATAGGGGTTTAAGCTAATAAATTCCATGAGTTTTGGTGAATCTGTGTTTTCAGCAGGGTTTATCGAGAAAACCGTCAAGGGGGACCTATTCATCAAAGGAAATTATAGAATTCCACCGCTTAATCGATGTGGAAAGACTCTAGAAGACTCTAGAAGGCGAATCACCGAAGTGGAGCCCGTGTCTGACATGTGGGGCTGGCCGACCCCACCTAGAGGCCGCTCAACCTATGGACCCCCCATGTCAGCCTCTCGTTGCTATGTCGGTTCTCCACTGCCTCCTATGTTGCATCTATGCCGTCCTTTAAGTTAGTTTGATCCAAGGGCTCATGTTGGATGCTCTGACCTATATATACTAGGCCCCGCCACCATCCCTAGAGCCATCCTAAAACCCTAATTCATACCATGAGGATCAGAGCCAGCTATCAAGAGAAGATTAGTCCGCCATAGGATCTAGTCTTATAAATAATAGTGAGATAGAGAGTGAGAGAAGAGTTTGGAGGAGGTGTCGGCCTATCAATGCTCTCTCTACAGCTTGTACCTTGGCGGATTCAAGTTCTATATGAGCTTGCATCTGAGATTTTTCTGGTAATCAACTTTTGATTCAAGTAACCATCTTATTTATATTGTTCTTCAGGTTCATGACTCTCTTTTGAGTGCTTTATTCTCTTCCTAGGAGGAGTAGAGTATTAATCATAAGTGTAAGCATGGTGCTTAGACTTAGGTTAATCATGGATGCACCCTGCATTACGGAAGGTGGTAGATCGTGTGAGTGACATAAGTTCTATATAGCCTGTACTATATAGCTTCGTTGATCCTTTGTAGTCCACCTCCCATCTGTAGGTGCACGTAGGATGCGGTTGTGATGGAAAGCATCCTCTGCTGGTGTCTGTCCCTAGTAATGTCCCTAGTTGAATAGTAGAAGACATAAGCTTACCCAAGTCAGAACTAGAGAACTTTAGTTATCCTCTCTATGCTCCTATTTATCCTAACCTTGTTGCTACCCTTAGTTAAGTTAGACCATAGTTAGTCTCACATGTTTCCCTATGGATATGATACTTGGAATACCTCAGGGTGAAAGCTATAGCGGTATCTGTATGCTTGCAGATTTATATATATGCGTTAAGAATACCAACACTAGGGTGATGGGTTCATTTACCGGTGGAGTAGCGTAAGGAGGATCGACACGCGGCTAGCCCTACTTTAGGAATGACTCTGGATTCTTGGTGAAGGTCGTCGGCAAGTTGAAATCGTCTTACACTATCTTATTTTCATCCATAATAGGAGAAAACAAGCAAAGTTATCCTATTATGATCAGTGGCTACTACACAAGCATGTTATCATGAACATGTCCTAAAAGATTCTTTTAACAAGTGCCTTCCCCAGCAATGACGCTGAAATGCTTGTTGGCGTTTCTCAGCATCACCACTAGGATTGGTGTTTCCTAGCAATGGCACCAGAAACACCTTGACGATATTTCTGAACGGATGGAGAAGGAATCCGCAAGCGTACGGATATATCGTTGTAGCATTTCACCCAAAAGTATTCATGTATCGTTCATTTATATTTTTCCAAAGGAAAGCATGGTGTAAAAGTCTCTAGTAGGGACATGGTCAAAATAACATGACTATATAATAGACCAAAGTTCATAAATGGGGTAAGCTAGGATAAATATTGGATAGTGTGACACACACACTCAAGCCAATCTCAAGGATAAAGATAAAATAAAGAATAAAGAATATACCTAAACTAGAGCAGGCTTATCTTGTATAGCTATGCTAAGATGAGCAGATGATCATACAAATACATGAGTTTCTAAGGTTAGAGATTCTAAGCTAAGATAGCTTTGGTCACTATAGACTTGCTTTAAGCGTCGGGTTGCACCTGGTCTGCCAGGCGATGCCTGCCTACAGCTCTACGCCGTATCCGAACATGGGGGATTACAAAGGACGGATAGGGCTATCACCACCTGCCGCCTTCCCCTCAACCGGGGGATATGAGGCAAACAAAGGTAACTTCTAGCTTAGACACCATGTCTATGGTATCAGTTACTACTCTAGCGTCAGCTAGGAACATCCATTTTTATCAGGAGTCCTCTACTGGAGCATCCGCCTTGGGGACGGACGATGAACCCACAAGAATATAATGACCAAAACTAATCTTAAAGTAGAACTCACTACCTCAATATAGGTCATGGTCTAAATATGCATGTTGTATGAAAGATTAAGCATAAAGTTTCATATGCTAAATGAATAACATAAGAACTTTGCTCTAATTTCATAACATAGCTATAATGATAAAATTAGAACAAGAACATAAGGGAATTCTTCATATTATTCATACCAAGGTTGCCCCTAGAGGTTCAAGCTCTCCAATGAAGCTTGCCTTGCTCCAAACACTACTAAAAATAGTAAAAAGAATACAAGTGTGGAGGGAGAGAGAGTTCAATTGTGGTGTGTGTGGTGTGAGAGCTCCACCCCTATATTTATACATGAGTGAGGTCGGTTTGGGTGTAGATAAATTAGGAAACCGCCTTGCACTATCATTGCATGCTGCCATGCAACCGCTAGAGTAAGGGTGCGCCAAGCCATGCTAGGGGCGGTGCGGGTGCACCACCTGCTGGCCTACCTCGCCACTGCCTTGCGCATGTGGGTTCCTAGGTGGTCCTAGGTCTTTGCCATGGTGGTGCTTGGCCCGATTGGATTAGTTGGATGGGCATTCTTCTATTTCCTTTGAGTGAATCTGTGTTATGCTTTCTCTGATGGTGCATTTGGACTATATTTCCACCATATTCTTGTACATGTCCTGCAAAACATTGGTCTTCGAATACAAGTGGAACTATGCCAATAGTAAAGGTATATGTGTGTAAAAACACGTAGTTTCCTCCTTTTTGGATCATAGTTGATGGTTAGATTTTGTCGATAAGAACTGCCAACAAAATCTCCCAAGCTTACCCTTTGCTTGTCCCGAGCAAGAGCTAAAACATTGGATGTTAATCAGGAGTTGCTTCAATAGCGATTACAATTCAAAGTGCCATGCCTATAACAAAGTTTTCTTCCTTGATGTAAATGAATTGGCATTCTATCCACCCTTTATTATCTCATTACCTATGGGGCTTTTTGGCCTTCTCCAAGTCTTAAGTGGCTGCAAGATAGAATGGTTCATAGAAATGCGTATCATTTGTTCTTTTATTGACTTTCTTTCTGGAGGTTTTGAAAGTTTTAAAAAAAAATAAAGTTAAGTTCCTCAAATGATTCACTCGGTCACTCAGAAGTTTATGATTCTCACCAAAGGCTTTTTATGTTTGCCTTTCTTTTCATCTTACCAACTAAATGGCTTATGTGGATCTTGGGTAGGTATAAAAGAAGGCATACTTGCTTCACATAATATTGCTAAGTCAAAAATCGGACCCCAAGGAGATGCAAGTCATACACTTTGATCAAGACGTGCAAGTATGTGGAATTTTTATAATGTTCCTAATGCTAATATATATATATATATATATATTGTACTCCTTTGATCATGACTCTCTTTTTGGATTGGTGCCTTTTATTCGAAAGTATGGGCTATCTTATTTCTTTCTTTTCTTTTCTCTCTTTTTTTCTTCATGCTCTTTGGCATGCATTTTTTTCTCTCATGCTTTTTTAGCATGAATATTTTTTTTCTTTTTCTTGTTTTTAGCATAACCCATACTTACTTTTGGCATTTGAAAACTTTTTGAAAGAGAGACTCATGAAAAATATGAATGGAGTATTTATTTGGTGGACGAAAAATATGTTTTTGCGTAACTCTCAGTGTAAGAATCAACAATTTTATTTGTGGGTGTACGTGTGTCTTGATCATGGTTGCATGATGAGAATCTCAACAAGGGTCACAACAATTTGACAAAGCTCAATATGATAACAAGCAGCATATGACTAAGGTTTTGTATTTGTAGAACATGTCATATGGCTTTGTTAGGAAATATAAATCATTGAGGAACTTTTAATTTTTAGCATTTTTGAAAATAATACTCTGGATGTCAAGTCTTTCTTAGAACAAAGTTATAGCAAATTTCCATTGCACCATATCATACCACGCAACAACTTAGACTAGATTAAGCATTTGCAACCCACAAGTTTCAAGTTTTTTGGATGAGATATTTTTAGCCAGTGAACTCAAATCTTGGAGAAAGCTAAGTTATAAACTAGACACAGTCAAAATATAAGATAGAGCAACTATTCATCATTTCAACAAGGATGAACTAAACATTTTTACTACACATATGTGGAGTGGAATAAATATTATTTGTTGTTTTATCATATTTCATTTTTTGAAGCTAAATAATAAATAAATGCGAAGTAAAAGTTACCGCTGTGGGGGTCCTCCCCCAAGCTTGCCCAAAGTTTACGGTCCTTTGGTTGCTTTTATTATAGGACAGAGGCAAACTCATGGGTTGATTTTATTTTAGTTATTATTATGACTATTGTTATTATTATTTCTTTTTATTAAGGGTCACCAAACAAGCTTTCACCTCTGTTGTCATCTTGAAGACTTACTCTCATGAAGTTGATAAATTCCTGCAAGGGTTAGTCCATATGATCAACCAAAATCTATACTAGCATTTTCGATTCAATGATTAAACTAGACACCATGTCTCATTTGATCAAGGTAGGCTAATTAATCTAAGCACCATACTTAAATTAAAAAGCCTATAGGAGTATGATCATTACATCCAAGCTTCAAACTAGGCACCATGCTTAATTTAAAAGATGTATAACCAATACTCCCAAACCAAAACATGTCAATATAGAGAGAGGAAGCATGAAAGGATAAACAATAATCATCCAACAGTGGTGAAAACATTTAATGGTGAACAATGGAACCATAAGTTTTTATTTATTTATTTTTGTGCATGGTAACAGAAAGTGGTGAGAGTGCAAGATACAAGTTACCTTGTGGGGGTCCTCCCCCAGCTAGCTCAAAGCCTGAGATCTGGGGTTGCACCCCTGTGCTTTTTTTGGCTTTTCCTGCATGGTTAGGATATGGTAGATCACAAGTGGACTTACCATCCCTCGTGATTTCCGCATTGACATTTCAAATGAAATTTTGGGTTGCCCCAAGATATTTTCAAAGTCATAAGCAGGAATTGTAGTGGCAATTTGAGCTAGTTGGGTTTCAAACATTTTATTATGGCTTAATTGATTTTTGAAGGAAAAGGTTGAGCCTTCTAAATTTGAATTATTGTTTTCCAAAAATTTATTGTTAGAGGCAAGATTCATAATTAGATTTTTGTTTATTTTAGCTTGCCCTAACATAAGTTCTTTCAAGGAAGGTTGATTTACAAAATTTGAATGAGCATAGTTACCTTCCTGATTTTGTGGGTGCGACTGATTCCACCCTGGATCTCCTTGTGGACAGAACCCATTGTAGTTGTTGTACCACACATCTACTTGGGTTTTGAGGCAGTCGTTCCCTAAATGTCCAAAGTCTCTACACATCTTGCATGGTATATGCGTGTAGCAGGACCGTCCAATTTATAAGAGCACAAGTACAATGGTAGCCCACAAGTGGTCACACTATCATACTTGAGCCCATATAAACCCAGTAGTCCATCGAGTACGACAAAGGGTCTCGATTAACCATCAACATACAACCAAGATCGTACTTGATTTAACATAACATGTCACATGTTACATAAAGTCCACAAATATAGTTCCATACATTGGAGTAGATTAAAGTTATTACAAACCAAGTTCAGATAAAATAGTAGCGAAAGCAAATAGAGTTTGAAACCAACGTCTCCATCATTGTTCAAATACGGTGCCAACTCATGATCACAATTCCACAAAACATAAGAGAGGGATTAACGAGAAACGCCTTGCCTAGGGCCCTACTCCTTGTCCACGGTAGGACAAAAGCAGTTCTTACAGTAACCATGATACATCATATTATCTACAACAATGGGAAATAAACCCTGAGTATAAGAAGGTACTCAACTAGACTTACCTATCATAAACCAAAAATAAAGTGACTCCAAGTATTATACAAGGCTATATAAATGGAGCTAGCTTGACAACATTTTGCATAAAAAGCTTACCAATTCAAGTATACAGTTATAATTCGGTCATCAAGTTAATTATAACTATTCATCTCTAGATTAGCAACTAACTTGTGCCAAACATGTGGTATATCATTTAGTAGCATAACAATAATAACCATAGCCAGTATAGTAATTCCATGTTCTTCATAACCATCATTCCATAATACACTTACTACGATGTTGGAGCTAGCCATGTTTTTCACTGTCCGGGAGAGACGGCGATTCGAATCGGTTTCAACTAGCTAGGAATTTATTCCTAACACAAACCCAGGCAAACCAGATCAATTGTCACCTTAGGTCATCTTTGGTACAACTTAGGTCCATATTTCATGGGTTCGACCAGCACTGCACAATCAGGGATAACTAGCTGCCAGGACGTTTAGGCCCGGCCTACCCTTGGGCTCACATTTGGCTCCCCACACATCCTTACTACCATCCAGAGTGTGCACTTTTACAGAACGGGGCCTGGCCTAAGTTGAGCTACTTGGCTTTGCGGTCGGAACGAGTTATCCGGCTAGCTAAGTGAGAGGCATGTGTTCAATCTCGGTAGAAGTGCCAACAATGGTACGGTCCTTAACTGGCATAGACAAAATCACATGAGTCAACCTATATATAGACTCCACCCAGCCTCCAGTTGGCAGTTACATTACCCCATGGTTCTGTTCCACGATAGCAAATATAGCCAACCATGCTTCGGTATCCATCTATATCTCGTAGGTGATAGGAAATCACCAAACTTCTACCAGTCTAAGCATTGCTAAGCATATATTTGATCCTATACCTACACAGGGTTAAAGGTATATTTATCTAGACAAGGTAGTTCTATGCATCAAGTGTTTCCAATTCAACTCTTATAACCTAATGCATCAAACATAAAGGACTCAAGTGATATTTTATAAAACATGGGAGGCTTAAAATGCTCTGGGGCTTGCCTTTGATAAAAGAAGTTGGCCTATGGTCTGGGCACTCGGGTAAGTCTTCAAGAGTTTGCTCCTCTCCTTCTGGAGCTATGGCCTAAGGTGCCTCCTATTGTTCCTCCGGCTCTTCTTCGAACTCCAACAGAGTTATCCCTTCGGACGATCCTATATGCATGAGCACGAAATAAGATATCATAGATGCATATATAATGACAAGTAGCATAGGATATAGTGTGATGAAATGCATCCTCCTAAGTGTTCTCAACAACATTGCCTTAAGGTGATAACAAGTTACATTTTCTTTTACTGAGTAGGTGCATATCTCTTCTCTAGTAACTAAATAAACACTTATGTAGATCATTATCTAGACTGCAAGGCAGCAGCCACTTGTTTTGACCATAACAGGAGTTATACATATCTAATTAATATGGTTGTGGACTTTATGGAAATGTTATGAAATTTTCTACAACTTTGTTTTAATCATCTTAATGTGATTAAGCAGTTGTCTATGTCAAACAATTCAATCTTTCAGATCTGTCTAGAGAGCAAGCATTTCAGATAGTAGACTTCCGACCACCATAATTCTCAAACCATAAGGCCTATGACTATGAAAATTTAACACAAGGTAGATGAGTAAGTTATCTACAACTTTATTATTAACCATCTTTACAGAAAATATCATTATCATCATGAAATCATCACCATAATAGAAACTACACATACAACCATCTAGTTGAATTATAAAGCAATAATTAACTAGTTGGCTATGAACAAATACTTCTCAGCCTCACTAACAGTATCAATAGATTATATGCATCACACACACCACATAAAACATCATGGTTACGCCTGACTAATTTATTTATATTCATTTATTAATTGTCTCAGATAATAAGGTGATTTATAGAGTAAATATTTCCATTGCTCAATAAGTTCCGAGAAAATTATAGTAGGCTATACATGACGCTAGTAGTCTACTGTACAAATTTCATGCCATTTTGATAAGTATATCTACCTCTACAAAAATGACAAGTTACATATGCTTATTTTAGCAAAAATAGTTTAGCATAGTGAAAAGTGTCAAGCAACAAATTTAATATTTTTCTTACTTTTCTCCTAGCAATAGAATACCGTGTAAAAATTTGTATGATCATATGTTATGTATTTTTACCCCAATTAATTTCACTAGAATCTAGCAATTAATTAAGATTAAATAGGAACACCATATTACAAGTATGTCTACTATAGGTATAGTATTTTTCCTAGCTAGAGCATGTCAACACAAGACCAGCAAAATTATAATCAGAATTTTATCACTTTCCTAGCTCAAGTTATGTATTTTACAAGATATAAACTACTTTAAAAGCACTTATCTTGCTCAATTTAATTCTCCCAGAAAAATACCATAAGTAGAAGATTTCATATTTTTATAAAATAGTACTCTTCATGATGAATCCAACAAAATTTGGTTGACCTCATTTGGATACTCCTAGCTCTAGATATAATTCTTGCAAGTTACTATTCAAATCTGTGAAAAATAAACAAAAACAACTAAACCCTAACTGCTAGGTGCACCCGGTCTATACACCCTCAGGCGCTGACATGTGGGTCCCGTAGTCAACCTTGGTCCCACACGCCAATGAGACAACGGTAGGACGTCGGCTTTGATCGGCGAGAACTCGTCACCGGCGAGGTCACCGGCGATGAGGTCACCATCGACGTGTGCCCCTCCTCGTTCCGCACCTAGTGAGCTAAGTGGGTGAAACCCTAATGGTGGTTGGCTATGGTGGCGACGCTAATGGTGGACGGTGACGGCGCTGCGGTGGTGCACCCGTCATTTCTGGCCATGGCACGCTTAGGCGAGCTCGGTAATAGCGTCCTGGTGGTGCAACGGAGATCTAGGGTTAGGTTGGAGCTACCATGGAGCGATGGTGAAGCTTGGCTATGTGCGTGGCATGGCGGCAGCAAAAGCACGGTTGTGCGCAGTCGCATTCAAGCGCTGGTGTGCTAGCGTTGGCTCAATGGCCAGCGGCGTGACCTAGACCTGACCCTTGGCTAACCCTAACAAGAGAAAGGCGTGCGTGAGACGGCTCGGTGGAGCACGGCCATGGCGAACGCAAGCTCGGCGGAGCTCCAGTGATGGCGCGGCGGTGGTGAACTCAAACAACGGCTTTACTTGAGCACGATTGGTATGGCTAGCGGCTCGTGAAGGTGGAGGAGGGGATGTCGGAGAAGTGTGCGTGATCAATTGGACAATGGCATGGTGGAGGTCCGCGGTGATGGTGTGGCGCTGTGGTTCCGCTTTGGAGCGGCGCACGGGCGAGAGAGGAGGCGAGAGTGAGAGTGAGTGCGTGTGAGCGGGTGTGCGTGATGCGGTGCTCTTTACTGCCCGCTCTAGCCTCATGGGTGGGGCCAGCGTCAGTGTACGACCACCATGCAGCGTACGCGGCCTACGCCGGTCGGCCACGACGGCTGCAGCCCCGACCGATTCAAACAGGTGAAGGAGCCGACTTACAAAATGTTTTTGAACCTACACATCTCCCAAACCATGGCGAATTTTTGAAAACTTCATTAATACAAAGTGTAGAGCTACATGAGTACTACAAGATTTCTTAAATGAGTTTGGCCTAATTCCCAATGGTTTTCAAACTACAGTGCTCCAATGCAAGGTACTTTGAAACTGAAAACCAGTTTAGGACTTAGCAAAATTTTCTAAGTTACACACAACATTTTGTTGATTTTTGTGAGCTTTGTTTGACTAAGTTAGACATTGATTTAGCTCATGACCTTTAAATAAAGTTTGTTACCCTTGATGTGAACTACAACTTTTATTTAGGGCACATAGCCATGCAAATACTCTAAGCTACTATTCAACTTTGGGCAAACTAGCATCATGAAACTGACATTTCAAATTAAACCAACACTTAGAAGCAAAATTGGTTCATGTCATGAATACAAAAGTTGTTCCATTCACCATCCTAGATTTGTCTAAGGTATTGTAGTGACCTTTCAACTATTTCACACATTGGTCATACATGATTACAAGCATAAGCATATATATATAGTCAACATTTCATGTGACAATGTATAAGAATGAGATGAAATTTCATATGCTCATGTTCATGAATGCTTGGATGATGCTTGTGCTCATGAAATGCAAGTGCCAAATGCAATACTTAACACTGGGGTGTTACAGCCCCTCCCCCTTATAGAAATCTCACCCCAAGATTTGAAAGACCTAATATTTTTCATAAAAGGCAGGATAAACTTCAGCAAATAATCTTCCTATTCCCAAGTGGCATCTTGTTCACTGTGGTTATTCCACACCACCTTGTAGAACTTAATGACTTTGCTCCATGTTACTCTTTCTGTTTCTTCTAGCACTCGGATTGGCTTCTCTTCATAAGTCAAATCTTATTGGAGCTTAATGTTGGTGGGTGCAATAGCTTCATCAGGTATGCGAAGACATCTTTTTAACTTGGGAAACATAGAAGACATTGAATATAGCACTCATCTCATGAGGAAGTTGTAACTTGTAGGTGACATTTCCCTTCCATTCAATAATCTGGTATGGCCTACATATCTAGGTGCAAGCTTCCTTTTTACTCCAAATCTCTACACTCCTTTCATGGGCAAAACCTTTAAGTACACATAGTCTCCCACTTCGAAGGTTAATGGTCTTCTTCTCTTATTAGCATAACTCTTTTGTCCAGACTGGGCTGCTTTCATATGCTATTGGATAACGTCTACTTGCTCTTCAGCTTCTGTGACAAAGTCAATGCCATAATATCTTCTTTCTCTAGGCTCAATCCAATTCAAAGGAGTTCTACATTTCCGACCGTACAAGGCCTCAAAAGGAGCCATTTTGATGCTATCTTGATAACTATTGTTGTAGGAAAACTCGGCTAAAGGTAGCCACTTTTCCCATGAACCCTTGGAGGATATAACATAAGCTCTCAACATATCTTCTAAGATCTGGTTCACTCGCTCGGTCTATCCCAAATTTTGTGGATGATATGCTAAACTTCTGATTAATTTAGTTCCCAAGGCCTGGTGCAAGTGTTCCCAGAAGTGAGCTATAAACTATGGTCCCTGATCTAAAATTATGGCCCTTGGTACTCTATGTAGTCTCATGATCTGAGAAACGTACAGCTCAGCATACTTCCCGACGTGATAAGCCATGTTAACCGGTATAAAATGCGCTGACTTGGTAAGGAGATCTACAATGACCCATATAGAATCGTGACCTTGTTATGTCAGCGGGAGGCCTATAATAAAGTCCATACTTATTTCCTCCCATTTCTAGCCTGGAATAGGCAACGACTGAAGTAATCCAATAGATTTCAAATGAATGGCCTTGACTCTACTGCAATTATCACACCTAGCGACATAGGCGGTGATTTCCTTCTTCATCTTGGTCCACCAAAAATAGCTTTTCAAATCCTGATACATTTTGCTACTACCTAGATGGATAGACAACTTAGATGAATGAGCTTCATCTAAAATTTGATTTATAAGTTCTCGGTCTTTCAGTACCACTAGTCGATCCTCAAACCATAACACACCTCTTTCATCCAACCTAAAATGTTTGGTTTCCTGTTCTTTCATCTTTTTCTTGATGTGAAATACACCCACATCTATCTTCTGTAGTTTGATGATTTTGCTTTCAAGTGAACAACTGACGGTGATATTGTGCAGCACAACAGGATGTAACAGATTAAACCCATCCTCCAATAGAGAATTGTAATGATACTTCTGGTTCAAGGCATCTGCTACAACATTGGCTTTTTCTGGATGGTAGTGCACTTCCAAATTATAGTCCTTGATCAGCTCTAACCATCGACATTGCCTCATGTTCAGTTCAGGTTGAGTAAAGATATATTTGAGACTCTTGTGATCAGTGTATATGTGACATACGTTTCCCAACAAGTAATGTCTCCATATCTTCAAGGCATGAACAACTGTTGCAAGCCCCAAATCATGTGTAGGGTAGTAGACTTCTTGCTTTCATAATTGTTGGGAAGCATAGGCAATAACTTGTCCTTCTTGCATGAGCAAACACCCCAAACCTATACCTGATGCATCAGAGAACACATTGAAAGGCTTTTCAATGTCGGGTTGTGCTAAAACCAAAGCTGTAGTTAATAAGGTCCTTAGGGTGTGAAAAGCAGTTTCACACTCTGGCGTCCAATTAAACTTCTCATCCTTCTAGAGTAGTCTGGTCATGGGCTTAGCTATCTTGGAAAAATCAGGAATGACGATAGTAGCCTACTAACCCTAGAAAACTCCAAACTTCATGAACCGAAGTCGGGGCCTTCCAATCCATGACCTCTTATACTTTGGATGGGTCTACCAAAATTCCATCTTCAGATAAGATGTGACCCAAGAAAGGTACTTTGCTCAACCAGAATTCACATTTGCTAAATTTGTCATATAATTTATGCTCCCTTAATTTGGATAAGACGATCCTCAGATGCTCTGCATGATGTGCCTCATTCTTCGAGTAAATCAAGATATCATCGATAAACACGACCGTGAACTTGTTGAGCTCAGGGCATGAATATTGAATTCATCAAATACATGAAGTAGGCAGGAGCATTTGTCAGTCCAAAAGACATGACCAAATACTCATACAAGCCATACCTAGTGGAGAAAACTGTTTTAGGTATATCTTCTGGCTTGATCTTAATATGATGATAGCCTGACCTCAAGTCAATCTTAGAGAATACCTTTGCTTTTACCAGTTGATCGAACATGATATCGATGGGAGGAAAAGGATACTTATTCTTAATGGTCACAGCATTAAGCGACCTATAATCCACACACATTCTCAAGAATTTGTCCTTCTTTACAAATAAAGCTAGACATCCCCATGGAGACGAACTAGGTTGAATGAGACCTTTAGCCAAAAGTTCCTATAACTAGATTTTAAGTTTGGCTAACTCATTTGGTGGCAACCTATAAGGTCTTCTTGAGATAGGTGCCGTACCCAGCACTAACTCGATCTTAAATTCCACATCCCTATTAGGCGGTAGACCCGCAATTCATCTAGAAATACATTAGGAAAATCGCAAACCGCTGGAATATCACAGAGGGTAGTGGCTTGGATAGCACAAGACAAGTTTTGGAGATCAAAACTTCGGGGAAGTGGTACTAGAAAAGCATTACTCCCCTTTACTTCTCTCTACATAATTGTTCGAGTGGATGTGTCAATGAGAACTCCATGATCACTCATCCATCCCATGCCTATGATCACATCTATGGCTAATTCGAGCAATATTATAAGATCCATAGTGTACTCCCTCTCTTGTATAGAGATGAGCATATCTCTCACTAATTGATTAGTAGAAATAGTGGCCCCAGCTGAACTTATACTACAACCACCCTTGTCTACCTCAATTATCTTCTGATGATGCTTAGATGCAAATGTTTGGCTCGTAAATGAATGAGAAGGTCTAGAATCAAATAAAACAATGGTGGGATGTTTCTTAACAAGAAACATATCGGTGGTCACAACTTCTCCCACGGGAATTTCTTCCATGGCTGTATAATGCATGTATCCAGGACGTGCCTTAGGATTTGCCTATTTCTGATTACCCTGGTTTTGATTGCTATTCTTCTTGGGATGGGGACACTCCTTGGCCCAGTGGCCCAACTAATTGCAGTTGAAGCATGCCTGGTTGTTCCTTGGTTCGGTTGAGCTTCCTTGGCCTACATTGCCCTTAGGTATGGCAATGGTGAATGCCCTGCAAAATGTCTTCTGGGGGCGATAAGCCTGAGCTTTTGGCTGAGGAGGCCTATACTTAGGCGCTGGTGGATGAAATTGTGGCCTAGCCACAACTAGAGCTCTAGCCTGAGATGATCCTGAGGCACCTGCCTTAGCTGCTCTTTTGCGGCCCTTTGTTGATGCGTGTAAGTTATTCTGGTTCTCCTAGGTTAAGGCATCCCTAACAAACTCATTATATGCGGTACACCTTGAGTTGGTCATAGTCTTCATTAGCTTAGTGCCAAGGCCTCTCTTGAAACTTTCTATTTTCTTCTCCTCTATGTTGACAAACTCTGGGGCATATCAGGAAAGATTATTGAAGGCATGCATGTACTCGGTAAGGGTTTTGGTCCCTTGAGTAAGCCTCATGAACTCGGTGGATTTCATGCGCATTAGCCCCGGGGGAATGTGATGTCCCCTAAAAGCTAACTTGAACTGTTCCTAGGTGACCCGTGCGTTCGCATGTAGAGAGGATAGGAAATGGGTCCACCATATCCCTCCTAGTCCCTGCTGTTGATGGGATGCATATTCGGCCTTCAGATGCTCAGTAACCATGAATAGATGGAACTTTCTGCTCTATCATGTTAAGCCACTCATCCGCCTAGCACGATTCTTCGGCCTCTTTGAAGATAGGGGCTTAGTGTCTTGGAAGTCTTTGAATGAGCTGTACTAATTTGGTTTAGGCCCTTGATGTTGCTGGCAGGCTTGAGCGGTGTTCTACGCAATGAGGCACAATGTATCCTCCATTGCTCTCTGACTTCCCAGGAACTTTGCAAAAAACTCATTCACAGATGGTGACGGCGGTGGTGGTAAGTCACCATCATTGCCACCTTGGCTGGTGCCTGCTCCAGCGTGAGTGCAAGTCATCTGCAAAGTTGCAACGATAAGTGATTATTGGATGATGTCAAGAGATTGTAGATGAATTGTGTAATCATGCCAAACTGAAATTACTAGAGAGAATCTTAATTCATACTATTAAATAGAGGCACAATAATCCATCCTCACAACATAACATCACCAATTAGACCACTTATCATACTCACAACGCGCTAACCATGCATGTCATATTTCACCAGTAAAACGAAACTAGAATTTCATCAAAGTTCAACCCATCATGGATTAACATGCAAAGTACCAATATTACACCGAAGTTATGTCACGAGTACTGAAGTTCAAACTACAAGTCTGTTATATAAGTAGTAGGGATACAACTAGCGCTTCAAACTAGTCACTAAATGGCTCTACTCTTCAGCGTGCTTGCTGTCGAGGTCGGAGATACATCATCCTCATCCTCTAGATCCACTTCTTCTTCCTCCCAACCATCATCTTCAACTAACATCTCCGAATCATCTTTTTCCTCATCAAGGAGCGGGTGTAGATGGTTGTTCAGATAATGCAGCTCATGCTAAAGATCAACCACCACATTCTAGGTATGTGTAAGCTACTGGCGCAAGTCCCTTTCGACTCAGTCCTACTACGCGGCTAAGGCTTTAGCATTGTTTCGTGCTGCTTCTACCATTGCTGCATGGTTGTTTGCTTAGATCTATTGGTGTGTAGCTGTGAGTGCCTCAGCGCGAGAGGCCTCCAGCTGCTCCTATAGTCCTGCTAGCACTAGTTGATCATCAGCTCTTGTTGCTTGGGCAGCAGCTCTCTGTTGATCGACCTGTTCCATCTGAGTGTGGAGTTCTCTCAATGCTACATAAGCTTGGTCAGTGTCCCATTAAGCCTCACTTGCTGCCTTTTTGTGCTGGTGAACACACTTCCTCAGCTTACGCTGTGCAGCTTCGGCCCTCATGAGCCTATCCATGCAAGTGGTTTAGGACTCCTGCCAGAAGTCCCAGGTATCCTGATGAGTATAGAACATCTTCATCACGACAAACATTGCACTCATAGCGGGACTAAAACTATCTGCCTGCTCATCCTAGTCTCGGATCAATGCATTACAGTTGTGCTATGCCCAAACTGCTATGGATGGATCCACCCAAGGAAAAGTACCAGCGACACTACCGGTAAGCTCATCCCCGTGTTGCTGACATATCTGGCTCAGCACCTCAAAAGCAATTACCTGGGCGCCTTCCCAAGGAGTTTTTCCTTCAGATTTTGCCTTCCACTCCTGCCACAGGGGTGCTTGGGTACGAGCTGGTATGGTTAGCTGCACCTTATACCATGGCTATCCTTCCAGGTATACCTTATTCTAGGAATAGAGAGGCAGTTCGTTATATCCTGCATAATGTAGGACCCTCCAAAGTAGGGCAGGGGTGCCAAACATTTCCAGGAAAGTCTCACTCCTAATTGATGCTGCCATCTGTTCCAACAAAATGGTGCAACTCTCGTGAGAACAACATTATAATAGAAAAGAGTTACTTAACCGAATAAGAAACTTATAAGGGGAGGAACAATGAAAGTGTGTAATGAATGATTGATCATAATGCATGTACGTTTCATATGTCCTCACAAACTTAGTAAAATTAAACTTCTAACGACATACACGGTGGCATACATGCGTTTTCTTATATATAACATAGCTAGTCGGGCTACACGTTTCACTGTTCATGTACCTGCACAAGAATTTCATTTTAGCCCAACCCCACAAGTATATATGTAGAAATAAAAATCTGGGCTCTAGGTTGCCAGCTAAATACTTCCATATATATATACACCCATATATATACTTCCGTATCAAAGCTACCCGAAAGTAAGTACGTCCCATATATATATAAATATGCATATACAGTCGTATCAAAGCTAACCCACAATTAAATACCTCTGTATATATATGAGACATATATATACTTTAGTATCAAAGCTAACTCTCCCCTTAGACCACACGCTCACATCTTGCGATCATGTCACTCATCATCTTACCTTGGGCGTAGAGGCATTTGATCCATATATTACCACTCAAGTGAATGGCATCCATACAATAGCACACCGTATGGACGACAGAAATAAAAAACCACCAAGTTAGTACTTAATTAGCCACCTGAAATCCTTAACTGGGCATAAAGGAAGTGATCACTGGCATACTCTAGATTCAAACTTTATTTTTTAAAACACCTATATATATAAGTTGCTAGAAATAGGTTTTGAAAACAAAAACCTTTGTTTTAAATACACATGTGGCAATTAATGTTGAATCTTGCTCTGATGCCAGCTATAGCAGAACCGTCCAATTTATAAGAGCACAAGTACAATGGCAGCCCGCAAGCGGTCACACTATCATACTTGAGCCCATATAAACTGGGTAGTCCATCGAGTACCACAAAGGGTCTCGATTAACCATCAACATACAACCAATATCGTACATGATTCAACATGCATGTCACACATTACATAAAATTCACAAATACAGTTCCATACATTGGAGTAGATTAAAGTTATTACAAACCAAGTTCAGATAAAATAGTAGCGAAAGCAAATAGAGTTTGAAACCAACGTCTCCATCATTGTTCAAATACGGTGCCAACTCATGATCACAATTCCACAAAACATAAGAGAGGGATTAACGAGAAATGCCTTGCCTAGGGCCCTACTCCTTGTCCACGGTAGGACAAAAGCAGTTCTTACAGTAACCATGATACATCATATTATCTACAACAATGGGAAATAAACCCTGAGTACAAGAAGGTACTCAACTAGACTTACCTATCATAAACCAAAAATAAAGTGACTCCAAGTATTATACAAGGCTATATAAATGGAGCTAGCTTGACAACATTTTGCATAAAAAGCTTACCAATTCAAGTATACAGTTATAATTCGGTCATCAAGTTAATTATAACTATTCATCTCTAGATTAGCAACTAACCTGTGCCAAACATGTGGTATATCATTTAGTAGCATAACAATAATAACCATAGTCGGTGTAGTAATTCCATGTTCTTCAAAACCATCATTCCATAATACACTTACTACAATGTTGGAGCTAGCCATGTTTCTCACTGTCCGGGAGAGATAACGATTCAAATCGATTTCAACTAGCTGAGAATTTATTCCTAACACAAACCAAGGCAGACCAGATCAACGGTCACCTTAGGTCACATTTGGTACAATTTAGATCCACATTTCGCGGGTTCGACCAGCGCCGCACAATCAGGGACAACCAGCTATGAGAAAATCACCCAATTTATACAAGATCAAGTATGGCTATCCCCGTTTAACGCGTTGACGCGCGCATATGTTCACTTATATAAACTCAATAGTCCACTGAGTGTCATGAAGGACCTCGGTAAATCAACATCACAACCAAGATCACATGATTAAGCAAATACACATCACATACACAGAGTTATAGCAGAAATAATATTACAAATGGGTTCACAAATAATAGTACAAGTTTAGGTTTCAAAATCGGTTAAGGGAAACAACATAGCTTTCAAATGATTACATTAATATAAGTTCCAAATACATTGCTAGCATAAGTGACCTCCTCTGATAAAAGCATATAGATGAGAAATAAATAGAGTCACTGAGCCCACCGGCGGTTAGCCACCATCTTCCTCAGGCTGAGAATTTCACCTGCAACATGGTGGGATAAACCCTGAGTACTCGAATGTACTCAGCTAGACTTACTCATCATAAACCAGAAATAAAGTGACACCAAGGATCATGCAAGGCTTTATGAGTGGATCTAGCTTGACAACATTTTGCATAAAAAGCCACTAATTCAACTATACCTTTTATAATTCAGTCATCAAGTTAATTATAGCTATTCATCTCATGATTAGCGACTACCCTGTGCCAAACATGTAGTATATTGTTAATGACAGCACAATAATAACCATAGCCATTTAATATTTCATTCTCAGAACCATTCCACTTGCCATTAACACTACGATAGAAGGAAGCTCAGTCAAGTTTCTCACTATCCGGGAGTTATCCGGCCAGCTAAGTGAGAGGCATGCGTTCAAAATAACCGAGGACCAAAAATGGTACGGTCCTTAATCGGCGTAGACTGAATCACATGAGTCAACCTACAACATAGACTCCGTCCGGCCTTGATTTACAACATCCATGGTTCTTTTACACGATAGCAAATATAGCCAACCATGGTTTAGTATCCACCTATATCTCGCAGGTGATAGGAAATCACCTGACTTCTACCAGTCTAAGCATGGCTAAGCATATATTTGATCCTGGACCTACATAGGGTTCAAGGTATATTTTTGGACAAGGTAGTTCTATGCATCAAGTTTTTCCAACCAACTCTTATAACCTAATGCATCAAACATAAAGGACGCAAGTGATATTTGTAAAAACATAGGGGGCTTAGAATGCTCCAGGGCATGCCTGGGATCCAACACTAGGTTAGTGTTTTTTAGATGACACTAGCTTGGCGAGCATCTCCCATCTTGGTGCTTGCTTAGTCCTTCCGTCTTCTGGATGAATTCACCAAACTCCATCTTTGGGTTCAGCTCCAACATCATGTCCTTCACGTGGTGCATCTAGCATACCTAGATGAGATGCAACAATGCAAGTGCATGAATACGAAGAATGGCAATATGAGATGCCTCACATAAAAGTATTCAAGATGAGCACAAGGTTACACCGAACATATATAAGCACTCCATGTTACTTAATTAAGCATCACACAAACTATCATGCTAGGATAGCAAGGAAGGCATCACCAAGCATAACACAAGTTTCACAAGGTTTTAGGTATATTAACTTAGCACCATCACAGGCATGAGCCACACTTAGCAACACACAAAGCAAAGCAAGGTGAAGGAAACAATTTTAGGTATAAACACAGATTCTGAACAATAGCAACATAGTCAGTTGTTTTAACCATACCCAGAGTTCTAGGCATGCAAAAAGTGTGATACTAGACTTTTTGGGAAGATAATAAAATTATCTAAAACTTTGTTATTAACACCAAAAGCTGATTCAACAAATGACAAGGTCAAAATACATCATGAAGAAGAGCTTGTACAACTAAGGACAGAAAACTGATAGTAACTTCAAAAATGCATATCTCAAGTTATATCCATCCAACAAGCATGATCCTTAACTTTATAGAAAGATTTATAAGTTATCTATAGCTTTATTATTATCATATTAAGATGACTCTATAGCTAGCAAGGTTAAACAACATCAAGAAGGCATCTCTGTACAGATTTGGACAGAATCTGCCATTCCACTTTGAATAGCAATCACTAGAGGTCTAGACCACCAGAAATAGTGATCTTAGACATTTTAGAAAGATTAGGAAAAGAACTACAACTCTCATATTATCACCAATACATGATTCCATGTTTATATAAGCCAAACAATATAATCATTAAGATCTATCCATAGGACATACAAAACCTGACAGCAAACTTCTAAAATCTATAACTCCTAAACCATCAAGTCTAAAATCATGAAATTTTAGGACAACCAAGATAAGGAAATTATCTACAACTGTTGTATTCACCACATCCACATAAATCCTCATTATCACCATGAAATTAATTGCTTAACCAAAACTATACAAGTAGACCAAACAACAGAGTCATACTGCATCATCTATCATTTAGTTGCTACAAACTAATATATTCTTGACATATATTGTCGGGTTCATAAACCCAGGGTCTCTCATTGACCAGTTTCCCAGCAAAAGGCTTAGCCCAGCAGACGACGTTGTGAACGACGCACAACTGATGGGCTGGCCCAAAATACCTAAACGACAGGCCAGAAGGGCGATCCAATCGCCGATTGGCCTGGCCGAGGAGGAACGGCGCCTGCTTTCGACTCCAGCCCGCCTCTCCAATTGGAAGGCCTCGCTAAAGAGGAACAACACTCGCTTTTGACCCCAGCCCACCTCTAGACGGCCTCTCTATCCTGAAGGCCTGGCCAAAACCACCTCCGACTCCAACCCACGTCTCCGACCGGGGATATGCCGAGCCCCTGCTTATAGCTCCTCTCTGACTAGCGCAATCAGAGCCGACTGGGACCAACCGACCAGGGACACCCGCTCGGTGAGGACCAGGAAGTGGACAGAGAAAGTAAGGTAGGGCACTCAAGTCAATCGCAATACCGAGGACCGTACCCTATACACCTACAGGACAGTACCAATAGGGCATGTCAGAAGGGTACCATGCGACCTACCTAGCGTGACAGAACCCAAGTAGTGTTGTGGGTGCCGACATTTGCCCTATAGTGTTGTGGGCGCCATCAACTCCCATACTAGACAGACGTGGTAAGGCTCCCCCCACATGTCTGTAGGCATCAACAGTGTTGTGGGCGTCAGCATTTACCATACTAGGCGAACATGGTAAAACCCCCTACATGCCTCTGGGCATCAACAGTATGACAGGCACCGATGTCTACCATATCGAAAGAAGACGACGCAACCTCCCACATGCATCTAACATTTAATAGTGTTATGGGTGCCTATAATCATCTTGTACCCGATGGCATGGGCGACAAGACTTAGTAGCATGCATACTCTCTCTTTCTCTCGCTTGTAAGGCCATCCCCTTCACCTATAAAAAGGGACGCGCTCTCTCCCAACAAATAGATCGAATCAGTTCACTCGCACACCACAATTGAACCACTAGGTGCAAACCACGAGCACACGCTCGAACACTTAGCGCATAGCAGAGCTCCCGTCACTCTTGGCCCTTTAGACCAGAGTTCGACTGGACCTCTTGTACCTCCTATCTTTCTTCCTTCCATTTGTAACCCCATACCAAACTTTGAGCACCTGGGTTCAAGAATAAAGTCACCGACCGACTCAAACTGGACGTAGGGCACGTTGCCTAAACCAGTATAAACCCTATGTCATTGAGTGCTTGGCCATCTCTGATCACAACATACAGCAAAACTACAAATATTTACATGTTGGTCACTTTCTACACCGATAGTTGGCGCTGTCCATGGGGAAGATGCTGTACGTTCACACTTTTGGTCATCGGATGGCCTGCTTTTCCACCACCTTCGCCATGGCGAGCTCAAACGATTTGACTCGCTTTGGCTCACTGGAGTTTCCCATACTCCCACCTGTTGGGATGTGGGTTCCACCCATCTTCGAGCTATCCTAGGCCTTCCTCTTCGGAAGCCTAGACTTCGTCGCCGACAACTCGGCGTACTACACATCCGTGAGGAGGCACTTGTTTCGGCGCCCGTTGGAGGGGTGCCCTCCATCGGCTCTAGGACACATGACAACTTCGACGATGAGGTGCCTGCGCTTCAATCTAAGCAAACTCTCTGCTCAAACCCTGTTATGAGTAATGTACATGCTGTTATTTACTCACTATTTACTATCTCCCGCAGATTATCCGGAGGGACCGCATTGCCTGCACCGCAACCACCGTACGACCAGTTCCCCTATGGCCTCATGTCCCCCATGGATGCGTACGCTTGGGGGCTCCAAAGGGCGCTGGCACCACCCCCTCTCACATTCAAATTCGTGGGAATGGCGAGCTATGCTCCCACCACTTTCCATGAACTCCTCGATGACAAGGTTGAGAGCGACGGCTCCAGCATCGGCGACGTGGCACTAGCCAATGGCCGTCCTAGGAGTGCGCTATGGTGGATGCTCTAGGACAGCCGCCAGTGGTAGCAGAGTCCTTACAGACTCACACCCCTCCAAACCCTCATATGGGGCCCTCGCGCTCGCACAAGAACACACTAAGGAGCTACGACAACGATGGCAGAACCAGCCGCCGCCTATGTCGGCGCGCTCAATGTAGCACATTGCACCCCATGCGCATGACCCGGTGAGCAGCGCCCGAGGCCATGCCCGCTCGGTCCAGCACGACATCATGAACGAGGGGAACGACCCCCATAGTTCGCTTGTAATAGCTAGAACATCGCCGCTGCGGCAATGCTTCTACGCGGTGTTCTTGAGCCCGTCGATCCCTAGGAGCGGGCAGTCCACCGGAACCTCTAGGCGCTGGTGGAAGCCGCCACCATTCAACAGGTGAAAAGCTCCACATCGTGACTCTGGCTCATGCCCTCTCTCCCCACTAGGGGAGTGGGGACACACTAGACGGATCGCTCTATCCGCTCACTGCTACAGCCACCAAGCGCAGCACAGGAGGCCGTAGCTACGCCGTGGTCTGACCTAGCGCCTGCTCCACACTGACCGCTGGTATGTGAATGGATTAGTCCACACCAAGACGCTCGTAGCGTCATTAGCAACTGGCATTAGGCTCAGCATGATGATGATGTCCATCGGGCGATGGCGAGGGCAGGCGACACAGGCCCCAGCCGGACCATCGAGGGGAGTGGTGAAACACCCCCTAGTCATGGTCGCTGGCCAAACGATCAGAGTCCCAGCCAGGATGGCCTAGGACCATGGGCCTTTGGTCGGTGCATCCATAGAGCACCATTCCCACAGCGCTTCTGACCACCCGTCAACATCGCCAAGTACACTGAGAAGACAAACCCCGGTATTTGGCTCGAAGATTTCTAGCTCGCCTGCCGAGCCGGAGGGGTGGATGATGACCATTTCATCATTCAATATCTCCCCATCTACGTGGGGGAACATGTTCGAGTGTGGCTTGAATTCCTCCCACACAACAGCATCCGCGACTGGGCGGACCTCAAGAGGGTCTTCGCTGGAAATTTCTAGGGGACATATGTCTGCCCTGGTAACTCCTGGGACCTCAAGAGCTACCAGCTGGAGCCCAGCGAGTCCCTATAGGATTACATCCATAGGTTCTCCCAATGATGCAACTCCCTCCCTAATGTCGTCGGCATGGACATCATCAGCGCATTCCTCTCTAGGACAACCTGCGAGTCCTTGATTCACAAGCTTGGCTGCCTGAAGCCCTATACCACCCGTGACTTGCTCGACGTCACCACTAACCACGCCTCCGGTGAGGAGGTGGTTGGAGAAATCTTCAACAGAGGCCAGGACAAAGGCAAGGCCAATCGCGAGAACCAAGACGAGGGCCCCTCCACCTAGATGGGCAAGAAGAACAAAAAGGATCGGCGCCGACCGGTCGACACCACGTTGGTCGCCGCAGCTGATCGCGTGGGCACGTAGCCCCAACAGGGCCTACCTAAATACTTCAACAAGCTCATGGATAGCTCGTGCACCAACCACGCCTACCCCGTCAAACACCTCTATAAGGACTGTCGGTGGGCCAGAATAAGGAGACGGCAAAGAGGCGGCAGCCAAGAAAGGAGGTGCAACTAGCAAGGATGGGGATAGCTTCCTCAACCCCAAGAAATGCATCATGATCTTTGAGGGATTTGACGCCATTTGCTCCAAGTGCTAGCACAAGGTACGCTACAGGGAGGCATGCGTCGCTGAGATGGCCGTCCCCTCCTTCCTAAGCTAGTTGGAATCTTCGATCACCTTTGATCAGAGGGACCATCCCTCCCACATCGCTAGATTGGGATGCTACCCACTCATCATCGACCTCATCGTCCGCAAGAAGCGCCTCACCAAGGTGCTGATGGATGGAGGCAGCGGCCTCAACATCCTCTACGTCGACACCCTTGATAACATGCGCATCCCCTGGTCGAAACTCCACCCAGCGGACTCTCCCTTCCACGGCATGATCCTAGGAGCGCAGGTGTACCCGCTCGGGCAGATCGACCTACCCGTCACATTTGGCAACTGAGCCAACTTCCACTCAGAGGTCCTCACCTTCGAAGTGGTGGACTTCCTAGAGTCCTACCATGCCATCCTAGGGCAGCCATGCTACGCCAAATTCATGGTGATCCCCAACTACACCTACCTCAAGCTAAAGATGCTGGGACCAAACGGCATCATCACTGTGGGCAGTGGCTTCTCACACGCCTTCACATGCTACCACGAGCATTTCAAGCTCGCCACCGCGGTCATCAGCTCGTTCGAGCTCCTACGGCTCAGGAAGTCATTGACCCCCGCAGTCCTAGACTGTAACAAACCAACCCCCTTGACGACCTTCCACCCACTCAAGGAAACCAAAGCAGTGGGGATCAACCCCACTGACCCAACCAAGATGGTGCGGATCAGGACCTAGCTCCAGGCCAAATAGGAATGCGAGCTCATCGACTTCCTACACGCCAATCATGATGTCTTCGCATGGAAGCCTTTTGACATGCTGGGCATACCACGGGAGGTCACCGAGCACGCGCTGTGCCTCATCCTAGGCTCAAAACCCGCCAAGCAGCACCTGCGTCGCTTTGACGACAAGAGACGTAGGGCCATAGGTGAAGAGATTGCCAAACTCCTAGCAGCCGGATTCATCAAAGAGGTATTCCACTCCGACAGGCTTGCCAATCCTATCCTTGTTAAAAAGAAGGCCGGTAAATGAAGAATGTGCATTGATTATACTAGCCTCAACAAAGCATGTCCAAAGGATCACTTTCCTTTGCTATGTGTAGACTAGATAGTCGACTCCACCTCAGGATGTGAGATCCTCTCCTTTCTAGATGCCTACTCAGGCTATCACCAGATTGCGATGAAAGAGTCTGATCAACTCGCAACCTTGTTCATCACCCCGTATGGTTCGTACTATTATGTAACCATGCCTTCTTGGTCTAAAGAATGCTGGCGCCACCTACCAAAGGTATATGCAGCAATGCTTCACCGACCAAATCGACCTGCTCGATTAGCCTGATCAAGCCGAGCGGCCGAAAGCCGAGCGGCCAAAACTAACAATCACCGTCTATGTTGATGACATAGTGGTCAAAACGGCTCAAGCTTGTGACCTGATCACAAACTTGGCCATAATTTTCGTGAACCTCCGAAGGTTCAACATCAGATTGAATCCTGAGAAATGTGTTTTCGGTGTTTCGAAGGGGAAGCTGCTTGGATACATTGTGTCCGAGTGCGGCATCGAGGCCAACCCTGAAAAGTTCATGACCATCTCCAACATGGGCCCTATACGCAATGTCAAGGGAGTACAAAGGCTCATCGACTATCTGGCTACCCTGAGCTAATTCATCTCCTGGCTCGGCGAACGGGGGATGCCACTCTACAAGCTCCTCAAAAAGACAGATGCCTTCATCTAGACTAAGGAAGCTCAATGGGCTCTAGAGAGTCTCAAAGCATCACTAACATCGCCCCAATCCTCGTCACTCCTGAATGGGGAGAACCCCTCCTCCTCTACATCGCGGCGAGCAACCATGTGGTGAGCACCACTCTGGTTGTCGAAATGGAGGAGCCAGGACACCACCATAAGGTCCAGCGACCCATATACTTCATCAGGGAGGTACTCACCGACCCCAAGGTCTAGTACCCCTAGGTGCAAAAACTCATATACGCCATGTTGATGGCAACCCAGAAGCTCCTGCACTACTTCACCGACCATGAAGTCATGGTTGTTACTTCATACCCGCTCGGAGACATCATCCTCAACAGCGATGCCATGGGATGGATCTCCAAGTGGGCACTTGAACTCATGGGCCACGACATCAGGTATATCCCCCATACAGCTATTAAGTCTCAGGCTCTCATGGACTTTGTCGTTGAATGGATGGAGGTCCAACTACTGACCTTAGACGTCATCCATGAGTACTAGACAATGTACTTCGATGGGTCTATAATGGCGCCCGACTTGGGGGCTAGAGTGGTTCTGATCTCCCCGGATGGGAGTAGGCTCCGCTACACCATCCGCCTCCATTTCTTAGCCTCAAACAATGCCACAGAATATGAGGCCCTTATCAATGGGCTGCACATCACTATCGAGCTCGGTGCTACGCAACTCTACGTCCGTAGCAGTTCGGAGTTGGTCGTTGATCAAGTCATGAAGGAGTCCTCCTGCAAAAACCCCCTCATGGCAGCGTACTGTCAGGAGGTACGCAAGCTCGAGGACAAATTCTAGGGGATCGAACTACATCACGTCCCTCAAAAGGACAACGATACCGCTGATTTTCTCGCAAAATTGGGCACCAGGCGGGAGCCATCTTCGAGCGGGATCTTCATCAATGATCTCCATGAGCCATCCGCCTATGTCCTAGAAGGTCCGATCCAGACACACCCCTACACCAAGCCAGTGCCTGAGGGCTTCGACACCAACGCCAAGCCGGTGCTCGGGGGCTCTGACCCTAGTGCCTCCATGACGATGTCACCTACCGACGTCGCCGTGTTGGCACTCGATCAAACCAACTAGCGAGCACCGCTACTCGCCTACCTCCTCGAGGAGGTTCTCCCACCCAAAAGGACTGAAGCTCAATGGATCGCTCGATGCGCTAAGACCTTTGTCATGCTTGGTGATGAACTCTACAAACAGAGTCCATCGGGGGTTCTCATGAAGTGCATCCCTACCAACTAGGGGAAGCAGCTCCTCCTCAAGGTCTAGGCTAGGATCTACAGATACCATGTGGCCCCGAGGTCGCTGGTTGGAAAAGCCTTTCGCCAAGGTTTTTTCTAGCCCACCGCACTATGAGATGCAGAGGAGGTCATCCGTAGGTGTGAGGGATGCCAATTCTATGCTTGACAAACTCACTTACTGGCACAAGAGCTTCAAACCATCCCCATCACCTAGCCGTTTGCAGTCTAGGGCCTCGACATGGTAGGTCGCCTCAAAAAGGGCCCGGGAGGCTTCACTCACCTGCTCGTAGTGATCGACAAGTTCACCAAGTGGATAGAGGCCAAACCCATCACCAACATCTGCTTGGAAGAGGTGGTCAAATTCTTCCTCGACATCATCTATCGGTTCGGCATTCTTAACTGTATCATCACTGACCACGGGAATAACTTCACCGAGAAGAAGTTCCTGGACTTTAGTGATGGATATGACATCAGGATCGACTAGGCCTTAGTCGGACATCCACATACTAATGGTCAGGTCGAGCGCGCCAATGGCATGGTCCTCTAAGGACTTAAGCCATGCATCTTCGACCGACTCAACAAGTACGTTGGGAGATGGGTTGCAGAGGTCGTAGCGATCCTTTAGAGCTTGAGAACGACCCTGAACCGATCAATAGGGTTCACACCCTTCTTCTTGGCCTATGGAGCTAAAGCAGTTCTGCCCTCCGACCTCGACCACGGTGCCCCAAGAGTGAAGGCTTTCGACATTGACTGAGCCACGGAGGCTTAGCAAGATGCAGTCAACCTACTCGATGAGGCCCATGAGACGACCGTCATCCACTCCACTCACTACCAGCAAACTCTCCATAGGTACCACAAAAGGAAGATCAGGGGGAGGATCCTCGAAGTCGGTGATCTTGTACTCTGGAGGACCTAATCAATGAAGGAGAAACACAAACTCTCTCCAACATGGGAAGGTCCCTATATAGTGACCGAAGTGATCCGACCGGGTGCCTACCGACTGAAGGACGACAACGACAACGTTCTCACCAACACTTGGAACATTGATCAACTACGTCGTTTTCCCATTAATTCGGTCTTATCGCTTTTATTCAACACTTTCTCCTATAAAAGCACCCCAGCCTAAACACTTTTAGCCTAGGTCGCTCGGGGGATCCATGAGGGTACAATACAAAATACTACCTCTCTTTTTTACTATCACATGGTAAAAACTTTTTGCCCAAACGAAAGGGCATTCCATTCCTTTGATTACCCTACATGACTTTGTTTTTTCTCTCGACTGAGCGTACCCCGCCATGACCTACGGTTATGAGCAGCCAAGCCTCGTGGGCCATGCCCATGTTCTTAAAGTTGCAGCTTGCGGAACGAACGGGCAGGTGTAAAAAAGAAAGGATAAAAACAAAGCTATGCTAGGATAAAAAATAAGGAATGGATAGTGATTCTATCACAAAGCAGAACAGATGTATTCATTGATTACAAAAAATTGTTCACACGGGGGCTCCCCCATGAACTTAATGATTACATTTTCTAACTACTTATACTCCAAATACTATTATGGTCGCTCGATGGCATCGACTGATGCCAAAGGTGAGGCCATGGCACATGCCACCAGACATAACCACCACCGTAAGGGCCTCACCCGGTTTTGCTCCCTCGACTTTGGCAAGCGCAACAGGTACCTCAAGGGCCCTGCCTGGTTCCGCTCCCTCGACTTCAGCGAGCATAGCGGGTACCTCAAGGGAGTCGCACCCATAGATGCTCAGCAGAAGAGCATGGAGCTCCTGACCTTCTCATGCAGTCGAGGTAGCTCCTAGGCAGGGACGCTACCCACTGAGGTATGGCCACTATGGCTGGAGGATGTCCCATCAAACTTTATAAACTGACCAAACTGAGCAGCTGCAAGGGCGAAACCTCGCATTAGCATAGTCCTGAGCATCTTCCTCTCCGACAAGGCTCACCCAGAGAAGACTCGCCGGAAGGAGTCCACGTGCGGCTCCATCCTGACAAAATCCTCATAGATGGTGATGAAGCCAGCAACATGCAGTACCCTGTGGTGTGCCCGCTCCTTCTACAGAAGCAGCCCCTTCTCGACGAAGGTAGCCAGCACCACCTCCTTTGACAGAAGCAACCCCTTCTCGTGGAAGTCGGCCAGCACCACCTCATCTATGCTGGATGGCCTCCAGCTCGACATTGTGCTCCAAAACAACGAATGGGTCTATGAGTTCTCCTTTTCCTCTCCCTTCCACTACTTAACGAGGAGATGCAGCAGTTGAAGAAGGGCAAAGGATTAGGGCAAAAAACCCTCTCCCTTCCCCAATTCAATGCGGATGGGAAACGATGGGACGTGCCCTGACCCATGGGACGCACCCTGCCCGACAGAACAGCGCCTGGTCAAATAGGATATGGCCTGGGTATCGCCCACCACTATCGCACACCGGGCACGAGAACCAAAGCACCACCACGCGTAGGTGGCTCTCCGCCTTCCAAGGCGGGACTTGGAAAGGCCCAACTATGGGATCTCCACCTAGGAGAGACCATCGGGCTTCCTGAGTCAATTAGGCGGCTCAGGCAAATGCCGAGAGATAGGTAAGGAGTAGAGGGACACCCCATGTGGGCCATGTTGACTCTGTCATGAACGATGAGCGTGGATCCCGGTTAGACATTTTCGATTGGAGCTCCTCAAACCCCGTCACTCGAGTCATCAAGGTAACATTACCAACCCCCGCTATTTCTCTATATAATCATTCATTCATCTATACATGCATTCATTCATTTCATACATCCGAGGCATCGCATGTGTAGTTAAATGCATCACAATGCTCCATGTTGTGTCATGAAGTGGTAGTTGCCTCACTCAACATGAGCAACGACCGACCGGGGTTCGAAGGCCGGCCCACAAAGGGCTTGAGGCCGCCTCACGTCAAACAGAGCTAGGGGAGAAAACACAGATGAGCCCTGAGTGGTCCTTGCCTAGTCTACCCCGAAGTAGATAGGGTCATCTCAACCTTCTCGTTCGATCCTAACCTTGGCCAAACCCACAGAATCTCTATCGAGGGGAGGCCAGCGAGCCACCCGGGTTGGTCTCCAGAACGACCTAGGCATCTACTGGGTTGCAGGTTAAGGAGCAGTGGAGTGCCACATGAGGGCCATGCTGACCCCATCATGAATGACGAACTCAGACTTCACTCAAACATGCCCGTTAGTGAGCTCATCGAGCGCATCACTCGAGCCATCAAGGCAAGCGACGTTAGCTCAGCCCCACCGGTTGTGAGAAACCGCGGATGGGGTAACGCACAAAACTCAAACCGACCCCTACCAAAGCCCAACAGGGCTCAGCAGCTCAAGACACCTAAACTACCTTGGTTGCACACCGACGCTAGGACCCGTGAGCTCCATCTCGCCCAATTCCTAAATAGCCTCGGCTACGCATAGACGCCAGGATCTGTGATGGATGCGTGAGTCCGCCTTGCCCGATCCCTTGGCTACGCCCGATGCCAGAATCCGTGATGTAACACCCCAGGTGTTTGGCTTCTACATTTGCACTTGCATTTCATAAACATGAGCATCCATCATCCATTTGTGAGCTTAGATTGTTTGGAACATGCTTTTGAAACATTGCAACATATGTTTATATTCCATGTGTGTTTGTTTTCTGAAATGGATAGTGTGCAACACTCAAGTGCAACATGTGCAACTCACTCTTGAAACATGTCACATACTTTAGTGAAACATGGTTAGTTAGTACTATGCAACAAACTCATGAAACATATGAAACACGGCTCTGAAACAAAAGTTGCAATTCACTTGTTTTTCCTTGTTTCAATGCATGTGATGCTTGATTTTGGTGTGATCAATGTGTGGTGTGGTTAATTATCCCCTAAAACACCTTAACTACACTTAGGGTACATAGTGGAGCACTGTTCATGTTAACTAAATTGACTAATTATGCCCCTAAGTGAGGTTTGACCAAATTAGAAACCCTAGAACCAATTTGTTTGACCTTTTAAAAAGTGTTACTTAGAAGCTATGCATGACAATGCACCTTTTGGCAAAGTTGTAGATAATTGTATAAGGAACAAAAGTTGTAATGGTGCCAAGCTATGAAAATGTGTAGAACATGCTCAAAATTGGATAATAACACGGAATTTACACCTGATTTCAGAGACAGTTTTTCTAAGTGTTAACTCTAAAAAATAGTTTCATGTACTCGACTTGTCAGCCCTGTAGCTCCCAAACCAAGATGAACCAGCTCGAGCTCCAATTGGCAAAGTTGAAGATCCTACTTGGTACTACAACTTTGTCAACTACACCTTAACCTAGATCATCATGGATTAGGAGATAACGAACGATGAACTTGCCCTATCAGTCCCCCAGATGGAGTTCAAATCTAAAAAATTTAGATTCACCTAAGCCAACCGGCATCAGGGCGTGCTCAATGCATGGATGCCATGTGCTAGCCTCCATCTAACCTAGATACTCGTTATTGGGCCTCAGGTGTACACCACGCTCACCTCAGCTATGCCCCTGCTCCATTTGCTCCGCTCGCGCGTGCCTGAGCCACTGAGAAAGCCACCGCCGTTGCCATTTGCCCCGCTGAGCTCGCGTGAGCTCACCACTGCACCACAGCCAACACCATCCCATCCATAGCTCCGCTAGCACATTATAGACCTCATCGATGTTCTCACTTAGCTAGCCAAGCCCTAGGTGAGCGACATTGCCGACTCTGCCCTGGCCAAAACTCACCGGAGCGCCGCCGTGCTCGCGGTCCACCGTGGCCAGCACATCACTGCACCTCTCCTCCTTCCCTAGCTCTCATCTCATCTTCTCCATCATGTGTACATGCTCAGGTGAAGATGCTACCAACAACGCCAGTCATGTTGAGCTAGAACACGGCCGCGCACGGCCGTGCCATGGTTGCCGTCGGTGACCTCACGCAGCCACACTAGACCACTTCACTGCAGCCGGTAGCGGTAGCGTAGGGAGGTCTGCCATGGTCCTAGGAAGCCAATGTGTGCCTTAGCCGGGCATCTAGAGCCAGGGTTCATCGGAGCACCGCCATGCGCCATGGCCGAGCAGCTGCCACCATGGTCGACGCAACTAGAGGCCGGTAGAGTTTAGGTTTAGGAGGTCACTCGATGCGGGAGGTCGAGGCGGACACGGTGGTACCCTCCTCATCGCTGGCGACCTCATTGTTGTCGAGATTCCTCATAATTAATAGCGTCCCCTGCTCTACTGTCTCTGTCCAGTGGGGTCTGTTGACTCCCTGGGTCCCGCCTGTCAGTGGCTTGAATTAGGGTTTAGGTGATTTAAATCCAGACTTTGAGTGCTGTTTTGTAAAATTCATATCTCTAGTTTGGTGAATCCAAATTGGGTGGTTCCAATTTTTTTAGGATCTTGGTGAAGTATAGTATTTAGGAAAAATATAACATGAACACTTGTAGTAAAGTTTCTGGAAGAATTAAATTGCAACTTAAAATTTGTTTTTAAATGAATGCAAAATTGTTTAACTCATATCTTGAGTTCTATGCTCCAAAAATTATGAAATTTGTATGGTGACCTGTTCTTGATGAGTACAAGCTCTGGTAAAAATTTGAGAGTCAGTGTATGAATAGTTTTTGAGGTATGAATTTCCCTTTTATAATTAGGTGATCCTTGTGTGAATTTTAATAATTAATCTATGAATCTAATGCTCATGAAATTTATTGTAGGTTGTCCTGGTACCTTAAGGATACTAAGAAAAATATTGCTTCTATTGGTTTACACTTTTCAATAGGTTTTCTAATTTAGGCCAAAATCAGCCTTGCTGCCTTGTTATTTTTGTGTAGGATGTTTCTATTGGTAACTTTGGGTGAAATTTTTACAGTAGCCTACTTGGTGCATGTAGTATGAACTATAATTTTTGTATATTAAACTGTGTAGTTTTCATATATGTTCATTATTCCACTTAAATAACTAAATGAATTAAGAAAGGCATTAAAAGAAATGAATTGGTGGTGAACACCTTACTTTCTGGTGATCTTATATCATGTGTGAACTGGTGATGCACTTGGTTTGGTCAGAAATCATATTTGGCACATAAGTAAATATTTAATTTTACCATTTTTATAATTCTGGATAGTTTTTAGCACTTGGTGAATTAGGCTTTGATAATGGTGTTGCTGGGAATCATGTGAATACCAAACTTGTAGTTAACTTACTAAACTAGTTTGTGTTAAAATTTGGTGGCATTTGGCCAAGTAGTTTAGGAGATATGGCTGTTCTTAGTTTGAGTCCAGTTTTGGCTGCTCTCTGTCTTGTGAAGACAGATTTCTGTTGTCAAGTGATTTTGACCTGGTAAAAGTTGGAATCATGCCTTGAGGTCTGAAAATGAATTTTAGGCAATTTTATAAGCTTTCCATATTGTCTTGTTGCATATCATTTGGATTTGTAAATCTCCAGTTATGGTCAGTTTACTATGCTGCTATATAGTCCCAGTTTTGTTGAAATATGAATGCTTTTGTGAATGCGTTGTAGCATTGTTCTTGTTGATTGTTTAGGTGCTAGGCTAACTTGAGAAAATGCTTAGGTGCAGGTGCTAGGTTCTTAACTGAAGATGAGCAATTGTATATTAGGTTGTCTAAACTTGGTAAGTTAAAGTGATTTGAATAGAGCTTAAGTTGGAATAAGTGTACTGCAGTAAGCATGTGCATTTCCCAAGCATCCCTAACTTTGTTCATGTGCATCCATGATATTTATCTTGCGCATACATGCAATAGGTGTGCTGGAGGAAGTGACGCTTCTGGAGTTCAAGGGAGCAAGCCAAGAGGAGGAGCAGCCGGTGGAGCCTGAGGTTCAGGCAACCGATGAAGCAGCCGCCGAGGAGGAGTTGCCCGAGTGCCCTGATCACCGCCCATCCTCTTTCCTGAAGGGCAAGCCCCGGTGCATGCTAATCCCCTATTTTATAAATATCATTTGAGTCAATTTTACATGTTTGATGCATTAAGTTGTAGGAGTTGTGTGAAAACACTTGATGCATTATATATCTATCCTTGTTCAGATATCGCACTTGAATCCTATTTAAGTTCAGGAATGGGTTAAATGCTTAGCCATGCTTAGTGCGGTAGAAGTCAGGTGATTTTCTGTCACCTGCGAGCTTTAGGATGAGGGGGGCACGGTTGGCTATATTTGCTATCGTGGAAAAGAACCATGTTAATAATAAATTGAGACTGGGCGGAGTCTTGTGTAGGGTTGGACATAGTGACTCCGTCTGTGTCGTTTAAGGACCGATATGCTGTACGTCCTCATGTCATGTTGAACGCAGCCTAACACTTAGCCGACCAGATAAGTCGTTCCGACCACGAAGCCTAGTAGCTTGACTCAGGCCAGGAACCAGGGGGTTATAGTGCGCATTCTAGAGGCAGTAAGAATGTGCTTGGGGACATTGGCGTGAGTCCAAGGGGTCAGGTGCTTAAAATTCCTGCACTTCCTGGCAGAGTGTCACCCTTGAGAATGCGGCGCTGTCCGAACCCGCGACTCCTGAGTTGTACCAAAGGTGACTTGATTGCGACCCCAATGGGGTAAGCAAGGTTTGTGTTAGGAATACCCCTCCAGTTGGATAGGAATCGATTTGAGTTGCCATCTCTCCCAGATAGTGAGAACTTGACTGAGCAGCGGCAACATAGATTTACTTAATTTAACGATATGGTTAAATAGATGATGATGATAATATTGCCACAGTTTATACCTGCTATGGTTAATAATGTTTGCATCTTAATCCAGTGATTGCTTAGTACAGGTGCTAATATAGATGATAGGGTAATGGCTAAAAGTCACTGCTAGCTCAGGTTAAAAGTTGACCATTATTACTTATACTTTTCTGCAAAAAGAAGTGTCAGCCAAATCCACTAAATTAAGCTATACATGATCCTTGGTGTCATTTATTTTTGGTTTCCGATGGGTAAGTCTAGCTGAGTACATTCCTGTACTCAGGGTTTATTCCCTCTTGTTGTAGATGACCTTTTTTATCAGGGTTTCTGTAAGTACTGTCTCCACCCTGCGGGTGACGAAGACTAGATCATGGGCATGATCTCTGTTTATCTTCTCCAAATGCTTTTGTGGGATGTGATCGGCGAGCTGGTACTTGTATTTGAACTCATGTGTGAGAGTTAAACTATTTGCTTCCGCTACTTTACAAGACTTGGTTTGTAATAACTATGGTTCTAAAGTGTTGTAATCTATCTACGAACTGTTTGTGAAATGTTGTAACATGTGATGTGTTATGTTGAATCATGTATGATCTTGGTTGTATGCAAGTTGGTTTGAAATCCTTCGTGATTTTGATGGACTACCGGAATTATATGGCTCAAGTGCGAGAATTTGATCATTTCGGCGATCATTTTTGTACTTGTGCTCTTATAATTTGGATGGTTCTGTTACAGCTAGTATCAGAGCAAGATTCAACACTAAACATATCATACGGGTATTTGAAAACAAAAGCTTTTGTTGCAAAAACTGTTTTCCAACTTATAGTTATATATAGGTGTTCCAAAATCTGAATTTTTATATTTATAGTGTGCCGGTGATCACATCCCTTGTAGCCCACATAAGGACTTTTAGGTGGCTTATATAATTACTAACTTGGGGGAAATTGATTGTTTCTATTTCATCGTCCATGCGGCGTGCTATTGCATGGGTGCCATTCTCTTGAATGGTAATGTATGGATCAATTGCCTCTATGCCAAGGTAAGTGTGAGCTCATGAGTGCATGATTGTCCAACTGGCAATCTAGGGGAGTGGTCACGGTGGTTACATGATTATTTACATGTGAGCGAACATGTAGATGTGAAAGTACTTAATTGGGGTATATCTGTCGGGTAGTTGGACGCCTTCATATGTATGTCTAGGGATGTACATGCGGAGTGTGTCGTAGCTTTACTGCTTTCATTGATTGTTTTCTTTTAGTGTTTATGAGTTGAAATGAATCTTCTATAGGCACACTAACAACGCAATGTGTAGATTGATTAGTTTCGCCTATATGAGAGAGTGTATGTATGCCACCGTCTAGCCATTAGAATTTTAAAATTCTACTAGGGTGAGAGGATGTATGGAATGTGCATGCATCATATTCACTCATGTCATTCATGTTGCATTACTCCCTCCCTTATAAATTGCTTATCCTATTATTTATGCTTACCTTGAAAGATAATCTCTCTTGTCAATCATCAAATTGTGATGCAGATGGCCGAACCTGTGTTCCCTGCTGGCAGCAGCAACTTTCTGAACCACTTTGGCACTCCCACTATCATGTGGAGGGTGTTGAATTCAGTAGGGTTCATGGAGCCACCTTGCTACTACTGGTAGGAAGTTGAGCCCGCAGGTACCGTACAGTGGTACTATGTGGACATGGAGATACCCAAGCACAAAGGAAGGATAGTATGGTATGATTGGGTGATTGAGCCCGATGGGCAAAGCCCATGGGAAGGTGCATAGTGTGCTACTCTGATCGCATTGATTGACATCTGTCAGAAGCATGGAGATGAGTTGGGAGGTGGACCTGCTATTGTATTCCCTCATGTTCACCCCGAGGGAGCTCAATGGAGTCAGGCTCAGGGAGATAATTTGGACGGTTCTGTTACATGCGAGCTCCATCTCGCCCGATCCCTAAACTGCCTCAGCTACGCACGATGGGTCCACGAGTCCACCTGGCTCGATCCCTCGGCTGCGCCCGACGCTAGGATTTGTGAGCTCCATCTCGCCTGATCCCTAAAAACTGCCTCGGCTACGCACGACGGATCCGCAAGTCTGCCTCGCCTGATCCCTTGGCTGCGCCCGACGCTAGGATCCACGAGCTCCGTCTCACCCGATCCCTAAACTACATCGGCTACGCACGATGGGTCCGCGAGTCCGCCTCACCCGATCCCTCCGCTGCACCCGATGCCAGGATCTGCAAGCTTCGTCTCGCCTGATCCCTAAACTGCCTCGGCTACACATGACGGGTCCATGAGTCTGCCTCGCTCGAACCCTCGGTTGCACCAGACGCCAGGATCCACGAGCTCCATCTCGCCCGATCTCCAAAAACTGCCTCGGCTACGCATGATAGATCCATGAGTTCACCTCGCCTAATCCCTCGGCTACGCCCGACGCTAGGATCCACGAGCTCCGTCTCGCCCAATCCCTAAACTGCCTCAGCTACACATGATGCATCCGTGAGTCCGCCTTGCCTGATCCCTTGGCTGTGCCCAATGCCAGGGTTCACAAGTCTGCCTCGCCTGATCCCTCGGCTATGCCCGATGCTAGGATGCCCGAGCTCCATCTCGCTTGATCCCTAAGCTACCTCGGTTGCGCACGACGGGTCCACGAGTCCGCCTCACCCGATCCCTCGGCTACGCCTAACGCCAGGATCCACGAGCTCCGTCTCACTCGATCCCTAAACTACATTGGCTGCACACAACAGGTCCGCAAGTCCGCCTCGCCCGATCCCTTGGCTGCGCCCAATGCCAGGATCTATGAGCTCCATCTTGCCCGATCCATAAGCTACCTCTACTGCGCATGATGGGTCCAAGAGTCCACCTCGCCTGATCCCTCGGCTACGTCCGATGCTAGGATCCGCGAGCTCCATCTCGCTCAATCCCTAAGCTACCTCGGCTACGCATGACAAGTCCATGAGTCTACCTCGCCCAATCCCTTAGCTGCGCCTGATGCCAAGATCTGTGAGCTCCATCTCGCAATATCCCTAAACTGCCTCGGCTACGCATGATGGGTCCCCAAGTCCGCCTCGCCCAATCCCTCAGCTGTGCCCGATGCCAGGATCCGTGAGCTCCGTTTCGACCAATCCCTAAAAAACTGCCTCGGCTGCGCCCAACGCCTTGGTTGATGACTCTATCTCAACCAAAGTGCACGCACACACACCCGCTGACAAAAACCGCCTGGGCGACTCTACCAAAATCCCCCAGGGGCTCGGGGGCTACACCCGCGGGTGCGCTCGTGCGCACCCACTATTAAACAAACAAAAACTTCCCCTACTGGCAAACACAAAAAAACCCCTAGACAATTCTACTTGAATCGCCTAGGGGCTCAGGGGCTACAACCGTGGGTGCGCTTGCATGTACCCGCCATCAAGACAAAAATCCCCTAGATGATTCTACCTGAATCACCCGGGGGCTCCTGTCAGGCTCATAAACTCGGGGTTCCTCATGCATCGGCTTCCCAGGAAAAGGCTCGGCCCAGCAGATGACATTGCGAACAACGCGCAACTCATGGGCTAGCCCAAAATACCTAAATGACAGACTAGAAAGGTGATTGAATCACTGACCGGAAGGACTGGCCGAGGAGGAACGGCGCCCACTTCTGACTTTGGCCCACCTCTCCAACCAGAAGGCCTCGCTAAAGAGGAACAACGCTCACTTCCGACCCCGGCCCGCCTCCGGACGGCCTCTCTATCCAATAGGCCTGGCCAAACACCACCTCCGACTCCAACCTACGTCTCCGACCGGGGATACGCCAAGCCCCTCCTTATAGCTCCTCTCCGACTGGCGCAATCAGAGCTGACTGGGACCAACCGATCGGGGACGCCTGCTCAGTGAGGACCAGGAAGCAGACGAAGAAAGTAAGGCAGGGCACTCAAGTCAACCACAATACCAAGGACCGTACCCTGTACACCTACAGGACAGTACCAATAGGGCATGTTAGATGGGTACCCTACGACCTTCCTGGCATGACAAAACCCAAGCAGTGTTGTGGCCGCTGACATTTGCCCTACAGCGTTGTGGGCGCCATCAACTCCCATACCAGACAAATACGATAAGGCTCCCCCCACATGCCTCCAGGCATCAACAGTGTTGTGGGCGCTGGCATTTACCATACCAGGCAAACATGGTAAAACCCCCTATGTGCCTCTGGGCATCAACAGTATGATAGGCACCGACGTCTGCCATATCGAAAGAAGACGACTCAACCCCCACATGCATCTAACATTTAACAGTGTTATGGGTGCCTACAATCATCTTGTACCCAACGGCGTGGGCGACAAGACTTAGTAGCATGTGTACTCTCTCTCTCTTGCTTGTAAGGCTGTCCCCTTCACCTATAAAAGAGGATGCGCTCTCTCCCAACAGATAGATCAAATTAGTTCACATAGGTCGATCAGTTCACTTGCACATCACAACTGAACCACTAGGTTCAAACCTCGAGCACATGCTCGAACACTTAGCACATAGCGGAGCTCCCGTCACTCTTGGCCCTTCAGATCAGAGTCCGATCGGACCTCTTGTACCTCCCATCTTTCTCCCTTCTGTTTGTAACCCCATAGCAAACTTCGAGCACCTGGGCTCAGGAATAAAGTCACCGACCGACTCAAACTAGACGTAGGGCATGTTGCCTGAACCAGTATAAACCCTGTGTCATTGAGGGTTAGGCCACCTCTGATCACAATGTACAACAAAACTATAAATATATACGTGTTGGTCACTTTCTGCACCGACATATATGCTACCCCAAACATCTTTGAATCGTATTCAAACAATCATAGCATGTAGAAATAGCTACTAGAATTATCACATGACAATAAATACATGTATATGCTCACAACATTTATCCTCTACTTTAATAATGCAATATATGCATTATTTTTAGTACTATATGAGAACAACTAGTTTGGGGCTAAGACATTTATGAGTGGTAGATGTTATCAAAACATGGCTACTGCACAAATTTCACATGCTCAGGTGTTACATATTAATTATTACAAAAAAGACAAATTGCTAATGCAAGAAAACATGTGAGAGCAAGATAAATCTAAAACACACTACTTTCTGCCAACACATGGCCATATTAGATGTTATTATGGTAGCACAATATCATACAAAGGTAGTGGAACCACATTTTCCATTTTTACACCTACATAAAAATTATAACTTATTTAAAACCATTTATCAAGCAATAAACAAGTTAAATCAATAAATCAATCATACTACATCCAATGAACCTGAAATATTTACCACAACACAAATATAGCATCAGTAGCCTACCCAAAAATTTCCACAACAATTGGAGTACCACAACTTTAGATATGAATTTATACCTAGAAAACGCAAATTAAAATAGATAAATAAAAACAGTAAAAACATTCTTCTAACACATGTCATATTATGACTCCACTACATAGATATACTCTCAAGGATTCCAAAAAGTCTTCATTTGCTATTTCACGATTTTTCTATGATTTATTATGATTTTTCAAAGTTTTAGCCAAATAAAAGTAATAAAGGAAAACACATTTGCACCGAGGCCCCTGAACTTCCAAGAAAATTAATTCTAGTGAAAAGGTCCCTCTAGGCACTATTCACATGAGTCATAGTCTTTGCACTTAGCCCCCTGCACTTATTTCTATTTGAACGCGAGGTTCTTATTCTTCTTCACGAGCAGAGCAGAGGAGTCGACCGTGGATGTGGCCGATTCCGACAGCAGGGTCACCGGCGGAGACGGCTGAGGGGTGCCATGGCTTGGCAGCATTGGGCCCCACTCATGTCAGGTCTTAGCCCAGACAGCAGCGGTCCATGGCCTCCTGGTCATGTGCGCCAGCGACGGTTGCGGCGACCTTGCTGGTGGCAGCGTTGCCGGCTGCACCAGTAGCCCTAGGAGACGGCGCTACGGGCGTGAGGTGGAGGGGATGAGGCGGAGATGGTGGCTGCTGCTGATGATGAGTGAGGAGGCACTAAGGAAGGAGAACGATGGCACTCTACAAGCTTGGCCTAGTCACCCATGGTGAGGGAGAGCGAGGGCGAGCGCCTAGGAAGGAAAGAGCGAGTGAGGGAGGTCAAGAGAGGGCTCAGGCGCTCCACATTGAGGCGACAGTGCCGGTAGAGGAGGTGGGACATGCATCGGCATGGTGGGGCATGATCTCGTGCATGACCACCATGATAGCATTTTGGCGAGCAGGTGGCGGGCGATGGAGCGCTAGAGTTGGGATGCTATTTTTGGCATATTCCATGCAGAATCGAATCTGGCGCCTTGAAGCAAAGTTGCCCTCCTCTAGATGCCCTTCAACTTGTATTTATGGTGCAAGGCCATTAGAGCTATGAATTAGTAGGTAATTTAAGCTCCAAAGTGACAGTGTCAACGCATTGACAATGATCAAGGAAACTCAAACTTGATGATCAAAATGAAGCCAAACTCGGGCCAAACTTCTCTGAACTCTTCTCCATGGAATTGACTCCAACTTTTATTTTTGGCTCAACTCATGTTGCTTAAGAAAAATCCAAGAACACGAAATGACAACCATCATCAACATTGTAATCTCAGACTTAGCCAAAATTTTGAGATCCAAAACAACATTGGGTTAAGTCTTGAGGCCTAAGTTTGACTAAGTTAGGGACCAAACTAGCACTTGACCCTTAAACAAAGTTTATTGTGCACAAACTAAACTACAACTTTCATTAAAGGATAAAGGTTTGGATCTGCTTGGTTTGCAAGATATAAGGCTCCAAAGTATGGTACACGAAACTGAAACCGAGCTCAGTTAACTCCAAGAAACAGTTAGCATTTGCAGCTTTTGAAACTACCTTTGACTATCTAAATGTGCTCCAAAAGTGATGAGACTTGTTTTGTTGTTTTCAACACAAAGTGTACTTAAACTCATATTAAGGAATCCAGTTGAGTTACCATATGAATTTGGAAGATAAAAATGTCACAACATGTCAACTTGTTATTGCCAATCAGGGAGTAAGAAAGATTTTTGAGAGGCCAAAATAGTACTGCATTCAAACTTGAGACCACTGTATGAGACACTTAGAAGTTGAATTAGGTCTTGGTCCAAAAATAAAGTGTGTAGCACTCCACTTAAACTTCAACTTTTGTTAAAGTCAAACTTCATATCTGGTCCCGAAAGCATTGTTTCACCTAGGTCAAAGCAGCATCATGATAAAGTTGAAATTGTCCTTGTTGATCCATTGAAGCATTTTCTTGATATTTGCTCAACATGAACCCCTCATAACTTTTGTTCATGAATTTAAGTAGAGTTGTTTGAGCAAGGTTGCAAGGTTTGGTTGACATCCCATGTTATAGTTCACTTAATAAAGCGATTCAAGCAGTCCATGTGACTTCTTGATTCCAAACTTCATCAAACTTTTCCATTGGTCAAGATAGATGCATGTTGATGTAATGTATATAAAATAAGCATGTTTCACATTACTCATACCTAATCTTAACTAGGGTCCACATGTAAGCAAAGGTGTGTTGTCCAAGTTCTAGTTGGGACTCAATTTCATAGATTGGACCTCAACACCTTCATCATCGCTTCAAAATTATGAACTAGAGATCATAATAATTGCTTGACATATCCTACTTAAGTCCAAATTCATTGCTTAACTTATGACTAACACCTGGGGTGTTACATCCCACCCCCATATGGGAATCTTGCCCTGAGATTCGGTGTGAAAGACATTTAAGGGAAGAGAAGCATGTCATCCATTTTCTAACATCAGTAATAGCATTAGGCTACTTAACTTGGAAGCATCAGAGAGGCTAATTTGGTCAAGACAACTTTCTAATATTTGCTCTTCATAGTAAATTTTGTCTAAAGAATTTCTTTCATTGACTTCCATGAAGCATTATTACTTAGGGAGAAATCTAAGATAGCACAACACTTCATTCTCAGGATACAGAGAGTACTATGGAGCATAAACTTACAACCCATAATATCTATTTCCCTAGTGAATATAGCATGGACCATGTGAACTTTGCACTAAACTGCAAGCTTCTAAAAGCTACTCATTATAATGTTTCCATGTTCATTCACAAAGTTTGAAAAGTAGTCCTCTACCAGAGTAGCTTGAGTACAACCTTTCATAAGGGATGAGACCACAGATGGGGTAAACATCCTCTAAGGCTGTGAGAAACCGAGTAACCAACAGACAATATCTATGCCGGTCATAACTGTTCAATCACTCAGATGCCAACCGATGGAAAACTACATAATGTTCCATGTGTGCAGTTCTCTTTCTCTAATGATAACACTTTATTATCTGAGTCCGTTGAGTGAGCGGTGAATGTGATAGCTGACTCTATTGACTTAGCATTTTCAACAATCATTATTTGAGGGAATCCTCGTATCTAAGCGGCACAGTTATCTGGGTTGAATCTGATGGAACCTCTTGGGTAAAAACACATGGAAGGTACCAAAGGACAAGTCCGCCTTGGAAATCCTTGCTAAAGAAGGATGATAGCGAGGTCTAGAGGACAACAAAAGTTGCAAGTATACACCAATCGAAAAAACAATACGCTACCAAGCAAGTTGAGCACAACTTGCCTTCATTGTGCAGGGGCACAGTAAGTTGGGCTGACTTGCACTGCAGCAAAATTAGCCTGGTTAGACTACTTTTGACATTAAGGCTTCTTTCTAATGTCAATCAACAACTCAAAATCCTAATCTAAAAATCTATTGTTTGACACTTTTCAAATTGTTTTTGACTCATAATGGCACAAATTTACTTGTAGAACACCTTGACTACTCAATATTGTTGATATGAGAGGGCAAAAGCAAGGCACAAAGGGGTTCAAGGAGTCTTCTATAGGGCATCTAGAGAATTACCTAATCGGCAAAATATTGACCATGTTGCTAATCTTGACATCATTTACAAACACAACCTTCTAATATGAGGGATGATAGCAGTCAATAGAGAAATCGTAGATTCTGTGCACCTTAGTTTTTAGGTCATATCTCACAAACTACTGCTCCATTGTGCACAAATTTTAGTAGTCATATAGACCCATGAGTCCTCTAATTACTGACCAAAATTTAGCTCAAACGGACACCATTTGGCTATCTAATAAATCATCTACCAAAATTGCTCTATTCTAAAATTGTCGTGACCCGCACTGTCAAAACATCTCCCAAATCTGATGCTTTACTCAACCAACTTAAGACATCGAAGTATCCTAAGTGAGGAATGAGCTTGTCAAGTTTTGTGACAATGCAACCATGTTTGATCCTCTAATCACCGGCTTAAAGATAACCGGCTGAGTGCCATGAAATCTCGACAGATTTTCCGCTCTTCTTTTCCTTTGCTTCACATGTTGTGGAGAGTGTTCTGCACTCTCTAACTCTTTTTATGATAGCAGTAGCTTTCTCGATGAGGATGGGGGCTAGGGTTTTCCTCACATGCTTCTCAGGGAACAACTCCAACCGTTGATTTAGATACCAGCTCAATGATGCACAAGCATTGGACTGGTGGGCTGTTTTTGGAGGGCACAATGCATACTTCACGTGGAGGGGTAGTCCTACAAGACAAGGGACCGTTTTTTATTATCCTTTTGTGCTTCATCCAATAGAGTACTATCAAATCCTTTTGCCGCATCTAGATGCATATTGACGCTGTCCTCAACTAAGGACGTGCTCTCTCTAGCTCTTACCTAGCCGATACAACATATTGTACTATCTGTATGATTGTCCAAGATGGAATTGACTTGATAGCATAGGGTTTGAAAGAAGAAAGCAGCACTTGCGTTGCTGACCGGCTTTGTTGTTTCTTCGCTTAACATTATTCTATGAGACATAGCCTTCGTAGCTAATTAGTTGTCTAGCTAGAGATTAACCTTCCTACTGGTAACTAATTAGTTGTCTCTGAACACTTATAAAGCTACAAAATTTTCTTTCTGATGGCAACAATTGTAGTGGATGCGCAAACAAATAGTTGCCATGGAAGTCAGCCAAGAAGGGGTGACACCAAAGAAGGTCAGTTTTTGTCTGCATGATCCTTATGCACCTAAAGATTGAGAACTTGGACAGGAAGCTCATGAGTACTAGGTGACCTATTATAGGACATAATTAATGTCTCCACCCATTATCATTCGACTGATAACTTGTCCAACGTTAAGTGTTGTATACCTTTCTGATCCAACGGGGATGACACAAGTTGCTCACTAGATGACCGATGCCATTATAGGGATAGTCAAGCAGAGTCACTTGTCTACCACCTCTTGTAGTCTGTTAATGTTTATGTCAGTCACCTGTTCTTCAAGGTTATCCTCTAGATGACTTCAGAAGGAAGTCTGATTGCATCTGGTTTGACATACAGATCTTTTGTCAAGATAAGGAGAGATAACTAAGGAAAAGTTCATGAGAAGATGACTCATCGGTGTAGTTCCATAATGGGCCATGACTAGAAACCTCAATACCAGTGCGTGTCGAGCAGCACAACCTTGTGTCGGCCGCCATAGGAGGTTCTCGATTTCATCGTGGCACCGTAGATAGCTAATCATGGCACCATTACTGAACCTGCAACCCACAAGAATTCTCACGTGGTACAAATTGGGTTGCATAGGAGCAAGCACCATGCGAAGGAGGGATAGTAGGCAAAGGTATTCACAAGGTTAGAAGTCAACAAGGGGTGGTCCAAGATAGGGACATGGATTAAGAGAGACACAAATTAACTTATGTAGGCAACTGAGCATGAGACTCTTGCTTTATTTCCATATACGCCTTGTGTCCACCAAGGTGATTAGCAGATAAAGATTAACATGAGATTTGGTCTTGCCGAGCAGCAACATGAGATCAAGACTGATAAACATCCAGAGACTTGAGAGTGTTGGAGATTAAACAAGTGAGATTCGAGGGATAGTGCTGATAAACTACTCAGAGATTCAGTTGATAAAGCAACAAAATGATTTGCAAGGAAAAGATTCTGAGGTCTAGGCAGCGAGAGGTTAGCGTTGCACCAGATCATCTGTAGGATAAAGGGGCAGAGATGTCCAACAAGGATTTTTGGGTAGGGTCCTCCCACATAGGAGCGAGACAACCACGACACATGCAAGCATTCGAGAAACTCAATCAAATTAGCTTAAGCAACTAATACTAAGCACAAAGCTCGCACATAACTAGCAGTCACCTACAGCAACACCACTACACATAAACTTGTGAAACATGGTGGTAAGGTACTGTTATCTTTTATTTCCTTTTACTGAGTAGGTGTACATCTCTTCAAAATGAGTTTTACTTACATTTAGCAAATTAGTTTTCGGTCATGCACAACATGACCATAGGGTTACGATGAGTTATCCATTAATAAAACAAGGGTGAGAGGAGCATGTTTATGCACAAGCAATAATCATGATGTATGCTCGTCCTATTCGTCCTCACAAAATTGCAAGCCTAAGGTGGCAATCACGTTCTATGTTAGTGGCATAACACGTACTCTCTCGATATATAGCTAGTCATGAGCTGCATTCAATCTACGCATTCGTGGTTAGCGTACCTGCAGAAGGATTTCATTTTAGCCCAGCCCCACAATTATATATATGCAGAAATGAAAATCTGGTCTCTAAGTTGCAAGCTAAATACTTCCATATATATATATATATATATATATATATATATATATATATATATATATATATATATATATATATATATATATATATATATATACCCAACATATATATACTTTCGTACCAAGGCTACCCATCAGTAAATATGTCTATACATACATATAGTATATGCATATAGTCGTACCAAAGCTAACCCACAATTAAATACTTTCGTATATATATGAGATATATATACTTAAGTATCAAAACTACCTCTCCCCTTTGACCGCACGCTCACATCTTGTGGTCATGCCACTCACCAATTTACCTGGGCATAGAGGTATATTGATCCATACATTACGATTCAAGCGAATGACATCCATACAATAGCACACCGTATGGACGACGAAATAAAAATTGCAATAAAGTAAATCCTCCATAGTTAGTATTAGTTTACTTATTGCCACCTAAAGGTCCTTAATTGGGCTTAACTGGAGGTTGTCGCTAGCATAGTTTTGCAAATTAGTTTTGACAAATTTTCCTGTAGCTAAAGTTTTAGTCAAAATAGGCTTTTTAAAACCAAAACTTTGTTTTTAAAATTATGTACATGACAGTATTATGCTTAATCTTGCTCTAATACTGGCTGTGACAGAACTGCCCAATTTATACAAGATCAAGTATGGCTGTCCTCGTTTAACATGTTGACGCACGCATACTTTCACTTATATAAACCCAGTAGTCCGTCGAGTGTCACAAAGGACCTCAGTAAATCAACATCACAACCAAGATCGCATGATTAAGCAAATACACATCACATACATAGAGTTGTTGCAGAAATAATATTACAAATGGGTTCACAAATAATAGTACAAGTTTGGGTTTCAAAACTGGTTAAGGGAAACAACATAGATTTCACATGATTACATTAATATAAGTTCCAAATACGTTGCTAGCATAAGTGACCTCCTCTGATAAAAGCATATAGATGAGAAATAAATAGAGTCACCGAGCCCACCGGTGGTTAGCCACCATCTTCCTCAGGCTGAGAATTTCACCTGCAACATGGTGGGATAAACCCTGAGTACTCAAATGTACTCAGCTAGACTTACCCGTCATACACCAGAAATAAAGTGATACCAAGGATCATGCAAGGCTTTATGAGTGGAGCTAGCTTAATAACATTTTGCATAAAAAGCCACTAATTCAACTATACCTTTTATAATTCAGTCATCAAGTTAACTATAGCTATTCATCTCTAGATTAGCGACTCACCTGTGCCAAACATGTAGTATATTATTAATGATAGCACAATAATAACCATAGCCATTTAATATTTCATTCTCAGAACTATTTCACTTGCCATTAACACTACAAAAGAAGGAAGCTCAGTCAAGTTTCTCACTATCCGGGAGAGATGGCGATTTGAATCGATTTCAACTAGTTGGGGATTTATTACTAATACAAACCCAGACATACCTACGCCAAGGTAGTCTTAGGTCACCTTTAGTACAACTCAGGTCCACATTTCATGGGTTCGATCAGCGCCGCACAATCAGGGACGACCAGCTACCAGGATGTTCAGAACAGATATGGACTTGATTCTAGATCCATATGAAGATAGACTTCATAAGGATTCAATGAAGTACTTGAACTCCCCAATCTGAGTTCGTATGCGACTACGGTGACCATCACAAGTTAGAACTGTCCTGGAGTCCGAATCTGGCCTGCGCGAATCCTTTTCCCTTTCGGTCCTCTCCCTAGTTCCTAACCAAAACAAGAGTGCGTGCATCTCCATGGTCTAAATATGATGGACAGGAACTCAAGAGTGAACTTACTTGATGATTAAGTTGACGAGCATGGGCGTGAGTAATAGGACCAGAAACTGGTACTTGTGTCAGCGTGGATGTATCGTTGGTGTTGATGTCCTCATCATGGATGGTCACTATGATAGCCTCGGCAACATTAGTGAAGTCTCCAATAGGTCCTCTTGATCTTTCCAGTCGATTAGTGTAAAAAAACTAGGTTCTATGTGATGGAGCTCATGCCCTGAACACAGTTGCGCTGCAGCAAGAGCGGCACCGGCACCATAGCGGACGCCATGAGTTGCCACTTCTCTGGCATGAACTAGGATACCCTGTAGGCGATCTTCAAGAGAAACACCCATGGCATTGACTGCTGCAACTGCGTCAAGTGCTGCACGTTGGAGGGTCTCGTGGCTATTGACAGTCACTAACACCCATTTTGACCATCAACATTCCAAACAAAAGCATAGTAAAGTGAGATAAATCATCATCACATGTGAGGAATTTTGTTTATAATTCACCTAGTTCCACTGGTGCTTGTAGGATTATTTGTATGTAGGAAATATACCAAAGTTTGGCCAAAAAGGTGACAAATATGGACATATGGAGCAAGTGAACATGGCAAGAGTCTTTGGGCCCACCGTCTAGCCCCCTAGGGTGCCGCCCGACCCCCAAGTGGTGCTGCCACATCACCAATCCATGGGAGCGGCTCCTAAGACAATCACAAGCTTCCATTCAAGGCAGTTTGATCAACGGACAAGATTTGTTTATGGTGGATTCATGGGCCCATTGTCATAGACTTGGGTGGCTTCCACTGCTGTCGACGACATATGGTCGGCAGTCTACCTAGGGGTATGCCCAAGGTAGTAGATTATCGGCAGACAGATGCACAAGCTACAAACAAGATGGTGACGCAAGACAGACACAAGATTTTATCCAGGTTCGGGCGCCGTAAAGGCGTAATACCTACGTCCTGCGTCTGATTGTATTGCTGTATGTCAATGAGAGATGTTTTTAGAGGGGTCCCCTGCCTGCCTTATATAGTCCAGAGGGCAGAGTTACAGATCTAGAAACTAATCCTAGCTAGTTACAATTGCCATAGGTGGCCGGATAAGGATTCCTATTCTAACCGACCAGGATCTTGCTTGACCTCCAAATCTGCCTTGATTCCTTGCATGGGATTCCGAACAGATTGGCCGGACCACGCGTCGTCATCTAGTGGGCCAAACCCCCTAATCCGGGCCAGCCCAAACCAAGCCGTAAGGGTATAGGGGTTAATACCCCCACAGCTAGTCCCCGAGCACCATGTATTATGTTGTGACACGCCGTTCAATCTCCTTCGACTAATGCGATCCGTCTTTGTGTCATATTCAACTGGTTGAAACATTGACCAATCGAATGTGCCAGCATTCTGGTCAGAACAGAGAGTAGTAGACCACAATTATAGCCGAAGATTCCGGTGTCCGAAGAATGCATGGTGCTCTAAAGAAAAAAGAAAAAGATTTCTTTCCTTCTCAAGTGTGCCCACTTGTATTTCTAAAAAGAAATGTAAGTAACCCTTGGACAATAGTAGTTCTGGCGAACAGTCAGAGCGTAGGGGTCGATAAAATAAGCACATTCACCACAAGGTGAAGTGTGCCCACTTAGTCCCCAAGCCTAGTAGTAGGTGACATAGGCATGTGGTGCTAGGGTCCAAAAAGAATTCCCATTGAAGTTGAGAATCCATTCATCGTACAAGCAATACAAGATGCACCGGCAGGTGCATCGTACTGATGTAGTCCCCGAGCTTGCTAGAAGGTGAGGTATCAGCCTTGTAGCAAGGTCTAAATAAATGCCTCTCAACTGTATGCAAGTACAAATCACATGTAGCCGAGGAGAGTGGTCTCCGAGGAATTATCAAAGAGTAGTCGGGGAAGTCCTCGAGCATGAGAGTGATCTGGACAGTCCCCGAGAACGATGGTGGTCTAGACATTCCTCGAGCACGATGGTGGTCTGGACATTCCCCGAGCACGATGGTGGTCTGGAAAGTCCCCGAGCACGAGAAATGCAGCGAAAAACCATATGCCACTTGTACCATTTTTTTACTCTGTCAAGTCCAATCTGACACGTCTGGTCAAAAAAGTAGATGGGTATAGCACGTCATACTGCCCTCTTGTCTTTTTAAGCAAACTGTTGCATGGCACCTATAAGTAGGTGCATCAGCGTGGGCCCTCTCACACTGGTAACGAAGAGGCGCATACACTGATAACGAAGAGGCGCATATATTGGCATAGATCTCGAGGCTGTGAAAACAACCGTCTGCGACGCGTGAGCATGTCTCCCAAGAATCTCGGGCAGATGAAATGGCAGAACTCTTAGTTAAATATAGTATTGAATTGGAAGTTACTTTTTACTGAACCCCATTACCATTCACAGCCGCAGCCTTCTTCTTCCTCTTGCCAACCCTAATACCTCCGAAATCACCACCAATCAATCCTCCACATTTTCCTCATTCATCAGCAAGGCTAGATTCATGGCGAAAAGTGACGCATAGAAGAAAGCAGGAGTCATGGCAAAGGAGTGGTGGAAATCGAGAAGCAACAAGTAGACCATTGAAGACCTCGTCACCATGGGAGTACTCCACAACAAGGAGCTCGTAGGATGGCGTGCACCGGAGGGCAAAGGGTACCCTGATCCACAACCAGGTGAGATCGTGGTGTTCGAAGACTTCTTTAAGTGGGGATTTGGGGTTCCAGTACATCCTTTCCATCAGGGCCTCTGTATGTACTACGAGATTGGGATTTGCAATCTGCATCCCAACTTGATCCTCCTTGTCGCCACCTTCATTCATCTTTATGAAGCATATGGAAGCTTCCAGCCCCATTTCGATTTTTTCGCCATCTTTTCTATCTGCGAAAGAAAGGAAGCGGCGGCTCGAAGATAGCCGGAGGTGTGTACCTCAACCTCCATGACAGAATGAAGCCCCAGTACCTGCACTGCCCATGGAACATGTCACTTGACGACTGGTACAAGAAGTGGTTCTACATCTGCGAAGAGCCGAACATGATCACCCTATGTGACGTGGGGTTCATTCTGAAGAAGAGGACAAGCTGGTCGGAGAAGCCTGAGCACCTGGAATAGATTCTAGAAATATTTGGGATGATCCCGTGGAAGAAACTGGATGGTCCAAGCGTGGTCGGGAGCTTCATCAGCCGATGGGTCTAGCCCTGCCAGGAGGGTACATCCTGGCTATGAGTACCAAGGTAGCGCAGACCCAACGAGGATGAGGCAGGAGGCGCTTGACAAGACCGAAGTTAGAGCTAGAATTGGAGAGCTATTTAACTTAGCTAATCCAAATTATGTTAGATTGAGCAACATCGAGCACGCTTTCAAGCTCGCCCGACCTCCCCCAAAGGTAACTCATCTTGCCTTGTACCCATAGTCTCATATTGTAGTAGAAACTTACTGTGTTATCTCCTATGTGTTTCCCAGATTAATGGTCGGGATAGAGCGACAGTGTTTGTGTCACCACCCCCTAGTGTAGATTGGCCGCAAGTTGCTGACCCAACCACCTAGACCAGTGTCGAGGTCGAGGACGTCGACTGGGCTGTTCTTAGAGTTGGAGAGGAGGCAGCGGCCAAAGCTGTTGGTAAGCGGCTGATGGCCAGCAAGCATCGTCAGGCGATCTTTACTTTGTCGGACGATGACACAGAGGAGGGAGAGGATGCAGACATCTTTCGACTCATCCCTCAAAAGAGGAGGAGGCAACTGGAGTCGATGGAGCAAGGTGGCTCCTCCATGCCGGTGGGGCCTACATCGCCGACCACTGCAGCGCGAAGGACAAGCGGTGGAGGGGTCGAGCACCAAGACCTAGCGGTGGTGCTAGATGTAGAGGGTGACCAGGTGCCACCCACACAGCATGTGGAGCAAGCACGGCCGAAGAGACGCGCCTTCGCCACATCATTCCGCGCTTCCAACATGTAAGTATTTGTAACCTTGATATAAGCTAGCAATTTGTATTGAATATGGTTGCCTTCTGAACTTATCTCGGATGTACTAGTTCGGCGTCCACCGAAAATTCGGACCAACTAGCCGGGAGCGGCGTGGCTCTGCCAGCAATTCCAGAGAAGACTGCCCAGTAGCCGGCCATCGAGGAACCCATGACAGAAGGTCCGTCAGGGCCTCAGCAAACAAGTAATCAGACAACAGTCCCTGAGCAGGGGGTCGAGGGAAGATCCGAGCCAAGCACAATTGTTTCGAGCACTAACCCTGCTGAGGGCAACACCTCAGCACCAAGGGTAATAGAACAAACCGAGGAGCAGTGGTCGGAGGTGAGAGCACAGAGCACAGAGCACATTTGTCGATGCTGCAGCCCGTGGAAAGGCCATAGTGATCGCAGAAGCTGCTAACTCCAGACTAGCACCGATACCCGAAGAAGAGCCCAAAGAGGACGAAGTAGAGGAGGTCCTGGGCTGGCCATAGGACAAGCGACAACATGTGTATGTGTCGCATTGGCGGAACGACCAGTGGGTTGTTCATGAGGAACTCCCAGAGGTCGAAGAGACCAAGAAAGTTGAACGAGCGGCGAAACGACTGGTGACGGAGGTCCAGGTATGCTTTGCTTCACCACCTGATTTTGCTGTCTAGTCAAACTTTCTTACTTATCTTTTTGGACATAGGACTTAATGAAGACCGCAAGGTACCATAAGAAATGCTTCAACCAAATCAAGGGGATCACTACAAACAATAAAGAGCTGACGGCGGAAGTGGAATGCTTGCGCCACCAACTTGAAGCCGCCAACCATAAGAGGACAGAGCAAGAGTCCCAGAACCAGAACCTAGCCATCTAGCTCAGTAACAAAGAGCAGGTTAGAACAAGTAAGTAGTCACTTTATCACAATGAGTGCATGACAAGTGTTGTTGCGTTTGTTGGTAGTAACAGCTGTAGTGCAGGCTTAGAAGCCAAAGTGGTCCGTCTCTAAGAGGAGAACAGTCGTGCGGTCATGGAGTGTGATCGCCTGAAGGAGGACAACAAAAAACTGGCGCACGACCAGTCACAGCTCCGGGACCACACAACCAAGATGAAAGAGGAACTAAAAAGTAAGTTTTCCAAACCCCTTTGCTCACTTTTGTTGCCCGCCTTATCATGTTGTGGTATGATGTTTTAATAGCTTGTGCGGTTTCTAGTTTTGAAAGTCAATGCCAAGAAACATTTGGAGGCCATGATAAAAGACCGTGACAGCTGGAAGGCGCAGTGCCAAGAGATCACCAAGGATCGAGACACATGGAAAAACTGGTGCCAGGAGGTGGCAACGGGCATTTTGCCGGTCCTTAACCTCATCGATCCAGCGCTTACGGAGGACGTGCCAAGGACGCCATAGCTTGGACTAGTTGATAGATGCCGAAAGGCATGGGGATGGTTCCAGGAGTTCGTGAAGGAGGCAGGTGAGTACACAGGCACACATGTGATAAACATGGTACGTGCTCACTACCCCTTGATCGATCTTAAGCACCTAGAAGCTTGATACCCAAAGGAGGTAGATCCAGACAAGGCTGAGGAGCTTCAGATGACCCAGCTGGACTTGTCGGCAAAAATAATTAGCGACATTAACCTGTGTGGAGGCAGGACAGCACCTGTATAGGGTATGGCAGCAACAAGTCAGCTAGAAGCGCCGTCATTTTTAAGCCAACCATCGAAGCCTACGGTCTTGACTAGCCAGGCATCGGAGGGGCCATCTTCTTCAGCTCGACCAGTACAAGAGTCCCCAAGACTCGAGCACGATGTCAGGCCCAGCGAGCAGCAGGTGCCGCATGACCCGACTAGCCAATAGTATAGGCTATAGCTGTAGGAGAAGATGTAGTTGTGTTATTGTAAACTTGGACCTTTTCAGGCAAGATTGTAATAACGTAACTGTATATCTGCATAAGCTTGTTTATTTTGTAGAAAACATATTTAAGCTTGGATCTCGTGTTGGTGTAACTAAGTGAGAACATGTTAGCGTTCTATTTATTGTACCAGTTTAGTCGACATGTCATCCTAAAAGGTTTGTATGGCCCTAGTTTGTCCTATGGTTGGAGTGTGAGGTGCGTAGCCTGTGCACATGTAGACACACACAAGTCAAACCAGAGGGGACCTGCCGATCACCTGTAGCATAGAGAGCAGATCCCATGCACGCGTTGGGAGGAACCGAAGACAGGGCCTGCTCTGAAAACCCGGGAAGGAATGGTGGTTGGTTTTGACTGGTTGAGTTAGAATAACAATAGACTTCGAAGTGACACATTAGAGTGGTTGGAGAAATCATAATGGCTTTATTGAATTAAACCGAAAGTACAAGAGGAGTACATATCTTAGTAGTTAAGCATAGAAACGCCTAAGCTTGTCGATGTGCCATGAATTGGGTACGTCTATACCGTCCAGGTGAGCTAACCTGTAAGACGTTGGTCGTGTAACCTCCTTGATCATGAAGGGCCCTTCCCATGGAGTTGCGAGTTTGTGGACACTGGCCTGATTCGTCTTCCACTTTAGGACCAGGTCCCCAACCACGAACAACTGATCTAGCCCCACCCACTCAGACTGAGCAGCAACCAGAAACTGGCCCTGGGGCGGCGGAAATGCCAGTAGACCACATCTTGGAGTCCTCGAGTGCTTGGGAGCCCACGGGGGAGCCAATTGCTGCCCCTAGTGGGCTTGATGGCAGCGAGCGACTATCTTCAACGGTGAATGAGTCGGCGATAGCACCTTCGGCAACGGTGGAATCAGGAGCGGAAAAGCTTTCGGCGCTGAAGGAGCAGACGGCAGTCCTCGATGCTTCGGAGGGCATGGTTGGACTTGCTATCTGACCACCGAGGCCCTAGGTGGTGCCCCTGGCTGCAACGGAGGAGGACGAGGTGGAGGAGATTGTGCGTGATGAACCTCGACCCCAAGCAGTCTGGATCCTCCAAAAGCGCGGCCATGAAATAGTGATCGTCGAAGAGGAGGACACCACCAAGGAGTTTAGGAGACTGGAGACTACCCTTACCGATGTGATGAAACAGATCAAGATGAATACTTCGTCTAGAAAGGTCCTAGTTGTTTATTGGAATTGGTTAACGATACTGTCATTATGCATTTTGCAGGAAATATCTTGAGTTGCCGAGCAGCGCCGCCAGCTGATAAAGCAAATGGAGCCCCTTGCTGAGGAGAACGAAAAACTCAAAGAGGCCAGGAACCTCTCTGAGAAGAATATCTAGAGGGCCCAACACGAATGAGACCTTGCAGAGTCGAACACGCGGGACCTGGAATACCAGAAGGGGGTCCTGACTGAAAAGCTAGCGGTTGTGTCCGAGCAGGTGCGGAGCCAGTCCGAGCAACTGGCCGCTATCTCCGACCAACTAAAAGGTGCTTCCAAGTAGCTGGAGAAGAAAACCGAATAGCTCAACAGTGTATCCAAACAGAAAGCAGGTATGGTACATCAACGAATGTACTTTTGTATTGCTAAACAGCCGCATTTTCATTGACAACTGTTGTGCTTGTAGAGCAAGACTTAAGCTCGGCCAGATGTCTTAGGCCATCGATCAACTTCGCCAGGAGAAGGCAAAGGAAGTAGAGTGTGCGGACAAACTTACTAAGGAGCTGAAAGGTGAATTCCTCCTTGTTAGAATTACTGTTGAAGTAGCTTCCTTATATAATGGATCATTGTAATGCTTGTAGGCTATCATCATAAAGCCAAAGCACAGTTCGATGTGCTGGTGCAGGAGGCCAAGGTCCAAAAGGAGAACTTCGACGCTGTAATCACCGCAATTAAGCCGGTGCTTGACTGCGTCGATCTAGAACCGGCCGCTCAGCACGACGGTAGGCGTCAACGTCCTGACACCATAATCCAGAGGTGCAAGGCAGCATGGGAGAACTTCAAGACCTTTAATCGCGATGCCATTACGGCTATCGCTACCCATGTCCTCACGGTTGTTCGGTCCCATTACCCGACCATCGACCTTCAGTCGATAGGGGGTGGGTTCGCTGAAGGACTAGACAACGCGGGGACACAGCAGCTGGAGGATGAAGTGGAGGACGCAGTGAAGATGCTGACCGGTGATATAGACCTGTTTGGTGAGATGGATAGTAACGGTGAAGCTCAGTAATCTGCTCATAGATTCTCATCTGTAAAAGCTTGACAGTGTAATTAGAACGCGCGAAAGCGCAAGAAACAATTATTTATCGAATAAATGTTATAAGGTGCATGTATATGTAATATATGTAGTTTGCTTGTAGTTCGGTGAAAAATCTCCGCAGTTTCAATCCTAACGCAATTATGCGTAGTTCAAATAACGTCCAAACAGTTGGTCTGCTACTGATCCCTATGGCCTTGGCCAACCCATAGTCCATAACGTCGAGCGTAGGGCTCATGCACATGTAGGAGTAACAGATGTGACCCAGGAACCATAGCCGACCACCCATGACACAGAGCGCAGAGCCCGTGGCACGTGTAGGGAAAGATTGGTGACTAGGTCCATAAAAAACAGCGCGAAACGCGTGCTGCTCGGCAGTTGTTATACAAACTTGGAGATAAAGGCAGCATAAGCGGTGTCCGAGCAATGTATTCTATGTTGGACTCTCGGCCTTGGTTGACCCATAGTCCATAACATCGAGCGCGGAGCCCGTAGACATGTAGGACAAACAGGTGTGACCATGGGACCGCAGCCGACCACCCATAACATAGAGCGTGGAGCCCGTAGCACATGTAGGGAGAGATCGGAGACTGGGTCGTCTCCAAAGAGAATAGAAAAAAGAAAGGATGTTGCTCTCTGATCATGAAAAATGTTTGGAGATTTGGAGAAAACGTGCTCGGCAATTTGGAGAAACCATGTTCAGCGATTTGGAGAAATCATGTTCAGCGATTTGGAGAAATCATTTTCGATGATTTGGAGAAATCATGTTCGACGATTGAGAAATCATGTTCGGTGATTTGGAGAAATCGTTTTCGGCGATTTGGAGAAATCGTGTTCGGCGATTTAGAGAAATCGTTTTCGGCGATTTGGAGAAATCGTGTTCGGCGATTTGGAGAAATCGTTTTTGGCGATTTGGAGAAATCATTTTCGGTGATTTGAAGAAATGTGGTCGGCGCAGTTACGGCGATTTCGTATTGGAGTTTGTCATGAAGTAGCATAGAGCTCAGCGACCACAAGTGGGTGTTAAACAAAAATAGAGACAAAACGGAGACAAGTTATGGACACCAAAACTTTACTGAATATAAAATTGTAGAGTACATATCTGGAGTGTTTCAAGGATAGAAACATATAAGGTGTTCAATGTGCCACGAGTTGGGAACACTGACTCCTTCTAAGTCACTTAGGTGATAAGAACCTGGTCGAGTAACCTCTTTGACGACATAAGGCCCTTCCCAAGGGGAAGAGAGCTTGTGCAACCCTTTAGTTTTTTTTATTTTCTACGGAGAACGAGATCGCCGACAGCAAATGAACGACCTTTCATGTTTTGGTTGTAGTACCTCCACAAGCCTTCCAGATATTTAGCTGTATAGACGCAGGTGATTAGGCGTTCTTCCTCGGCCCTTTCGACGTCCTCAAACCGAACAGCCTCGGCCTGCTCTTCATTATAGTTTTCCACTCTAGGTGCTCGGAAAGTAACGTCCGCTGGTAGTATGGCTTCTGAGCCATAGACCAAAAAGTATGGAGTCATGCCGGTGCTGCGACTAGCTTGAGTACACAGTCCCTAGACTACAGCTGGAAGCTCCTTGAGCCATCTACCCGGGTGCTTTTCTTCTTTCTGATACAGGCGATTTTTGAGGGCATCAAGGATCATACCGTTCGCTTGTTCGACCTGGCCATTGGCTCTTGGATGGGCAATGGAGACATATTTGATGGAGATGCAATGGTCTTCGCAGAAGTCCCAGAAGTGATGGCCAGTAAACGTAGTTTCGAGATCGGTGATGATGTTGTTTGGTAGACCAAATCTGTAGATGATATCTTCGAAGAGCTCAACTGCCTTCTTTGCAGTAGCCGAGACGAGCGGTTTATATTCAATCCACTTGGTGAACTTGTCAATGGCAACATATACGTATTGGAAACCACCTGGTGCTGGCTTGAAAGGCCCGATCATGTCTAGTCCCCAGCATGCAAGGGCCAGGAAGCTGGGATGGTTTGCAGCTTTTGCGCCGGCACGTGTATTTGCTTAGAGAAGAATTGGCATCCTTCACAATATCGGACGAGGTCTTCTGCATCAGTGATGGATGTGGCCCATTAAAAACCAGCTCAGAAAGCCTTGCCGACCAGTATTCTCGAGGCCACATGGTTGCCACGGGAACTAGAGTGAATTTCGAGAAGTAGCTTTACTCCCTCCTCTTGGGTGATGCATTTCTGTAGTATCCCTTCCTTGGCACTTTTCCTCATCAAGCTACCGTCCACCAGCATGTAAAGCTTGCTTCAACGAACTAGGTGTTTAGTTTCAGTCTTATCTACGGGTACCTCGGCGCTGGTGAGGTACTTGATGAATTGCTCCCTCTAATCGGCGACCGGCGAAGGAACCGCAAGTACCAACTGCTCGGTAGGGGGAACCTCTTTGACTTCCTTATCCTCTTTGATGGATGGCGCTGGGAGATCTTGAACAAAGACCCCCAGTGGTATCGTGGTGCGAGAAGAGCCCAGCTTGGATAAGTGATCGGTGAGTTGATTTTGCTCATGTACCACATGGTGATACTCGATGCCGTAGAATTTTCCTTCGAGTTTCCTAATTTTGGCGCAGTATGCATCCATCTTCTCACTAGAACAAGACCAGTCCTTATTGAGCTAGTTGATAACTAGCATGGAGTCCCCATACACCATGAGGCGTTTCACGCCGAGCTCGACGGCTATACGGAGACCATGGAGACACGCTTCATATTCCGTGGCGTTGTTGGAGGCCGGAAAGTGTATATGGAGAACATAGCGTAGCTTATCCTTGGTCGGCGTAATGAATAGAATGCTCACACCAGCGCCATTGATGTTAAGGGTGCCGTCGAAGTACATCACCCAGTGTTTGGGGCAAGTAGCGTCGATGGGCTCTTGGATCTTGGTCCATTCAGCAATGAAATCAGCGAGCGCCTATGACTTAATGCTAGGTCTGCTTCTGAATTCGATGGAATATGTGCCAAGCTCAATGGCCCACTTAATGATGCGGCCATTGGCCTCTTTGTTTCGGAGAATGTCCCCTAGAGGGAACTCAGTGACCACGGCGATCTTGTAATATTCAAAGTAGTGTTGGAGTTTGCGCGACGTAATAAGAATGGCGTATAACAGCTTTTTTACCTAAGGATAATGAGTTTTGGGCTCATTAAGTACCTCGCTGATGAAGTAAACCAGACGTTGTACTTTATAAGTGTGCCCGGCCTCTTTGTGTTCGACGACAATAGCTGTGCTCATGACGCGAGAAGTGGCGGTGATGTATATTAGCAGAGTCTCATCTGGTCTTGGCGCTGTCATGATCGGCGGCTTTATTAAGAACACCTTGAACTGCTCGAAAGCTGAGTCTACCTCCTCTGACCAGGAAAAGCGCTCGGAGGCCTTGAGGAGCTTGAAGAAAGGTAGCCCTTTTTTGCCGAGGCGTGATATGAAGCGGCTTAAAGCAGCCATGCAACCTGTAAGCTTCTGTATATCCTTGACACATGTTGGCCGTTTCATATTGGAGATGGTGGAGACCTTGTCAGGATTAGGCTTGATGCCTCGAGCACTGATGATGTAGCCCAGCAGTATACCGGATGGAACTCCAAAGACGCACTTTGAAGGGTTCAGCTTCCATCGGTACTTGTTCAGGTTGGCGAAGGTTTCTTCGAGGTCAGCGATAAGGTTGTCGGTTGTCTTGGTCTTGATGACCACATCATCGATGTAGGCTTCGACATTGTGGCCGATCTGTTGGTCGAGGCACATCTAGATGGCCCTTTGATAGGTAGCCCCGGCGTTCTTGAGTCTGAAGGACATAGTTTTGTAGCAGTATGCACTGAAAGGCGTAATGAACGATGTATTGATCTAGTCTTCTTCCTTGAGGGAGATCTGATGATAGCCAGAGTAATAGTCAAGGAAGGAGAGTAGTTCATAGCCGGCGGTAGAGTCTACAACCTCGTCTATCCGAGGCAAGCCGAAGGGGTCTTTAGGGCAGTGTTTGTTAAGATCAGTATAATCAACGCACATTCTCCATTCTTTATTCTTTTTTCGAACAAGAATAGGGTTTGCTAACCAATCTGGATGATACACTTCTTTTATAAACCCGGTAGCTAAGAGCCATTTTATTTCTACCCTAGTAGCCTCCTTCTTATCTGGCGTGAATCGGCGGAGTTTCTGCTTGACCGGTTTGGCGGTCGACAAGACATTCAAGGAGTGCTCGATCTTCTCCCGTGGTACCCCCGGCATGTCTATAGGTTTCCAAGCAAACACATCGGCATTGGCACATAGGAAGGAGACGAGCGTGCTTTCCTATTTGGGGTCAAGGTGAGCCCCAATCTTCATGGTCTTGGAGACGTCGTCAAGGCCGAGGCCGACCTCCTTGATTTCCTTAGACTTGGTGGAGGCGCGGGGAAGCTCTAGCTCTAGAATCTCCATGTCATCGGCGGGTGCTGTCTTGGCTTCGGCGACCATGCTAGCCATCTAGATGGAAAGATCGGTGGCTTCAGCGAGAGCGAGACTCTCTGTCTCGTAGGCGTAGGCAACGGAGAGGTTGGTCCACAGAGCCAGGACTCCTGTAGGCGAAGGCATCTTCAACACCAGATACACGTAGTGCGGTACGGCCATGAACTTGGCCAGAGCTGGCTGGCCAAGTATGGCGTGGTAGGCGGTGTTGAAGTCGGTGACATAGAAGTTGATATGCTCGATGCGGTAGTTGCTTGTCGTACTGAACTGTACTGGTATAGTGATCTCTCCAAGTGGTCTGGATGCCCTTCCAGGTACCACACCCCAGAAGGAGGAGTCCAAGGGGGTGAGATCTGATATCACGAGGTCCAACTCCCTTAGGGCCCCAGTGAAGAGTAGGTTCAAAGCACTGCCACCGTCAATAAGGACTTTTCTAAAGAGCACCTTCTAGATGGTTGCATCGAGGACGAGGGGGAAACGCCCTGTGTAGGGTATGTCTGCCCACTGGTCGGCCCTGCTGAAGGTGATGGGGACCTCGGACCATGGGCGATAGCTAGGGTCGGTGGTGGTTTCCTGTGAAGTGACGGCGAGCACTCATTGGGCGGCGAGCTTCTGTTCCCTTCTGCTCTTAGTGGAGGTGAGGACCTCAAAGATGGTGGCAACCACCTTATCATGGTCCTGAAAGGCATTGTTGTTGCCCCTAGGTGGTCGGTGACCTCTGGCTCCATCATTGGCGTCGTTATTGAGCCTCTTGTCCTAGAACTCCCTAGCTAGACCAATGCAGTCCTTCATCTTGTGTTTGGCGTTCTTGTGAAGAGGGCATGGGCCGTCGAGGATCTTTTGGTACTATTTGTCATAGTTACGCTTGGCATGAGGTTGACTGACGGTGGCAACGATATGTTCTGGCCGGCGGCGGTGATTTTGGCCAGGCCTATGTCCTCCTGTTCGATCACGGCCGCTATCGTGATGGTAGCTACGGTCGTCGGGGTGGCGGTCGCTATGGTGTCGGTTGTCAGGGCGATCGTCGTAATGGTGAGACAGGCACTGAGTGCCTGCATCCTCGTTGAAGCACATCTCGGCTTCCTCAGCGTCGGCGTACTGGTTGGCGATAGTGATCATTTCGCCGATACCGGTGGGTGGCTTGTGGTTGAACTTGGAGCGAAGCTCATGATGGTGGAGTCCTCGGATAAAGGCGGTGATGACTTCAGCTTCCGTGATGTTGGGAATAGAGTTCCTCATCTTAGAGAAACACTGGATGTAGCTGCGGAGGAGCTCGGTTGGCTTCTGGTTGATGCGGCTGAGATCCTGCTTCGTGCCGGGTCGAGTACACGTGGCCATATAGTTGTCAGTGAAGACTTTCTTTAGCTCTTCCCATAATCTGATGGAGTCCGGTGCAAGGCTGGTAAACCAGCTCATGGTGGGTGGTGTTAGCATGATAGGGAGATAATTTACCATGATGCTGGTGTCTCCTCCGGCGGTGCAGATAGTAGTGGCGTAGGCCTATAGCCACTGAGTCGGGTTCATTCTTCCTTCGTAGGGCTCGACCCTAGTGATCTTAAAACCACAGGGCCATCAAAGCATTCGGAGTGCCCTTGTGAAAGCTAGAGGTCCCTCAGGGTTGTCGACACCATCGTGTATGGCATTGCGGTCGAGGATAGGCTCGAGGGCAGAGTCCGAGTTGCCATACTCCTTTTTGTACTCCTAGCGGCGGCGCACATCGTCTTCATGGTGACCGAAGCGATGTTGCTCGATATGCCGTCGTGCATCTCAGAGGTTGCTGAGATGCACTCGAGCATCCTATTTGACCTCCTGGTCATGTTGGCGATGGTGTTCGACGTGATGTCCCCTAGGTCCCCCCTAGAGAGGTAGTAACTAGTCGGCGAAATGGCTTTGACTGGGGCAGCGATTGGATCTCGGCGCGGCTGATCAGTGCATCGTGCTCGTAGAGCACGAAGGTCTCTAATCCTCACGAATCTCATTGACCTGACAGTGAGCCGCTTTAAGCATGGTGGCGATCTTGGCAAGATCGGGCATTTGAGGGAAACGAGGGAGCTCATTGGCGGCTACTACCAAATTGGTGCTTGGAGTCTTAAAGACGTTGTGGCCGTCGATGTGGAGAAATTCTTCATCGACATCACGGTGGAGCGAGAGCGGTCTTCCTTGAGAATCGAGCTAATTATTCTGAGCAGCCTCGGCCCTTGTGATGGCTGCCTCATTTTCTCGCTGCTGCACATGGTTGACGTTTTGGTTCTCCTGAGCAACGTGCTCCTCCTCTATTTCACCATTCCAAGGAGGGTTGTCGATGCTAACATTGAAGATTGCACCCCCCTAGAAGGGTGGAGGGAGAAATTGCTCGGAGAAGGTTTCGGCAAGGGTCTCCATAGAGCCCTGAGACTCAGGGCCTGAAGTTTCTTCCGGGATGGTCTGGAGGGGCGCCCTAGGGCTTCGGCCTAAGTGTAGCATGTTGATGGCTGGTGGAAGCTGGATGGCAACCTGGTCGACGAGTAGATGGGTGGAGTCACCTGGTCAATGAGTTTGCCCCTTAGGGCGTTTTGGTAAGCGGCAGTGGTGTTGGTGAATCCGAAGGGTAGGGCCATAACCCTTGTAGTTTCCTGGGCAGCCTCTGATAGATCTAGATTAGAGGGTGGTCAGTGCTGAACCAGAGTGTCTAGAGCCAATTCGGCGACAGAGAGATAGTCAGCGAGCTTCAGTCCGATCCGATCGATGGACTCAATCAGATCGCCATTGTTGATCTGCCTCCTCTGGTAACAAGGAAGCGTGCGGCGAGTCGTTGCTGAAAGAGACCTCAGAATCGGTTCTGAGGTCGGATCTACAGTTGCAGGTGCGGGGGTGGTCAGTGTAGAACTGATCTGCCCCAGCTCGAGGAGCTCTCCGACTTCGTCAGCGTTGATGACCCACGAGATGGATCCAACCATGAAGATCTGGTCGAGCTGCAGAAGGGATGAAGAGCCTACGGAAAAAGCCATCTTGTTCGACAAGGAAACAGCACGCACACCCCTACCTGGCGCGCCAACTATCGATAGAATATCATCGGCAGTCCTCTGAGGGGTATCCCACGAAGATAGATTGATCAGCAAAGGAGCGTGAGATCAAGAACAAGAAGGCAACAGAGACACACGAGTTAGACAGGTTTAGGCCATCAGTATGACGTAATACCCTACTCCTGTGGTCTATTGGTTTGTATTAGCTATCGTATGATATGCCATGATTTTAGAGGGGGTCCCTGCCCGCCTTATATAGTCCGGGAGGTAGGGTTACAAGTCGGATAGATCTGAGAGATAACCGAAAAGTAATAACTGATTACAGGAATCTTGGGATCATACATATCCTAATAGATCTCGTAGTATCTTTAGGATATCTTCCCGATATCTTGTGGAAGGCGTCGAGCAGAGTTGTGCCCCGCAGCGCTTCTTTTTGTGGGCTGGGCCACCCCTAGGGGCGTAGCCCATGTGGTCTACCATGGGTATCAGGGGTCGTACACCCCCACAGTGCTCCACCGACCTTGCCACTTCCTACAAATACCCCTCCCCTCACTACACAATATAAATAGTGGGTGTGGAGCTCGGTGGAGAAGTGCCCCATTAATTTCCAAGCTCTCCAAGCTTCTCTTAGCTTTCTAGCTTAGCATTAGCTATAGAGTCATAGTCTGGTAGTGAAGTAGAGCAAGAGCGGAGCTTCTCGGAGTCCAAAAGAGTCTTCTTGGTCTGGTATAGCTCCTTTGTAATTCTTTCATTCCTACATTACTTTATTCAGTATTTATTTTAGTATTTTATTCTAGTATTGCTTGCTTTACTTTAAATACTGAGTCATTAGTGAGCTTAGGTGCTTATTATTTGGCATTAGTAGCATAGGATATCTTATCATTAGTAGTCTTTCATTAGTACTGGTTCCACTATCTGGTTAGGGTGCTTTGATCTCATTTCATCAAAGCTCAGATTGAAGTAGTAAGTTTATAGATTAAGCATGGTGCTTAGGCTATAAATTACCTATGGATACAGCTAGGCCTCTAGATAGATTGTGGTAGTAGGTGGCAAGTGGTGATAGCATTGTCCATCCTCTATATTCCACCACGATAGGTCTAGTTATTAAATCGTAGGGCTCGTGGGAGACCTTATCTATTTAACTCTCCTAGATGGTAGGTGGACTATGCCCCGAAGTACTATCGTATTCTCTCCTAGTTGTTTATTTACCCTTAGTTACTAGAAAGATATATCTCTCGCTCTCCCACCTAGCTATCTCTGGTTAGCTTGTATGTAGTAGTTAGTTTAGTTCACACTCATCCTTCACTATTGTTCACCTACCTAGGATCAACCTCAGCCTTGTTTTAGCAAATCCTAGTCCTACATAAATTCTAGCCTTACGCCTTCCTATGGGAAAAAAATAAATTGGACACTCGGTACTCACTGAGCTAAGAGCTACGCGATAGTCGTTAAGAAATATCAATAGTGGCAATTGTCTAGCTCGATCTCCCGGCGATGAGCCTCCTCGATCTCATGACAAGAAGCAGCCAATTGTTGCTCAAGATCTAATGAAAATGAAGGGTTACCGGATAAAATCATGAATATAAAAGCAAAGACTCTTTAAAGAAATTTTACCTGCTGCCCTAGCAAGAGCTTCATTAGCCCTCATCTGAGCAACATTGGTCTCTTCTTTAGATGTAGAGAGGGCCATTTTAATGGCATCAAGACATTGCTCGAGCTGATCTACCTCAAGCGTGGCTTTAGAATATAGGTTTTTGGCCTCCCTCCTTTCATGGATAAGATCTGGATATCCTGACCCAACTTGAAGGATGAAGGTGAAGATGAAGATGAAGATACATGGACCCAGCAAAATGTACAATCCATTGTTGTCCAACCTCTGTCGGAGTTGGCTGATGTACCGTAGCATGAGAGGTAGCCCTACATATTCAAAGGATCAATGCAAGGCAACCATAGAGATAAGAAATCATTCCCTCTCACCCTTGATGATGAAGAGGGACACGAAGACATGGAGGTTGATCCATGGCTTTTGGAGTTTCTTCCCTTGGACGCTTGCTGTGAGCCATTGTCCAGAAGAAGACTGGAAGGAGAAAATGAAGAAGAAAAGATATGTGTCACAGCAAAACAAATGAACACAAGTAGTATTCCTTCTACTCTGCCTTGCCTCCAAATTTTTATAGCCCCAGGGGACAGTGGGTTCATCGAAAATTTGGAGGCACATGTTCACACCAAAATTTATTTCAAAATTTGGGGGTATGTGTTCACACCAAAATATCGGAAGATGCATAGGAAGACCAAAACTCAGGGAAGCATGCGTGAGTGTTGAATGTCATCCCAACTTCCAACACTGTCCCCACCACTTATTACGCCGGGAACCATTGTATACCTTGTTTTCCCTGATGCGCGCTCCCTAGATCATGCATATTAATAGCATTGAGTCTAGGTGCATCTTCAAGGCTGGCATATTTAAGTGCATGAGTGTTGAATGTCCCAACTTCGATTCTAATACCATCCCCACCACTTATTACGCCGTGAACCATTGTATACCTCATCTTCCTTAATACGTGCTCCCTAGATCATGCATCTTAACTACACTGAGTCTGGGTGCATCTTCAAGGCTGGCCTATTTAAGCCGAATCTAGGTGCAGTGAGTCTCTCGCTCCTCCCCTCCCTCCAAATCCCTTAGCATTAGACTTAGAGAGTGGCAACTCCTTTCGTCCACCATGGTTCATGGCGTACTTCGGTGGCTCCGCCATTGCTGGGAGAAGGCTTTCAAGATCAAGTTCTGCAGCGGCCTACTGGTGGCCATTTGTCTTGGGTGTTAGGGGAAGTTTTGTGAAGAGATGGGGAAGAACAATACCACCTTTGGTGGCTTAGGTCACTGATGACACAGTGGCTAGGCTCATTGATGGTCAGCATGTGAGAGACTTCTAGGTCAAAATATCTATAGGCAATCTTGGAGGGCAAACATGGGTGCCTTGCTATTGCTGGGAAACCTTTTGAGCCCACAGATCTCAACCTAGGATCTCTCGACATCGTGGCAAGCGTTCCTCCCCGATGTTGATGAAGATGGCGTGGGCAAGGCTCCTCATGGGGCTCCTTATCCTCTCAAATATTAGAGGGAGTTCTGTGAGGTGGTTCTTCCCTTGGCTTCTTCCAGGCATCATCCCTACTCATGGTGAAGATTCAGAGGCATGGTGAAGGTTAGTTATGCCTTCGTCTGGCTTTGATGCTTCATGAGATGTCCATCGCTCAGTGCGGGGATAAACCTATGGTCATCACTAAAATTTAGCTCATGCCGATGCTTATGCTGATTTGTTGTGAGAGAAAAAACACTATTTGTTCCCTAAAAATACTGCTAAAGTAGTGCTATCGGTGATTTGTAAACCAGACTAGTAAACTTATATGATTACCATGCTACTCTAGGAAAATGATGGTAGAATCCAAAAGACACAAGGATTTATACTGGTTCAGGCCAGAGCCCTATGTCCAGTCTCAGTGATGATCGAGTGCGTGTTCCTTGCTCGAATGCTCTAAAGTTCTTACAATTGGGGGTGCAAGAATGGTGGAAGAGGAAGAAGAGCTAGAGCTAGGAGATGGACAACCCGAAGGGAGGCTTCAGGAGCCCTACTACGATGGAGAGTGAGTGAATGGGTAGGGGACAAAGAATGTCCTGAGACAAGTTCCCTAGATACCCTTACATAGAGTTCAGGGCCAGGGCGCATACAATTAAAGAGGTTCTCCTAATCGAAGGGTTGTGAGCCAGAGGGAGGGGTCCTAGCTAACTTGGCTTGCAAGGTACATTGTCTTGAGGTTCATGTCCAGGCGTGGTTGTCATCATAGTCATGTGGCCACATGGTGGCGTGGTGTTGTGTGGTGCTTACTGTGCTGGGTGTGGTAGCACTATAGGCACGGTGGTGGTTCGCCAGCTGTCGTGTGTGATATGGTCTCCACCATGGCCTTCATCATCACTTCCTAGTTTCCTAGGGCATCATACGAGGGTTGGTAGCTACCCCTAGGCCGTCGATCACCAGGTTGTCTTGAGGAGCTAAGTGCCATGACCCTGAGCACTAGGGGCGTGGTTCCCCACTAGTCTGGATGGCCTTTAAGTCAAAGCCTTCATCGTGGATCCCATCCCATAGTGGGTGGGGTTGTACATGCATCTTATCGGGCCATATCTGGCCGGTGATCATCGTACCTATTGTCACCGCCCAAGGGTAGTGTTGTCTTATCTAATCTACATGGCGTAGGGTTGGCGTGTAACAGGACTGAGGTCACTGCTGTCCTCTTGGCCCTTGCAGGGTTGGTGCGGCGGGCCTATTCTTGTTAGAATAGGCACGCTTGGCCAAGCTTGACCTCTCCCTGTTCTTCCCAGGGATCATGACGAGGGAGAGGTCATGTGCCCTTTGAGTGTTGTGCAGCTAAGGCATGAGGAAGGGGTCACAGGTGACCCTAGCCTTAGCATTCGGCCTGGTTTGCTTGGCTCAGCTATGCCTTGGTCGTTTGAGCTTTCACTAGCTGGTGTATTGTGGACCGCTTGGCCTGCCAACTAATCGTTGCCCTGAGACACCCCGGGGTTCTCACCCCGATAATTTCTGAAGAATAGGGCCAAGGTTTTTGTCATCATACTATAGTTGCTGATAGATCCTTATTATTTTGTACACCTATGAATAAAAAGTGTAACAGAGTTAATAAAAAAAGAATGTCTTTTGTTGATTTTGAACACTGTTACCTCACTTGATGCTGGTGGGGTGTTGCTTTGTACATACAAACCGCTGTATGGTATGGCTTTGTAATCACGTCCATTGTTATTGTAGAGATCTGTACCTTTATTATGCAACATCAGCTGATGAACTTTGTCATGTTAGCGTCCATTGTTATTGTAAAAAGTATGCTATGTGTTCAGCAAGCTACTAAGGCCCAGCTGAATTAGTATCAACATTGTACAATTATGTCCCCGTCAGATATAAGCGTTGTTGAAAAAAATTATATCACCGCTGCTATTCGCCATTTGGTGCTAACATCTCCTTTCCAACGTTCAATTTCCATTTGACATGCCCATCATTAGGTGCTACATACCATCTTCTTTAAGGACCCAATCACCACCGCTGGTAGCCTTCACCGTCGATATCGCCAAAATTTGAAAGCCAGCACGAGACTCCTACATGTTTTTGAATTTTTGTCCTGTTTTTAGGTAGCTTACAAAGACCGCTACCCACCTAGCCGCCACCCTATCTGTCTATGGGGGTATAACCCTTGATACCCATAGGACTGTACATGGGCCGAGCCACTAGGGGAGGCCCAGCCCACAAGACCATGCATGAGTCACGCCACTAGTCGAGGCCCAACTTACAAGACGATGCTGCATGGAGCATGACATAGGTCGGCATGCCTTGCAAGACTGCATGAAGATCCTCAGTGATCTAGGAAACCTGCTCGGATAAGCTAGATCTCATAATATCTATAACTTCCTATCTTGTAAACCGATTTGGCTAGAAACAAATGATCTGTAACCCTACCCTTAGGGCTATATAAGGTGGGTAGGGACCCCCACATTTTCATCGAATCATACGCAATAGAATCCACAAAGACACAGGGCATAGGGTATTACGTCAAGCCAATGTCCCAAACCTGTCTAATCGCTGTCTCTTGCATTCTATGTCACCATCCGATTTCCTCACATGCACCTCCACCGATTTATCTACTACTGTGGGCATATCTCTCGATAGACTGCTGACCAGATTTCATCAATAGTGGCATGCTAGGTAGAGGGTGTGCATGCTGAATTTATGGCAAACCAGAAGGTCACCTTTTCAAGCTCCATGGCCCTTCTTGAGCTAGGCTAGATCTTCATGGTTGGATCTGTGACTTGGGTCATCAGCCCTAATGGCAACGGGAGGATGGTGGAGGCGGTGTAGGATCACCCTGCACCAATCGTGCCAACACCTACAATGACATCTCCGATCTCGGCACCCTACCGCAGGGTTAGATCTATCAGCAGTGATGATCTGGTCGCATCCATCAATCATGGATTCAGTCTTAGACCAATCCAGAGCGAGTGACAATTTTCCTACACTCCAAGATCACCGAGCCGCTACGACCGAGCAACCTGCTCGGCCACACCATTTGAGGCAACCAGATTCTATTCTGGTGATCACGGCTACTCTAGAGGGGCGTATGGCACGGCGCCGACCACTTCCTGCTACCGGCCTACGCTTGGCCAACTACAAGGCCCCGATGGAGAACCCATTGAGGCCCTATCATTTTGGGCTGGAGGGTACATGATGAGGACATGGCACCTTCGGATACGAACAATGATTATAAGGTGCACTCATTCCTACATTTGCATAGTGGCTTTGGTTATAATTCACTTGGTTCCACATGTACATGTCACTATTTGATTGTAGGTTCAAATGTGTTTCATAATGGAAGTTCATCAAAGTTGAACTTTTGGTTCATCGGCAGCCCGATAGTGCCTTATTGGGAAGGCCATAACTCATCCATCCGGAGTGCGATCGAGGTCAATGAGCACTTGATGGAAAGCTTGTTTGATAAGCTTTCAAATAGATCTTGTCCCATCTCAATATCACATCGGCAAGGCCTCCAAATCACCAATATATTCTGTCGCTATTTCTGGCGGGAGCTACACTGTCGTCATGGGCTTGTTAGACATCCTTGGGATCCAGGCCCAAGTTGGAGCACGCCCCAAGAAGATGGAGAACACCTAAGAGATGGCCTTGGACGTCCTCCTCCTTGGCCACCACCTTAGGAGGCCAGCAAGGACGTCCAAGCCAAGCCAGAGGCCCAGTCCAATCCGAGTTCGAGTCTGCCTCGGCTGTCAGGACCAGTCTGCAATAAAATGGATGCCCAGGACGCATCCGAACTCCATTTTTGATGATCCACATATGGATGGAAAGCTAATTTGATAAGGAAGCTAATACAAGTGGTTTCACATCAAAACCTCTTCGGAATCAATGGGAATAGTCGAAACAAGTTAGCGTCCAGAATCTGCCAGGGTGCTGCAACACCTACTTTTGGTCCGTTGGACCGTGTATCGTGTTTGGGCCCATTAGGGGGCGCGTCCAGGGTAGGCGATGACCCTAAGACCTTTATAATCATACGCCGCCGCCGTCATTAGGTTTTGGGGTTTTGTTTTAGATCAATCTATCATTGAACATTCGCCGTTATCGGTTTGCAAGACCCCAACTTCAAGTGCTTAATCATTCATCTGCAATTGTCACTTCAATTGAGTTGCGTTTTATCTTGTTCTTGCTTGTGTTCTTCGATTCATAGTAGGGATTAGCCTTCTTGGCGAGGTCAATCGGATTGTAACACGGTTGATAACCAGAGGAGACGTGGTGCTAAGGTTGCAGGGTTTGGGTCTTTGTGATCTGAAGCCGGATCGGTGTGTCGCTCTCCGAACAAATTGTTGTTTATCTTGAACCTGACGGAAGATCGGGACCCCCGTCTCCATTAAGTGGTAATCAGAGCTAAGGTATACCGTCATGTTCACTTTTATTCCCTAGTTTGAGAGTTTTGCATTCGTCCTATAGTCCAGTGCCATACTTTTATTTCCTATCCTAGAACCTTCCGCGCCATAGCCTTTGCATATTTCAGTTTCAGATTCCGTTGTTGAGTTTGTGTCCTAGGTCAAAGTCTTGTTGCTGGTTTAGATTGTGTTCTTTTCTAGTTTGTGTTGATCCCTCCACCCGCCACTATTCCGTATCACCATCGGTTTGCATCTTGTGTCCACTAAAACCCTTATTCGAGCAGCTTCCTTAAAACAGTCATAACTTTTGCATCTCAACTCGAAACGGGGAAAATTTTATATCTACGGAGAACACCAGAAAATTTTAGATCTATTTCATCCCAGCAATGCTGGGTTCGCAAAAATTAGATTTGCAAAATTCGATTAGGAAAATTGAGTTTCTGGGCCCACAAGTTTTGGTATGCTTTTTAGAGCACAGTCCTAATTTTCTATAGGCCACATCTTTTATTCAATTGAGCTCAAATTTTTTGTGGTTTATTCTTGTGTGCTCCTTGCTGAGAAAAAAATATCAAAAGAGCAAAAGCAAGAAAAAAAAGATTGGACAAAAAAAATAAAAGAAAAAATAGTAAAAGAGAATAGATGATATCGAAAAGGAGCACATAAGGAACACTCAATAGCTCTATTGTTTGTGGTACCTTTTGCCTTGTTCATATCCGTTGCTACCTTTAATACTTGTTTCCTTTCATCCTTGTTTCCTCTCTTGTTTATCACAACTGGTGATAGGAACACGTATAGGCCAGCAACTAGGACAAGTGCTCTGGACATTTATTCAATATTGTTGTCTGTCACTGACTTGTGTGCCACATATATATATTTGTTTTTTTCGTGCCTCCCAAGCTCCACATATATACTTCAGATCAGTACAGAAAAAAGGTCCTTGCAATCTTGGTACCACTACCTCATAGGTATCACGAACCAGCCGCCGGTTGTACCGCCCACTGCTTGCATTGGTAAGAACTTTGTAAGAGCTTGGTAAGATGCTTCCACTTGCTGTCAAAAGTGACACCACTGCAACCACGTAGTTATTTGATAGGGATAATATTTTTGTATTGTCTTTTGCTGTCTTCTAACAATGATAGGTTGTTCGTCTCCACTGACTTATGATGGTATAGGTGCTGATGAGTACATGGAGTGGGAAATTGCCATCGACAACATATTTGCTACTCGCTTTTTGTGTCCAAGGAGGAAGGTAAAAAATATAGCTAGTGTTTTGCGACATTCTGCTTTATCTTGGTGGGAGTCTTTAGATCCTTCTGATAAACCTCAAACTTGGAATGATATGAAACTTCTTATGTGAGAAACCTTTGTTAATCCACCTCCTGTTTTGATTTCATATGATGAGGTGCACCATTTGGAGGAAGAATATGTTGTTATTCCTCTTGCTATGACTAACCTTCTGCAGGATAATATCCATAAGCGAGAGGATGACATGGAAGAAAATGAGGAGCTCACAACCTCATATGCAAATTCAGAACCATCACTTCACAATGCACCTATTACTCCTACTGAGAACACAGGTAATGCCCATGGTGCTACACTCACGGAAGGTGAAAATTGTCTTAATGTACTAAATTTTTCCACAAACCATGCTATCATAGAGCAATTGTTAGTGGAACCCTCTCTTGATTTATCTTTGTCCCATGATAATTTGCTTGATGTTCCTTGTGATAAAGATGAATTAGTTGATGATGCTTCAGTTTTCCATGTTTTGGAACCAATTACTTATGCTGAACATAAACGTTTGCTTCCCATTGCTACCGAAAAAAAGAAAAGAAATTATTGTATTCTTCAAATACTTTGGGTTATATTGAGTTTGATACTTTATATGCTCTTAGTAGTTTAGAAGAGAAACTTAAATGTGTTGAATTGCCATGGTTGTCTACTTGTACATATCATTTTATTGGAAAATATAATTGTAAAGGAGAGTATATGGTGCATCGTGTCTATATTTGTTCAACTCTGAAATCTCCTAATATTGCGCAAAAGTATGATCAACCAAAGGATTCCAATTGCTATAATCTTGTCATGTCGAGTTTCCCTAGTTTTGTTATAAAGAAACATGTTAAATTTCAAGAAGGGGAGCAATGTTGGCTACTACCAACAACGTTTCCTTCAGCTAATCCCAAACCGAGGACGGTTTGTTGTCAAGAAGGGGAGGATGATGAGGACATGGCACCTTCGGATACGAACAATGATTATAAGGTGCGCTCATTCCTACATTTGCATAGTGGCTTTGGTTATAATTCACTTGGTTCCACATGTACATGTCACTATTTGATTGTAGGTTCAAATGTGTTTCATAATGGAAGTTCATCAAAGTTGAACTTTGGGTTCGTCGGCAGCCCGACAGTGCCTCATTGGGAAGGCCATAACTCATCCATCCGGAGTGCGATCGAGGTCAATGAGCACTTGATGGAAAGCTTGTTTGATAAGCTTTCAAATAGATCTGGTCCCATCTCAATATCACATCGGCAAGGCCTCCAAATCATCAATATATTCTGTCGCTATTTCTGGTGGGAGCTACACTGTTGTCATGGGCTTGTTAGACATCCTTGGGATCCAGGTCCAAGTTGGAGCACGCCCCAAGAAGATGGAGAACACCTAAGAGATGGCCTTGGACGTCCTCCTCCTTGGCCACCACCTTAGGAGGCCAGCAAGGACGTCCAAGCCAAGCCAGAGGCCCAGTCCAATCCGAGTTCGAGTCTGCCTTGGCCGTCAGGATCAGTCTGCAATAAAATGGACGCCCAGGACGCATCCGAACTCCGTTTTTGATGATCCACATGTGGATGGAAAGCTAATTTGATAAGGAAGCCAATCCAAGTGGTTTCACATCAAAACCTCTTCGGAATCAATGGGAATAGTCAAAACAAGTGAGCATCCAGAATCTGTCAGGGTGCTGCAACACCTACTTTTGGTCCGTTGGACCGTGTATCGTGTTTGGGCCCGTTAGGGGGCGCGTCCAGGGTAGGCGACGACCCTAAGACCTTTATAATCATACGCTGCCGCCGTCATTAGGTTTTGGGGTTTTGTTTTAGATCAATCTGTCATTGAACAGTCGCCGTTATCGGTTTGCAAGACCCCAACTTCAAGTGCTTAATCATTCATCTGCAATTGTCACTTCAATTGAGTTGCGTTTTATCTTGTTCTTGCTTGTGTTCTTCGATTCATAGCAGGGATCAGCCTTCTTGGCGAGGTCAACTGGATTGTGACATGGTTGATAACCAGAGGAGACGTGGTGCTAAGGTTGCAGGGTTTGGGTCTTTGTGATCTGAAGCCGGATCGGTGTGTCGCTCTCTGAACAAATCGTTGTTTATCTTGAACCTGACGGAAGATCAGGACCCCCGTCTCCATTAGTATAGGATCTACGTACCAGAACACCATCCACCACCTCTTTGCCGACCATGTTGAGCATGACCACACCATCGATCCCTACATGATCGACCAGACTGACTCGGGTCAGCCTGTGTCCATGGTCAACATGGTGGCTATTTGCCTCTTCACAACATTATGAACGAGAGCCCCGAAGACTATTCTGAGGGCTCAACCCAGACCATGCCATGCTGTCCTACTTTCCCTTCAGGGTTCGCAGGCATGATTTTCCACATGAGCCATGATAGCGTCACTAAGGACGGCAGAACCACTGAAGAGCATGAAGCTCGTCTAGCGAAGAACGCCGATTGCCAACATTGCCAAGATGCAGAAGTAGCCCAAGCGGCCAACGATGATGGTCGTGGCCCACCTCACCATCAATGTAATTTAGAAGAAGCATTCGACATGGTGGGTGACCAGCCAGTCTACCAGACTCTGAGAGCTAATCTAGCCATCGCTTTCAATGAGCTCGACAAACTCCCTCTGTCGGTGTTTTGGATCCGGCGGGTCCTCAACCGACTAGTGAAAGTGTACTGCGTGCCCCTAACCCTGGATGGTGATGCAAAGAGACACAAGGTTTATACTGGTTCAGGCAATAGGTGCCCTACATCTAGTCTAAGAGAGTGATCTTGTATTCCTTGCACCGAGGTGCTTGTAGTAGGGGCTTACAAGCTGAGCGAGAGAGGGAGCTAGTCCTAGGTCTCTGCGTAGAGTGGCATGAGTTGCTTGAGATGCTGATCTCTTATAGTGAGGGAGCGTGTGTATTACAGAGCATTGTGCGTTGCTTGCACCTATGTCAGTCTCCTCCTTAGAAGCGGCCCTGGTCACTCCCTTTTATAGTCGAAGGGAGGCATAGGGGCGGTACATGTATTTGCTACGTGGCATTTTGTGAGCAGAGGCGGTATGTCGAAGCCCTGCAGCTCATCATATGGTGGCATGGTCAGTGGAGCGGTCTTGTCCTCAATGCACTAGAGCGAAGCGCTAGTCACGCCTGATCCTATCTGACGTGGGAGCTCCTATGGTGGCATGTGCGCCTTCTTCTGTTGGAGGCGTGCTGGTCACTGTATGTTTGACCGATGTGGAGAGCCGAGGCTAGGTAGATGCGATAGCGTGGGTGCGCTAATTCCGAGGCTATAGGAGCTCGGCCCTATGCATGACGTGGGAGCTCTTGCAGCTTGACGCAGGGCATGGCGCTTACTGTGGACGATGTGCCGGTCCCAGAGTGCTGACAATGTAGAGAACCGAGGCCTAGTTGGTGCAGAGGCTGAACCACTGTGGGGGGCTCGGCGGGCATGAGTCCTGAGGCTATAGGAGCCCGGAAGTGGATAGCCGAGGCTCAGAGGGTGCAGTTGGTCTTGTACATCGATTCTGAGGCTACAGGGACCCAGACTTGACTTTCCACACTGCACTATCCTTGGAGCAGGGGTTAGGCAGCACAGTGCAGCACGGGTGTCTGCCGTGGGCACAGTGTTGAGCACAGTGGCCTATGACCCCTGCCCCATCCTATCCCAGATGGCATGGCATCGATGTGGCTCCCGTCTCATCGGCCACTCTGCTGTATCGTGCCATCGTTTGGCTGACATCGTGGGAGTGGTTGGATGCGTTAGTTGGACGTGACGTCCCATCAGAGAAGTTGGTCAAGGCGGCAGTGACGGGGTTGATGCCGAGCTAGCCTCGAGTGAGTCGGTAACTGGGTACTCGTCTGAGGCCTCATGGCGCGGGGCCTCAGGCGAGTCGGAGAATCGGTACCTTGTCCGAGGCCTTGTGGCGCGGGGCCTCGGGCGAGTCGGAAAACCGGTACCTCATCCAAGGCCTTGTGGCATGGGGCCTTGGGCGAGTCAGAAAACTAGTACCTCGTCCGAGGCCTCGTGGTTTCATTCTAGGCCGAGCCCACTTTGGGTGAGCCCGGATATTGTTCGAGGTGGGCCGGGTGGTCCAGCCGGGCCTCGGATAAGGTGGGGGTTTACCGGTGGTTGTCGCTTGGCTTCGATATTTACAAGGTCTAAGCGATTTTTTCGATTCTTGCTTAGGGGACCCCTTTTTATGGTACCTGACAGTAGCCCCCGAGCCTCGGGGAGAGTGTGCGCGCTCTCCCTGAGGTTTTGACGAGACTTGGCTCGCGGCAGCTCCTGGCGGGATGGTGTTTCATACTCGAGGATTCGGTGGGTGCGCGCGAGCGCACCCGTCGGGTGTAGCCCCCGAGGCCCTGGAGGAGTGGATTTATTCCTCCAGGGGCTTTTTCATGTTGAGTAAGGGGTTTTATCGCGTTTGCTAAGCCCCCGAGTGCGAGTTCGGGTCGCTGGGCCTCGGCTTGGTTGTAGGAAGAGCCCCCGAGCCTCTGCTCGGAGCAAGAGGGCGATCAGGAGTTTCCCTGTCTTTTTTGTGTGGCCCTCGCGCATCCTTTTCGTTCGGAAGGAGGGGTGGAGTATGCCAGGCTACCCTTGGTGGGCGAGTAGTGACACCTCCGGTGAGCTGTTACCGGGTAAGTCCGAGTGGAGGCTCATGCCCCATTCGATAGGGGTTGGCTAGTGGTCTAGAGACACACTCCAAAAGTACCAGAGGGCTTCTCTAGTGGGTCTCAGGGCTGTTCGATTGGCCCAGGGGACTCGGTGCCTCCCTACGGTGGGATCCCATTCAGAGACCTCCCTGCCGGTCTCAGACATGACTTAGGGCATCCCAAGCAATTGCTTGCTTGGGCCTTGGCCATGTATGGGCTCACCCATAGTCATCCCTGACTCTGTTTGTCCTGGGGCGACTGTCGAGACCCTCGAGGGCCCAGCCTTCGAACCCCTGGACTGTAACGGGCTCGGTGCCCAGTTCCTTAGTCTGAAAGGAATCAGGTGGGGGATATTCCCTTCCCATTGGCTGACGACGGCGGGTGCGCCTTTTGAGGCGGTTCCTTGGGGAGACGGAATGGAGCCTGTCGTCGCTATGGTTGGATGCGACACGACATCCTCTAGGGGCTTTTTTCATGTTGAGTGATGGGTTTTATCGTGTTTGCCGAGCCCCCGAGTGTGAGTTTGGGTCGCTAGGCCTCGGCTTGGTTGCAGGAAGAGCCCCCGAGCCTCTGCTCGGAGCAAGAGGGCGATCAGGAGTTTCCCTGTCTTTTTTGTGTGGCCCTCGCACATCCTTTTCATTCAGAAGGAGGGGTGGAGTATGTTAGGCTACCCTCGGTGGGCGAGCAGTGACACCTCCGGTGAGCTATTACTGGGTAAGTCTGAGTGGAGGCCCATGCCCCATTCGATAGGGGTCGACTAGCGGTCCAGAGACGCACTCCAAAAGTACCAGAGGGCTTCTCTAGTGGGTCCCAAGGCCGTTCGATTGGCCCTGGGGGCTCGGTGCCTCCCTACGGTGGGATCCCATTCATAGACCTCCTTGCCGGTCTCGGACACGACTTAGGGCATCCCTAGCAATTGCTTGCTTGGGCCTCAGCCATGTATGGGCTCGCCCATAGTCATCCCTGACTCTATATGTCCTGGGCAGCTGTCGAGACCCTCGGGGGCCCAGCCTTCGAACCCCTGGACCGTAACGGGCTCGGTGCCCAGTTCCTTAGTCAGAAAGGAATCGGGTGGGGGATATTCCCTTCCGATCGGCTGACGACGGTGGGTGCGCCTTTTGAGGCGGTTCCTCGGGGAGATGGAACGACGCCTGCCATCGCTGTGGTCGAATGCGTGGCGGTTTGGTCAGATCCGGATTAACTACACTAGATCTGAGGGAAACTTTCCTGATTTCATTGCCCGCCCATTTTGCCCTCTTTCCTCCCTCATAAATATGTGATGAGCCGTGCCCCGCCCCTCCTTACCATTTCCGCCTGCGTTCGCCCTTTCTGCCCTCGAGCGGTTGCTAAGAACAAAGGAAGAGAGCACCGGGGAGAAGAAGGGAGAAGGGGGAGGAAAGGAAAGAGAGAGAGAGATAGTGAGAGCACGCCTTACCGCCGTAGCCACATTCTCCACCGCACCCATGGCCAGCGGTGCTGTTGTCCTCTATTCGAATCCTTGGGGTCCGTCCGACGTGTCCACGGCGACGCTACAGTCGCTCATTGATGACAGTCTCCTCCGCCCGATCACCGACCCCAACAGACTGGAGTGGATTGCTCCGACGGACGAGCCGAAGCCAAGGCCACGCGATGGCTACATCATGAGCTTCGTGGCCTTCCACGAGCGCGGCCTCGGCTTGCTGGTGGACCGGTTCATGCGGGCGCTCCTGCATTACTATGGCGTGGAGCTCCACAACTTCAACCCCAACTCTGGGGGGCGCTGCATATGGGCGTCAAGCGCGCCCTGGCCGTTGTCTCCTCGCACTGCGCCGACATTGACCTTGAGGCCATCAGCGATGGTTACGTCGTGGCTGAGGATGACGAGAAGGCCGAGGAGGAGGTCATGAAGCTGGTGGAGGTGGCTGAGGCCCCTGGCACGGCACTGGCCAGGTTGTTCGAAGAGGAGGTGGTTCCTCCTACGCCGACCGCCGACGCTGGCGACCCTGAGTTTTGAACCAGGCCAAAGGAGCCATGTAAATAGATTAGGACTTACATCATTGTATCATGATGCTTGTGGCCATCGAGGCCTTTTAAAGTACTTGTGTGTATATGCTTTTTAATCGTTTTTATTGTATTTCCGGGCCTCTGCCCTCTGTCTTGTCTTTGAACATATCTCTTGCAAAAAACTTCCTTGAAGCCTAAGCTGCCCTTCGGGCAAAAGGTGGTGAGGGAGTTGCCGTAGCCCAGAGGCATAGGCTGTCTCATGGCTCGGCCAGCCTTTTGGCCCTGAGACAAACTTTTGGTCCTTAGGTTTTTTACAATCGATTTGTCAGAGTACGCGAGAGAGTTTGGCGTAGAAATTTTTTTGAAAAAACGACTAAAAACGGTGTCTGGGACTTAGGGGGGGTTCCCCCCTTCTTAATCGTTTTTATTGTATTTCCGAGCCTCTGCCCTCTGTCTCGTCTTTGAACATATCTCTTGCAAAAAACTTCCTCGGAGCCTAAGCTGCCCTTCGGGCAAAAGGTGGTGAGGGAGTTGCCGTAGCCTAGAGGCGTAGGCCGTCTCGTGGCTCGGCCGGCCTTTTGGCCCTGAGACAGACTTTCGGTCCTTAGGTTTTTTACAATCGATTTGTCAGAGTACGCGAGAGAGTTTGGCGTAGAATTTTTTTCGAAAAAACGACTAAAAAACAGTGTCTATGACTTGGGGGGGTCCACCCTTCTTAATCGTTTTTTATTTTTATTTCCGAGCCTCTGCCCTCTGTCTCGTCTTTGAACATATCTCTTGCAAAAAACTTCCTCAGAGCCTAAGCTGCCCTTCGGGCAAAAGGTGGTGAGGGAGTGGCCGTAGCCCAGAGGCGTAGGCCGTCTCGCGGCTCGGCCGACCTTTTGGCCCTGAGACAGACTTTCGGTCCTTAGGTTTTTTACAATCGATTTGTCAGAGTACGCGAGAGACTTTGGCGTAGAATTTTTTTTTTGAAAAACAACTAAAAACGGTGTCTAGGACTTAGGGGGGGTCCCCCCTTCTAGCCCCCGAGGGAGGCTCGGTTCTACAGAGGCAGAGCCGAGTCTTGTTTGAGCCCCACGGTGGGCACCCCTACAGAGGTAGAGCCGAGTCTCCCTTATAGCGTTATCGTAATGCCGATCCCCCATCGATGGGCTCAGGGGGTTTCTCGAAAAATTAGAACTAAAGAACGCTTCTTTATTGTATTTCGAGAAACAATGTATACAATGCTTGGGAATTTAAGGGTAGAAGCGACGTAGCTGTTCTATGTTCCAAACGTTGGTGAGGATTTCGCCCTTCTCATTGGCTGTACCACAGCGGTCTCGAGGAGGTCTCGAAGCTCGCCGTGGACCCATCGCCCCTCCGAGGTAGAGGGCTCGGGCATTGTCCGGAGTAGCATCGCTGCTGCCACGACGTTCTGGCTAGCGCGATTGAAGATAGGGGGTTGTTCGCCCCCTACGTCGTTGTTGATGCGGTGGTTGACATCGCGAGCCCTCCGCCGGGCTGCTCCGCCATCACCATGACCCCGCTGCTCTTGCTCGAGAGTGTCTCAGAGCTACTGCAGAAGGAGTCGGTCTTGTTTGGCCTTGCCCTGAAGCTCATAGAGCTGCTCTAGGTCTAGGCGTCGAAGTGCCTCGGGGGCGGGGTTCTCGTTCCATGCTGCCGGGGGCTCGACGCGTGGAGGTGTGGCATCGCCTGCCCCCTCATGGGGCGAGGAGCGATTGCCTGCCCCTTCGTCCTCATCGCTCGCGCTCGGTACCCCGAGCTCGACATTGAAGCACTCATGAGTGGGATCGTAAGTGTCTTCGTCATCAGAGTCGGAGTAGCCGAAGTAGTAGTCGCTCACGGCCATGAAGTGGCGCATGGCTTTAGGGTCGTGAAGCCCGGAGAAGTCCGCTCTGACCCATGCCTCGTCCTCCTCTGAGGAGTCAGCGTGGGTGTGGGTCGGGGTTGTGGAGTTGAGGTCGAGGGCAAAATGTTGGTGGCATCCTGGGGGCTCTACGTGAGCGGAAGCGTAGGCGGCGATGGCATTGCCCAACTCGAAGGGGTACGGGGATGGTGTCGTCGCCAGGTTCCACTCTGCTGGAGTCAACTCTTCAGGAGGCGGTGGGGTAGAGCTTGATGACAGGGCGTTGCTGTGCACCACTAGCGTCTTTCCCTTGCCTAGGCTTAACCTAGACAGGTCCCCAGCTAGGGACTCTGTACCAACAGCCGGGTATGGGATACTGGCGGAGTGCAGTGCATCGCCCTGAGCTCACGCGGTGTCGGGGTGGTTCCGCCCGCGTCGTGCCTAGCGAGCGCGATGAGAGCGGCGGCTCAGGTGCCGCCTGCGCCTAGGCTGCTAGTGCGTGATGTCGTCGTTAGTCGATGGGGCTCTGGGTGGGAGGAGTACCATATCATACTCATATCCTAGAGACATGAACTCTAGACTCCCGAACCAAATCACCGTGCCGAGACACAGTGGTCGCACGAAATCTGCCATCTGGAACTTGTTGGGATGACTAAGCTGACATGTAGTATGGCCCCTACCTAGCACACCAACTATCGGCATTTTGGGTCCGGCGGGTCCTCAACCAACTAGTGAAAGTGTACTGCATGCCCCTAATCCCGGATGGTGATGCAAAGAGACACAAGGTTTATACTGGTTTAGGCAATAGGTGCCCTATGTCTAGTCTAAGAGAGCGATCTTGTATTCCTTGCATCGAGGTGCTTATAGTAGGGGCTTACAAGCTGAGCGAGAGAGGGAGCTAGTCCTAGGTCTCTGCGTAGAGTGGCGTGGGTTGCTTGAGACGTTGATCTCTTGTAATGAGGGAGCATGTGTATTATAGAGCATTGTGCGTTGCTTGCACCTGTGTCAGTCTCCTCCTTAGAAGCGGCCCTGGTCACTCCCTTTTATAGTCGAAGGGAGGCATAGGGGCGGTACATGTATTTGCTACGTGGCATTTTGTGAGCAGAGGCGGTATGTCGAAGCCCTGCAGCTCATCATATGGTGGCATGGTCAGTGGAGCGGTCTTGTCCTCAATGCACTAGAGCGAAGCGCCGGTCACGCCTGATCCTATCTGACGTGGGAGCTCCTATGGTGGCATGTGCGCCTTCTTCTGTTGGAGGCGTGCTGGTCACTGTATGTTTGACCGACATGGAGAGCCGAGGCTAGGTAGATGCGATAGCATGGGTGCGCTAATTCCGAGGCTATAGGAGCTCGGCCCTGTGCACGATGTGGGAGCTCTTGCAGCTTGACGTAGGGCATGGCGCTTACTGTGGATGACGTGCCGGTCCCAGAGTGCTGACAACGTAAAGAGCCGAGGCCCAGTTGGTGCAGAGGCTGAACCACTGTGGGGGGCTCGGTGGGCATGAGTCCTGAGGCTACAGGAGCCCGGAAGTGGATAGCCGAGGCTCGGAGGGTGCAGTTGGTCTTGTACATCGATTCTGAGGCTACAGGGACCCAGACTTCCACGCTACACTGTCCTTGGAGCAGGGGTTAGGTAGCACAGTGCAACATGGGTGTCAGCCATGGGCACAGTGTCGAGCACAGCGGCCTGTAACCCCTACCGTCCTATCCTGGATGGCATGGCGTCGATGTGGCTCCCATCTCATCAGCCACTCTATTGTATCATGCCGTCGTTCGGCTGACGTCGTGGGAGTGGTTGGACGCGTTAGTTAGACGTGACGTCCCATCAGAGAAGTCGGTCAAGGCGGCGGTGATGGGGTTGATGCCGAGCCGGCCTCGAGCAAGTCGGTAACTGGGTACTCGTCCGAGGCCTCGTGGCGTGGGGCCTCGGGCAAGTCAGAGAATCGGTACCTCGTCGGAGGCCTTGTGGCACGGGGCCTTGGGCTCGTCCGAAAACTGGTACCTCGTCCGAGGCCTCGTGGTTTCGTTCTGGGCTGAGCCCGCTTCGGGTGAGCCCAGATATTTTTCGAGGTGGGTCGGGTGGTCCAGCTGGGCCTCGGATAAGGTGGGGGTTTGCCGGTGGTTGTCTCTTGGCTTTGATATTTACAAGGTCTAAGCGATTTTTTCAGTTCTTGCTTAGGGGACCGCTTTTTATGGTACCCGACACCCTCACACTCAAGAGGTCGAGAAGGTACGAGCACACATCATAGCTACACTAGTCCAAGTTAACGAGTTCTAGAATGATGCTCCACCTTATTACACCGCATTAGCTCATAGCCGACGCTCTTGCCATGATGGAGGAGGCTAGCATCACGGTGTCGATGGCCCTCGACCTCTGGCTAGAGGTCCCTACCTCTATAGAGGATCCAGAGGCAACTATGAAGCTCATTCATGCCACGACTCTCGCTCGCCATGCCCCTAAGAAGGATAGGGCGGTAAGCACAACTAGGAGGTCAATCAACCCCTCCCCCATGACCTTTGTGACCACATCAATGTTGGCACAAATGTCCATGGATGCATCAAGAACAGCAGGTCTGCACGCTATGAAGCAGAGATGGAACATTGTCGGCAATTCGATGCTGAACATGAGGGATTTGCTACCCGTCAAGCACCACTCCCTACCAACACATCAGGACTTTGCCCCTTCATTGAAAGGCTTCAAGCCGTCTGGTGGCCTATGAGTTTCAAGGTCATTGGTGTTAACACCAATGACCAAAAGGCCAACCCTGCTCAGTGGCTAACTTTATACGAGATCACTGTGGAAGCCATGGACGGAGATGAAGATGTCATGGCAAAGTATCTTCTCATCATGCTTAACCAGTCTACAAATAACTAGCTCCTCAGCCTGCAAGAGAACTCCATCTGATCCTGGGATGACCTCAAGAAAGTCTTCACCGATAATTACATGGCTACGTATGATCAGCCTGGCACAAAGTATGACCTAGAGAAGCTTTATCAGTCCTTCGAGGAGTCCCCGCATGACTTCATCAGGCGCTTCTCGAAGACAAGAAACTCCATCCCCAACATCACTAACGCTGAGGCCATCACCGCTTTCACCAAAGGGCTTCAACACGAGCAGCTCCATGGAAAGCTGTACCGCAAGAGGCCCACAACCATCGGTGAACTGATACAAACAACAAACGGATACGCCGATGCCAAAGAAGCCAAACGAACTACCTGCTTCGCCCACCACCAGCTCCTCAATGATGACCAACATGAAGATAGGCACTACGACAACTATGACTGTTGCCGTGATGATCAAGACCATCGCGACGACTACGACCACCACCAAGATGATCGCAAGCCCTAGCATGACGACCGCTTGGAGAGCTTGAGGGGTAGACATGGTCACCATCGCTGGTCTGATAAATCGATCAACACTGCCAATACCTGGGCCAAGCGCACCTATGACGCTGACTTTGTGGCAAGCTGCTAGACGACACATGCCCTATCCATAAGGATGTGAAACACACCATGTGGGAGTATAGAGGCCTAAAGAAAGCACTAAGTGGCGAATCATTGAAGAAACCATGGTGTGATGATGATGAGACCGAAGACGGTCAGGGTGGAGAATGAGGCAAGAACAAGGGCCCAACCTACCAAGATCCCACCAAGACCGTCGCCACCATTTTTTGTGGGAGAGCTATTTCTGAAGACAAGTGGGTGTAGAAGCTTGTAGCCTGACGTGTCATGTTGGTCGCTACATATGATGGCCCCATCGTTGATCCCAAGTACCTCGACTGGTCGGAGCACCCGATCACCTTCTCCAGTTTCGATTAGTGGTATGACATCCCATACCTAGGGTGTTTCCCACTCGTCCTAGATCCCATAATCAAGGACGTGCACTTCTAGATGGTCCTCATCGACGGAGGGAGCACCCTCATCATCCTCTTCACCAGATCTAAGGAAGAGCTAGAGCTCAAAAAGGAAGACCTTACCCCCATGGACTCTCCATTCTAGGGAATCATTCCCAGGAAGGCATCCCTAACCTTAGGATAGATTACACTACCAGTTCAATTCGACACCGCCAAGCATTTTCGCATCGATTACGTCAACTTCCTCATCACTGATTTCAACACGGCATACCATGCCATCCTTGGCCAACTAGCTCTTGCTAAGTTCATGGCCGTGTTGCACTATATGTACCTGGTGCTAAAAATGCCAATGGAGCAGGAGGTCCTCTCCCTGTGGCCCAACCTCAAAGTCACCTACAACTATGAGAAGGAAAGCTTCACGCTCACCAAGGCAACTGACATCTCCAAGGAGGTAAAGGAAGTGGCCCTCGTCCTCGGTGACCAGTCCAAGACTGCTCAGATCGAGTTCGGCATCGAACCTAAATAGGAAGACATGCTCGTCAGCTTCCTAAGGGAGCATGTTGACATGTTCACATGGAAACCTACGGACATGCCTGGCGTGCCTCGGGAGCTGATTGAGCACTCCTTAAACGTCTTAGCGACCGCCAAGCCAATCAAGTAGAAGCATCGATGATTCGTGCAGGAGAAAAAGGAGGCCATTAGGGTAGAGATAACCCGGCTCTTAGCCATCGGTTTTATTAAAGAGGTGTATCACCTAGAGTGGTTGATTACAATTTATAAGAGCACAACAAACACTGCCCTAAAGAATAAAGAATGGAGATTGTGCGTTGATTACACCGATCTCAACAAACACTGCCCTAAAGACCCCTTTGGTCTACCTCGCATTGACGAGGTTGTAGACTCCACTGTAATAGAACCATCCAATTTATAAGAGCACAAGTACAATGGCAGCCGGTGAAGCGGTCGCACTTTCATACTTGAGACCATATAAACCTGGTAGTCCGTTGAGTACCACGAAGGGTCTAGATTCATCGCCAACATACAACCAAGATCGTATGTGATTCAACATACATGCCACATATTACATAGAGTTCACAAATACATTACCATCCATCAGAGTATAATTAAAAGTTATTACAACCCAAGTTCAAATAAAGTAGTAGTAGCGGAAGCAAAGGTAGTTTTGAAACTAACATCTCACACCATTGTTCAAATACTTGCTAGTTTGTGATCACATCCCATAAAAGCATCATAGATTAGATATATAGAAGTGCCTTGCCCATGGGCTGAAGTAGTTCTTACAATATATATGATATACTATGTTATCTGCAACAAGTGGGAAATAAACCCTGAGTATGAGAAGGTACTTAGCTAGACTTACCCATCATAAACCAAAAATAAAGTGACTCCAAGGATCATGCAAGGCTTTATAAGTGGAGCTAGCTTGACAACATTTTGCATAAAAGGCTACTAGTTCAACTATACCTTTTATAATTCGGTTACCAAGTTAATTATAGCTATTTATCTCTAGGTTAGCAACTAATCTAATGGGAACGGGGATCCCAATCTTCCGTCAGGTGGTGGTAACTATCGTTGTGGCGGAGAATGACACACAGATCTGGCTTTAGATCGAAAGATCGAACCCTACAATCTTAGCACCACAGCTCCTCTGGTTATCAACCGAGTCTCGGACTAGGTTGACCTCGCCAAGAAGGCTAATCCCTGCCTACGCAATGAAGAACACAAGCAAGAACAAGAAAGAACACAACCAAATTGTAGATGAATGATTAATCTCATAGAGTTGGGGTCTCACAAACTGATGAACGACGAAACTGTTCTTGACAGAATAATCTAAGCAAAACCCCAAAACCTAATGACGGCGGCGGCGTATGATTATAAAGGTCTTAGGGTCGTCGCCTACACTGGACGCGCCCCCTAATGGGCCCAAACACGATACACGGTCCAATGGACCAAAAGAAGGTGTCGCAGCACCCTGGCAGATTCTAGATGCTGACTTGTTTTGACAATTCATGTTGATTCCGAAGAGGTTTTGACGTGAAACCACTTGGATTGGCTTCCTTATCAAATTAGCTTTCCATCCATATGTGGATCATCAAAAACAGAGTCCGGATACGTCCTAGGTGACCAGTTTAAGGCAGACTGGTCCTGGAGGCCGAGACAGACTCGAATTCATGTTGGACTGGGCCTCCGGCTTGTGTTGGACGTCCTTGCTGGTCATCATCACCTCCACCACTTCCTCTAAGTCCTTCATGACTCTCTCCAATGTTCCTAAGCAAGATAACATCATTAGGTAGTAGTCTATTCTCAAAAGTATGAAAAGGATCACTTAAGAACGAGCTCACCTCTAAATTGAGTAGGTGCATCTAAAAGAGTGATGTCCTCATCATCCTCGCCCTCTTGAATTGGAGTCGTCCTCGACTCAAGCTCATCTTCTTCTCCCAAATAAGGTTTCAAATCTGCAATGTTAAAGGTGGGACTAACCCCGAACTCGGGTGGCAACTCAAGTTTGTATGCATTATCATTTATTTTCTCAATAATCTTATAAGGACCTGCTGCTCTTGGCATTAATTTAGACTTACGTAGCTCAGGAAATCTATCTTTTCTCAAATGTAACCAAACCAAATCACCAGGTTCAAGTTTAATCTCTTTCTACCTTTACTACTAGCAATTCTATACTTTTCATTCATTCTTTCAATATTTGCTTTAGTTGTTTCATGCAACTTACGAATAAAATCAGCACGCTCTCTAGCATCACTATGTATTCTCTCAGTGGTAGGTAAAGGCAAAAGATCAATAGGAGCATGGGGGTTAAAACCATACACTACCTGAAAAGGACTTACCTTGGTGGTGGAATGTTCCGCCCTGTTATATGCAAACTCCACATGCGGCAAACATTCTTCCCACATCTTCAAATTGCGCTTCAAAATGGCTCTCAACATGGTGGACAATGTTTGATTCACAACCTCAGTTTGCCCATCAGTTTGGGGATGACATGTTGTAGAAAACAGCAGCTTGGTCCCCAATTTATTCCACAATGTGCGCCAAAAATGACTCAAGAATTTTGCATCACGATCTGAAACAATAGTAGAAGGCATACCATGCAAGCGAACGATTTCTTGAAAGAAAAGGTCAGCAATATGAACAGCATCGTCGCTCTTATGAGAAGGAATAAAATGTGCCATCTTAGAAAAATGATCAACCACCACAAAAATACTATCCCTCCCCCTCTTAGTCTTTGGCAATCCCAACACAAAATCCATAGATATATCTGCCCAAGGAGTAGAAGGATCAGGAAGAGGCATATACAAACCATGTGGGTTCAACCACGACTTAGCTTTTTGACATGTGGCACACCGAGCCACGTACCGCTCTACATCTCACCTCATCCTTGGCCAAAAGAAGTGTGTGGACAGCACCTCCTCCGTCTTCTTGGCACCAAAATGTCCCATCAATCCGCCTCCATGTGCCTCCTACAACAACAAAAGACGAACGGAACCAACTGGAATGCATAGGCGGTTAGATCTAAACAAAAACCCATCATTGATCATAAACTTATTCCATGTACGTCCCTCTCTACAATTAAGCAACACATCCTTAAAATCGGGATCAAGCGCATATTGTTCTTTTATTGAGTGAAGACCAAAAATCCAACAATCAAGTTGGGACAGCAATGTATATTATGACAGAACCGCCCAATTTATACAAGATCAAGTACGGTTGTCCCCGCTAACACGTTGACACACCCATACTTTCACTCATATAAACCCGGTAGTCCGCCGAGTGTCCCGAAAGACCTCGGTAAATCAACATCACAACCAAGATCGTGTGATTAAGCAAATACACGTCACATACGCAGAGTTGCAGCAGAAATAATGTTACAAATGGGTTCACAAATAATAGTACAAGTTTGGGTTTCAAAACCAATTATTGAAAACAATATAGCTTTCAAATGATTACATTAATATAAGTTCCAAATACATTGCTAGCATAAGTGACATCCTCAAACAAAAGCATATAGATGAGAAGTAAATATAGAATCACCGAGCCCACCGGCGGTTAGCCACCATCTTCAGCAGGCCAAGAACTTCACCTGCAACAAGGTGGGATAAACCCTGAGTACTCGAATGTACTCAGCCAGACTTACCCGTCGTAAACCAGAAATAAAGTGACACCAAGGATTATGCAAGGCTTTCTTTAGTGGGCTAGCTGACTCGTTTGCGAAAAGCATAAGCTATCATGAAGAAACCATTTTAAGTACTTTGCATCATCTTTATTATGACCTATCCATCTAGGTAAGCACCTGTACTATAGCAATCACTTGATTAACCAATAACATCCAGTTACCAATTTAGATTTAGCATATCCCATACCATCCAGATAACCATCATTGTTCCATAATAATTACTACGATGCTGTAACTTGAGTCAAGTGCTCACTATCCAGGAGCGATGGCGATTCGAATCGATTCCTAACCAGCTGGTGATTTATTCCTTACACAAACCTCACTCACCCGCTAAAGTGATGTATCGGTCACCGAGTCAACTATCCAGGAATCTCGAGTTTGCCAGGAACCACATGTACCTGGGGGCCGACCGACTGCCCTTTGGTCTTATCATCGCGCCCCCGTGTCCTACCACACCTGCTCCGGTACAGTGCGCTGCGGGCAATCTACTCGGCCCGAATAATCTCCCAGCTTCGCGGTCGAAAGGTGCTTTATTCGGCCAGCTAAATGTAAGGCATGCGTTCAACATGACTCGAGGGCCAACAACGGTCGGTCCTTAATCGACACAGACGAAAACTAACAGCACCCCAGAACCCTGTCTGGTTGCCTCCAACTTTTCTGTCCGGTCTCCAATTATCCATCACACATGGTTACTTCCAGGATATCATTCTTTCCATAGCTAAATTCTTCCAATAACCACCTATAATGTAGGTGACCGGATATCATCGATCGCTACTGGTCTGAGCAAGGCTAAGCAGTTATTCGATCCTGACCTAACAGGGTAAAAGGTAATAAGGTAGGCAAGGATAGTAATAAATGCATCAACGGTTTCAATCAACTCCTACAACTTAATGCAACAATATATAAACTCATATATAGGAATAATTGCTTTTATAAAGTAGGAGACTTAGAATGCTCCGGGGCTTGCCTGGGATCCGTCACAAGTCAGTTCAGTTAGCTTGCACCGTCCTGGTGACGTCTCAGGTCCTAGCATTCGCTTAGTCCTTCCATCTTCGGGATAGATCCATCAAACACTGTCTTCGGGTTTGGCTCTAACATCTCATCCTTCACGTGGTGCATCTAGCGTACCTAGATGAGATGCAATATGCAAGTGCATAAATATGAAGAATAGTACCATGAGACGCATCACAAAATAGCAAGCAAGACAAGCATAGTTTACACTAACACACTTAAGTACTTTGCGATGCTTAACTTAAACATCACACAATCAATCATGCTAAGATGGCAAAGAAGACGACAACACTAAGCATGACATAAGTTTCCCAAGATCTCAGGTGCTCTAACTCAGTCATCATTCAAGGCATAAGTCACACTTAACAATATACAAGCAAACACTATAATTGGAATCTGCCAATTTCTAGACATGCAAACAGCAGCTACAAGATTTAGCTATAACTGGAGTTACACAAATCCAAATGACTTGCAAGAAGACAATCCGGAAAGCTTATGGAATTTTCTACAATTCATCTTTAATCATCTTAGCATGATTCTTAAGTTAACTAAGTCAAATATACCCATTTACAGAAACTGGTCCACAATTGACAGAAAGCAGCCATTTCTGAAACCCAACTTTAAACAGGCATAACTCACAAACCACAAGGCCAAATACCACCAACTTTTAACAGAAGCTAGATACATGAATTATCTACAACTTTGTTATTCTCGTATTAAGATGATTTTACAGTTAGAAGGGTCAACTAATCCAATAATTGCATCTCTGTCCAAAACATAGACAGAAACTGACATGCCACTTTAAACAGCTATAAATAGAGTTATACATGTCCAATAAATGTGGTTCTAGGCTTTTTAGAAATCTTAGCAAATTATAAACAACTTTGTTGTAAACACCTAAAGCAAATTCTACTACTAAGAAGGCCCCACAATAAGAACAAGGAAACCCTCTCTGGTTTTGGGCAGAAACAGCCACAGAGATTTAAGCAAGTATAACTCAAGATCTACTTAGCCAAAAATCATGATATTTAACTTTTTGGAAAGCTTAAGAAAAGTACCACAACTCATGTATTTTCACCAAGTCATGATTCATAACTTAACTGAGCCAATTAATTCAAACATGCAGAACTATTCAGAGTAGAAGCAAAGCAATACAGGGCATTTGTTATTTTTATAACTCTTAAAATATAAATCCTAAACTCCTGAAACTTTTACCAGACAACAACAATCACCTTAGTAGCACTCCACAAAATTTTCACATTTATTTGAGCATAAAAGCTGCAGTTATGAAAAACACAAGACATGGCAAGTAACAGGAACCTAGCTGCATAGATCTATTTTTACAGCAAAATATTTAAACTAAACATGTAATATTATAGATCTACTGCATAGACAATTTCACAAGGATTCCAAAAAGTCCTCATTTGTTATTTTAGGATTTTTCTACTAATTAATACGAATTTTCAAAGTTCATCATTCAAATATGTAAAAATCAAAAGAAAAGGAATGTAAACTTGCATCGGGGTCCCTACGGAAAAATATAATTCAAACGTCAGCGAAGAGGTCCTCCTGAGCACTATTCACATGAGTCACAACTTCGCAGAAAGAACCTTCCCTTTTGTCGAATTGTTGCGCGAGGTCCTTGACGGGGTCTGGGAGCAGAGGAGGCACTGGACTTCGCCGAATTCGGCCGGAGAGGCGGCAGTCGATGGCGACGAGTGGCGGGGGAGCAAGTACGGTCCCGTGCGCACCCGATGGTGCCCTCGGCTCGGCCCGAGGAGGAGTATGGAGGGCTGGCCACGTGTGCATGCGGCTCGGCTGCGCGTAGACTGACGGCGGCGACGCTGTGGGGCACGACGGCGACGAGTGGCTTTAGGCGAGGGGTGCGGGAGTTGCGGCATGAGGTGAGGGAGGTGGTGCTGCGGTCTATTTGGGCGGAGGGAGGCTAGAGATGAAGGAACAACAGCGGCCATGGAGCTGGCACGACCGGCCATGGTGGCGGCGTCTGCACGGGAGCGAGGAGAGCGCGAGAGGGAGCGAGCAGGGAGTGGAGAGGGGGATGGAGAGTGCGTGCTGGTGCCCCTCCTCATCGGCAGCAGGGCGCAGGGCGTCCACGATGCGTGGAGCAGCGGCGGCGAGCATGGCATCCGCGTGTCCCCTATGGGGCCCGCCATTGAACACCTGGCGCGCGCGATGGAGCCTGAGTTCAGACGCGTTTTTCAGCATATTCCCGGTAGTTTTGGATCCGTGGGCCTGTACCAAAGTTGTTGCCCTCCTAATGGTCTACCAAACTCGTTAAGGGTGCCTAGTCATTAGGATAGAGGATCAGTGGTTAATTAAGCCCCAAACTGCTAGTGTCAGCGTATTGACAGCGACAAGCAAACATTCAAATTGATGGTGAAAACGAGGTCAAACTGGTGCCATCTTTTTACATGCCCTTCTCCATGATCTTAGCTCCAACTTCCATTTTGGGGTCAAGTCAAGTTACTTAACGAAATTTGGAGAACGCGAGACGTCAATGCCGATGTCGATGAATTTCTAGACTTAGAATATTTCTAAGTGCTGAAATCAGCAGCAGGTTCCAACTTCGAGCCTCTGTTTGACTTATTTCCAAGTTGATCTAGCTCTTGGTCCAAAAACAAAGTTTCTTCTACATGATATGGACTACAACTTTCATTTAAGGTCCAACCTCAAAACTGGTATAGAACCTGCTGTCCTACTTTGACCAAAGTAGGATCACGATGAAGCTTAAATTATCCTTTTTGATCCATTGGAGCATTTTCTTGGCATTTGCCCAACATGAACCTTTCATGACTTTTGTTGTAGAGTTCATCTAGAGTCATTTGGGCATGGTTGCAAGATTTGGTTGACGATCGAGAATTCCATTCACTTTATAAAATAATTCAAGCAAGGACATAACTCGTCATTTCATGTGACTTCTTGATTCCAAACTTCATGAAACTTTTCCATGGATCAATATAGATGGGTATTGATGTGAGACATATGAAGATATCCCAATCACACCACCCAAGCATATATCTTGAAAAAGGGGTCTACAGGCGAGCAAAGGTGCAATATCCAAGTTTAGGTTGGGGCTCGTTTCTATAGGTTGGACCTCATCTTCATCATCACTTAATATGCCATGTTCGAGCTCAAACCCATTGCTTAATTGGTGGCAAACACCTAGGGTGTTACAGCCCTCCCCCCTTAAAAGAATCGTGTCCCAAGATTCAGGATGAAAGACTTTTATGGAAGAGAGACATGCTACCAGTTTCCAATATCAGCGATAGCTTTAGGCTACATAGCTTCTAGCATAAGAGAGGCTAATTTGGTCAAGACACGTTCTGATACTTGTCCTTCGTAGTAAGTTTTGTCTGAAGAATTTCCTTCGTTGGCCTTCATGAAGTATTGTTACTTTGGGAGGAATCCAAGATAGCAATGTCCTACGTACTTCGTCCTCGATGTACGAAGAGCGATACAAACGTAGACTAAATACTTGTAGCATCTACTTCCCTAGTGGATACAGCACATACCATATGGACTTTGCACTAGATCATAATCTTCTGAAGGATACTTGTTGCAATGGTTCCATGTGTGCAGTTCTCTTTCTCTGATAACAATATTGTATGGTCTGAGTCTGCCGAGTGAGTGGTAAACGTAATAGCTGACTCTATCGGCTCAACGTTCTCGATGATCATTCCTTAGGGAGCCTTCGTATCCAAGTTTCAAGTAATTCACAAAACTAGGGACTAGTTCACTACCAAGCAGGTTGAGTATAATTTGCCTTCGTGGTGCAGTTGCATAGCAAGTTCGGTTGACTTGCATCGTAGCAAAACCAGCTTTCTTACTACATTTGTCGTCGAGGCTTCCATTCTAAGGCCTATCAATATCTCAAAAACCATAATCCAAAAATCTGCGGTTTGACACCTTTCCAATTGCTTTCGAATTGCAAGGGCACAATTTTGACTTCTAGAACACCTTGACTGCTCACGCATTGCTGATCTAAGAGGGCAAAGGCAAGGCACATAGGGGTGCAATTAGTCTCCTCAAGGTTATGGAGGGTTGTCTAACAGCGATACACCTACAAGTTGTAATTTCTTGGCATGAATGACAAACACAACCGTCTAATGCAAATGATGATCATAGTCACAGCGAAATTGCATATTCTGTACCCTTTTGTTTTCTATTCATATCTCACAAACTACTGCTCTGTTAGGAAATGGCAGCAAACCGAGCCGACAAGATATCTCTCAAATCCGATGTTTTACTCAACCAATACTCAAACCAACTTAAGACATCAAAGGGCCCTTAAGCAAGGAATGAGATCACCAAGTTTGGGGTCAATCCAACTTCGTTTGAGTCACTAATCACCGGCTTGAAGATAACCGGTTTAGTGCCACAAAATCTAGACGTATTTCGTGTTCTCCCTTTTCTTTGCTCCACACATTGAGGTGTGTGTTTTGCACTCTCTAATCTTTCTCATAGTAGCAGCAGCTTTTCTCTAGCCGAGGATGGAGGCTATAGTCTTCCTACCATGCTTCTTAGGTAACAATTTCCGCTGTTGATCTAGACACCAACTTGACGATGCACAAGCATTGGACTTGTGGGCTGTTTTCATAGGCACAAAGCATTATTCCACATGGAGGGCATCTCTACATAGATAAGGAACCGTTTCTGAATATTCTCTGGCACCTCGTCCAATAGGGCCTTGAACAAATCCATTTGTGGTACCTAAGGGCACAATGATGCTGATTGAAACTAGGCACATGCTTTCTCTTGTTCTTCACTTGGTTGATACAACATCTTGTACTATATACGTGATTATCCAAGATGGAATTGACTTGATAGCACATTTGGAGAAGAAGTAGCACTTGCATTGCGGGGCCAGGTTTGCTGTTTCCTTGATCAACATTGTTCTGTGATATTTGGCCTTCATAGTTACCAAATAGTCGTTACCTAACTGAAGACTAACTTTCCTACTGGTAACAAATTAGTTGTCCCTCAACACTTAAAAAGGTTCCAAATCTTCACTCTTGATAATAATAAAAAAAATTGTGGTCGAAGCCTACAGATGGTCGCCATTGAAGTTAGCAGAAAGGGGTCACACCAAAGAAGGTCAGTTCATCTACGTGATCCTTATGCACCTAAAGATTGAGAACTTGGACAGGAACTCATATATATCAGGTGACCTATCACAGCACATAATATCCTGGTCCATTTATCATCCGACTGATAACTTGTTTAACCTTAAGTGTGGTGCACCTTTCTGATCCAACGAAAATGACATAAGTTACTCACTAGATGACCGACGTCATTACAGGGACAGTCACGTCGAGTAGAGTCACTTGTCTACCCTCTTGCAGTCTGTTTATGTTCCTGTTAGTGACCTATTCTTCAAAGGTTAACCGTTGGACGACTTCACAAAGGAGTCCTATTGCATCTAGTTCGACATATAGATCGCTTGACATGATAAGGAGAGATAACCAAGGAAGAGCTCACGTGAAAATAACACATCGGTGTAGTTCGGCAATAGATCATGACTAGAAACCTCAATACCAGCGCGCACCCAGCAGCACAACCATGTGCCGGCCGGCCACAAGGAGGCCCTAGGTTCCGTCGCGGCACCGTAGTTGCTACTCATAACACCATTACTGATCACACACCCAAAGTGAATTTTCAAGTTGCACAGATGGGTTCATAAGAACAAGCACTATGCAAAGGAGGGATAGCAAACAAAGGTAGTCACAAGGTTAGGATTCAACAAGGAGGTGATCCGAAGATCAAAGCACAGCGCAAGAGAACATAGCCTAATCGCCGAAGGCTACTAAGCAGGGGACTTCTTGCCTAATTTCTATATATGTCTCGTGTCCACCAAAGTGATTACCAGGTCAAGATTAACATGCGATTTGGTCTTGTCGAGCAGCAACATGAGATCAAGACTGATAAATGTCTAGAGACTTGAGAGAGTTGGAGACAAAATAAACAAGATTCAAGGGACAGAGCCAAGGCACTGACTAAGGATTCAGTTGATGAGGCAACGACATGATCTACGAGGAAAAGGTTCCAAAGCAGGGTAGATAGCGATTAGCGTTACACCAGATCACCAGTAGAAGAAGGAGCAATGATATCTAACAAGGATTTTTGAGCAAGGTCCTCCCACATAGGAGCGGGACAACCACAAAACATGCGAGCAAAGAAGGGGGCTAAGCTTGGGTCGAAGGTCAAGCAAAGGCATGGATAAAGGTCTTCGTAGCGCAACGTTCAAGGGCTAGCAACCACATGTACAGGCTCAGGCTCCTAAGAGAGAACTTAATTGAAAATGACAACCATGAGATTACCAAAACTTGGACGTGGTTCTAGGATAGCGCTCTTCAACACTCGTATGCTTACCGAGGACAAAAGGGGTGATAACTATGGCACTAATTAGATAACAAGCATACATACCCACCACTTGGCTAAACTAGAGGACATTATAGGTGAAGCATGTAACCACAATTATTTCTAGCAAGGCTAAGCACACACTTTTCTCAAGCACTTCCTATTCAAGCAACATGGAACAAGGCATTCTTGTTTAACTCCACACAAGGAAGATAGTGCAATACATCGATCACAAGTTACTAGTACTTAGAACAAAGGAAGGGAAGCATATTTATGCACAAGCACAATCATGATGCATGCTCGTCCTATTCGTCCTCACGAAATTGCCAGCCTAAGGTGGCAATCACGTTCTATGTCAGTGGCATAACATGTACTCTCTCGATATATAGCTAGTCGTCATCTACATTCAATCTACGCATTCGTGGTTAGCGTACCTACAGGTAAATTCATTGCAGCCCATTCCCACAAGAGATAAATAAGCACACAATGAAAGCAGTAAACTAAGATACTTTCCATATATACATCCCTAGATATATATACTTCGGTATCCATAGCTACCCGGTAGATATACCCACAATTAAGTACCTTCATATATACATGTGTGTAACATGTAAATATTCTAGTAACCACAACTAACTCTCCCCTAGACCGATAGTTGGATGGTCATGCTCTCACAACTCACACTTACCTGGGCGTAGAGGCAATTGATCCATACATTACCATTCAAGTGAATGACATCCATACAATAGCACGCCGTATGGATGACGAAAATAAAATTTGCAAGAAGTAAACCCCCACAGTTAGTACTTAGATAGCCACCTAATAGTCCTTAACTGGGCATAAAGGAGGATGTTGCTAGCATAGTTTTGCAAATAAGTTTTGACAAATTTGCCTGTAGCTAAAGTTTTAGTCAAAATAGGAGTTTTAAAACCAAAACTTTGTTTTTAAAACTATGTACATGATAGTATTATGCTTAATCTTGCTCTGATACCAGCTATGACAGAACCGCCCAATTTATACAAGATCAAGTATGGTTGTCCCCGCTAACATGTTGACACACCCATACTTTCACTCATATAAACCCGGTAGTCCGCCGAGTGTCCCGAAAGACCTCGGTAAATCAACATCACAACCAAGATCACGTGATTAAGCAAATACACGTCACATACACAGAGTTGCAGCAGAAATAATGTTACAAATGGGTTCACAAATAATAGTACAAGTTTGGGTTTCAAAACCAATTATTGAAAACAATATAGCTTTCAAATGATTACATTAATATAAGTTCCAAATACATTGCTAGCATAAGTGACATCCTCAAACAAAAGCATATAGATGAGAAGTAAATATAGAATCACCGAGCCCACCGGCGGTTAGCCACCATCTTCAGCAGGCCAAGAACTTCACCTGCAACAAGGTGGGATAAACCCTGAGTACTCGAATGTACTCAGCCAGACTTACCCGTCGTAAACCAGAAATAAAGTGACACCAAGGATTATGCAAGGCTTTCTTTAGTGGGCTAGCTGACTCGTTTGCGAAAAGCATAAGCTATCATGAAGAAACCATTTTAAGTACTTTGCATCATCTTTATTATGACCTATCCATCTAGGTAAGCACCTGTACTATAGCAATCACTTGATTAACCAATAACATCCAGTTACCAATTTAGATTTAGCATATCCCATACCATCCAGATAACCATCATTGTTCCATAATAATTACTACGATGCTGTAACTCGAGTCAAGTGCTCACTATCCAGGAGCGATGGCGATTCGAATCGATTCCTAACCAGCTGGTGATTTATTCCTTACACAAACCTCACTCACCCGCTAAAGTGAGGTATCGGTCACCGAGTCAACTATCCAGGAATCTCGAGTTTGCCAGGAACCACATGTACCCGGGGGCCGACCGACTGCCCTTTGGTCTTATCATCGCGCCCCCGTGTCCTACCACACCTGCTCCGGTACAGTGCACTGCGGGCAATCTACTCGGCCCGAATAATCTCCCAGCTTCGCGGTCGAAAGGTGCTTTATTCGGCCAGCTAAATGTAAGGCATGCGTTCAACATGACTCGAGGGCCAACAACGGTCGGTCCTTAATCGACACAGACGAAAACTAACAGCACCCCAGAACCCTGTCTGGTTGCCTCCAACTTTTCCGTCCGGTCTCCAATTATCCATCACACATGGTTACTTCCAGGATATCATTCTTTCCATAGCTAAATTCTTCCAATAACCACCTATAATGTAGGTGACCGGATATCATCGATCGCTACTGGTCTGAGCAAGGCTAAGCAGTTATTCGATCCTGACCTAACAGGGTAAAAGGTAATAAGGTAGGCAAGGATAGTAATAAATGCATCAACGGTTTCAATCAACTCCTACAACTTAATGCAACAATATATAAACTCATATATAGGAATAATTGCTTTTATAAAGTAGGAGACTTAGAATGCTCCGGGGCTTGCCTGGGATCCGTCACAAGTCAGTTCAGTTAGCTTGCACCGTCCTGGTGACGTCTCAGGTCCTAGCATTCGCTTAGTCCTTCCATCTTCGGGATAGATCCATCAAACACTGTCTTCGGGTTTGGCTCCAACATCTCATCCTTCACGTGGTGCATCTAGCGTACCTAGATGAGATGCAATATGCAAGTGCATAAATATGAAGAATAGTACCATGAGACGCATCACAAAATAGCAAGTAAGACAAGCATAGTTTACACTAACACACTTAAGTACTTTGCGATGCTTAACTTAAACATCACACAATCAATCATGCTAAGATGGCAAAGAAGACGACAACACTAAGCATGACATAAGTTTCCCAAGATCTCAGGTGCTCTAACTCAGTCATCATTCAAGGCATAAGTCACACTTAACAATATACAAGCAAACACTATAATTGGAATCTGCCAATTTCTAGACATGCAAACAGCAGCTACAAGATTTAGCTATAACTGGAGTTACACAAATCCAAATGACTTGCAAGAAGACAATCCGGAAAGCTTATGGAATTTTCTACAATTCATCTTTAATCATCTTAGCATGATTCTTAAGTTAACTAAGTCAAATATACCCATTTACAGAAACTGGTCCACAATTGACAGAAAGCAGCCATTTCTGAAACCCAACTTTAAACAGGCATAACTCACAAACCACAAGGCCAAATACCACCAACTTTTAACAGAAGCTAGATACATGAATTATCTACAACTTTGTTATTCTCGTATTAAGATGATTTTACAGTTAGAAGGGTCAACTAATCCAATAATTGCATCTCTGTCCAAAACATAGACAGAAACTGACATGCCACTTTAAACAGCTATAAATAGAGTTATACATGTCCAATAAATGTGATTCTAGACTTTTTAGAAAGCTTAGCAAATTATAAACAACTTTGTTGTAAACACCTAAAGCTAATTCTACTACTAAGAAGGCCCCACAATAAGAACAAGGAAACCCTCTCTGGTTTTGGGCAGAAACAGCCACAGAGATTTTAGCAAGTATAACTCAAGATCTACTTAGCCAAAAATCATGATATTTAACTTTTTGGAAAGCTTAAGAAAAGTACCACAACTCATGTATTTTCACCAAGTCATGATTCATAACTTAACTGAGCCAATTAATTCAAACATGCAGAACTGTTCAGAGTAGAAGCAAAGCAATACAGGGCATTTGTTATTTTTATAACTCTTAAAATATAAATCCTAAACTCCTGAAACTTTTACCAGACAACAACAATCACCTTAGTAGCACTCCACAAAATTTTCACATTTATTTGAGCATAAAAGCTGCAGTTATGAAAAACACAAGACATGGCAAGTAACAGGAACCTAGCTGCATAGATCTATTTTTACAGCAAAATATTTAAACTAAACATGTAATATTATAGATCTACTGCATAGACAATTTCACAAGGATTCCAAAAAGTCCTCATTTGTTATTTTAGGATTTTTCTACTAATTAATACGAATTTTCAAAGTTCATCATTCAAATCTGTAAAAATCAAAAGAAAAGGAATGTAAACTTGCATCGGGGTCCCTACGGAAAAATATAATTCAAACGTCAGCGAAGAGGTCCTCCTGAGCACTATTCACATGAGTCACAACTTCGTAGAAAGAACCTTCCCTTTTGTCGAATTGTTGCGCGAGGTCCTTGACGGGGTCTGGGAGCAGAGGAGGCACTGGACTTCGCCGAATTCGGCCGGAGAGGCGGCAGTCGATGGCGACGAGTGGCGGGGGAGCAAGTACGGTCCCGTGCGCACCCGATGGTGCCCTCGGCTTGGCCCGAGGAGGAGTATGGAGGGCTGGCCACGTGTGCATGCGGCTCAGCTGCGCGTAGACTGACGGCGGCGACGCTGTGGGGCACGACGGCGACGAGTGGCTTCAGGCGAGGGGTGCGGGAGTTGCGGCGTGAGGTGAGGGAGGTGGTGCTGCGGTCTATTTGGGCGGAGGGAGGCTAGAGATGAAGGAACAACGGCGGCCATAGAGCTGGCACGACCGGCCATGGCGGCGGCGTCTGCACGGGAGCGAGGAGAGCGCGAGAGGGAGCGAGCAGGGAGTGGAGAGGGGGATGGAGAGTGCGTGCTGGTGCCCCTCCTCATCGGCAGTAGGGCGCAGGGCGTCCACGATGCATGGAGCAGCGGCGGCGAGCGTGGCATCCGCGTGTCCCCTATGGGGCCCGCCATCGAACACCTGGCGCGCGCGATGGAGCCTGAGTTCAGACGCGTTTTTCAGCATATTCCCGGTAGTTTTGGATCCGTGGACCTGTACCAAAGTTGTTGCCCTCCTAATGGTCTACCAAACTCGTTAAGGGTGCCTAGTCATTAGGATAGAGGATCAGTGGTTAATTAAGCCCCAAACTGCTAGTGTCAGCGTATTGACAGCGACAAGCAAACGTTCAAATTGATGGTGAAAACGAGGTCAAACTGGTGCCATCTTTTTACATACCCTTCTCCATGATCTTAGCTCCAACTTCCATTTTGGGGTCAAGTCAAGTTACTTAACGAAATTTGGAGAACGCGAGACGTCAATGCCGATGTCGATGAATTTCTAGACTTAGAATATTTCTAAGTGCTGAAATCAGCAGCAGGTTCCAACTTCGAGCCTCTGTTTGACTTATTTCCAAGTTGATCTAGCTCTTGGTCCAAAAACAAAGTTTGTTCTACATGATATGGACTACAACTTTCATTTAAGGTCCAACCTCAAAACTGGTATAGAACCTGCTGTCCTACTTTGACCAAAGTAGGATCACGATGAAGCTTAAATTATCCTTTTTGATCCATTGGAGCATTTTCTTGGCATTTGCCCAACATGAACCTTTCATGACTTTTGTTGTAGAGTTCATCTAGAGTCATTTGGGCATGGTTGCAAGATTTGGTTGACGATCGAGAATTCCATTCACTTTATAAAATAATTCAAGCAAGGACATAACTCGTCATTTCATGTGACTTCTTGATTCCAAACTTCACGAAACTTTTCCATGGATCAATTTAGATGGGTATTGATGTGAGACATATGAAGATATCCCAATCACACCACCCAAGCATATATCTTGAAAAAGGGGTCTATAGGCGAGCAAAGGTGCAATATCCAAGTTTAGGTTGGGGCTCGTTTCTATAGGTTGGACCTCATCTTCATCATCACTTAATATGCCATGTTCGAGCTCAAACCCATTGCTTAATTGGTGGCAAACACCTGGGGTGTTACATATATCTTCTAGACAAAGCATCAGCAATCACATTATCCTTCCCTTTCTTATGTTTGATAATATAAGGAAAAGACTCAATAAATTCAACCCATTTAGCATGCCTACGATTCAGATTATTTTGAGAGCGAAGATACTTAAGCGATTCATGATCAGAATGAATAACAAATTCTTTAGGCCACAAATAATGATGCCACGTCTCTAAAGAATGAACAAGTGCATACAATTCTTTATCATACGTGGAATAATTAAGAACAGGACCGTGCAATTTTTCACTAAAATAAGCAACAGGTTTACCATCTTGCATCAAAACACCACCAATGCCAACTCCACTAGCATCACATTCTAGCTCAAAAGTCTTACCAAAATTTGGAATTTGCAGCAATGGTGCGTGTGTGAGCTTGTCCTTCAAAGTGTCAAAGGAGTCCTCTTGTGCCTCTCCCCAATGAAACACCACCCCTTTCTTCGTCAACTCATGCAATGGGGCAGCAATGGTACTAAAATCTTTGATGAAGCGGCGATAGAATCCTGCAAGACCAAGAAAACTCCTCACCTGTGAGACGGTTTGGGGAACCGGCCAGCTCTTTATGACTTCAATTTTCATCTCATCCACCTCAATTCCCTATGGAGTTACAACATAGCCAAGAAAAGAAACTCGATCCGTGCAAAAGATGCACTTCTCAAGGTTACCAAATAAACGTGCGTCACGTAAAGCATTAAAAACAGCACGTAAGTGATCCATATGTTTATTAAAAGACTTGCTGTAAATCAATATATCATCAAAGTAAACTACCACAAAATGACCAATAAAAGCTCTTAAAACCTCATTCATTAAGCGCATGAAAGTGCTAGGTGCATTTGTCAAACCAAAAGGCATTACTAACCACTCATACAACCCGAATTTGGTTTTAAACACGGTTTTCCATTCATCTCCAAGTTTCATTCTAATTTAGTGGTAGCCACTTTGCAAGTCAATCTTAGTGAAAATTATAGAACCACACAACTCATCAAGCATGTCGTCTAGCCTAGGAATAGGATGACGATACCGAATAGTAATATTATTGATGGCTCTACAATCAACACACATACGCCAAGTTCCATCTTTCTTAGGAACCAAAAGTATAGGAACAGCACAAGGACTAAGGCTTTCACGTACATACCCGTGGTCCAAAAGATCTTGGACTTGCCGCTGAATTTCCTTAGTCTCCTCAGGATTGGTTCGATAGGCAGCTCGGTTGGGCAAGGTCGCTCCCAGAATCAAATCGATTTGATGCTCTATCCCTCTCATAGGTGGCAGCCCTGGGGGTATCTCAGCTGGAAAAATGTCCTCATACTCCTACAAAAGGTTAGTGCCAGCAAGAGGTACCGAACTAACAATATCATCAAGCGAAAACATAGCTCGTTTGCATATCAAAGCATAGCAAATATCATAATCAAAAATTTCAGCAAAGTCACATTTTGTTGCAAGCATAACACCACCCTTCAATTTAATCCCCTCAGCCTTAGAAATAGATGTAGACTTATCCTTTTTAGGTGGAAAAATAGAATTAGCAACTTGCTGATTTTCAGATTGAACATCATTGAAACTAGCAGCGCATTCTCTATCAGCTTGTACAATTTGAGTAGGGGTCAATGGTACCAAAGTAATTTTCTTTCCTTTATGCACAAAAGTGTATTTATTACTTCTACCATGGTGTGTAGCATCATTATCATGTTCCCAAGGATGACCCAATAAGAGTGAACAAGCTTGCATAGGTACCACATCACAATCAATAGAATCAGCATAAGAACCAATGGAAAATGAAACTCTGCAAGTTTGTGTTACCTTTGCTTTACCAGAATCATTTAGCCACTGAATATGGTATGGACGTGGGTGTGGGCGTGTGGTCAAGCCAAGCTTCTTGACCAAATCAGAACTCACCAAATTGTTGCAGCTACCTCCATTAATAATGACACGTGCTCGACGGTCACTGATGACGAAGAAAATCTAGAACAAGTTATGGCGTTGTAGCTTCTCAGGTTGCTGGACTTGTGAGCTGAGCACCCATTGTACAATGATGCTCCTATAGCACACCATGGCCTCATCACCATGGACTTTGCCATCGTCCTCATCTGCATCTTGGTCTTCTTTAGCCTCAATGTCAGAGGTGCTGATGTAACCATCTTCTGTAGCAATATATGCCCGCTGACTTGGGCAGTCCTTCTGCACATGGCCAATGCCATGGTAGCGGTGGCACTGAATACCCGAAGTGCGTCCCATTGATGCAACGGATGAGGAACTCTTGGTAGGCACCTACAAAGAATTTTTACCTAAATATGAAGGTCATGCGGGAGGTGCCTTAGGTGTAGCGGAAACTCCAGAGGCTGCTGGTTGCTTGCTCGCTGGTGGAGGCGCTCGAAAAGTGGTTGGCTATAACACCTCTGGTGTTTTGACCTAACACTAAAACTTGCCATGTCATCATATGCATTGCAAAGCATTCATAAAGTAGAAAATTTTGGATGCATTCACTAAATAAGCTTTATTTCATAATGTTGTTATTCCATGTGATGTGATTCAAAACCCTAAATAAAGATCATGACTACAAGGGTCAAAATTCATGTGATCATGTGAGGTCATGTGTCATTTGACTCAAATAACCCCAATGGGCCATGTTACTGGTCAAAAATCAAAGTTAAAGTAAAAGGAAGACAAATCAAATTTGAATTCAAATTCAAATTATAAAAGTCCTTTTTGCCCCTTTTGACTAATTCAAAATCCATGTGGAATTTGGGGTTGAGGCAAAAAGCAAAGTTGGAGATTATTTTATGTGGATCAACTTTGGTATTCAAAGTTTTTCAAGTTTACATATAAAATTTGGAGTAATTTTGAAATGATTTAAATGCTCAAATGCACCCCAAATTCAAATTTCAAAATGGAGGCAGAATTTGAAAATGTTCCTAGAAGCAAAGTTGTAGAGTTTGAAAAATTGAGCAACTTTCATTTTTGGAGATTTTCAACTTCTTTAGAAAATTTGAGAGTAATTTGAAAAATAGACTCAGTGGCAGTTCTGTAAATAATTCAAAAATCAAAATCGACATCACATGTTTGCCACCGGCGACACATCGCTGTTCGCCGTTGACCTTCTTCGTCGCTTCCTCGCGCGGTGACACGCAGCTGGTGCCGTGGCGAGCTCGGGCGTGCGCTGTCGATGCCGGACGTCTCCTTCCTAGCTATAAATAGCAGCAGTCGCCGCCGTCGTCCCCGTTTCTCTCCTCTGCTCTGCTCCGCCGCCCGCTAGCTCCGCCGCTCGCCGTAGCCACCGTTGAGCCACGTCCGTCGCGTCCAGCTACGCCAACATGATCGCCTCGGCCTTGTGCTTCTCTGCGGCTTGCTCACGTCGCTTGGGTTGGCCGGAGTCGCCCGGGGCAACATCTTCTTCCCCGAGCCCGGCCGGAGCTCCGCCACCATCGATTCGACGTGGCCAGGCCATTCCAGACCGTCTCCGTCTTCACCAAGCCCACCGGCATGACCGTGGTGAGCTACTGAACGTGATGTTCACTTCGCTTTTGACTCTACCGCATTCTTGTCGGGGTTACACCGTGAGCCGTTGTGCTCGAGCCGCCATGGCCGGCGTGGAGCCTTCTCCGGTGCGCCTTCTGCCGATCTAAGGGCTGGGATGGGTTCATAGGAGTGTGTAGAACATTTGGGTGCAGTCTGCCTCGCTGGAGCGTCACCGTCGGCACATTTTGGGCCGGCCAGTGATGGCAGCGCCGCCGTGACCTGTATGAGTCACTGACGAGTGGGGTCGGGCTGTTAGTGAGAAGGAAGGAGAAGAACAGTGAAGTTTTATTATTTTTTGATTTTGAATAGTGCTGGATCTTTGGAAATTTGTAGAAAAATAATCATAGCTCCAAAAATTCTGAAATTTTGTGTGTAGCCTCTGTACATGCTCTAGTATGGTTCAAAAATTTGAAACTTGAAATTTAAATATATTTTTAATGTTCAAATATTCAGTCCATTAATTAATAAATGCAATTTCCATGATTTTTGTAGGCCACTGTATAATTCCAAAAATTATGAAATTTGTTTTGGTACACTAATTTGTCCTGAGGAAGCTTACATAAAATTTTGAGGTCATTTGGAACAAGTTCATTTTTGGGCTTATTTCCAAATTAATTCAAAAATAAATAAAATCAAACCCTAAGTGTTAGATTAGTGCTTGATCTTGTTTTGGTCATGTTTTGTGACCAGTAGGGTTTCAAGATCGTAGTGGTCAGAGAGTTCACCGTAGTGGTCGGAGAGTTCACCGTAGTGGTCGGAGAGTTCACCGTAGTGGTCAGAGAGTTCGCCGTAGTGATCGGAGAGTTCGCCATAGTGGTCGGAGAGTTCACCGAAGTGGTCAGAGTGCTCGCCGAAGTGGTCGGTGCTGGAGTGGTCACATCCATTACGAATATGGTTCGGTTAGTTTGGCTTGTAACTATACCATGAAGGAAAGTTGTATTCAAGGTGTTGTTATATTTCATGCACCATGAAAGCATCATGTTTACATTATCATCATGATGAAGCATATGCTATTATTTCGTGTAGAACCCGAGGGTGAAACAATTCTAGTTGAGCAAGTTCTGGAAGAATCCCCGGTTGTCACAGGATTCGATAATTGTGGTACTGATCCGGAACCTGAGATCATCAACGAAGGCAAGCCCCGGTTTATGCATTAAACCACTACCTTGTTTACTTTGAAAAGTTTATCACCTATGTTACTTATTGCATTAAATTGATTAATTCAAATGTTACCTACTTGATGCATTACCTACCTTGATAATTGTTTACCATCCTTGAAGATGATTTCATTTTATAAAGGCGTAGAATGCTTAGTATGCTTATGGTAGGTTTTCAAAGTAAAAGTTTCGATACAATCAAAGATGGCATACTAGCCAAAGAAAGAAAGAAGGTAGAATGAACTAGAGGCTAGTTGGGTAACTTATCTTGAATGTTGGGTAACGTTGCCGACTATGTCGCTTAAAGGCTACTCATTGTGGATCTTCTGAACGAGACACTTTGTAGTACTGGTCACATACTCCGGTAAGCCTACTTCGGCTAATTTGATACTAAGATGAATGCCCACGCACTCGGAGTGGAGAGATGGCGGGAGTAGCGTGTACCCTCGTGGCTGGAATGTGGCCGGATTTGAGGTGTGCTGTGCTCTCGGGTGGCGTGGAGACGGCTTAGTATAGGAGGATCCGGTAGCGAGGTTGATATATGCAAGATTAAGTTCTACATATGTCGTGTGATAAGGAATCCCTAGCTGGGACTTGAATCAATTCGAATTGCCGGTGCTCTACGGATATGGAGACTCGATTCATTACAGAAGCAATGCAGGACTGGTGAATTACTAAAATATGAGAAAAGAATGGAATGAGAAGGATTGGAATATGGGAAATGTACATTTAGATGAGGTAATGAACTAAAAGAACTTAGGGGTAAAACTTGAAAATAGAATGAAGAATAGTAAGCTTTTGGCAAAGAACTTTTGAATCTTGCTACATCCTTACCTTGCCCCAAACCCCTGCATCTCTAAAAGTCTTACACCCCGTTACGTCGGGTTAGTCTTGTGGAGTACCTTTGTACTCAGGGTTTGTTAACCCTTGTTGCAGGTGAGTCGCATGCGCAGGCTTGTTTTGGTCCCTGCTGCATGTCTGTGTTTGATGTCAATGATGATGAGGAGTGATGAATGGCCTTTGGACAAGGCACTAGTTTGTATGATAAATAAAGTTAATGTAATATTATCCCGCTACTATGGTTGTATAACACTTATGGTATTGTAAGTTTGAAAACAACTGGTTTGTAACCTATGTTATCTTAAGACTTCCGCTATCTTTTACTCTGATGTATATATTTGAATAAATTGTTGTAATCTGCAATGTCTGTGATTGGGATCCTGTTTGAAAAGAGAATCATGGATGATTTAGGTTTCCCGAGGACACCCGACAGACCTGTTGAGTTGTTGGGAACTCGTGTACGCTATCTGAGGTTTGTCAAGACATGGGCCCAATTCCTTAGGAGGTTCTGCCACAGCTGGTATCAGAGCAGTTCCCATCTAAGATCATTGTAGGTTACTTTGGAAAAACCTTCAAATTGATTTGGATCAAAGAAAGTAAACTTGATATTTTAAAGTTCAAATTTCTTTCTTCTTACCTTTGATCTAGCCTCAATCTTGTCTTATTTGAGAGTTTGTGGTGGATAATATGCTTAGGTTTGTCCTATGTATTAAAAATCTAGTACTTATGATTATATAAATCTTTTGTACTTAGATTCGTAAGATCGATTCATGCATCATGCTTGAGCACCTTCCATAATAATTCCCCTTAATAGTGGTTGGGTAAGTAATGTCAATCCCATTCTTGCTAACCTCCATTATCCTCAAGCTATTCTTATAGTCCTACCCTAAATTCTACAGGCTATGGCAAAGACCAAGGTAACTGCACGCAAGTCCACCGAACCTCATGGAGTCCCTCGTCACCAGTTGGCACCGCGAAACCATGAGTTTGGTGAAGGAAGTGCCAAGAACCTAGGAGATAAAGGATCTTCAAGCAACCCCGCCAACATCGAGAACCTTACCAAGGAGCTCAACACTCTTCGTCGGGCTCATGCCAAAGATCAAGAAGAGCTGGCGGAAATGCAAAGGGGCATCACCATGACCATGGAGCTGCGGAATGAAGCCTAGACACGAGAGGATGCGGCCAATGAACGCGTCCATGAGTTGGAGTTCTACGTAGAAGACCTGGAGATGGATAATGCCATTCTTCATGAGAATGTCCACATGCTGTATGCTCAACTTCATCCTCCTCATGGGGATGGTGAAGTTACAGATGAAGAAATGATTGTAGCTCCAGGAGAAGTCGAGAATGAAGAAGAGGAGGAGGATCCTGAGGAGTTAGTGTACTTCTCAGATGAAGATGAGGTTTCGTCCGATATGGGCACAGATGCCGATGGCTGAGAGCTTGGAGTAGTAATAGTTCCTTTACTGCTTTCCTAGTAAACCAGGGTTGTCTTGTGGGAACAAGACATGTAATATAAATAAGGACCCTTTGTAGCATGAAACCTTTTAAATGCTTTCAATAAAGAATAATGTAAGTAAACGTGTTTCTCTAATAGATGCCTCGTCCTATTACCTGAACTGGTGCTAGTGGCTCGCATGACGATGATGAGTGCCCAAATCCTCCACCAATGCCTTCGACTATGGCAGATGCCATAGCCGCACTCGTCAATGCAACGGCAGAGAATGCTAGATTGTTAAGGGAATTGGCGCAGAACCAACAGGCACCATACCCTAATCGTGGCCGTCATAATAATGGAAATGATGAGTCAACCTATGTGGATTTTACTGACACACGTCCGCCTGTGTTCTCTAAGGCAGAAGAACCTTTACAAGCAGACGATTAGCTTAGGACAATAGAGCAAAAGTTCAAGCTGATTCACTGTACCGAGGTTCAGAAACCTAGGTTTGCGGCACAGCAACTCCGAGGAGCTGCTGGTGCCTGGTGGGCAAATTTGGTAGCAGTACAGCCCGCTGGTCACCAAATCACCTGGAGGGAGTTTAAGGATGCCTTCAGGGCACACTATATTCCAGACGGTGTGATGACCATGAAGTTAGAAGAGTTCTTGGCTCTTAAGCAAGGGGAGCACACAGTGATGCACTATGTTGGGCGCTTCAATCACCTGTCGCAGTATGCTATAGAGTATGTGAATACTGATAGGAAGAAGAAGAATCATTTTCTTAGAGGCCTAAACACTAAACTTCAAACCATGATGGCAACTTGTGGTAACGCAACTTACCATGAGACAATCAACATTGCTATCGCTTCAGAGGAGAATTACCGTCGACACAAGGAGGCGAAGAAAAAGAAAATATCTGCTTCCGGATCATCAGGTGGTAAGCGTCAGAAGATAGTCTACCATCCTCAGAATCATGGCCGTGCGCCATTCCGCCCACAGCAAGGCCAAGGCAGGCAGCAAATCTTTATTCGCCCTGCAACTAATACGCCTTATCCTCATCAAGCACCGCAACAGCAACATAATACAAATAATGCAAACCGCAATGCTACTCCCTAGAATCACAATTATCCATGCTATAATTGTGGTAAACCCAGACACTTTTCCCGAGAATGTCCGTATCCCAGGAAGAACAATCCTGATGCACCCAAAGCCCCTATTACTCAAGCTCAGAATCAGTACAAGGGCAATGCTCAGAATAATCAGAAGGGTCAGGCTGAGAAGAAAACTAGAAGGGTCTTCTATACTCAAGTGGAATCTATTCCAGAAGGAGAACCAGTAATGATGGGTATGTTTCCCATTGCTAAGCATCCTACAATTACCTTATTTGATTCTAGTGCATCCCATACATTCATCAATCGTACATTTGTTGTGAAGCATGAGATAGCTATTGGGGAAACAAAAGAGCCCTATCATATACAGTCGCCCGGGGGATGAATCTATACAAGGGAGGTAGTTCAGCATGTACCTATTGATTTGGGAGGTTATGAGTTCCCTACCAATATGCTGATATTAAATGATCAAGATATAGATGTGATCCTTGGTATGAACTGGTTAACTCAACACGGGGCTGTCATAGATGTCCTGCGTAGAACCATAAGGGTAAATGCACCTGGCAGCAAAACCTAACTTCTTATCCAACTTCCCTTTCCTAAGAGTACAGTGGAAACAGTATGTGCAACTATTGTTGAAGGAGCCGAGAAAATTTCAGTGGTATGTGAGTTTACGGATGTCTTTCCCGATGATCTGCCTGGTTTGCCACTAGACCGAGACATAGAGTTTAGAATTGATCTGAAACCAGGGACAGCACCAGTGTCCAGAAGAGCATATAGGATGCCACCCAAAGAACTAGCAAAATTAAAAATGCAACTACAAGAGTTGTTAGACAAGGGTTTCATTCAACCTAGTTCATCACCTTGGGGATGCCCTGCTATCTTCGTGAAGAAGAAGGACCAAACCTTAAGGTTATGTGTTGACTATCGACCATTAAATGAAGTCACCATAAAGAACAAATACCCCTTACCCCAAATTGATTTGCTTTTTGATCAACTTGCGGGAGCTAAGGTATTCTCGAAGATAGACTTAAGATCAGGCTACCATCAGATTAAGATCAGACGTGAAGATGTGCCGAAGACAGCATTTACTACCCGATATGGTCTATATGAGTATCTAGTCATGTCTTTTGGGCTAACCAATGCCCCGGCTCATTTCATGTACCTGATGAACTCAGTTTTCATGCCCGAGTTGGATAAGTTTGTCATGGTGTTTATTGATGACATTCTTATCTACTCTAAGAGCAAAGAGGAACATGCGGAACATCTCAGTATTGTTCTACAAAGATTAAGAGATCATCAACTATATGCCAAATTCAGCAAATGTGCATTTTGGTTGGAGGAAGTACAATTTCTAGGTCATGTGCTATCTGATGAAGGTATAGCTGTTGATCCGAGCAAGGTAGAAGAAGTCCTTAACTGGAAAGCACCTACAACTGTTCATCAAGTTCGTAGTTTTCTGGGGTTGGCAGGGTATTACCGTCGGTTTATCCCTGACTTCTCCAGAATTGCGAAGCCAATTACTGGATTGCTGAAAAATCAAACTAAGTTTGTATGGTCAACAGAATGTGAGAAGGCCTTTCAGACATTGAAGAAGTTGTTGACAACTGCACCAGTATTAGCACAACCTGATATCGAGAGGCCATTTGATATCTATTGTGATGCGTCCGGAATTGGTATTGGCTGTGTTCTAATGCAAGAAGGCAGAGTCATAGCATACGCTTCCAGACAACTCAAAAAGCATGAAGAACATTATCCCACCCATGATCTTGAATTAGCCGCCGTTGTTCATGCACTCAAGATTTGGCGACATTATTTATTGGGTAATATATGTCATATCTATACGGATCACAAAAGTTTGAAATACATCTTCACTCAGTCGGAGTTGAATATGAGGCAAAGAAGATGGTTAGAACTTATCAAAGATTATGACTTAGAAGTGCATTATCATCCGGGCAAGGCTAATGTGGTTGCCGATGCCCTGAGTTGCAAGAGTCATTGTCATTGCCTAATTGTAGAACCTATGCAGCGAACATTGTGTCAAGAGATGGAGCATCTGGATTTACAAATCATAGAACAAGGTTCCCTGTCCAATATTGTAATTGAGTCCACTATCAAAGATCAGATCATTGATGCTCAACGGAAAAGTAAGGGCATATCCCATATTAAGGACAAAGTCAGATCTGGAAAATCAACATTTTTCAAGATTGATGAATCAGATGTTGTATGGTTCAAGGATAGATTGGTAGTACCTAAGAATCCGGAGCTACGAAAGCAGATTCTTGATGAAGCTCATTCTACAAGATACTCCATTCATCCGGGTAGCAACAAAATGTATCATGATCTGAGAAAGAGATATTGGTGGACCAAAATGAAAATAGAAATAGCTCAATATGTAGCCAAGTGTGATATTTGTCAGAGAGTCAAAGCGGTTCATATGAAGACTGTAGGTCCGTTACATTCGTTGCTAGTTCCATCTTGGAAGTGGGAAGATATTTGTATGGACTTCATCGTGGGATTGCCCAGGACATCTGCAGGCTACAATTCAATATGGGTTATTGTTGATCGCCTAACCAAGATAGCTCATTTCTTACCAGTTCGAGATAAATATCGAGCAGAGCAGTATGCAAAAATTTATCTTGATAGAATTTTCAGTCTGCATGGGACACCCAAGACCATTGTCTCTGATAGAGGGTCATTGTTCATATCCAAGTTTTGGAAAAGCCTACATGAGTCTTTAGGAACTAAACTTATCCGTAGTTCTGCTTATCATATGCAAACAGATAGATAGACTGAAAGGGTAAATCAAATTCTTGAAGATATGTTGAGAGCATGTGTCCTTTCCTTTGGTGCTAGATGGGATGAATGCCTTCCCTTAACTGAATTCTCATATAACAATAGCCATCAAGAGAGCATTAAAATGGCACCATTCGAAGCACTGTATGGCCGTAGGTGTCAGACACCTTTAAATTGGTCAGAAGCTGGAGAACATTGGTTCTTTGGACCAGATGTGGTCAAGGAAGCTAAAGAGAAAGTTAAACTCATACAAGCCAATATGAAGGTAGCTCAAACCCGATAGACCTGTTGAGTTGTTGGGAACTCATGTACGCTATCCGAGGTCTGTCAAGACAACGATAGGTGCATGTGGGCCTAATTCCTTAGGAGGTTCTGCCACATTGGCTTGGTCAGCACCGAAGATGGTGCCGAGCGTGGCATGTATGTGCTGGTGCTGACCTTGCTCTTGCCCTGTTGTTCACACCCCTGCAATTCCTTTTCTGCTAGCATAGCAAACTGAAACAACTAGTTGACAGTGTTAAATTCTTTATAATCAACACTGTCCTAAATCTCATGACAAATGGCATCTTCGTTTCCCTCAACAACACTACAGCGCATCAATCCCTTTTGGAGCTCACCATAGTAATCCTGTACAGATTTATCTCCTTGTTCTAAATGCATCAATTTCTTATGCAAGTCTCTATGATAAGAAGGAGGAACAAAATAATCACGCATAGCTACCTTAAGTTCTTCCCATGTACCAGGTAAAGCATTCTGTGCAGCTAGCCCATTCCACCAAATAATGGCAAAATCCTTAAACTCACTAGTAGCTTGTCTAACTCTATGCTGCTCAGGTACAAGGTGGGCACTAAACTTTTGTTCTACCATCATCTCCCAATCAAGATATCCCTTAGCATCATAATGACCTAAAAAAGATGGTATTGTGAACTTAATTTTAGCATAAGGATCATCGGGCACACGGTGATTATTACCTTGATGGTGGTGGTGGACACCACCCATACCTGTCGTGTTGCGGCGAAGATGTTGTCATAATCTCTCTTGTCAGAAAGCTGCTTGACCTATGTTCCCATTGGCATCATACACCATGTCTTGACCATTGGTGTTGCTGCCGGAGATGTCGTTGTTGCCCGCCATAAAGGTTTCCAACTCAGTAACCTTGTCGGTTAGCATGGAAATTCGCTTGTCCAATCTCTCCATGCTATTGCCAATGTTGAGTTCAATGAGTGCGTCAGTGATGGCCTTCCTGACGGCCTCATTCAACCTTTTTTAGGCATCCTCTACAACAGCTTGTAGTTGCTCTTGACTGACACACTCGTTGAAACCCTTAGGATTGTTATCTCCAATCTGTTCACCTCCTGCCATTGAAAACACAAAAATAGGAACAAACAGGTGAAAGTTATCCCTACCAAATGACTATGTGGTTGTAGTGGTGTCACTTTTCACAGCAAGTGGAAGCGTCTTACCAAGCTCTTACAAAGTTCTTACTAACACAAGCAGTGGGCGATACAACCGGCGGCTGGTTCATGATACCTGTCAAGCAGTGGTACCGAGATTGCAAGGCCCTTTGTCTGTACTGATCTGAAGAGTTTGTGGAGCTTGGAAGGCACACAAAGAGTAATATGTATATCCGGTACACAAGTCAGTAATAGAAAGTAATGTTGAATTATAGTCCAAAGTACTTGTTCTCGTTGTTGGTCTAAAATATTCCAAGTACCAGGTGTGTGACAAAAGTATGGTGGATAGCAAGGTGACAGGTGTATGAAAAACAAGTATGGTGGATGGAAACAGCAACACAAACAAGGAACCAGACAGCACACGCTAACACAACTCACTTTGGTCTTCTCTATGTGCTCCTCTAAATATTGTTCCTCTTTTGCCTCTCTCTTTTTTCTATTTTTTTGGGCTGTCGTTGTTTTTTTGGAAAATTTTGACTTTTTATTTTATTTTTTTTTGATATTTTTCCTTTGCTTAGGAGCACAAAAGAAGGAACCACAAAAAATATGAGCTAAAACAAGTGAAAGACGTGGCCTATGGAATTTTCAGAAAACTTGCTCAAAATCGACAAAAACCTTGTGACCACGAAAAGAGGATCTTGTGACCACTTTCTGACCAATTTAAAATTTTTGAACCCTAATAGACCAAGGGATGGACGGATGCAAAAAAAATTCTGATTGATTTTGATATATGGAACGTCAAAATCGGAGTTCGTATGCGAAAACTAGACCAGTTTTAAGAATTGGCTCCGAATTAGAGGACAAAACGGGAATAATGTGCGCAAAACTGGTCACAACAGCAAAGATTTGATGGAAATAATGGGGGAAAACACACGAACTGGACTCTAACATGACCTAACTAGTAACAAGACCTCGACCAGGACACAAACTCAACACGACGGACTCTGAAACTGAAATATGCAAAGTCTATGGCGCGGAAGGTTCTAGGACAGGAAAAACAAGTATGGCACTGGACTATGGGACGAATGCAAAACACTTAAACTAGAGAATAAACGTGAACCTAATGGTATACCTTAGCTCTGATTACCACTTAATGGGAACGGGGATCCCGATCTTCCGTTAGGTGGTGGTAACTATAGTTGTGGCGGAGAATGACACACCGATCCGGCTTCAGATCGAAAGATCGAACCCTACAATCTTAGCACCACAGCTCCTCTGGTTATCAACTGAGTCTCAAACCAGGTTGACCTCGCCAAGAAGGCTAATCCCTGCCTGCGCAACGAAGAACACAAGCAAGAATAAGAAAGAACACAACCAAATTGCAGATGAATGATTAATCTCACAGAGTTGGGGTCTCACAAACCAATGAACGGTGAAACTGTTCTTGATAGAATAATCTAAGCAAAACCCCAAAACCTAATGATGGTGGTGACGTATGATTATAAAGGTCTTAGGGTCATCGCCTACCCTATACGTGTAACACCCTAAGGTGTTTGGCTTCCACTAATTGCATTTCATCTCATAAACATATGCATCATCTATGTCATCATGCCATTATCATTGAAACATACATATGCAACATTCGCATATTCTGTTTGTTTCGTACTTTATTGCTTATGAATGGTGGTAGTGAAACATGTGAATGCAACATGGATTTCTCATACCTTGAAACATGGCAATATGGTAGTAATGTGACAAGTATAAAATGACAACAAGGTCATGAAACATGTGAAACATTGCATTGCAACATTGGGTGAATTGCTTGTTTTGTTGTTTCATCACATGTGATCAATTGAAATGGTAGGACAATTGTGTAAAGTGGTTGATCATGGTCTAATACACCTTAACTACACTTAGGGTAATTGTTTGGACATTGTTCATGCAGATCAAAATGACAAAATTGCCCTTTGGGAGAGGTTTGACTTGAATTGACCCTTTGAGTGCCACTGTTTGACTGTTTCAAAAGACCAGCTTAGAGACTTTGCATGGCCATGCACTCTTTACCAAAGTTGTAGCTAATTTATCAAGGAACAAAAGTTGTTTTATGATCATCTCATGAAAATGGCTAGAACAAGCTCAAACATGGCCCACAAGTTAGAATTTCATGCTGATTTCATACTTAAAAAATTTTCTAAGTCCTTAAGTGTTTTGCAGTTTCGTGTACCCAACTTTTTCACCTTGTATCTCCCTAACAAAGCCAAACCAGCTCGAGCTCCAATGATAAGAGTTGTAGTTCACATATAGATGATCAACTTTGTTAACTATGGTATGATCTAAATCATCACGGATTAGGAGCTAATCACCGTCAAACTTGCTCTGTCAGTCATCGTCGGTGATCTCTGAATCACGATTTTTAGAAAACGTTCAGTGAATGTCATGGCCGGCCGGCGCAGGAGCCGCTCGCCGCGTGGCATTCATGCTCGGCCGAAGCCACCACGTCGCGCGTCCGCACTCTAGAAGAGGGCCAGTGCCTGCCCGAACGCACCGCCTGCCCCATTCGCTTCCCTCTCGCCTTCTCCACGCGCAGCGCCGAGTCCACAGCCGTCCGCCATTCCCGACCAAGCGTCGCCGTCATCGTGCGCGCTTGCCACCACGAAAACACATTGCCCAGCTCGTCTGTGGCTTCGCCGTGATCCCCTCTACCTTCTCCACCCCACCATCGATCCAATTGTGCCTTGGTAAGGGCGAAATCGCAGTTTCCTTCCTCCGCCGCCATGGCTGACCTCGCCGGCGTTGTTGCTCCACGCGGCCAGTCACCACCGTGGCCTTCCCGTCCTATCTCTTTCTCGCGCTAGGTCCTAGGAGCGCTACTGAAGCTCGTAGAATCACCTATTCGAGCCGTAGTGCCGTAGTCTCGCAGGAGCCGGCCATGCCATGGCCGTGCGCCGCCATGCTCGTCGCCAACCCCGGTAGCCGCGCCAATAGCATCAATTGAGGACACTGCTAGATGTGCACTGATGTAGTGAACACCATAGCACCGTCGGGTTCGTCGAAAGAGTCACCGGCGATGAGCTTCGCCGCCGCCCTATCTCCTCCCCTGCCTATCTCTATCACGTGGGACCCGCACGTCAGTCGCTGACGCACGCAGGCGGGAGCCTGGCTGGGCCACACCGTTTCTGGGCCGTGCCTATGCCTGCTTCGCGGGCCGCCGTTTCTTCGGGCCGGCCCACCAGTAGTGAATTGGTTTTCCTATTTTGTTTTATTTTATTATTTCACAGATTTATGTACATATTCAAAAATATGTAGCTCTTAGATGGTAGATCCAAATGATGTGGTTGTAATTTTGTTGAGTTCATGATAATGTCTAGTTTCTATTAAAAATATAATCCATGCCATGTTCTGTTATGAAAATGGGAGTTTCTATTTATCTCTTTTAATCATGCAAGAAATAGGGGTAATTATATCTTTTTCTAGGTAGCTCCAAATGGCATGAAATTTTTATGGTGTACTGCTCATATCATGAATAGCTTGCAGTTAAATTTTCATAAATTTTGGACACTGTATGTAAGAGATAGAAAATTATCTTGTTTGCATGGATGGATCTTGTGTGAATTTTCATAATTTTTCTATAGATCCAGTGAAGGTAAAAATTGGTGAGTGCTATTCTTATGCTAGAATGATACTAGGAAAAATAAGAAATATGTTGCTTGACACATTTCAATAGGGTTTCCTAATTATGCTAAAAATAGACATGCCACCTGTTATTTTGGGTACAGCAAGTTCTGCTTGCTCAATGGCTTTGAAATCTTTATGGTAGTCTATGTGAAGCATGAGATAGCTACTGTAATTTTTGTAGATTTTTATGAATAGTTTTACTATATATTGCTTTAATCACCTAATTAACTAAATAAATTGGAAAAGGATATTAAATAATTTATTTAGAAGTTAGCACTATACTTTCTAGTGTTCCTCTGGTATGTGAAACAAGTTGGTAAACTTGGTTTGGTCAAATTAGGCTTTTGCATCATCATTAAATAATTAAGTTAGTAACCCTGTCATTTCTGGACAGATTCTAGGTTTACTGAAATTCGATTTGGTTAACGTAAGAATCATGCCTTGATGTTTACAATTGATTTGTAGAGAATTTCACAAGCTTTCCAGAATGTCCTCATGCAAGTCATTTGGAATTGTAGAACTTTGGTTGTGGTTAAATTAAGGGACTACTCGTGTGTATATGAAACTTTAAATGTTAATTTATGTATGTCTTTACTATTTCTAAGTTTGTGGTAATGTTCCTAGGTGTTAGGCCTTTAACTGAAGATGAGCATCTTTATCTTAGGTTATGCAAGTTAGGTAAGTAGATCTCGTTCTTCAAGTTAAGTGAGATACATGTTTCAAAGTGATTTGAATAGAGCTATTTTACTCGGTAAACGAGTGTCCAGTGATGTTTCGTTAAACACTTACTGTGACTCATTCATCAGGAGCATCATGTCATTCCTTATGCATCCATGATATTTATCTTGTGCATCAGCATGCAATAGGTGTACCGGAGGGAGTAACACTGCTGGAATTCGAGGAACCGAGCGAGCAGCAGCGGCCGACACCGGAGGTTCAGGAGGTGCCACCTTCAGGAGAAGTGCTAGACGAGGTCGCCGTTGAGTGCCCGGATCACCGTCCGTGCAACTTTGTGAAAGGCAAGCCCCGGAGCATATTAAGCCTCCTAATTTCCAAAATGCAGTTATAGTATTATTGTTACATATATTGTTGCATTAAGTTTAGGTGTTGGATGCAAACACTTGCTGCATTGGTTATCCAATCCTTGTCTAGATATTGTTACCCGGAATCCTATGTAGCTCAGGCTCGTGTAGTGCTTAGCCCTGCTTAAACACGGTAGAAGTCAGGTGATTTCCTATCACCTGCGAGATATAGGAAGATACATATGGCACGGTTGGCTATATTTGCTATCATGGAAAAGAACCAGTCTTAATTTGAAAAGAAGACCGGACGGAGGCTTGCTGGTTTGCAGTGACTCCGTCTGTGTCGATTAAGGACTGAATCTTGGAGCCTTTCCTGTTCATGTTGAACGCATGCCTCTCTCTTAGTTGGCCATGTCTGAAGACCGACCACGAAGCTGAGTAGCTCAACTCAGGCCGGGAGTCGATAAGTATAAAGTACACCTCGGAAGGGAGCCGTAGGCGTGAGTCCAAGGGCAGGTGATTTAAAAGTCCTGATCGTCCTAGCAGAAGAGTAATCCCTGAGAGCGCTGGCGCTGATCGAACCCACGAATTTGGTTCCTGAGTTGTCCCAAAGGTAACCCACGGCTACCCTTGCTAAGTATGCCAGGGTGAGAGTTAGGAATACCCCCTCAGCTGAGTTGTAATTCGATTCGAGTCGCCGTCTCTCCCGGTTAGTGAGAACTTGACAGGCTTATCTCCAAAGTAGATACACTAAATAACTTAATGGTTCAGAAATGATGATATGATGATGACAGCCTTATTATACCTGCTATGGTTAATATTGTTTGCTCCTAATAAGTGAGTGCTCTAGTACAGGTGCTAATCTAGTGGACAGGTAAATGATGATAAGCTTGATGCTAAGTTTAAATTGGTTACTATAATCATAAGCTCTTTTATGCAACTGTGTCAAGCTAGCCCACCTGAAAAGCCTTGCATGATCCTTGGTGTCTTTGATTTCTGGTTTTGATGGGTAAGTCTAGCTGAGTACCTTCTCGTACTCAGGGTTTATCTCCCACCTGTTGTAGATGACCAGTTCTACTTTGGTTGCTGCAAGTACTGCCTTCTCCCAGCTGGGGATGAAGACTAGATAGTTGGGCGTGGTCTCTACTAGTTCTCGTACCTGATAATGCTTTTGTGGGACATGACTCAAACTTGGCAATGTATTTGAAAACTATGATGTTTTGTACTAAACTATGTTGCTTCCACACACTCAAACTTGGTTTGTAATATGTTATTTGAACTCTGATGGATGTAATTCGAATGCTACTTGTGAAATGTTGTAACGAATGATGTGTTGTGTTGAATCACTACGGTCTTGGTTTGTATGTCGAGAGTTGGTTGAAATCCTTCGTGATTTCTGGACTACCGGGATTATGGGAGCTTAAGTACAGGAATTTGATCGCTTCGGTGATTATTTTTGTACTTACGTTCTTATGATTTGGTCGGTTCTATTACAGCTGGCATCAGAGCAAGATTCGACACTAAACATGTCATTTGTGTATTTAAAACAAAGGTATTTGTGAAAATCCTAAATTAAATACTAAGTATTGCCAGTGGTCATATCCCTTATGCCCAAATAAGGACTCTTAGGTGGCATATTAAAGTACTAACTTGGGGATTCCTGCTTGTTTCTGTTTCGTCGTCCATACGGCGTGCTATTGTATGGATGCCATCCGCTTGGGTGGTAATGTATGGATCAAAATACCTCTACGCTCCGGTAAGTGGGAGTTGTGAGAGCATGACCGTCCAACCGCCGGTCTAGGGGAGAGTAGTTGTGGTTGCTCGCATACTTACATGTTCAATCATGTATCTATGAGAGTACTTAAATGTGGGTATCTCTGACGGGTAGCTGTGATACTAGAGTATATGCATCAGGGGATGCATGTATGAAAGTATTTAGTTTACTGCTTGCTTTTTATGCATTTTGGGAAATTACTGGGCTGAAATGAAATTTTCTGCAGGTACACTAACAATGTATCGTTGTAGATCGACTAGCTACCGTATATGAGAGAACGTATGTATGCCACCGTATATTTTGCTAGCCTTTAAATTTTTCTAGGTTTGTGAGGACGTACGGGTCGTGCATGCATCATGTTCAAGCATACATGGCATTTCTTGCATTACTCCCTCCCTTAAAATATGATTGTCCCGACTAATTAAATTTTGTATCCCTTAAATGATTCTCCCCTTACGTTGCAACTTTTTGCTACAGATGGCATGCATGAAACTTACTGCTCGCAAGTCCACTGGAGGCAGGGCGCCTCGTCACCAGTTAGCTCCTCGTGAGCCCCGTCCTAAGCCTATTGAGGTAGAAAGGCTGAGGACAGAGCTAGCCTGGGTGACTGCTGAGAGGAATGCGGCTCAGCACCATTTGGAGCAAGTAACACAGGAACGAGACCAAGAGACCCTAGAGGTTCAGAGGTTGACAGTTGCTCATCGCAATTGTGAACGTATGTTGATTCACATGATGAACCAACGGAATGAAGCCTGGCACGAAGAGAATGTGTTGAGAGCGCAACAGGTGGAGTTAGAGCAGCAAGTGGCAGTTGTCGAAGAGTACAATGACCATCTCCATGAGGAGGTTCACCTGTTACACAATCAACTTCACCCTCTCCTACCACCTGATGATGAGGATGAGATGGGCTCTGGTGTCATCATGGCTGAAGGTGATGATGGCATTGAGGTCAATGGACCTGAGGATGTTCCACCTGATGAGGAGGAAGATGAGGAGTTAGAGCCTGCTAGTGATGAAGATGGAGGGGAGATCTTCGACACTGACTTCGAGGACGATGCGTAGTTTAGCTTACTACTTAGCTAATGCGCTAGAGCTAGTCTTTTGTTGATCCTCATGCATGAACGAGTAGCTTTGTATCAAGTTAATCGTTGGGATATAATATCGAACCCTATGTTACCCTTGATGTAAGTTTGGGACCTCTATGGCTTCGATGTAACTTATCAAATGTGTTATGCTCCATGTATGTGAGCTTTTGCTGAATTTCGTCTTCGCGGTCTATGGATCTCGATTGTTGGTTAAGTTCATCGCATTTATGTGTCAATTGATGCGCTTGATGAGTTGTGTGATTGTGATGAATGATTGTGCCTCTGTTGATTATATAAATGTATTCTCTCCAATGGACTCAGTTTGGCATAATTATACAATTCATCTACAAAAATTTCCACATCGTCAATGCTCATTGGCTATACATTTTGCAGATGGCTTATAACCTTCGTCGTGGTCGTAGCATGGGAGATGAGGAACAACTACCTCCTCCACCGCCCACACCAGCTTAGCTAATGCAGACAGTCATGGAAAGTCAGCGCATGATAGCTGAGGCTATGCACCAGATGGCTAACCGTGAGGATCGGCATGTCCGCCAGGGACCCGAGCCGAACCAGTACAGCAGCTTTAAAGACTTCATGGACACAAAGCCTCCTATCTTTAGAGAGGCAGAAGAACCATTACAAGCTGATGAATGGTTGAGTACGATAGAGCAAAGGTTTGGATTGCTCCGTTTGACAGAAGGCATGAAGGCTTCGTATGCAGGACACCAGCTCCAAGGCCCTGTAGGCATCTGGTGGACCCATCACAGGACCACCTTCCCTGCTAACATTGAGATTGTTTGGGACTAGTTCCAGGCAGCTTTTAGGGGACACTTTATCCCTCCTGGTCTCATGGCCATTAAGCATACCAAGTTTATGAAGTTAACCCAAGGCAACAAGAGTCTTAATGAATACCTCCAGGCATTCAACAACCTGGCGAGGTATGCTCCCGAGTTCATCGATACTAACGCCAAGAGAATAGCTAGCTTCAAGAGGGGACTTTCCCCTAAACTGATGAAGTCTATGGGCAACTGCAAGTGTGTCACCTTCAATGAGTTTATCAGTGACACCCTGACTCAGGAGAATAATGACAAGATATATGCTGCTTCCAAGACCCGTAAAAGAAACTTTGAGGTCGAAGCTTCTCAGTCTAAGGCTCCAATGGTATCCAAGACCTAGTACCGTCCACCCAATGCTAATGTCCGGTACCGCCCACCTCAGAAAAAGAATCAAGCTAAAACTGGTTTCCACAAGGGGTACATAATTTCCTTGCCAAAGAATACTTCTAGGCAGGGCAGCTCCAATGCCCCACCAGCTAACAGACCGTGCTAGAACTGTAACCAGCCGGGTCATTGGGCAAATAAGTGTCCCTATCCTTCCAAGCAGAATGCTCAAGGAAACGTCCGTTAGGGGCGTGTTCACTACATGACCGTGGAGGAAATTCCTGCTGGTGAAGTGGTCACCGCTGGTAAGTTCCTTGTTAATGATCACCCTACAGTTGTGCTCTTTGATTCGGGTGCTTCGCATTCCTTTATGAGTTCTACTTTTGCATCTAAGCATAAGATGAACGTGATTACAATTGTCAAGGGTGGTTATTGTATTAGTGCTGCTGGAAATAATATCCTGACTAACCAAGTAGTTAAAGATGTAAAGATTGAGATTGGGGATCGAGAGTTCCTTATGGATCTTGTAGTTCTATCGGGGGTAGGAATTGATGTAATCCTAGGAATGAAGTGGATGAGCGGGAATGGAGTGTTGATCGATACATCAACCCGTGTGGTAATGTTGAGGGATCCTGTGGATAAGAAGGGTTTTCTAGTGCAGTTACCTCATGATATCTCTATCCACAATATAGCCAATGCTACCCTAGCCAAAGCCATTGAGGATCTACCAGTTGTCTGTGAGTTTCTAGATGTCTTCCCTGATGACTTGCCTGGATTACCTCTGGACCGTGATGTAGAATTCAAGATAGAACTCATTCCGGGTACGACTCCTATTTCTTGAAGGCCCTATAGATTGTTGCCCAATGAGTTGGCTGAGCTAAAGAGTCAGTTGAATGAGCTATTGAAGAAAGGTTTGATTCAGCCTAGTTCTTCTCCTTGGGGTTGTCCGGCTATCTTTGTGAAGAAGAAGGACGAGTCTCTGCGCATGTGCATGGATTATCACCCCCTTAATGCTGTTACTATCAAGAACAAATACCCTCTTCCTCGCATCGATATTCTGTTTGATCAGCTCTCCAAAGCTAAGGTATTCTCCAAGATCGATTTGAGGTCTGGCTACCATCAGATCAAAATTCGTCCTGAAGATATACCTAAGATAGCTTTCTCTACTCATTATGGCTTGTTCGAATACCTCGTCATGTCCTTTGGGTTGACAAATGCTCCGGCACACTTTATGTACCTGATGAATTCAGTATTCATGCCGGAACTGGACAAATTCGTCGTCGTGTTTATTGATGATATCCTTGTATATTCTTAGAATGAAGAAGAGCATGCTGAACATCTGAGAATTGTTTTAACTCGGTTACGTGACAACCAGCTTTATGCTAAGTTCAGCAAGTGCGAATTTTGGTTGAATAAGATACCTTTTCTAGGTCATGTGTTATCTGGTGATGGAATTTCGGTTAACCCTACTAAGGTGCAAGAAGTCCTAGAGTGGAAGGCACCTACTACGGTCACGGAAGTCCAAAGTTTCCTAGGTTTGGCTGGCTACTATTGTCGCTTTATCCCGGATTTCTCAAAAATCGCTAAGCCCATGACTCGACTACTTCAAAAAGATGAGAAGTTTGTGTGGACTCCGAAGTGTGAAGAGGCTTTCCACACTTTGCGGACCTTACTAACCTCTGCTCCTGTATTGGCACAATCTGACATTGAGAAGCCTTTTGATGTCTACTGTGACGCATGTGGCACCGGTTTGGGGTGTGTTCTTATGCAGGAGGGCCAAGTAATTGCTTATGCTTCGCGCCAGCTTTGAAAACATTAAGTCAACTATCCTACCCATGACTTAGAGCTAGCCGCGGTTGTTCATGCCCTGAAAATTTGGAGACATTACTTGCTGGGTAATGTGTGCAACATCTATACTGACCATAAAAGCCTCAAGTATATCTTTACTCAACCCGAGTTGAACATGCGTCAACGACGATGGTTAGAATTAATCAAAGACTACAACCTTCAAGTTCACTACCATCCTGGTAAGGCAAATGTGGTTGCTGATGCCTTAAGCAGAAAGGCCCATTGCAATTCCTTAGTTAGTGGAGACTTTCATCTGGCACACCTCCTTCATCCTATAGTACTCCACAATATCACTGTGGATTGCTCTCTTAGAAGTCGAATTATCGAACTCTAGAAGACTGATGTGGGTGTGTTTCACATCAAGCGAAAGATGAAAGAGAAAGAGACCAAGCACTTTAGGGTCGATGACAAAGGAATTCTCTGGTTTAATGATAGGCTTGTGGTACCCAAAGACAAAGAACTTAGAAATCAAATTATGGCTGAAGCCCATTCTTCTAAATTGTCCATCCATCCTGGTAGCAGTAAAATGTATCAAGATCTCAAGCTGTATTATTGGTGGACCAAGATGAAGAAAGAAATCACAGCTTATGTGGCAAGGTGTGATAACTGTTGCAGAGTCAAGGCTATTCACATAAGGCCCGGATTATTGCAGCCACTCTCTATTCCTGGCTGGAAGTGGGAAGAAATTAGCATGGATTTCATTGTTGGACTACCCACTACCAAAAAGGGTTGTGATTCCATCTAGGTTATCGTAGATCGTCTAACTAAATCCGCTCACTTTATTCCGGTCAAGTCTACCTATCACCCGCACAATTATGCTGAGATTTATTTTCAACAAGTGCTACGTCTCCATGGTGTACCCAAATCCATTGTTTCAGATAGAGGACCGCAATTCATGGCTCGCTTTTGGGAGTGCTTACATCAGAATCTTGGCACTCATTTAATCTGCAGTTCTGCCTATCATCCACAAACATCGGGACAGACTGAGCGTGTTAATCAAATTCTTGAAGACATGCTTAGAGCTTGTCTTATCTCTTGCAAAGGCTCTTGGGAGGACTGGTTACCTATCGCTGAATTCTCTTATAACAACAGTTATCAAGAGAGTATCAAAATGGCTCCTTTTGAAGCTCTTTATGGCCGCAAGTGTAGAACTCCTTTGAACTGGGTGGAACCCGGGGAAAGAAGATTCTATGGTATTGACTTTGTAAAAGAAGCCGAAGAGCAAGTCCGAACTATACAGAAGAATATGACTGCCGCATAGGCTAGACAAAAGATCTATGCTGACAAGAGAAGAAAACCTATTGAGTTTGATGTAGGTGATCATGTTTATCTGAAGGTATCCCCTATGAAAGGAGTCAAGCGTTTTGGAATTAAAAGGAAGCTTGAGCCTCGATATGTTGGACATTACCGCATTATCGAGAAAAGTGGAAGAGTAGCCTATAAACTCGATCTACCACGTGAAATGGGAGCTATATTCCCGGTATTCCATGTGTCCTAGCTGAAGAAGTGTCTTCGTATTCCCGAGGAAAGAATAGCAACAAGGAAAGTTAACTTGAAATCTGATCTTTCTTATGAGGAGAAGCCCGTGCAAGTTCTGGATACTCAAGAAAGAGTGACTCGTACATGAGTAGTTAAGTTATACAAGGTAGTTTGGAGTAATCATAGCGAACGGGATGCAACCTAGGAGCGGGAAGATTATTTAAAGGAAAACTATTTAGCTTTCTATGCTGATTGGTACGCTTTCCAAATCTCAGGATGAGATTTTTCTAAGGGGGGAGGGCTGTAACACCCTAAGGTGTTTGGCTTCCACTAATTGCATTTCATCTCATAAACATATGCATCATCTATGTCATCATGCCATTATCATTGAAACATACATATGCAACATTCGCATATTCTGTTTGTTTCGTACTTTATTGCTTATGAATGGTGGTAGTGCAACATGTGAATGCAACATGGATTTCTCATACCTTGAAACATGGCAATATGGTAGTAATGTGACAAGTATAAAATGACAACAAGGTCATGAAACATGTGAAACATTGCATTGCAACATTGGGTGAATTGCTTGTTTTGTTGTTTCATCACATGTGATCAATTGAAATGGTAGGACAATTGTGTAAAGTGGTTGATCATGGTCTAATACACCTTAACTACACTTAGGGTAATTGTTTGGACATTGTTCATGTAGATCAAAATGACAAAATTGCCCTTTGGGAGAGGTTTGACTTGAATTGACCCTTTGAGTGCCACTGTTTGACTGTTTCAAAAGACCAGCTTCGAGACTTTGCATGGCCGTACACTCTTTACCAAAGTTGTAGCTAATTTATCAAGGAACAAAAGTTGTTTTATGATCATCTCATGAAAATGGATAGAACAAGCTCAAACATGGCCCACAAGTCAGAATTTCATGCTGATTTCATACTTAGAAATTTTCCAAGTCCTTAAGTGTTTTGCAGTTTCATGTACCCAACTTTTTCACCTTGTATCTCCCTAACAAAGCCAAACTAGCTCGAGCTCCAATGATAAGAGTTGTAGTTCACATATAGATGATCAACTTTGTTAACTATGGTATGATCTAAATCATCACGGATTAGGAGCTAATCACCGTCAAACTTGCTCTGTCAGTCATCGTCGGTGATCTCTGAATCGCGATTTTCAGAAAACGTTCAGTGAACGTCATGGCCGACCGGCGTAGGAGCCGCTCGCCGCATGGCATTCATGCTTGGCCGAAGCCACCACGTCGTGCGTCCACGCTCTAGAAGAGGGCTAGTGCCTACCCGAACGCACCGCCTGCCCCATTCGCTTCCCTCTCGCCTTCTCCGCGCGTAGCGCCGAGTCCACAGCCGTCCGCCATTCCTGACCGAGCATCACCATCGTCGTGCGCGCTTGCCACCGCGAAAACGCGTTGCCCAGCTCTCTGTGGCTTCGCCGTGATCCCCTCTACCTTCTCCACCCCACCGTCGATCCAATTGTGCCTTGGTAAGGGCGAAATCATAGTTTCCTTCCTCCGCCACCATGGCTGACCTCGTCGGCGTTGTTGCTCCATGTGGCCAGTCGCCACCGTGGCCTTCCCGTCCTATCTCTTTCTCGCGCTAGGTCCTAGGAGCGCTGCTGAAGCTCGTAGAATCACCCATTCGAGCCGTAGTGCCATAGTCTCGCCGGAGCCGGCCATGCCATGGCTGTGCGCCGCCATCCTCGTCGCCAACCCCGGCAGCCACGCCAATAGCATCAATTGAGGACACTGCTAGATGCGCACTGATGTAGTGAACACCGTAGCATCGCCGGGTTCGCCGGAAGAGTCATCGGCGATGAGCTTCGCCGCCGCCCAGTTCTCCTCCCCTGCCTGTCTCTCTGTCACGTGGGACCCGCACGTCAGTCGCTGACGCACGCAGGCGGGAGCCTGGCTGGGCCGCGCCTACGCCTGCTTCGCGGGCCGCCGTTTCTTCGGGCCGGCCCACCAGTAGTGAATTGGTTTTCCTATTTTGTTTTGTTTTATTATTTCACAGATTTATGTACATATTCAAAAATATGTAGCTCTTAGATGGTAGATCCAAATGATGTGGTTGTAATTTTGTTGAGTTCATGATAATGTCTAGTTTCTATTAAAGATATAATCCATGCCATGTTCTGTTATGAAAATGGGAGTTTCTATTTATCTCTTTTAATCATGCAAGAAATAGGGGTAATTATATCTTTTTCTAGGTAGCTCCAAATGGCATGAAATTTTTATGGTGTACTGCTCATATCATGAATAGATTGTTGTTAAATTTTCATAAATTTTGGACACTGTATGTAAGAGATAGAAAATTATCTTGTTTGCATGGATGGATCTTGTGTGAATTTTCATAATTTTTCTATAGATCCAGTGAAGGTAAAAATTGGTGAGTGCTATTCTTATGCTAGAATGATAATAGGAAAAATAATAAATCTATTGCTTGACACATTTCAATAGGGTTTCCTAATTATGCTAAAAATAGACATGCCACCTGTTATTTTGGGTACAGCAAGTTTTGCTTGCTCAATGGCTTTGAAATTTTTATGGTAGTCTATGTGAAGCATGAGATAGCTACTGTAATTTTTGTGGATTTTTATGAATAGTTTTACTATATATTGCTTTAATCACCTAATTAACTAAATAAATTGGAAAAGGATATTAAATAATTTATTTAGAAGTTAGCACTATACTTTCTACTGTTCCTCTGGTATGTGCAACAAGTTGGTAAACTTGGTTTGGTCAAATTAGGCTTTTGCATCATCATTAAATAATTAAGTTAGTAACCCTGTCATTTCTGGACAGATTCTAGGTTTACTGAAATTCGATTTGGTTAACGTAAGAATCATGCTTTGATGTTTACAATTGATTTGTAGAGAATTTCACAAGCTTTCCAGAATGTCCTCATGCAAGTCATTTGGAATTGTAGAACTTTGGTTGTGGTTAAATTAAGGGACTACTCGTGTGTATATGAAACTTTAAATGTTAATTTATGTATGCCTTTACTATTTATAAGTTTGTGGTAATGTTCCTAGGTGTTAGGCCTTTAACTGAAGATGAGCATCTTTATCTTAGGTTATGCAAGTTAGGTAAGTAGATCACGTTCTTCAAGTTAAGTGAGATACATGTTTTAAAGTGATTTGAATCGAGCTATTTTACTCGGTAAACGAGTGTCCAGTGATGTTTCGTTAAACACTTACTGTGACTCATTCATCAGGAGCATCATGTCATTCCTTATGCATCCATGATATTTATCTTGTGCATCGACATGCAATAGGTGTACCGGAGGGAGTAACACTGCTGGAATTCGAGGAACCGAGCGAGCAGCAGCAGCCGACACCGAAGGTTTAGGAGGTGCCGCCTTCAGGAGAAGTGCCAGACGAGGTCACCGTTGAGTGCCCGGATCACCGTCCATGCAACTTTGTGAAAGGCAAGCCCCGGAGCATATTAAGCCTCCTAATTTCCAAAATGCAGTTACAGTATTATTGTTACATATATTGTTGCATTAAGTTTAGGTGTTGGATGCAAACACTTGCTGCATTGGTTATCCAATCCTTGTCCAGATATTGTTACTCAAAATCCTATGTAGCTCAGGCTCATGTAGTGCTTAGCCCTGCTTAAACACGGTAGAAGTCAGGTGATTTCCTGTCACCTGCAAGATATAGGAAGATGCATATGGCACGGTTGGCTATATTTGCTATCATGGAAAAGAACCAGTCTTAATTTGACATGAAGACCGGACGGAGGCTTGCCGGTTTGCAGTGACTCTGTCTGTGTCGATTAAGGACTAAATCTTGGAGCCTTTCCTGTTCATGTTGAACGCATGCCTCTCTCTTAGTTGGCTGTGTCCGAAGACCGACCGCGAAGGTGAGTAGCTCAACTCAGGCCGGGTGTCGATAAGTATAAAGTACGCCTCGGAAGGGAGCCGTAGGCGTGAGTCCAAGGGCAGGTGATTTAAAAGTCCTGATCGTCCTAGCAGAAGGGTAATCCCTGAGAGCGCTTGCGCTGATTGAACCCGCGAATTTGGTTCCTGAGTTGTCCCAAAGGTAACCCACGGCTACCCTTGCTAAGTATGCCAGGGTGAGAGTTAGGAATACCCCCTCAGCTGAGTTGTAATTCGATTCGAGTCGCCGTCTCTCCCGGTTAGTGAGAACTTGACGGGCTTATCTCCAAAGTAGATACACTAAATAACTTAATGGTTCGGAAATGATGATATGATTATGATAGCCTTATTATACCTGCTATGGTTAATATTGTTTGCTCCTAATAAGTGAGTGCTCTAGTACAGGTGCTAATCTAGTGGATAGGTAAATGATGATAAGCTTGATGCTAAGTTTAAATTGGTTACTATAATCATAAGCTCTTTTATGCAACTGTGTCAAGCTAGCCCACCTGAAAAGCCTTGCATGATCCTTGGTGTCTTTGATTTCTGGTTTTGACGGGTAAGTCTAGCTGAGTACCTTCTCGTACTCAGGGTTTATCTCCCACCTGTTGCAGATGACCAGTTCTACTTTGGTTGCTGCAAGTACTGCCTTCTCCCAGCTGGGGATGAAGACTAGACCATTGGGCGCGGTCTCTACTAGTTCTCGTACCTGATAATGCTTTTGTGGGACATGACTCAGACTTGGCAATGTATTTGAAAACTATGATGTTTTGTACTAAACTATGTTGCTTCTGCACACTCAAACTTGGTTTATAATATGTTATTTGAACTCTGATGGATGTAATTCAAATGCTACTTGTGAAATGTTGTAACGAATGATGTGTTGTGTTGAATCACTACGGTCTTGGTTTGTATGTCGAGAGTTGGTTGAAATCCTTCATGATTTCCGGACTACTGGGATTATGGGAGCTTAAGTACAGAAATTTGTTCGCTTCGGTGATTGTTTTTGTACTTACATTCTTATGATTTAGTCAGTTCTGTTACAGTACGTGCCCCCTAATGGGCCCAAACACGATACACGGTCCAACGGACCAAAAGAAGGTGTCGCAGCACCCTAGCAGATTCTGGATGCTGACTTGTTTCGACGATTCCTGTTGATTCTGAAGAGGTTTTGACGTGAAATCACTTGGATTGGCTTCCTTATCAAATTAGCTTTCCATCCATATGTGGATCATTGAAAACGGAGTCCGAATACGTCCTGGGTGACCAGTTTAAGGCAGACTGGTCCTAAAGGCCGAGGCAGACTCGAATTCATGTTGGACTGGGCCTCCGGCTTGTGTTGGACGTCCTTGCTGGTCATCATCACCTCCACCACTTCCTCTAAGTCCTTCATGACCCTCTCCAATGTTCCTAAGCAATATAACATCATTAGGTAGTAGTCTATTCTCAAAAGTATGAAAAGGATCGCTTAAGAACGAGCTCACCTCTAAATTGAGTTGACACATTCGAGCTCGGGTCATTGGACCTTGCATAATGGTTGGAGGATCAGCAGGTGCATCTAAAAGAGTGATGTACTCATCATAATCTATGCCAAACATGTGGTATATCATTTAGTAGCATAACAATAGTAACCATAGCCGGTGTAATAATTCCATGTTCATCTTAACCATCAAATTCCATAGTTCAATTACTACGATGTTGGAGCTAGTCAAGTTTCTCACTATCCGGGAGAGACGGCGATTTGAATCGGTTGCAACCAGCTGGGAAGTATTACTAACACAAACCTAGGTCTACCAGCCACGATAGCCTTAGGTCACCTTTGGTATAACTCAGGTCCACATTTTGCGGGTTCGATTAGCACCGTACAATCAAGGACAACCAGCTGCCAGGATGTTCAGGCCTAGCCAGCCCTTGGGCTCATGTTTGGCTACCCACACATCCTTACTACCTATAGTGTGTGCACTCTTACAGAATGAGGCCCAGCCTAAGTTGAGCTACTCGGCTTCGTGGTCGGAATGAGTTATCCGGCCAGCTAAGTGAGAGGGCATGCATTCAATCTTGATAGAAGTGCTAACAATGGTATGGTCCTTAATCGACACGAACGGGACCAACATAGCCAAACCAACACCATTGCATATAAGTTCCCGCCTGATCTCCACTTAATAAGACCCCATGGTTATTTTCCACGATAGCAAATATAGCCAACCATGCTCTGGTATCCACCTATATCTCGTAGGTGATAGGAAATCACTCGACTTCTACTGGTCAAAGCATGGCTAAGCATATGTTTGATCCTAGACCTACAAAGGGTTCAAGGTATATTTCTAGACAAGGTAGTTCTATGCATCAAGTGTTTCCAACCAACTCTTATAACCTAATGCATCAAATATAAAAGACTCAAGTGATATTTGTAAAAACATAGGAGGCTTAGAATGCTCCGGGGCTTGCCTTTTAGAAAGGAGGTAGGCCTATGATTGGGGCACTCCAGTAATTCCTTAGGAGCCTATTCCTCACCTTCGGGAGCTACCTACTATGGTGCCCCCTGATTCTCCTCCTCCTCTGCCACAAACTCCAAGAGTGTGATTCCTTTTGGCGATCTTATATGCATGAGCGCAAAATAAGATACAAGAATGCACAAGTAATGATATGGATGATATGATATGATGCATAAACTTAAATGTCCTTGTACTAGGGTGATAACAAGATTAATTTTCTTTTACTGAGTAGGTGCATATCTCCTCTCTAGTAACTAAACAAACATTCATTTAAAGCATTTTCTAGACTACAAGACACCAGCTGCTTGTTTTGACCATAACTAGAGTTTATACACCCAAATAACATGATCTTGGACTTTCTAGAAAGCTTATAAAATTGTCTACAACTTTCTTGTAATAATCTTAAGGTGATTTAATAGTTAACCAGGTCAAACAATTACACCTTTCAGATCTGTCCAGAGGACAAGCAAATCTAATAGCAGACTTCTAGAAACTATAACTCTCAAACCATCTAGCCTACAACTATGAAATTTTAGTAAGAGACAAATGAGTAAGTTATGTACAACTTTGTTATTAACAAGATTCATAGAAAACTTCATCTTCATTATGAAAACACCATGACAAAAGAAACTATACATGAAGTCATCCAATTGAATTATGGAGCCATAATTAACTAGTTGCCTACAACCCATCAAATCTGAACACCACCACTAATATCAACAGATCACATGCATCACAACAGCATAGAAAACATCATGGTTAAGCTCAAATAAATTGTTTACATGCATGTATTAATTTCCTTAGATAGCAAGGTGAATTAGAGTATAAATACTTCCAGCGCACAGTAAATTCTGAGAAAATTACAGCGGTCTACACATGCCTCCAATAGTCTACTGTAACATTTTTATGCCATTTGGATAAGTATAGCAACCTCTACAAAAATGACAAGTTGCATAGGCTTATTTTAGCAAAAATAGTTTAGCATAGTGAAAAGTGTCAAACAACAGATTTCCTATTTTTCTTACTTTCACCATAGCACAAGAACACTATATAAATAATTTCATGCTCATAGGTTACATATATTTACCCCAATTAATTTAACCAGAAACTAGCATTTAATCAAATTTAAATAGTAAGATCATATTCCAAGCATGCTTATCGTCGGTTCAACATTTTTCCTAGCTATAGCATGTCAACACAAGACCAACAAAACTAGAATCACATTTTTAGCACTTCCCTAGATCAAGTTATGCATTTTACAAGATAGAAACAAATTTAAAAGCACTTTACTAGATTAATATAATTCTCCCAAAAACAATATCTCAAATAGTAGGTTTCATATTTTTATCAAATAGTACACTTCATGATGAATCCAATAAAATTTGGTTCACTGAAATTGGACACTCCTAACTCAAGATATCAATTTTTGAAGTTTGTATTCAAATATGTGAAAATAAATAAAAAAATCAAATTTCAACCCAGGCCCAGCAGCTAGGGGCACCCGGTCCAGTGCACTCAGAGGCACTGACTGTGGGGCCCGTGGGTCAAAGGACCCCATGTGATAGGCACACAATGTAGGGCACGATGGTTGACCAGTCATATCTCGCCAGCGGCGAGGTCACCGGCGGTGAGGTCTTCACCGTCATGTTCCCCACCCCTGCGCGCACCCGTTGGTACCCTTGATTGGTTCGGCGGATCACCTGAGCGACCTCGCCGAGGAGCATGGTGGCTCAGTGGCAATGCAAGGTAGCGTAGTAGCTGTCTCCGGTGGAGACATGGCCTAGCAATCATGGCTACGGCTTCTACAAACCCTAGCGGAGCTCTATGGTGCGGATCGAGCGACGGTGAAGCGGCGGTGAGCTCCGGCCACGTGCATGGAGGCATGGTAGCTCACAGCGCACGCGGTGGCACTTGCCATTCTGATGAGACGGTGGTTGGTGATGGGTCTCCGTCATAGGAGAAGGTGCTACGGGTCACGGCGGTGCGAAAACAAACATAGTATGGGGAAGACGGGGTCTAGTTAGTGTCGTCCGCAGCGAGCTTGAGCTCGCGACCATGGTGGGCTCACGCGGTGCAGTCGCACGTTCCTGCACGGTGGTGGCGGTAGCGGTTAAATAAATGACGATGTGAGCATCTATGGCCTAAGGTGATGATGGACCAAGGGAGAAGAAGGTAGGAGGAGCAGTGGATATGGCTAGCCACGGTGAACTCTGAGCTCAGCGGCACTCTGTGGCCATGGCGGCGACGGCGACGTGAAATGCTGCTTTACTTGGGCTCGAATAGTGGTAGTGGCGGGTCAGGGAGGTAGAGGAGATGATGGTGTAGTAGTGGGTGAGATGGATTGGTCGGTGGTGCGGTGAGAACGGTGCGCGAGCACGGTGGTGGTGCAGAGGTGGCGATGGTAGCGTGGCTCGGCGATGGTGAGGGCAAGAGCGAGAAAGGCAGGGCGAGAGAGTGGGAATGGGAGAGAGTAGTAGCTATGCCTCCCTTTACTCCCTTTGCTGGCCAAACCGGTCATGCCAACACCAATGAGCGGCCACCACATGTCACACGCGGCCTGGCAGCGATCGGCCATGACGCGCTCAGCCAGCCGATTCAAATCGGTCGTCAGGCCGACTAACATCGCAACTTCATACCACTATTACTCCTAATCCGTGCAGAATTAGCAAAAACTATATTAGTGAAAGTTGTAGAGCTATGTGAGTACTACAACTTTGCTTTAAGAAGCATTGCCAAATTCTTACTAGTTTTCAAAATGCAAAGCTCCAAGTAGGTCACATTGAAACTGAAAACAACTTCTAGACTTAGCAAACATTGTCTCAAAATAGCATTTGGTTGATTCTTGTGGGCCCTATTAGACCATGTTAGGCACTGACTTAGCTCATGACCCTTAAACAAAGTTGGTTACCCATGTCAAGAACTACAACTTTTATTAAGGGTGCACTGCCATGCAAACACTCTATGCTATTGTTCAACTTTGGTCAAACTAGCATCATGAAAAAGGCATTTCAAAGTAAACCAACACTTAGAAGCAAATTTGGGCTTGGTCATGAATACAAACATTGTTCCATTTTCCATCCTAGATGTGTCTAAGGTGTTTTTGTGACCTCACAACCAACTCTTGCATTGGTCACACATGATCACAAGCATATGTAAGTATATAAGCAACATCACATGTGATAAAGAGAACGTGAATGAAATGAAACTTCACATGCTCATGCTCATGAATGCTTGGATGATGCTTGTGCTCATGAAATGCAAGTGCAAAATGCATGCTTAACACTAGGGTGTTACATCCACGGCCGGTTACAAGCTCCTGTGCTTTCTATATGGCTACTCTGGTTATCACTAGATCATGTTAAAGGAAGAAGACCAGATCAAGACGTCGTTCATCACGCCCTTCGGTGCCTACTACTACACGATGATGTCCTTTGGGCTTAAGAACATGGGTGCGACCTATCAAAGAGCCATCTAGCATTGCCTCAAGAACCAGATCGGGAAGAACATTGAGGCTTATGTCGATGATGTGGTGGTCAAGTCTAGGACTGCTGACATTTTCATCGCCGACCTCACTAAAGTTTTCAAAGCCCCGAAAGTATACCATGGGAAGTTAAATCCCATTAAGTGCATTTTTGGTGTTCCATCTAGTATCTTGCTAGGCAACATCGTTAGTCACCATGGAATCAAAGCCAACCCAGAGAAGATAGCGGCAGTGACCAACATGAAGCCACCGACCTGTGTCAAGGACGTCTAGAAGCTAATGGGGTGCATGGTGGCTTTAAGTCATATCATATCTCATCTGGGCAAAAAGGGACTCTCCTTCTTCAAGCTACTCAAGGCTTAAGAGAAATTTGTCTGGTTGGAGGACGCTGACAAGGCATTCACCGAGCTTAAGCGGTTCCTCGCCACACCTCCAATCTTGACCGCCCCCGAAAGGATGAAACCCTGCTAATCTACATCGCAGTGACCAACCAAGTAGTTAGCACCGCCATCGTTGTTGAACAAGAAGAGGCCAAACACGCAAACAAAGTCCACCGCCTAGTCTACTTCATTAGCGAGGTCCTAAATGCATCTAAGACCCGCTACCCATAGGTATAGAAGCTGTTGTACGCCATCTTGATCACATCCTAGAAGCTCTACCACTACTTTGATGCCTACCACATAGCAGTAGTCACCGAGTACCCCTTGGTGACATCCTCCACAATAAGGAAGCCAGCGACCGCATCATTAAATGGGCGGTCGAGCTTGGCACCTATACCATTGACTTCAAGCCTCGCCACACGATCAAGTCGCAGGTGCTCGCCGACTTCATCCCCAAGTGGATTGATATGCAGACTCCTGTCTCGGTCGACCACCCTGAGCACTAGACCATGTACTTCGATGGGTCTCTCAACCTTGATGGTGCTAGGATAGGTATATATTTCATCTCACCATTGGGGGATAAGCTTTGTATGTCCTCCACCTACACTTCCAGCATCTAATAATACCACTAAATATGAGGCGGCACTTCATGGTCTCTGTGTAGTTGTCGAGCTCAGCATCAAATGCCTCTAGGTGTATGGGGACTGTACACTCATGATCAATCAGCTCAACAAGGATTGGAATTGCACCAATGAGAAGATGGACGCTTACTGTGTCGTGATAAGAAAGTTAGAAGACAAATTTTATGGCATCGAATACCACCACATGGTCCATGCCAATAATCAAGTAACTGATGAGCTATCAAAGATAGGATTAACCTAGGCTAACATTCTAGCTAGAGTGTTCTTCTAGGACCTTGTGGCTCCTTCCATCAAGCAGGAAGAAGAAGGCATTGAAGAAAAACCCCCTGCCGAGCAGATAGTCGCAACGATCCCTAGGCCGAGCAGTGATTGGAGGGAACCTTTCATCAAATACCTCACCACTATAGAATGCCTTACCCACCATAGTAAGCATTACGTCTTAGTTGAAGGGAAGTTGTACTACAAAAACGCCAAAGCAGAGCTACTCCAGAAGTGCGTCTCCATGGAAGAAGGTGAGAAGATACTCAAGGAGATCCATGTAGGCACCTACAGCAACCATGCAGCCTCTAGAACACTAGTCGGAAAGGCTTTTCGAGCTGGTTTCTATTGGCCCTCAGCCATAGCAGATGCTGAAGCACTCGTTCACCGATGTGAGAACTACCAGTTTTTCGCCAAACAAATCCACGTCCTAGCTCAGGCCTTGCAAACGATTCCTACATCATGGCCCTTTGCATGCTAGGAACTGGATAGGATTGGGCCATTCAAACCTACGCTGGGAGATTTTCACTAGGTCTACATCTGCATCAACAAATTCTCCAAGTGGATTGAATACAAACCCTAGGTCCAAGCTACAGCGAAGAAAGCAGCTGAGCTGCTTGGCGACATCATTCACCAGTTCGGCCTATCGAACAGCATAATCACCGACCTCGGGTCCATGTTCATTGGTAGTGATTTCTAGGATTTCTGTGATGAAAGATGTATTTCAATCAAATATGTCTCCGTGGCACACCCAAGGGCCAATGGCCAAGTCGAGCGTGCCAACGGTATGATCCTAGATGCATTGAAAAAATAGCTCTATGAGAAGGAATAGAAACACCTAGGAAAATGGCTCAAGGAACTACCAGCTGTGGTCTAGGGACTAAGGACCTAGCCCAGTCATAACACTGGTGTCTCCCTGTACTTCATGGTTTTTGGCTCTAAGGCCGTATTGCCTGCTGACGTCGTCTTTCGAGCACCCAGGGTGGAGAATTACAATGAGGAGAACTCCAACCAAGTTTGTCTTGTTGAAGTGGGTAGCTCAGAAGAGGAACATCTAGTCACCTATGTTCGGATGGCAAAATACCTCGAAGGCTTATGAAGATACTACAACTATAATGTCAATCATCGATTCTTTGTGGTCAGAGACTTAGTACTCCACAAGAAACAGAAGACGGATGGGATGCACAAGCTCTCCTCACCTTGGGAGGGCCCCTTCATCATCAAAGTGGTCACCCGACCAGGGTCCTACAGACTATGCGACATGGATGAAAGAGATGACCCAAACTCTTGGCACATTGATCTGCTTAGATGTTTCTACCCTTGAAGCATTCAGTTCAAAGATATGTACCTTCATATTCGAGTATTCAATAAAGTTTTTTACACTAATGTTTCTCCATACTATTTTCCCCATGCTTTTCCGCTAAGCGATTCTGATTCTGCGTACAACATCTTAAAGATGACATGCCAACTATGCCTAAGGCCAATACCTGAACAAACATGTTGACACTCGAACACCTCCAGAGATGACCCTATCTCTAACTTCTCCCTACATGTGCATGAGTGTCCACCCTCTACGTCATGGGTGGTCGGTAGCGGTTCCTTAGCGACGCCCTATTCTTCCTACATGCATACGGCCCCTACACCTCGCATTACGGTTAACAGGCTACCTAGGGCTAGGGACTCAGGTATACACTACTGATCAGATGGTTTATATCAAATATAAACACAAACACACCATAACAACAAGCATTCAACAAAAGTTGCTTTTGTACAACGATTCAACATGAGTTTCTTCTAAAATCTACAGAGCACCGCTCCCCCCTTCGCTGAACAGGTCGATGTTACTAGCTAATTTCTTCCCTGGTTCTTAGGCTTCATCTTCTAGTTTGGTGATCTTGGCTGCATCCGTCCCCCGAGCTCTACCGAGGGGTAGTGTGACCGTAGCATGGCTAGCGCATGGACAATGGCCCCATGTGCAACGCTGCGTGTGAACTCCTTGAAGTCCGCCCACACCATGTGGCAACGGTCGACGATTGACCGATGTGGCAAGTCACCAAGCAGCCGTGACGATGCCTCGGGTGGCTCAAAGCTGACGCGGTCAAGCATGGGTTTGATCCCCGCAATTACCACCTCTAGTTTGTCATCCCGAGCCTTCACCTGATCACCTAGCACCTGGATTGTGCATGCGCCTAGTATCGATACTCTGTAGTACACCAACATCAAAAGACTGAGTATGCTCCTATTAATGCCATGAACCAAAATAAAGAAAGGTGCACTTACGTTCAAGATCTACGATGGCCTTCTTGGTCTTCTCCTCTGTTGCCTCCTTCCCCGCAATGAGCTGCCTGATGTTCTCGCGGGAAAGGCCAAGCTCCATCTCTAGCGCTATACATCACAGTCAGGCATCTTAAAATGCTGAGCACCAACAAAGCAAGACCCAGAGTCATACCTTTCTATTGGTCACCACTATGGCCGAGCTATTCCCTCAGTGACTAGCTCTCCACCTCCAGCAGTTGCTTCTCCTTCTCTAGCGCTAGCACCTTTACCTCTAAGTCCTCCTTATGATGGCGCTCTTGGGTGAGGCACACCTAGAGGTCGGTCACTGACACCTAGAGCTCTTTATTCTCATCCAACAATAGGGCCATCTCTTCCAACTAATGCCGCTGATGTTCAAACACTTTCATCACATTCTGCAAAAGCACAAGGGTCAAGCGCCGATTCTAACAAAGGAACGAAACACAAAATCTCCTGTGGCCTACCTTGATCTGGCCAATCATCACCGATAGGTTAGCCTTAAGCCTCTTTGTCTCCGTGCTCGCCTCCCCCTTGTCTTGCATTTCAAACTCATCGCCATGCTAGATAACTGTATGAAGGAGCTAGGGGGCTGAGCGGGCTCTCGCTTAATTTCTTAGATCTCTTCAGTAGCTACCCAAGGAGGTGATCTCCTTAGTCACCACCGCATTCTTATGAGGCATTCAATCCCCACCTCTACTATCGCCCCCCATTGTGGATGTCACTGGCTCAGGAACCGTGGGTGGGTTCTACGTCGCGCTGCTCGATGTGCCCCCCATGGTCTCCGCTCCTGCTTGAGCGGCCTCTCTAGACGTTGTCATCGCAGTCCACACTTCCTCAGTGCCTGGATTGCCTTCATCATATGCCCCACCGCTAGGAGAGGTCTTCCCGATGACCGGTGGCTCCTCGACGATAGGAGCAGTTGGCACTAAAGCCGTTAGCCCCCCTCAGTAGGAATTGTCAAACCACCCCCCATTCCCTCAAGCAGTGTGGTAGGAGCTTCTTGTCCCGGCCCCTGCTGCCTGTCATCGATGGCCGATGGCCATAGATTTTTAGTTGCCTCTGTGCTACCGCAAAGAAATAGCTCATCAAAATTAAGACTGTGTACTGACAGAATACCGCAAATGATGAAGGAACTTATAATTGGGACTCCCACCATGCGGTCCTAAACCAGCATGCCCTCCCCAAGTTCCCCTGACCCATGGTAGAGCCACCTAGCATGTCCACCATCTTTGGGCTTCCCATCTCTGATGTCGTCGATGTCGCCACTCGGGTAGGCTTAGGGGCCGTGGTCAGAGCCTCTCTTGCCCTCTCAGGGACTTGCTCGCTGGCCCCAGTCACAGCCATCGTAGTCCTCTAGGCACTCTTAGGAACTACCGCTGTTGCATCCCGAGCTTGTCACCTCTCCCACATCTCCACCATGGCTAGGGCTGATGGTCGATGTCTTGCCGTGCTCGGAGGTGCCTGAGCCGCCTACTCATCTTCAGAGGAAGTGTTCGACAGAACTACCTGTCGCCTCCGAGGCTGATTTGAGGCCCCGATGTTCACCGGGCCCTCCTCACCTTGAGAAGGCCTAGATGTTTTTCATTGCTTCATGGATGGCCCCTCGTCAGCTGGCCGCTTCCCACAAAGCTTTTCACTAAAATACTTTGTCTACATGTCATTACCTCCAGCTTCTTGGCTCTTTGAGCCCTCCTTGTCCACATCAGTGCTCGGCTGATGCTGGGGACTACTCGGCCAAGCATCTACATCCCTTGGCCACACCTTTGACAGGATTGCCAAAAAGTAAACCACCTATTCCTATCCATGAATCTTCAACAACACAACTGAATACATTGCAAAAGTGAGGACAATCAAGCAAAACACTGTAGAAAAGCCTCTCACCATCGGGGGAGATTTCTAACGCTGAAGGCCCACAACTGATCTCTGATGGACACCCGATCATCAGATTGAACAACATCCCGATCTGCAGCATGACTTCATCTCGAGCAATTTCCTTAGGCACCTTGCAGGGCCCATTAGTATCTCCCTAGTACTCTCTGACCACCTTGTGTTCACCAATGGCACCTGATCAACATCGCACTAGACACATGGTTCCACTTGCCTGATGTAGAACCATCTGCAGGCCAAGTACTTTACTTTCATGTTAAGTAGGACGGTGATATACTGACTCTCTATCCCATCCCATAGTTGTAGATAAACACTGCTGACTACCTTGGATCTAGCTCCCTCCCACATCTTGAGATAGAAGAAAAGGTGGAATAAATTGAAGTAGGGCTAGATCCCCAAATATGCTTCACAAAGATTGATGAAAATAGCAACATGAAGGATGGAATTTGGACTAAGGTTGCAGAGACTGATGCCATAGTGCCAATTAGCCCACGGAGAAAAGAATGAATTGGGACTCTGAATCCACGGATGAAGTAATCTTCAAAAACAACAAGTTCATTAGAATGGGGCGTGGGGAAATTCTCACCAACCATCGAGCGCCATCCCATTGTCACCCTGTCTCGTAGAATCCCAAGCACCACCAAGTTATTTAGTGCCCTCTCATCACTGACGGACTGCACCCATTCCTCGGCGCAGTTAACCTCGTGCAGCGCCCGCCTCGAGCAGCTGCAATTCCTCTTCGGCGCCATTAAGTAGATCTAGAGATGGTGGTTGCTCACTGCTTGGATCTATTCCAGCGGTGGTAGATGGGAAGGTATATGTGTGCAAGAGTGCGAGAAAGATGATGTGGCGTGCGGGAAATGAGGAGTGTGCCTTGGAGCCGCGGTGGACTCATAATGGATCGAACCCTGACCCTCTGCCTTTTAGGGTTTTTTGGAAACTGTGCCAACCTCGCCGCATTCCCTCTGAGTTCTCCGTGTGTCACTGGGCCATTAACTGGTCTTTCCGTATCCGTATGCGAAACTTTGTTTTGCGCATGCCATAAAGACAAAATGTGTGTCAAGCGGTATTTCGAAGGACTTTTTGGATTTTCATGGTAAGATATTTCTTCTAACCCTGCTACAAGATTTCTCCTCAATCATCCAACAGGCTTAGGGATTAAGTGTGTACACTTCACCTTATGGTGAATGTATTCATTTCCTAGTCGCTTGAGTATTCGGCAATGCTAGGGACTGGTTGCTATCTTAGCTATGCTGAGGACTGCATATTTTCTTTGACCTTGCTATAAGATTCCTTCATCATCTTCTAGCAGGCTCGGGGACTACATTGTGTACAATGCACATCGCAATGCACATGCTATTTCTTCTTCACGATGTTTAGACTTCGCCAAGTCTATCATTTAATGCCTCTACTCTACCCTAATGACCACATCGTTAGAGCCATCGCAATTGGCAGTTAAGTGTGTACACTTCACCGATCAAGACTTCAATTTTTTTTACTTGAGCTTCTTACATCTTGCTAACAAACCTTGACTTCATGTGAGCTTGAGCTCGGCTCCTAGTTGAGATACTTGGACATATGTTTCTATAGCTCAGACGCCGTGTTCAACAACTCAAATGACGTATTCAACAGCTCGGATGCTAGTTTCAGCAGTTCGGCTCCCAGTTAAACTGTGTAGCACCCGGTTTTAAAGACAAAACCAAATACACACTATATGTGAGCCCAGGAAGTCAAATCTCACATATAGCCACAAATAAGGGTAATATCAAGAGACAATACTTATTACATAATGTATTAGTAAAAGAAAAGTACCCTCAGAGTATAGACAGCAGAAAGTTGACTCTGATCTTCAGGCGAAGACTCCAAATCTATAGGGACGACTGACTGGTTGACCACAAGCCTAACTCCACCAAACCAGCAATCTGGTACCCATCCAGGATTTTTATCCAAAGTATAGAAAAATAAAGAAAGTGTAAGTACATGACGTACTTAACAATTATATCATGGGGTTCATGAGGCTCAAAAAGGCTGACACTGGTTTAACTGCGATTAGCTTTAATAGATCATCTTTTTAAGCAGTTGGGTGGCAAAGAATTTATCATTCCCATAAACACATGATCGGGTAAACATGATAATGTATAGCATAAATAATTAATCATTAGTATCATTATCCATTAGTGATCATCACTATTCCATAAGGGTCCAAGGCCGCTCGTGTCCGTGAGCACGACTGTTATAATAGTTTTACACTCTGCAGAGGTTGTACACGTTCACTATGAGTCGTGATTTACCCTTTCACCCGAGGTAGCTAATCTCTTGACCCACTTCCAAGGAAGGTCGGCAGGGTTCACTATGAAGCCCTTCAAAGGATTCATCTAACAAGTTAGGGCCGCTAGGCGTATGTGGCCCCTCTCTAGGAGTGGCACACGTGGGCATCGCAGCACGGTACACACTTCCCAGCAGCAAAGGAAACATACCCTGCGCCTTAAAGGTAACCACTAACAAGCTAGAAAAGATCCTCATACTGAGCTAAAGCCAGAGCCATATGGCCCTCACAGCTGTACTGTAAGTCCCGGATGATCGCTTACAGATAAGTCCTTAGGGAGAGGAATCTAAAGCATATAAACACTCCAGCCCCCCTGTTTCCATATTGCTAAAAAGTCATGTTTTAATGTTTATTGCATATATCATTAGTCAAGTTACAAGATCATGGTTTTGATTAAGCACTAGCAAAAACTACCCAATGCAATAACCCAGAGGTTTCAAGGTACAAGATATCAAATATCTAGGATATCCTTATTGGCAACAAGGGAGACACATGCAATATGAATTAAGTGTTTAAATGTGAATAGGTAACAAGGATGGTCCCATGCTATACTTGCCTTAACTTGCTTTTCCCCTAAAGCAATATGCTCAAAAGCCTTTAGTATTCCACTTTCAATCTTCTGCTTCCAATTTTTAGCTTCTAGTCTTCAGAGAACTGTTTCGTAATCACCATGTAAACCTCACCGATTGACTGAACCATATATCACCACACAAACATCCATACATGGCATACACATAAGAATATATGAGAACAATACATCAATCATAGAACAATAAGTAAAAGAGTTTGAAACACGATTCTACGCATCGTTATGGACACACAGTCGCGAGATGCACGCTAATCGAAGCTACGGTTCAAAAGTTACAACTACCGAGAGATTTGCCTAATATGTGGAAAAGAAACTATAGGCTTCATTTATGTTAACTATATGAATTCATATACAAAAGATATTTTATAAACAATATGGATTGATTTAAGTCAATTTTAGATTTAAATTATAAAATAAAACTAAAACAAATTATATTTTATGTATAAAACTTAGTTGCATAAACATTAATCAAGATATGATTTAAACCATGTTATTTCAGAAATATCAATATAGTAAACACTATTACTAATGTGTAAATCTCGTCACTATGAATCTAATGCAACTTGAACGGACTATTTCAGAGTTGAAACGAATAAGTTATGATTTAAACAAGTTTTACTTTAATTAAATAATAGATTAAATCTACTCATGAATTCCAAGTGTTGAAAACATGCCTAACAGTTGTATAAACACGTAGAAAACATAAATATGGTCCTAACGCAATTTGAACAGGTCAAATCGGACTTAAAACGCAAAAGTTACGCATGAAATAAGATTTAGTGGCATTTCTGTAAATAACTCGAACTCAATTTTGAATTAAAACAATTAAAATCTGAATTACACGGTCATTGGACTAGGCGTACTATTTTTGGAAATTATAGGGTCCTAAACGAATAAAATCAGGGCTAATTTGTAATTTATTTGAACTGTTATGGACTGCGGGTTAATTACTTGAAAATTCGGGGGCTAATCTGCAAAACGTGCAAGGCTTGACTGTGGGTTGACCCGGGTGCTGACTAGGCGAACATGTGGCGGCCGGGGACTGGTGCAGGGCACCACGTTGGTGTGGGCGCTGCTGACTTAGCGGGGTGGACCGAGTCCACGAGTCCTGGTGGACCGGTTACACAGCGAATAGGTACGTCTAATCTAGGTCGTCCGTGCTACATCCGACGGTGCTACGTGAATGTGAGGTCCCTCGCCGCTGCCCGGTGCCTCTGGGGAGGGCGCCATGGCCAGCGGCGAGCCGAGCTCGGCGGTGGACGCCGAGGGGGACGATTCTGGCCATGCCCTACCCAACCGAGGACACCTGGATGATCTATAGGACCTCGCGATCTCGCTGGAATACCTAACGGGGATGGGGACCACGTCAGGGTGGTGAGCCCACGGCAGTGCCATGGCCCGCGAGTCAGCAACTTGCTACTATGACATTTTAGCGCGCTATTTGACGAACAGAGGGCATGGGGAGGATGAGTGGCTCACCGAGATTCGTATTGAGGTGGTCGTGGCGTCCGAGAAGTATCCGAGGGGGTGGGTCATCGACGGTGGTGGCTGGAGAGGGAAACAACGACGCTGGTTAGAGGAACCTGAGCAATACATGGCCAAATCGATGAATTGCAGTCACCTACGGTTATGGGAAAACATGGCGGAGGTCACCGGCGCGTCGGCAACATGGATTGCGCACCGGAGCAGCGAGCTATGGCGCGGCGGTGGCGAACTCATGTGCGGAGGAAAAAGGGAGAAGAACGGGGGCTCGGCTCATGTTTTAAAGGCGGGGCGAGGCACTGTAGAAGGAAAGGGAAACGGGGGCATGGGTAGGGTTGGTTGCCTTCCCTGCATGCTCGATGGCGGCGGCGGCTTGCCATACGGGTGTGGCGCACTAGCGGGCAGAGGAAGGAAAGAACGGGGAAGAAAGGAAAGGGAGAAGAAGGAAAGAGCATGGCCGGCTGATGGGCGGGACCCATGGGCAGTGAGAGGGAGAAGGAGCACAACGTGTGTGGTCACCTGATAGGCGGGGCCAGCGTTGCAGCGGGGAGGGAAGGGAGAGAGCGGCGAGCGCTGAAGGCTAAAACGCTGAGCTAGGCCACGCGCTCGAGGCAGTGCGGTGCGGAGGCCAAGTAACGGGCCGAGCAGCGATCTAGGTCAATGGTGGAGGAAAGAGGAAGGGAGGAGGAGGGCGGTTGGGCCACCGGGCAGGCCAATCCAGGAAGAAAAAGAGCGGGCTGAGCGCGTGAGGGAGGGAAGAGGAGGCTGGGCTGAAAGAAGAAGATGAAGTTTTTCCAAATTAAATTCTTTTCTATTTCTAGTTTTCAAATCCTAAGCCAAAATCAAATCAAATTCAAATATGTTCTCAATATACTTTTCATCTGAAATGTAAATGAGCAATTTTGGTAAGTTTCCAAAAATAAACTTTTCCATTTTTTTAAATCCTATTATTTTCAATTTTTCTTTTCTTTTATTTCAAAGCCACTTTTAATTTTATTTTAAGAGCATTTTAACCATTTTGAGTTTTCAATTAAAGTCACTCAACCAATAAAATCAAACGCAATGGCATGTATGCTCACACATGTTACTACCTTATGATGTATTTTAATTTAATGAAAAATTTTATTTCCTATATTTCATGTGCATAAAAATTCATAAATAAATCATTTTAGCTCTATTTCAAAAGAGGCAAATTTTATGGTGTTACAAACTGGTCGGACGCCTGCTCTTGATGACCGATGACTAGCTAAATTGCTCAAACAAGCTGAAGATGGTGTTGCTCGGTGGATCCAAGGTGCTCGAGGACTAGCTGTGGGGGTATAACCCCCGATACACATAGGACCATACACAGGCCAAGCCGCTAGGGGAGGCCCAGCCCATAATACCGTGCATGAGTCGCGCCACTAGTTGAGGCTCAGCTTATAAGACGACGCTGCGTAGAGCATGGCACAGGTCAGTGTGCCTCGCAAGACTATGTGAAGATCCTCGGTGATCTAGGAAACCTGCTCGGATAGGCTAGATCCTGTAATATCTGTAACTTCCTATCTTATAAATCGATCAGGATAGAAACAACCAATCTGTAACCGTACCCCCCGGGCTATATATGGTGGGTAGGGACCCCCCACATTTTCATCGAATCATATGCAATACAATCCACAAAGACACCTGACGTAAGCTATTACGTCAAGCTAACGGACCCAACCTGTCTAATCGTTGTCTCTTGCGTTCTATGTCACCATCCGGTTTTCTCACGCGCACCTCCACCAATTCATCTACTACCATGGGCATACCGTTCGGTAGACTACTAACCAGATTTCGTTGACATCGTCTCTTCCTCAAGTGTTGCTATTCCTCACCGACTCATAGGCGTGCAAGCCACCACTCGCCGTCGACAAGCTAGTGCTCCGCACTGGTATGCCTCACTGGCATGTCCGTACAGATCCACCAGTGACTAGGCTAGTACTCATCACTATTGTGGCTGCTCGAGCTCACTACCGCAAGATCCAAAGGCAAGGGTAATGCTTTCTCGCACTTCCCTTATCCATGTTTCTTGGCTTTTTATTCCCCTCTTATCTCATCTGAGTACGAATGAAGCTTCCATCTGATCATTCAGGAGCTCACGAGCACATCCTCGTAGGTGCTCCTACTCTGATTTAGGCAACAACACTACCGCTTCCACCACCGGCCCCGCTCCACCACATCCTAGTCAAGATGGAAAAGGAGGCCACCAACAAGAGGAATGAAGTAGACATCATCATAGATGATGTCTTGGTTGTTATCTTCTGCTGCCTCATAGCCCACACCATGTGCAGCTGCAAGTGTGTGTGTCACTCCTAGTATCGCCTCATCTTCAAATCTGAGCACCATAAGGAGCTGCCCTAGTTTGTCACTGGATTCATGTATGGCAACTAGAAAGGCAAACGCCGATTCACCAACTTCACTGGTGAATACCCCCCTTTTACTTCTTGCCCTTCCCCATTCAGGATTTAGTCATCTTAGATTGGTGCAGAGGCCTCTTCTTCTGCTGGTGCATTGGGCTTCTCTATGTTGTCTGCAATTCGGTAACTAGCAAATCAGTGGTACTGTCGCATAGCAACCTTTGTTATGGTTCAGCTCGCTTGGGGTTTGATCCCACAATCTCCTTGCACTTCCATGTGGTAGAACTATGGGTAAGGTCACCTAGGGTGTTAGTTGTCAGCATCTACTCATCCAAAACTAGAGCATGGATGTGTAAAGAATTTGAATGAGGAGAAGATATTCTAGTATGCAAATTTTCAGGAATTATGTTTCTTAATGATTTTATGCACATGCTGGAGGTGTCCCACATAGTTGTTGATATGGAGGAAAATTCTTAGTCCACTAGGTCCTACAATATCCATCCATGGAGATTAGGGTTAGTTGTGTCTATGTATTGCTGATATTTTCAAAACATCTGACCTTTCAATCTAAATCCTTGAAAACTATGGTACTAATAAATAGACATTGAAGCATACTATGAACACGTTGTAGCTATTTGGACTGAACAATATTGGACTCAGTTCCGAGGCTGCCAATGCGGACTATAGAGTGATTGTAGTTCACCTAGAATGAAATTTGATTTTCCTTGTTAGGGAGGACAGAACACTGATGGCATATGACATGAGCCATAGAAAAGTTCATGTCCTCCCTGCCCGGGTTATCTGCTATCCTAAAAGTACCTAGAGTATTTATTTGAACAGACCTCACTATCTGCCTTATGTTTCCTTGTTCATGGAGTCATTAGCAGGGCAGTAAAGGTACATATGTTGTATTTTGTTGTTAGGACATTTCTTTGTTCAGGTAGGGAGTTGTTTTGAGTCTATAGATAGTCTAATTTTGGCTTGGTAACTAAACCAATGGTATGTTGAATATTATTAATTCTGCTACTTTGCATTGTGCAGCTTTTGGAGTCTCAGTGCTTTTGAATGATTTTCCTACAATGGCTATGGGAGAAAGAAGAGGGGTTTCATACTGCATTGGCTACCAAGCTGATCAAGGAGTGCCAATCTAAAGGAGTAGAGCACATCTACCTTATGTAAGTCTATAGGGAGCAGAACCTTTATTATGCTATCTATGTACCGCTTGTGTTAATTTATCAGTTGACACAGTTGTTATGTTAGTGTAGAGCATTGTTATTATAACAAGTACCCTTTGTTGTGGACATGATGAATGATGTGTAATGATTATATTTGTATGGTGTGTGTTTAGTAAGTTATTAAGGCCCAGTTGAATTAGTAAATATTTTGTAAAAAATAGATGTAATTCTATCACTGTCGGATGTAAGGGCCGTTTGTTGTTTTGTCATCACCGTCGTACCACTCGCCTTTGGTGAAGCAGACGGCCATCACCACCGCTATTCGTCTGATGTGGCAGGGGTCAATAGTGCATCACCGCCAAATTGTTTAGTAACCCAACATCGACTAAAGGATCATCATGGGCAGATCATACTACAACATGATGATGACCATGCCCTATGACCAGATGGTTCATACACTGAAGTAATGGTGATGTTCACCTCGACATAGGCGAGTCACACTCTAGTGTGATGGAATAAGGATCTGATCACGGACAGATCATAAGCCATGTGGTGGTGTTAGTGCATACCCACACACGTGGGTCGTGTTCCAATGCGACAGAAATGAGGACCTTATCATGGATGGATGATAAGCTAATATGACGGTGTAGTGTACACCCCAGTCGATCTCAGATACCAACGGTGATGGCTATGAGTATCATTGACAACAGCTTACTGCCGAGGCCAAAATTGGACTACGATATGGGTTACAACATGGCTATGAAAGGTGCGAGTGTAGTAGTGCATCTCGTGGTGTGGGTAGGTAAGGATGTGTTCTTGCAGCCTCTCCCATGCTTCTAGGATGGATTCTGATGCTGTCTGCTAGAAGTTGGAAATTCTTCAATGAAGGGCATTGGTTTTGTCCATCGGGAAGAACTTCGTGAGGAATGCCATGAAACACTTGTTCCATGTGTTGATAGCTTCCCGGTCCTTGTAGAACCACTATTTTGCCCTCCCCTAGAGGGAGAACGGGAACAAGCAGAGTCTAATTACCTCCAATACGACACCCTCCATGACGATGGTGTCGCATAGCTCTAGGAAGTGTTGGAGATGTACGTTGGTGTCCTCGCTATGCAATCCACAGAATGCATTTGCCTGCACCATCATGATTAGGCCAGTCTTCAACTCAAAGTTCACGTCGCCCCTGTTGACGGCAGTCCCAATGGGCACATTGGCAACAGTGGGGACGGAGTACTCATGCAACATCTTGTCAGCCATGGTGTTTGGTACAGATGGTGCTAGGGTGATGGGTTCGGTTGTCGGTGGAGTAGTGGAAGGAGGATCGACACGGGGTTAGGCCTACTTTAAGAATGACTCCAGATTCTTGGTGAAGGTCATCGGTAAGTCAAAACCATCTTACACTATCTTGATTTCATCCATAATAGGAGAAAACAAGCAAAGTTATCCTGTTATGATCAATGGCCACTACACATGCATATTATCACGAACATGTCCTAAAAGATTGTTTTAACTAGTGCCTTCCCCGGCAACGGCGCCAGAAATGCTTGTTGGCGTTTCTTAGCATCACCACTAGGATTGGTGTTTCCTAGCAATGGCACCAAAACACCTTGCCAATATTTTTGAACGAATACAGATGGAATCTACAAGCGCACAGATATATCATTGTAGCATTTCACCCAGAAGTATTCAGGTATTGTTCATTTATATTTTCCCAAAGGAAGGCATGGTGTAAAGTCTCTAGTAGGGACATGGTCAAAATAACATGACTATATAATAGACCAAAGTTCATAACAGGGGTAAGCTAGGATAAATATTGGATAGTGACACACACTACAGCTAATCTCAAGGATAAAGATAAAAGAAAGAATAAAGAATAAAAGAATAAACCTAAACTAGAGCAGGCTTATCTTGTATAGATATGCTAAGATGAGTAGATGATCATACAAATACATGAGTTTCTAATGTTAGAGATTCTAAGTTAAGATAACTTCGGTCATTATAGACTTGCTTTCAAGGCGCCGGGTTGCACCTAGTCTGCTAGGCGATGCCGGCCTAGAGCTCTATGTCGTATCCAAACATCGGGGATTACAAAGGACGGACACGGCTATCATCACCTACCGCCTACACCTCAATCGGGGATATGAGGCAAAAGAAGGTAACTTCTAGCTTAGACACCATGTCTATGCTATCAGTTACTACTCTAGCATCGGCTAGGAACATCCGTCTTTATCAGGAGTCCTCTACTAGAGCATCCGCCATGGAGACGGATGACGAACCCACAAGAATATAATGACCAAAACTAATCTTAAAGCAGAACTCACTACCTCAATCTAGGTCTTGGTCTAAACATGTATGTTATACGAAAGATTAAGCATAAAGTTTCCTATGCTAAATGAATAACATAAGAACTTTGCTCTAATTTCATAACATAGCTATAATGATAAAATGAGAACAAGAACATAAGGAAATCTTCATATTATTCATACCAAGTTTGCCCCTAAAGGTTCAAGCTCTCCAATGAAGCTTGCCTTGCTCCAAACACTACAAAAATAGTAAAAAGAATAAAAGTGTGGAGGGAGAGAGAGCTCAAGTGTGGTGTGTGGTGTGAGAGCTCCACCCCTATATTTATACATGAGTGAGGTCGGTTTGGGTGTAGATAAATTAGAAAACTTGCATGCTGCCATGCAACCACCAGAGCAAGGGTGGGCCGAGCCACATTGGGGGTGTTGCGGGCACACTAGGGGTGCGACCGCACCCCTGCTGGCCTGCCTCACCACTGCCTTGCGCATGTGGGCTCCTGGCTAGTCCTTGGTCTTTGCCACGGTGGTGCTTGGCCTGGTTGGATTAGTTGGATGGGCCTTCTTGTATTTCCTTTGAGTGGATCTACGTTATGCTTTCTCTAATGGTGTATTTTGACTATAATTCCACCATATTCTTGTACATGTCCTACAAAACATTGATCTTCGAATACAAGTGGAACTATGTCAATAGTAAAGGTATATGTGTGTAAAAACATGTAGTTTCCTCCTTTTTGGATCATAGTTGGCGGTTAGATTTTGTCAGTAAGAACCGCAAACAATAAGAACACAACCTAAACTATGGCAAGAAGCATCACAATACACATCAAAATTCTTGTTGATGTCAGGCAATGCTAGCATAGGTGTTGTAGTTAATCTATCCTTTAGTGTCCTAAAACTTTCCTCACTGGCTATTGTCCATTAAAATTTCTTCCCCTTCTCCAACAAAGCTATTAGTGGACTAGCTATCTTGGAAAATCCTTCAATAAACCTTCTATAATAGCCTTCCAATCCAAGGAAACTTCTAATCTCACAGTCTAAGGTGGTTGCTAGTTCAATACATCTCTTACCTTGCTAGGGTCTACTGCAATACCTCCATTAGAAATCACATGACCAAGCAAAGAAACTTCATCCAACCAAAATTCACACTTACTCATTTTAGCATACAACTGGTTCTCCCTGAGTTTCTGCAAGACAAGCCTCAAGTGCTCCTCACGCTCTTCTTCATTCTTAGAGTATATGAGAATATCATTAATGAAAACCACAATTAACTTATCAAGATATTCCATGAAAACCTTGTTCATGAGATACATGAAGTATGCTGGGGAATTAGTCAACCCAAATGACATCACGGTGTACTAATAAAGTCCATACCTCATAGTAAATGTAGTCTTAGGAATATCAGTTGGTCGGATCTTCAATTGGTGATAGCCTGATCTCAAGTCAATCTTAGAGAAAAGACAAGCTCCTTTCAACTAGTCAAAAAGATCTTAAATCCTAGGCAAAGGATATTTGTTCTTGATCGTGACTTCATTGAGTGATCTATAATCCTCGTACATTCTTTGTGTTCCATTCTTCTTGTCCACAAATATAACTAGAGCTCCCCATGATGACGAACTAGGATGAATGAAACCCTTATCTTGTAATTATCTTCATTACTTCTTGAGCTCTTCTAACTCATTTACTGCCATTTTGTAAGGTCGCTTGGATATAGGTGAAGTTCTAGGTAGAAGATCAATAAGGAACTCAATATCCCAATCTAGTAGCATACCAGGAAGGTCATTAGGGAACACATCAGGGAATTCACTTACCACTATGATCTCTTCAATGGTAGTACCTTTCATTTGATTGAGTGAACCCTCTTCAACTAATGGCAAAGAGGCCACATATTCCACTTCCTCTCCTAATGAATTTATCAATGATATGGCTCCTCTAGCACAGTCCATGGTTCCATCTTGCATAGGTAACCAATCCATTCCAAGGATCACATCAACTCCTTTAGTCTCCAAGACTACCAAATTAGCTAAGAAATCTACCCCCCTTATGTTAAGACTAACTTTTGTGCATATAAGGGTGGCTTTCATCTCTCCACTAGGTGAACTAACTAACAGGGGGTGCTTCATAGTCACCACATGAAAACAATGTTTTACAGCAAACTATCTAGTAACAAAAGAATGTGTGGCTCCTGAATCAAAAACAACTGATGCTAGGGCAGAGTTAACGAGGAACATACCAAGTATGACATTAGGATTATTCTGAACATCATCCATAGTCACATTGTTCACCTTGCCTTGCATATAATGTTGTTGCATCTAATTTCCCTGGTTCTAAGCTTGAATGTGGATCCAATTTAGATTCTTATCACCATACACATATGGATACTTCTTTGGGCAATGTCTCATGAGATGTCCCTCTTTCTTGCAATGATAACAACCCATCTTAGATAGATTGTTGGAGGTTCTAGTCTTCTTGGGAGTCTCAGGTGTTGTAGTCAGCATCTTGGGAGCACTAGAGGTCGTAATCACCTTGGGAGTGCTAACTTCTGTAATCTGATTATGCGCTTGGAAATTGGAATGTTGCACCTGAGTGTTGAGTTGTTGCTGCTGATTGCACTCCATGTTGTTGATCTGACGTATAGGGCAAATTTGAACCACCTGTTGTGGAGCAATATGAGGACGAGTATTGCTATGGGACTACTCCTGAAGCTTCCTCTTCCTTTTCCTTTCTTCCAACTCACGACGCTTGTTTTCCATCACAAGTGCCTTGTCAAGAAGCTGTTGGAAGTTGTCATAGGTGCTAGCTAATAGCATAAACTAAATTCCATCATTCAGACCATCAAGGAGGAGATCTTGTTTCTTTGCATCATCCTTCACCTCATCTAGAGCATATCGTGATAATTGAATGAATTTGTCCCTATAATCACACATGGACATTGAGCCTTGCTCAAGACTCAAGAATTCCTTCTTCTTTAGCTTGATCAGCGCTTCTAGCACATGGTACGACCTAAAGCTTTTCTTGAACTCCTGCCAAGTGATGGTTGTAGCATCCATCAGAGGACTAGTGTAGGATTCCCACCAATCATCTTGTAGTTGACCTAAAGCATATAGAACCTTCTCTCTATTAGTGCATTGTGCTATGTTGAGCTGCCTCTCCACTGCCTTCAACTAATCATCTACATCAAGTGGTTCTAGTGAGTGGGAAAAGATAGGCAGACGTCCCTTCATTAACTCTGCACGACTATCCCTTGATTACACATGACCTTGCTGAATGTTGCTCACAACCTGAACCATTCCCTGCATGAGTTGTGTCTGCATAGTCATCCACTATCCCACATTGCCTTAGGGAGGGGGTGTTGATGAACTATGGTGGTTAGCACCATGTCCTCTTGCATTCCTTCTTGTGTTCACCATCTGATTTAGCCGAGAAATTGTAACCATAGGTAGAAAGATAACAGGAACATGATATAAAAAGAGGATGATCAAGGTACATGGTAGATTAAGAAGAAATGGAAGAATAACATAAAAAATTGGAGAAAGATTTGGAACAAGGAACAAGACGCGGTCCGCCCGAACTAACTAACAACAACTTACTAAATAGAAACTTGATGTAGATATGGACATCACACTACAACACATCGCACTAAATACAAAGAAGCAAATCATCTAATAGCATAATAATAAACAAACCTACATACCCAAACTTGCTTCAATAAGATCACAACAAAGCTAATGTTTTTCGATGATATGGTAGAAACTCTAAAGTTGGCTAGTTATTCTAGTCATCCTTAGGTTACATACAAGCAGAGATGAGAATTAGTTCTAACAGCAAAGAATTGCAAGGAATATAGAGCAATAGCAAGAAATCAAGAACTTGAAGAAATAAGGGGGAGATTAAATGGTCCAGGAAGAGAATATTAGAGCGCATCATAGAAACCAAGGGTAATAAGATCAAGGGTTGTATAACAAATTGAAAGCCATAAAACGACCATTTTCAAGCTGGGCATATGTCCTACAGTCAACACAGCTTTGATACCACTTCTGTCACACCTAATTTTAAAGTATAAAATCAAATGCAAACTATATGTATTCTAGGATCAATTTCATACATATAGTGACTTCATTAGTGTACATCGAAACAATGTTCATTACATAACTCATAATATTATTACACAAAAGACACGAAGGGCTTACAAAAGAGCACAAACAAAAACTCTAAACTTGTAGCTGAACTCCACTCCATAGGAAGGTTGATTGGGGGCTCCGTACGCCAAGCACTCCTGAAGGTCTTCTAGAAAACTCCATGGCACCTTCATCAATTCTCTGAGCAGCTGCTTCTAGTCTAGGGGTATGGGGAAATAGCAAGGGTGAGTCCATGTCAAACTCAGCAAGTACAGGTGGAAGTAAATGACATGAAGGCTTGAACAAAGGATAGCTGACTTGGTTGATTGCGGTAAGCATTTTAGTTGGTCAAGTTTTATTAGGACCAGATTACTACAAATGAGTATAAGATCCCAACCCATTAATTAAGAGTGTATAATAACATCATTAATATCATTATCTTAACACAAGGTAGCAACCTCCATCAAATCGAGGAAGCAACCTCAACCGAACCAAGGTAGCAACCTCCATCATGAGAAACCATCTTATGTCCAGCTGATCCATTTCTAATCATGTGAAGGTCTAGGTCACTCGTATCCATGAGCACGACTGATATATCAGTTTTACACTCTGCAGAGGTTGTACACTTTCATCTCAAGTCATGATTCCCATTTGCCCGGGGCAGCCACTCCCTAAAACACTTCCAAGGTGAGCAGGCAGGGTTTCATTACAAGGCCTTTACAAAGAGTCATCTAGCGAGCAATAATCTCCAAAGGTTCCACTAGAGCCAAAGCACCTAGAGGACCCCCTAGGACCTTGCCACATCTCGGGACCTCCCTCATGGAACAGCACGATTAACACCGCACTAGAATCCTCTAATTAATTAGTCAAGGCTAGAGCCATGTAGCTCTTGAGGTTGTACTATAATCCTGGGTGGTCGCTCCATGAACTAGTCCTTAAGGACCCAGGCATAAAATACAAGCCACCATCCAAACTTACCATAAAACATCATCACCTGCATAACTACCAAGACATACCATGTGCCTGAGTCCCTAAGTTCCATGTTGCTAAAAAGCCAACATTTTATCATAGTCCCATAGCCATTATGTCAACATTAGCATATCATCATCATGTGACATTGGTATAAAAGTAAAGTTGCTAAGCATAGCACTGCTACCCATTATATACCCCTAGTAACAAGGAAGATATGGAATATTAGGATATCCTTAGGGTACTCATATATTAGACACATGCATGCAAAAAATGTGATTAAAGGTGAATAAGTGAAGAATATGGTCAAGGATCCTACACTTGCCTTCCCCAAGCTTGTGCTACTCATAGTTTTCAAAGTCAAGCTCTTGTAGATTCACGTGCAACTCTTCTCCTATACGCAACAAGCATTGGCACATGAGCACATACAAGCAAAACATGCACTAAATTAGAAAACAATACACCAATACATGGTACAGAGATAAACAAGCTTACAAAGCTATTCTACTCGCTAAGATGAACTAGTAGGCATGAGAACCACCTAAATCAGAGCTAAAATGCATAAGTTATGGCCTAATTAAGCTACTGGTGGCATTGTTGTAATTAAACCAAACTAAATTCACATTTTAAATAATTAAAACTAAATTAGAAAAGGCTTTTGGACTTTAGGTGCAAAAACCAACTGCTGTAGGGGCCAAATTGCTAAAAATAGGGCTCAGATTTAATTACTCTTAAACTAGAGTGGACCGTGGGTTAATTAACAAAAACTATAGGGGCCTTTTTGAAAAACTACAGGGGCTAACCGGTGGTGCCCTGGTTTGACCGCCACGTGGTGGCCTATGGATGGCTAGGGCCGGTAGACCAGCCGTGGACTGGCCCTGTGGACCAAGTCCACCGGTCCATGGGGGACCGAGGCATGGGCAGCGGTGGGTTGGCGGTGGCGCGCCATGGCCGGCCGACGTGAGCTCACGGCGTGGCCCGATGAGGCACGGTGAGGCAAGGCGAGCACATGGGCACATAGTGCGATGCACACCTTCATCATGATGGAGAGTTGCTGGAGGTGGTAGGCTATGTGGCAGCGCAGCAAGCGATGGCAGCGTGACTACGGTGAGTGACTACGGCACACAGAGAGGGAGAGAGATCACACGAGCAGGACAAGGAGGTTCTTCACCTTGGCACGAAGCCCATGTGATGGTCCTTGTCGATGGGAACTTGGTGGCCATGGAGATCGACGGCAGTGGGTCTCTTTGATGTGGTGGCAATGCATCTGCGAGCTAGGGCACGAGGGTGGCAGCTAAGCTAGGGTTTCAAGGGGGCCACGCGACGCACAGGGGTCTCCATTTAAAGGCGTGGGTGAACCTCAGGATACGCATGGGGCCAGGAGAACTGAGCGGCAGCGATGCCTAACTTAGGCTCGAGTCTCATCAGAGGATGGGGCGACACTGTAGCTGGGGCCATTGATAGTTGGCCCCACCTATCGATGGCTAGGTGCAGGGAGGGGCTCAGGCTAGTGCTACACTCTGCTACTACGGTGATTAGGCTGCTACTACGGCGGCTGGGCTACTGCTAGGCATGTAGACTGTGTGGGCAAAAGCTGGGAAGGGGGAGGGGAGCCAACTGTGGGCTGGGCCACCAGATGAGGTAGGCCAAAAGCGTGGAATGGGAAAAGAAAAAGGAAAGAAACTCTTTTCTATTTTTCAAAAGAAGTTTTCAGTAGAGTTTTCACAAAATTGATTAAAACTCTAGGCTAAGCACACACAAGAGCAAACATATAAAACCATGCAGCTGCATGAATGCATCAATACATTGTTTCTACCATATTTTTTAATCTATTTTCATAAATCTTTAAATCTTCCTATAAAATGAAGACAACTAACCAAAATTAAATCAAATTAACTCTAATTTTCAGAAATCAAAATTTATGGTGTTATAGTGAGATTGAGGGACACATGAGTGAGAGAGGATGAAGGCTCACCTCTATGGTCAAGATCTGCATCGCCGCCTCCTTTGTTACCTCTGTCGCTAGATCTACGAGTGTTGGCGGTCACTAACAACAACATTCGAACTCCTATTATTATCCAAAATGGAAGAAATAAATAATCTTTTGACACATATGCCTTTACTATTGACCTAGTTCCACTTGTATTGGAGAAAACATGTTTTGCAGGACATACATTCGAATACAAGTGGAAAATAAACAAAACCAAGCAAACACAAAGAAGAAAGCATAAAGCAGAAATGCACAAAGGAAATACATGAAGAAGCCCACTTACACATCAAATCTGGGCCGAGCACCGACATGGAAGGGGCCTAGGCCCACCCAGGAACCGACCACATGAAGGACCCACCTGGGTGCAGGCGCACCAGGGGTGTGTTGGTGTTTGATGACCGACAACTCATCACGGGGTTACCCGGGATGATGTTTGAAGGGCTTTGGCGTACACAAAACCCGACAGTAAATGCAAAGAGATGAATGATTTATACTGGTTCAGGCCCTCTTGTTGATTAATAGCCATTATATCCAGTCGGCGTGTAGCCTTTTGTGTTGGATTGATTGTATGATTGTTAGGGTTACAAGGGGGTGTGTCGTACCTCTCTTTATATAGGGGAGAGGGTAAGGACACGTATCTAGTCCTAGTCGGTTATAAGAGAAGAGTTCTAGTCCTATTACAGAATCTAGTTTTCATAGTAATTTGACTAAGTTGATCTAGAATAGCTTGAAGTCCATGTCACCTTGTCTCGCATCATTCAACTGATCGTGGTCCATCCTAGGGCCCATCCGGGTAGTACCCCCATGGGGAACCCCTAGGACCCTGGTCCATCAAGCCCCTGAACATGTCATGGTTGAACTTGGAAGCCTTCTTGTTCCTCCTAGTCTTACCGAGTAGAAACAAATGTAATCCGAGTGCTTTCATGAGTGAAGCCATGAGGTGCTCTGTAAAACCTCTGAGTGATGTGCACTTTTTAGGAAAGTGCACTCACTGAGTGTAGCCCCTAAGCCTCTTGCTATTTGCAAAACAAAGAGTTAGAGGGTCTAAAACAAAACACATCCATAGAGGATATGTACCCTATAGCCCCCAAGCCTATGTCTGAGTAGTTATACTCTAGACAAGGATCTAAAAAGAATATACTCGAGGATGAGAGTGCCAACGAAAATTATTGCCCTATCTACTTTACAGAAGTAGGTAGGACCTATCAAAATCACATGCAAAGCTTTAGTACCGTTGGTCCAAAGATGCTACCGGGTGTACTGTAACTTCACATGTGCTGGGAAAAGGTTGCCTGTACACTGAAAAGGTGTAGTGGGGTGCACTGTACCCTTGAAGTGTAGCACGTGAACCTGTGTAAGAGTCAGTAGCTTTTCTGTGTATTCCGCGTGAACCTAGTCTATAGACATCATCAAAACACCGATAAAAAAACCCCAGGTGAGCACTTGAACCTCAGTTGTAGAAGAAGCAGAGTGGCTCAGAGTTTGTAGCTTGCAAATAGGGTGGTGAGCGAAGTAGACCAGCCCCCAGAAGTACTCAGTTGTCATAGCCAAGAGCTGTAGTGAATAGAAGAATTCTTGTGAGAGGGTTTAGAGGTAAGCTAAACCCACGGTTGTGCACAGTAGAGTAGTCTTGATCTGCAACTAGAAGAAGTCTTGTCACAGCTGGTAGGGTGGCACATCTAGTAGTCCCATGTCAGTTCTTCTAGGGTGCCTATCGATGTCTGTCCATGAAGGGTCGTACCCAGACCCAAATGTGTATAGATGGCGTCAGCTGGGTGGCAGGATGTGCGAGTAGCTCATCCTTCATACCAGCCAACATGCTTCCTCTTGCAATAGCTATTGTCCCAAGGGTAGTTAGCCAACAAATGTTCATAGTCAAATAGTCTACCCAAGGTTCTAGGCTAGGACACACTGCACTTCTATTATCTACCCGGATGCGTTACTCTTCTCTTGGATCCAGGTGCATCAGATAGAAAAGTACCTACTGAGAAGCACTTAGATTATGAGTACTCTATTATATTCAATTAGGTGTTGTCTTTGTTATTGACTGAAAAAATCTTGTAAAGTGTGCAACTTTTGTAACCATTGAACTATTGTTGAATAAAAAAGTCTTCATCCGAGTACTGTGTTGTTTAGTGCATATTGTCAAGCAATTGTCCAAGTACTCTAGAATCATCTGGGTACTTCACAATGTGGTTGTGTAGATAATGGTCATAGTGTGGTCGGTACCCGGATAGAGGAAATACAACAGACAAGTCTGAACACATTCTGACATGTTGAAAATCATGAAAAGGCGTGCAACCGTCGTATCAATCCACTCGGCGTCATTAAAATGGAAGGGAAACCAAAATGTTGCACCTATTGGCGTGATTATCGGGCCAGGCAGTAGTGGAATCCTTGTATAAAAGGTAACCACCCCATGCGTCTTCTTCCTCCATCGCATTCCGCATTCTGCTTAAGCCCTCGTGCCTGCTGTGAGCATTGTCCACCTCAAACCCTAGATCTATAAAAGAGTTCTGCTTGATGGGTAAGGGCAAGAACCCAAGCACCGCCGCCAAGAAGGTTGCCGAGAAGAGGGCGTTGGAGGTGCTAGAGATGGCCGCTGCCGCCTAGATCTGGCCAGTGCCAAGCATGAAGCCAAAGCACCTTCAGAAGCTCCGCGATTAGGTCTATTTGCTCGACCAGAAGCTAGGGGAATGGAAGGCGCCTAGTGAGCACCGCATTCCCAATCTTGACCGGGTGAAATTGTGCTCTTTGTTCTGTTCATCCAGCATGGGTTACGGTTGCCAGCTTGTCTATTTTTGCATGGGTTTTTGCATTACTATGGCATAACCCTGAATCATTTGAACCCTAACTCCATCCTACATCTCTCAATTTTTGCTCATCTTTGTGAAACTTTCCTTGGCATTCCCCGTCCATCACTCTTTTTTGCTATTTTTTCAAACTGAAACCGCACTCGGACGCCGCAAACCCCGGCATTTTAGGTGGCACTGGTATTTCAGTTTTGAGTGGGGAAGAAGAAAGAGTATCTCCACTATACCCTTGTTGATTCTATAATGAATTGGAGGGCCAAGTGGTTTTATGCTTGGAATATGTGGCCATAGCTAGAGATCCATAGCAACGCCGCACTAGTGCCCAACGCCCACTGGGAGAAGGAGCCAATAAGTGTGATGGAGCTTGAAGGAATTCACCTGTTCCTCAAACAACTCTCAACCATGAAGGATCAAGGCCTAAATGGAGTTGTGGTGGTCGCCAGCTTCATCAGGCACCGAGTGTAGCCGCTGCAGGAGAGGGTGTACTACGGCTTTGACTACACCGAGCCACAGGATCTAGCCCGGGTGACAATAGAGGAGTTGACAAAGGATGAAGTCCTAGAAAGGATTCAGGATATACTCTAGGAGGTATTGGTAATACCATACCAGTATCCTCAATTGGACCATGAAAATCCACCTGATGTCGTAAGTATTCTAACCTTTGTAATTTTGCAATGTCTTGATATTGTGGGGACTAACTCCTATAGATTCATAATTGTTGGCACAACACTTGGGACACAACTTCAATGACCTACCCGCACTGCCTCTGCGTCTTGGCTTTGGAGGAGTTGGCGGAAGTGGAGCAGCGTCCGACAGAGTAGCCAGAGGGAGCACCGCCTCTGCCATCCCTATGGAGCAAGAGGGTGACAGTAACTCAGGGAACCCGAATGATTTCATGGTCTAGGTTAATTTGAGTGCTAAGGAGGCAGCCGTGAGCGGGAAGCGGTCCCTGGAGGACGATGTCGCTACCAGCGCGAGTGGGCTGGTACCAAAGAGGCCCCATTGGTCTTGTACACTAAGACCAGGTAAAAGATGTCTGAATTATCTCTGTGTAATCTGAATTGTACCATGTGTTGAATCCAAGTTGTGAATAGTTACTGCAGATGAGGCTGTTGAGGAACAGGCGGAAGAGGATGATGAAGACACCTTGTTTTTTGTTAGACCGTAAGTTTTTTTTCTAAGTAAAATTATGTTACTGAAGTCTATCATAGATGTATTTGGTGATGTTGAACTACTCTTGGCAGGATGCCGCCACCAGATCTGTTGAGCACCCGAGTGCCAACTCAGGGTGATGGGATCACACTTGGACAGGATGCTAGTACTGTGAGTCATCTAGAGGACTCAGTACTATCAGCATTAGTGTCAAGACTAGGGCTAGGTCTATCACTTAGTGGGATGTGGCTAGTCAAGCCCTCCCTAAAGAAGAGATCTAGTGTCAAGTAAGTGTCAAAAAATTCCTCTGTATATTACTTTTGTTCTCAGGACATCACTTGTCTGCTGCTCATTCTAGGGTACAAAAGGCACTGAGTGCCCGAGCATAGAGTGATGAGCCCTGGGTTAAAGAGAACCCATGAACTGAGGGTGATTGGGTGGAAAAAGGCTAAGGCGGGCCTATGTCTCCACCTGGGTCTACTAAAACACCCTGGGCATAGGGCCCAACGTCTGCTGTTGTTGAAGCAGAGCAACCTATGGAACCAGGTACTATGGAGGAGGTGGAGGTACCCTAGCCATAGGTAGCGGTGCCTATTGGAGATGAAGCACACCAGCCACTAGGGCCGGAGCCCATGGAGGCTACTTCTAATGAGGGAGTGTAGAGCATAAGAGATGACCCAAGCGCTGCTGCAATGAGTACTCCTGCCTCGGAAGCACCGGTGACAAGTGCCTAGCAAGCGGAGGAGGGTGATGTCATTCTGGTTACTGGGCTAGGTACCTAGCTCTAGACATATAGCATGGGGTTTTTTAGGTTGATGAGGTCATAGTCTGGGCTGCTGGACCAAGCTTCTGCCTTCAATGGCCAGTTGAGGGTAAGTAAACGCATTTTGTCTTTTCCTGCTATAAATAACTTCCAAATTCTTATTCTGAGAGCATCGTATGCTTAGGGCATGGAGCTAAAGACTTCTGTCAAGGTCCAAAAGATCTAGGTAGAGCTCACCAGGCTGAAGGTGGAGCAGGACTAGAAGGAGGCCAAGTGAGAATCTGCACAGAAACACCATGAAGAAACCCTCTGTACCCTCTGTTCTTAGATTAGTGAAGCCAAGCACCAAAAAGCAACCACCAAAACAAGAAAAAGTGATGCCTTTGACTCTTTGTTGAAGATGACAGAGAAGGCCGAGCTCTTTGATACCAAGCTAAAAGGTAAAAGAATTGTACGACTTCTCTATAGTTCATGACATGTAGTAGTCGGTGATCATAATGATGATCGTTTGTGGTCCTTTTTGTAGAAGAGCAGATCAGAACCCAGTGATTGGAAGGCATAGTGAAGGAGCTGACTAAAGCCCTGAGAACCAAGCATAACCAAACTTAAGAGGTAACTAAATGAGCGAGTGAAGAACTCACTCAAGCTAAGCTGATAAAGTGGGGAGCTGATCATGATCTGATGCAGGCTCTGAAGTTAGTGAATGACATGAAGGCTTAGCTAGAGAGAGCGCAGTCGGAGCAGAACATGCTTTGGGAAGTCGTGAAACCACTCGCCCTCCTCTTCCATAAGCTAGAAGATGGTGAAAAGAGGTGGGTAGATATATTAAAAGATATTCCTAACCACTTTGAATGCTATGTGCATGGAGTTACCAAGGTCTGGGTCCATAATGTACTTAGTACACTCTGAATGCTATACCTGGCTGTCAATCTCCAGTAGATAACCACGAACTATGATGATGAGGGCCATCTTGCTGCCATGGAGAGAGCTGAGGAGGAACTCAATGAACTCACCACCACCATAACTGATGAACTAGACCTTAGGATGGAGAAGCCGGATGAATAGGCTATGTAAGTTTGAAAAAACTTGTTGAGCACATGTGCTGGGATGCGTACGGGGCCAGGAGAACCGAGCGGCAGTGATGCCTAACTCAGGCTCGAGTCTTACCGGAGGAGGGGCGACACTATAGCTGGGGCCACTGATAGTGGGCCCCACCTATCGGTGGCTAGGTGCGGGGAGGGGCTCGGGCTAGTGCTGCGCTCTGCTGCTGTGGTGGCTGGGCTGCTGCTGGGCATGCGGCCTATGTGGGCGCACGTTGGGGAGGCAGAGGGGAGCTGGCCATGGGCTGGGCCACCAGCTGAGGTAGAAAAAAAAGAAAAAAAACTTTCAATGTTTTTTTGCTTGTGGAATAGAAAAAAGAAAAAAAACTTGTTGAGCACATGTGCCGGGTAGGCACATTGTAAGAAACAATGTTTTTTGCTTGTGTAAGCTTGTTAGCCTGTATACTATGAATATGATCCATCTTGTCCGGGTACTTAAGCACCTATGATGGGTTTTTCAAATCGTTTAGACTTGGTAATCTTTCAAGTAAGACTATAGTCTGCTTAGGCTATAAATTTGTCTTGTTGAGTCCTTTAGAAAGGTGCGTAAGACTGTGTAGCCAAGTAAAAAGGTGATCAACATAGTTGCTATGATTAAAATCATGTTGGACCCTTCCGTTGATGTTAAGTGCTCAAAGTCACTTGTTCAAGGAACCTATGTAACGATTGTTTGCTATTAGGATCCCATCCCATAGCCAATGAATCAGGTTACTTGCTTCTAGGAATCACCCAACCCAGGACGACATGCAATAGTTAAACTAAATGTTGGTAATTGGCTCCTGGCCAAGGAGATGTAATCCATCCGGGTATGAGGCGTATCTCGTGTAACATAGCTTAATACTTGGTATACAAAACAAGAACTATGTGTCGAGTGAATTTATCATATTGAGAGATGTGTAGCCACACAAGTAATCAGCTATATATCTCGTATATGACGTAACAAAAACTTCAACGGAGAGGGACAACTACAAAGTTGTAAAAAAAGTAAAGAGACAGATTCATCTAGCGAAGAACATAGATTTTGTATTAATAAAGAATCTTAAGTATAGATGCTAGGACACTAAATTTACTTAAACAATAAAACTACTTAATAATATTAAGCACAAAATCTCTATAGCTAGTCGATATTCTAGGAGTTGGGAACAGGATCGCCGTCCTCTATTATTAACTCAAAGGAATCTAACCGGGTAACTTTGGATATGATGAAGGGGCCTTCCCAGGGGCAGAGTAGCTTGTGGCATCTTGAGGTATTTTGGATATGTTTGAGAACTAGATCTCCAACTTGAAAGGTACGAGGGCGCACGTTCTTGTCATAGTGATGTCGTAGGCCTTGTAGGTATCTGGTAGACTAGAAGAGTGCGTTAAGCTTAATTTCTTTAGCACTATCAATTTCTAGCCACCGGGTTTTGTCTGCTTCGCCTTCATTGTAGTGTTCAACCCTAGGAGAGTTTCATATCAAATCTGCTGGTAAGATGGCCTCTAAGCCATAAACTAGGAAAAAGGGAGAGTACCATGTTGCTCTGCTTTGTTGAGTGCACAATCCCAAACCACCTTGGGTAACTCGTATATCCACTTGCCGACGTAGTCTTTAAGCTCATCAAATAGCCTGGGCTTTAATCCAACTAGGAGTAGCCCGTTAGCCCACTCTACTTGGCCGTTTGCTTGAGGATGGGCTACGGAAGCATAGTCGATGTTGATGCTGCAATCTTGAGCCTAACTTCTAAACTCAATAGCTGTAAAGGTGAGTCAAGATCTATAATGATTTGATTGGGCATAATGTCTTACATGAACTCGACTGCCTTTGTAGCATTGAACTTGACGAGTGGCTTGTACTCTATCCACATGGTAAACTTATCAATAGCCACGTAGATGTACTCGAAACCACCCAGTGCTCATTTGAGGGGTCCAACCATGTCGAGCCCCCAGCATGAAAAAAGCCATGATAGAGGGATGTAGATAAGGTTGTGAGCTAGGACATGGGCCTATTTGGCGAAGAATTGATAGCCCTTGCAATGTTGCACTAGCTCTTATGCGCCTTTTAGTGTTGTAGGCCAAAAGTACCCACATTTGAAAGCCTTGGTGACTAAAGTCCTGGAGGTTGTGTGATTACCACAGCACCTAGAGTGGATTTCCTACAAGATCTGTTGCCCTTCTACAGGTGTAATGCATTTGAGGAGAACACCAGATGATGTACCTCGTCGGTAGGGCCTGTCTCTGACTAAGACGTAATTCTTACTTTTGCGCGTGATCTGCTCTACTTCTACCTTGTTGTCGGGCAACTTTTGATCTCGGATGTAATCAAGAAATACTTGCATCCATACTAGGTTGACCATTAGTACCTAGACATTAGGAGTCAGAGTACTGGTGGGAGTGGAGGCCTCTTGCTTGATTGAAGAGACTTGGAGTTCCTGAACAAACACATTAGGTGGTACCTAGGCTCTGTCTGATCCCAATTTGGCTAAAACATCAGCTGCAACATTGATATCTCACATAACATGGAGGATTTCTAGGCCTTGGAAGTGTTTCTCAAGTTTACGGACTTCTACATAGTAAGCGTCCATGGTTTCCTTGGTGCAGTCCCAATCCTTGTTAACCTAGTTGATGACCACTAAGGAGTCACCGTAGATGAGTAAACACTTGATGCCAAGTGAGACTGCTACTCGGAGGCCATGGAGGGCCTCATACTTGGCTTCATTGTTGGTAGCAGGCCAAAGTATTTGTAGGACATATTTAACCTACTTTCCATCTGGAGATATGAAGAGAATGACAGCGCCTGCACCTCCTTGCTTGAGGGAACCATCGAAATACATTTTCCAATGGTCGAGAATAACTGTTGGAGTAGGCTGCTGGGCTTCGGTCAACTCGGCTATGAAATCAGCCAAGACTTGAGATTTGATAGCCTTACGGAAGACGAACTCAATGTTTTGAGCTCCAAGTTCGATTGACAACTTGGATATGCGTCTTGTTACATCCCGATTGTGTAAGACATCGCCAAGTGGGAAGTCAGATACCACTGTTACCTTATTTTTGTCAAAGCAGTGGCGTAGCTTGCGTGAAGTGATCAAGAGGGCATAGAGGAGTTTTTGCACATGCGGGTACTTGACCTTAGATTCTGATAGCACCTCGCTAATATAGTAGACAGGTCATTGTACCTTATATACATGCCCTTCTTCAGCCCGCTCCATGACTATTGCCATGCTAACTACCATAGTAGTAGCTGCAATGTAAAGTAAGAGTGGTTCGTTCTTCTTGGGTGGAGTAAGAATTGGAGAGGTGGATAGGTATTCTTTGAGTTTCTGGAAGGCTTTGTCAGCTTCAATTGTCCACTAGAACTTGCCCGTCTTTTCCAGCAACTTAAAGAAGGGCAAACCTTTCTCCATGAGTCATGAGATAAAACGATTGAGGGCTGCCATGCACCCTATCAGTTTCTGAACATCTTTGACATAGTGAGGTTGAGTCATCTGAGTGATTGCTCGAATCTGTTTTGTGCTAGCTTTGATACGCCGATGGCCCATGAGGAAACCCAATAGCTATCCGGAAGGAACTCCAAACACAAACTTGGTTGGGTTAAGCTTTCACTTATACTCACAAAGATTGTCAAAAGTTTGCTTTAGGTCTACGATTAGAGTAGAGGGATCCTTGGTCTTCACAATGACATCATCCACGTAGGCTTCTACATTATGACTGATCTATTTGCTTAGGCACGCCTGGATAGCCCGCTGATATGTTGCCCTGGCATTTTTTAACCCAAAGGATATGGTCGTGTAACAGTAGGCACCAAATGGAGTGATGAAGGATGTCTTGCTCTGATCTTTATGGAGGGCAATATAATGGTATCCTGAGTAGCATGAAGGAAGGATAAAAGAGCTGACCCGGCCATGGAGTCTACAATTTGATCAATGTGAGGTAAGCCAAAGGGATCCTTCGGGTAGTGCTTGTTGAGATCTATGTAGTCAACGCACATGCACACTCTTTCAAGTTCTTCTGGATGAGTACTAGATTGGCTAGCCAGTCAGGGTGAAGAATTTCCCTAATGAACCCAACTACTAATAGCTTGGTGATTTCCTTCTTGATTGTCGCTTTCTTATCAGGTGAGAACCGTTGTAGACGTTGCTTAACTGGCTTTGAGCCAGGATTTAAATCCAATTTGTGCTCAGCCAACTCTCTCGGAACAACCGGCATATCAGTCAGCTTCCATGCAAAGATATCCTTATTTTCCCTAAGAAAGTTGGTGAGCATGAGTTCCTATTCTTTAGAGAGGTAGGCGCTGATGATAGCCATCTTAGAGGGATCACCAGTACCCAAATCAATCTTGATGGTATCCATCTTAGAGGGTGGGGCAATCATTCCAGCCTTCTTAGTCAGAATCTCCGTGTCTTCTGGCTTAGTCTGTTGTGCAATATTGGCAATCTCCTATGCTTCATAGACTTGTTGTGTTCTAGCTGCAATCTAGATGGCTTTCGTGTCGTAGTCATATGAGCGCTTGAGGTCACCTCAAAAGGAGAGTACGATGTTGGGACCCAGCATCTTGATCAAGAGGTATGGGTAATGTGGTATGGCCATAAACTTCGCCAAAGCAGGTGGACCAAAGATAGCATGGTATGATGATTCGAAATCAGCCACCTTGAACTTGATAAACTCTGTTTGAAAATTGTTTGGGTTGTCAATGTTACTGGGAGCGTGATCTGTCCGAGTGGCATGGCAGCCTTGTTGGGTACTATCTCATAAAAAGGGACATTAGTGGGGGTGAGTAGGCTAGTAAAGTCCAAACCTATCTTCTTCAGCATATCTACAAATATTATATTCAATCCTGCACCGCCATCGATCAGGACCTTGGGGACTATTATGCCGGCTATTGTTGGACCAGGACAAGTGGATAATGGCCGGCATTAGTCACACTAGTCCATTGATCTTTTCTAGAAAACTGGATAGGGTACTCGGACCAATTAAGATATTTTGGTGTTGAGGGTTCTCCTACCATGATGTCCCGAAGAGCCAACTTCCCTGAGCGCTTATTTGATGAAGTCGGTAGCCCTACAAAGATTACTGCAATTTGGCCCTTGGACTGTTGAAAGCCAGGGTCAGTGTTGTCATCTCCATCTTTGTTGTTATCAGCTTTACCCTTGCCTTTGTTGCTTTTGGCATAGAAACCTAGTTTTTGGAGTTGTCTGCACTCTGCCGCCGTGTGCTTGGCGTTCTTGTGGAAAGGGCAGGGTAAATTCTTGAGGTCTTTGAACTTCTTGTTATTCTTGTTAGACTTCTTGGACCTATCCATGGAAGCAAGGGTGTTGTTAGGTCCTCTCTTTCTAGTGGATTGTCCACCCTGATTGCTTCTAGGGTTGTAACCTTTGCCTTGTGGGCCACGTGGGAATCGTTTGTGAGTACGTTCTTCAGATGCAATCATTTTCTGTACTATATGCTTGAATTCTTCGACGGTCTAAAGATTATCATCGTAGAACTTTTCAAACCGCCACTTGTATTTGATCCCATTGGCGAAGTGATCTATCACCTCCCTATCTGTGATATCAAAGACTTGGGCCCATATTTTAGCAAAGCGGTGATAATATTGCTGGAAGGATTCATCTAGTTTTTGTTTGCAAGTTCTAAGCTCATTCTAAGTACTTGGGTGGGTGAGGACGCCAATAAAATTTTCATAGAATTTGCGCTAAAGCTGTCCCCAAGTATCAAACGAGTGGGCTCGTAGTCTATCAAACTAGGTGGGAGGCATAGTGTCGAGTGCCATGGGAAAATACAATACTTTGATATCGTCATCGCTGCCTACCAACTCGATGGACTCAGAGTAGATGAGCAACCATTGGTTGGGTAATGTCTTCCCATCGTACTTGGCATGGTTGGATGGCTTAAACTTGTAGGGAAGCTAGACAGAGAGTAGTCTATCAGAGAAACATGGGAACCTATCCAGCAGGATACCGGCCTCTCTGTACTCAGACTCGCCTCTGCCTTCCCTGTTGCTATACTAGTGCCCATGATAGGCCAACTACATGGCACCTTGATTCCTATTCTGGTTACCCTACGGCCCTAGATGGGAGTGCGCTGGTACTCGCTATTCTCCTTGGTTACCCTATGGTCCAAGATGAGAGTGGGCTGGTGCCCGCGCCTCTGGTCCTTGGGGAAGGGTTAGCTTGAGATGTTGCTTTTGTAGCCTGCATCTGAAGGGTTGTTGATTCCAAAATGACTTTGGGTCATTGCTGATCTGGAGTAGGGTTTTCTATGGCCGCCATCTCTTCTACCTAGGCATAGACATTGGCGTAGGGCATGGTAAAGACCCTATGGCCAGCTACTTCCATGAACTTAGGCTCAAGGTTGCGTGATGTGGATGCTCTAACGCCATCATGGTCTTGGCACTATCGTTCTGCTTCTTCATCTCATAGACATTGTTCATATGCTGCCTCTATAGCCAAGCGTTGTTGTTCAATGTCTCGACAAGCCAATTGATACTGCTACCACTCGTTCCTATGGTGTTGGGCGTGGTTGTGCCAAGTCTATCGAGCTCTGTTCTTCTTTTCCCTAGCCGTCCTCTGCTCATTGGTTTCTCCGTTAGGTGGCGCAATGTCCAGGGAGATGTTAGACAAGGCTTCCTCTCCATCTTGGATATCTGGTGGGTTAGGCATAGGGATCTAGGGTGGTTGCCTAGCCATGAAGACTTCTCTGGAGTGTCTCATGGCTGAGTAAGTTCTAGATTCTGTAGTCATCTCAATGTCCAAGATTTCTGTAGAATCGTGATCGTTGTTGTCTGCTGGAAGAGTTCTACCGTCCTAATAAGGCAAGAGTTCCACCATGCTGACTAGATGAGATGGATCTATTAAAGAAGTGTTGGGTCGAGCACTCGGCCAATGAATGATGCCTCCTTCGGGTGTGATGGATAGAACCAATCCTCTCTAGGCACCCATGAGAGGGATCTATTGCTCGACTGCATAAGGTAGTTGATCATATCTTGATAGATTGAAGCTAAATTCTTGAGCATGAGTGGAAAATGAATTGGGTCTTCGAGTTGGGCTTCAGATGGGATCTCCAACCCAGACAAAGGTGACGTGTCCGAGTGGGAGTCATGGTTGATAGTGACCTCCTGAGTTTGAGTTGAATCAGAAATTGAGAGGTAAACTTCTCAGCGAGTTGATCTAGCGTGGTCATCGAGACATCTGGTGAAACTTGAGGTGTCGGGATCTCCATGAGATGACTTTGGAGCTTGCCATTGTCATCTGCCTTACAAATTCAGGAGCCAAAGATGAAGGTGGTTCCCACCTAGAAAATCGTGTCATCGAGGTCCGCCGAGCTCTCGATCGCAAAGTCACCAAAATCCCCTACCTGGCGTGCCAGCTGTTGATGTTTGATGACTAGCAACTCATCATGGGGTTACCCGGGACGATGTTCAAAGGGCTTTGGTGTACACAGAACCTAATAGTAAAAGCAAAGAGACAAATGATTTATATTGGTTTGGGCCCTCTTGTCGAGTAATAGCCTTTATGTCCAGTTAGCGTGTGGCCTTTTACGTTGGATTGATTATATGATTGTTAGGGTTACAAGGGGTGCATTGTACCTCTCTTTATATAGGGGAGAGGGGAAGGGCACGTATCTAGTCCTAGTCGGTTACAAGAGAAGAGTCTTAGTCCTATTATAGAATCTAGCTTTCATAGTAAACCAACTAAGTTGATCTGGAATAGCTTAGAGTCCTCGCCACCTTGTCTCGCGTCCTTCAATAGATTGTTGGCCATCCCAAGGCCATCTAGGAAGTACCCCCATGGGGAACCCCTAGGACCCTAGTCCGTCAGGGTGCAGTTGCACCCCTGCTGCTACCAACTAGGCCTGGCTTCCACCGACTGATGCATGGCGGCATGCTATGGCGGTTCAATATTATTTCCTAATTTTTCTACACCAAACCAACCATGCTTCACTATAAAAGAAGGGCTAGAGCTCATGTTCAATAGACACTAACATTTGGAGCCTCTACCTCACTACTCATCTCTTGTACTCTTTTAGTTGTAGTAGTAGTATTGTGAGCAAGGCAAGAGCTACTTAGAGAGCTTGTCTCCTTAGAAGAAAAGCAACACTTGGTATGAATATAAAGTGTGCATATGAACTAGAGTATAGTTGTCTTGTTACAATCATGATATATGAACTAGCATATAGTTTGTGTCATGATCTTAACATGTTCAGCTTCATGTTTAATCATTCATATGATTTGTATGAGTAGAAGTAGAGCTAGGGTTAGGGTGATGGTTCATCATTCCTTTAGGGTTACCCATATTCTTGCTTGTCAATCCATAGGGTCAAAGTCTCGAGGGGATATGGGTAGTTTCCTTATACACAGGCATGGTGCTCGGGTACATAGAAACCTTTGGATATGACGGTATCCCACGGTTGATCAAATTTTGGGAGTTTCTCTAGACTAGCACAAAAACAAGAATCAGTTCTAAGCAATTCTTCCTAAAATATTTCTCTCTTAAAAAAACCCAGACTGTGGGGGGATAACAGGCATGCGCCCCTCGTGCATTCGCATTAAGATAGAGGACTCCTCACTAAAAGTCCTCGTTTGGTTTTGGTAATTGAGTGACAACCTAGGTGGACTAATTATGTTTAAAGTGAGATACACAGGTGATTAATCCATAGGTACACTTGTGTGGGCAACTCATGCCATGACGGTGAAGATGGCGTGGATTTGTTGCAAGGCTCACACATGTGATGAAGGAGCTCATTGCATATGGGACATGCCATTGAGTCATGTGACTAAGGTGGAGAAGATCAAGACAAGACTTGGCTCGATGGACCGGTTGCAAGTGTGAAGGGCAAGTTAAGTGATGACATGGCATCGATGGACCGAAGCAACGGTGAAGAGCAAGTGAAGTCAAGGTCAATGAATTAATACGGTCACATAATGATATGAAGTGGATCATATCATTTGTTGATCAAAGTTAGTGCATGTGTTGCATCAACATTGGAGGAGATGGAATGGAATGTGCAAGGCAAAGGTATAACCTATAGGGCATTTCATTTCACTGG